>NC_066859.1:19004586-19642479 GCF_025177605.1 Cucumis melo
ATTCCCAAAGTAGATTTGAACATTTCAAATTACCACCAATACAAATAAATCTCATTACCCTTTACAAGCTAAGAAGGGGACCTAATGGACCTACAAACTAGAAGCTACAACGATATGAGATTAATTGGCTAAATTCATTATCCACATTAATCAATATTCATTAACTATGTGTGCACTCCACTAACGACTTACAGTTGAATTCTTTTGAATGTAGATATATTTTTGTGTCTATGGATATTACCAATAATAGTAAGTTAGTCCTTCACAAGTGTTCGTAATACCAGTTGAGTCAAATTATCGTTTTACCCCTAGGTTACTTCTTGTTCTTAAATATGAGTGCTCCTCTAATGAACAACTTGTTTATGGTCCAACCAATAATCAAAAACTCCTCTCATGCCATAAGAGGGTATGGCCCTTTGTTCAAGTCTCGGAGACACTATTTAAGGAAACACTTATCTACTTACCCTAAAGTTGGAAACGAGTGAATTCCATTTCGTGTGATTATGTTTTCAGCTCTCCATTTAGTCTTGTCCCTAAAATAATAAGCATATTAAGTCGACAATCTGGTCACTCTCACTCGTAAGAATCAAAGGACAATCCCTCGCGAACAGGAGTTCGAATACTCTTAGAATTAAGACTAAGTTACCTAGGTCATCCTAATGAAATAGAAACCTAACTAATTAACGGAGTTACATCTAGTGGTTACTATTTAATAGTCCGATCTTATGCACACTCATTGCATAGGATATCCTCACTCGCATGTCACCTATATGAATGCGTTAGATGATTGTGTTTATATCAAATACAAAGTGAGTTGTATCCATAGTGTTATCAGGATAAGGTACCTAACCTTATCCCTATACTAGACCCTTTAAGTTGATCTCAAACACTGATCGATGTATGTCTCTATATACTATTCAAGAATCATCAAACAACTTAGGATATTAGTTTATTAGATTTAGGTTATTAAGACAAAACTAATAATTTAATCAATAACACTTATTAAAATTATAATAATAACACTTTATTAATAACGATCAATGGATTACAACGGTGACTTTTTGGAAACAATGGTGACTTTTTGGAATGGAAGTCGTACAATTAAGAGTTTGACTTCCCAAAGCAATAGGGTGTGCGTCTAAAGGGAAAGTTAAATCGCCGCTGACTATTGAATTACATGTTAAGTTTAGATTGGTAGCATAACACAATGCGTTAATAAGACGACACGTGTAAAGCAAGGAAGTAACTCTTGGAGGTGAAAGACCTATACAAATAGAGCCAAAAGCCAAAATAAAAATTAAGTTTTTCCGGACAAAAAATAGACTTTAGTTTTTTGATGAGAGTAAGAGGAAAAGGTTTTGGATGTTGAACGAACGGTTCCTTCAACTGTCAGACGAAGTGAGAAAGCCGAAAATCGAGAAGGAAGAAGTTGAGGCTAAGTATCTTCTGTGAGTGACATGATAAGCTATATATTTTATTGTGAATGCTACATTGTTTACAAGTGCTACTTAAGATTGATTACTCTAATGTGAGCGGATCAAGTGTGTTTTGTAAACCATATTTTTGTGAATTATAAAATCCGTTTGATAAATGTTTTCCATGAAATGAGTATTCTTCTGAAGGTAATAAAGCATGGTTCATAAACGGTTGTGAATGGTTAATCAATTTCTAATGTGATTTCTAAACTATTGATATAATCCTGATTTTTGAAAGGTGATGTTCTATTTATGTTATACATTAAGTGATCTTTTCTTTGTGCTTGTGTTCATAAGATGTTTCACTAATATGTGATAATCTACGTTGAGGGTAAGCAGTGAACCGTCGCTTTCTTATCGTATCCGCGTGGTTGTGTGAAGTGATTCTAGTGTATGATGTTGTAGTGCTTGCTGTGAAAAGTCTGAGAATGAATGAATGTAGCAAGACACTGGTGGAATCTTAGGTAATCGCATGATATTGGTGAGAGCGAATCCCAAGTCTAGGCGAGGGAAAAATCCCAAGTCTTAGAGTCAAGCTTATTGTGAAATAAATCTAGCGTATGGCCACTACGAAAAGTGGGGAGACTTCCGATGCATGAAAATGTCGACAGAAGTGGTAAAGACGTTGAAAAACGAATTCGACGCAGAGAGGAACGTCGGGAAGACCATCAAAAGAAACGCATCGGGAGATCGATTCCTAATGTGTCACCAACGAGGTGTTTGGAATAACCTTCTTCCAACATCTTCTTTACCGACGTCTTCAATGCGTCGACAATAGGTAATCCCCGATGTCCACAATTCCAACGCCATTTGTGCGTCGGGAATAACTACTCCTGACATGTTTATATTCGACATCATACATGCATTGAGAATAACTATCTTTGACGTGTTTATATCCAAATGTCGTCCATGCATCAGGAATAACTATCCCTTACGTGACATTTGCACCTTTTATTGTGTTGGGAAATATTTTTAATACATTTTTAATATATTAAATATGTAATTTTTATTCTTTTTTCTAAAATATTTTCCTGTAATGTTTTTCAATCGACTCTCTATTTTCTAAAATATTCACATTTGTTTTCGATTAAATTAAAGAAAGTTCAAAATAAATTAGTAAATTAAGAAATATAAACACAAATTCAACAAAAAATTTAATGTTCATAAACATAAAAGTTCGAAAAAGGTAACAACGTTCATAATACAAAAAAATTAATGTTCATAATGTAAAAAGGCGCAAAGAAAGTCGTACGTCTCCTGACGAGCCTCGTACACCATTCTACGCCGTGGGTCTTACAATGATACAAAAGTGGCTAAGTTTAGTACATATGTATGTATATCATCACTGTATACTGTCATTTCAAAAACTTAAGAATAATGGAAACATATATACGTACCGCAAAGCTAGGGATCATGTGGTGGTTCTTGTTGTGCCTAAACCATGTCTTCTATCAGATTTTGCATTCGTTCCACTTTTGAAACTAATGCTTCATGATTTCTTGTCTGTTCTTCAATCCGTTGCATAGCTTGATCAAGCTTAGCCTGTAATTGAAGCTCTACTGTGTGGACTGCGGACATGACATCGTGGAACTGCTCGCACTCGTCATCTTGTGGGCTTTTGGCTTGGGTCCCTAACCAATGCCTTTTGAGTAGTCCTATCGTCTACTCAACACTCTCTCGCATAGCTCATCCCCAGAGATTGGCTAACTACCCTTTGTGGTAGGTTGGGACTGGAGTTTTAGCATTTGATGCTGCTACAAATTTAGAAACTATCTTAGTAAGTAAAAAATATATTATATATTAAAGATGACAAATAAAAGCAAAATTGTTAATTGGATAACTTACATGCACATCCTCCGCAATCTAGGAGACAAACGTCCCATCTCGAACGTGTGTTTGCCGAAATAACTCCACACGATCGACCAACTCGCCTCTTTGTTCAGTGAGCTCGTGCTGTCGTTGTAGAAACGACTTTGACCTGCTGCTATGATTGTAAGGCTGCTTCTGTCTAGCAGCCTTGTTCGAAGCAGCCTTGTTCGTTTATGACTGCTCTTGCATGAAAACAATTATATTGTTTATTTCTTATACATATTAAAACTTGAAATCATAATTAATCATGACAAAGGGTTAAGTTGCTCACCTGGAATGCATGGCTCATGTAGTGGTCATAGAGGAAGTGTCAATCCTTATCACGTCTCACCAATAGGTGTGGTGGGTTGGCACGAGCCACCTCGGGATTGCTATACTTTTTGAAGTGTCTATGACAGTCCTGAAACTTTTTAAAGGTGTTGAGCATCTGATGTTCAACGAACCTATTCATTACTTGATCATTGAAATCAAGCACAAAAAACCACTACACATTACAAAAAAAAGACATTAGCTTAGTTAACTTTAATATGTTTCAAATGAAATCATAAATTTGTAGTGGACTTATCTAGAGGTCGCCTTTGACGACCTCAATGTATTCTCTGCCTATGTTCGCCCACTTAAGATAACGAACGAGAAATGTCTTTGGCACACACACACACATATAGCCTGGTTGAAGCAAGCGACATATGGGAAAAATAGGCTTCTCCGTGTCAGGGGCAATCGTCATCAGAATCCGTTCATTGGTTGCAACGTAGCGCTCTAACCCTAAGAGTCGAGACTGTGCACGTCTTCTAGGAGTCGAAGTCGGAGTTGCAGATGGTTGAGAAGACAACCCTACTCAATAAATTACAAGAACATATAATGTTAGAAAAAAAACTTGAAATAATTCTAAGTTAAAATGTATACCATTATTAGACTCACCTGAATTGTCACCCATTGACGACGACCCTCCCACAAGGTTATCTAAATCGTCTGAAAACTCGAGGAACATAGCATCTATCTTGAGGAAATTCGTGTGTGGAATGACGACATAGTGCCTATGTACATGAAAAACAAACATTCAATAAGCAAATACGAACACATAGCTAGAATCGAAATATTTAAACTACATAAATATGTAGGTACGTTGTTCGTCACTATAATTCGTCGTCGTTGCTTGTTCTGCTTGCATGTGACAAGTGTTCATTCACATCGTCGATGAAGTCGTCAGTGACATGACGCACAATTGGTCTTTCAACGATTGTGAGATCAACGTCAGTCCTGCACAAAGTGTCATCCTCGATATGCTCATCCACCTGATGGCTGACAACGATTTCTAGTACATTCAGGTGCTCATTCGTAACATTGTTCACTTCTGCCACATTCCATATAGGCTTATTCTGGATGACTTGCATAACTTTCCAATTGCTACCATTTTTTCGATCATCTAGGTAAAAAAACTTGATGTGCTTACATCTCAATAATTACAGGTTCCTCTACGAACAAAAAATGGGACGTGTTCAGATATTTGTAAACTTGTACCAAGCCTCGCCACATGTAGGACAATGTTGCAAATCAGTAACTCTTTACAGTACAATACACAATTGTACTTGCACGCATGAATAGTCTCGTATCCCAAGCCCAAGCAACCTTCAACTGTAAATCTATCAAATTTATACAGTAAGCATCCGTTGTATGTTGACTCTTTACAGCAACCGTTGTTTTTTGATAATGAGATTGATCAACCCCAGAACATATTGGATATTGAAGCGGACGAGTCTTCGACGCATTCCAAACCAACCGAGTTGCTGATGTATTCCAAGAACACAGTAACTTCGTTTCCTAATTTACCGTCAAATTATAGAACTGGCTCATTGGGTTCGTCTACAGGGAATTTTTCAGGTGAAAAATTAAATGGAAAAAATTATTTCTCTTGGTCCCAATCAATAAAGATGTTCCTCGAAGGTCGCCACCAATTCGACTTCTTAACTGGAGAGACTGTACGTCCTCCACTAGGAGACGCCTTGGAACGACTCTGGAAAGGGGAGGACTCTCTTATTCGGTTCATGCTGATTAATAGTATGGAACCACAGATCGGAAAGTCTTTACTATATGCAGCCACGACAAAAGATTTGTGGAATACAACTCAGACCATTTACTCGAAACAACAGAATGTCTCTCGGTTATAGACGCTGCGAAAACAGGTCCATAATTGCAAACAAGGGACCCTAGACATGACTACCTATTTTAACAAGCTCTCTCTCCTCTGTCAAGAGATGGATTTGTGCAGAGAGACAGTTTAAGGCACACCAAATGACAGTACACAATATGCTAAACTTGAAGAGGTTGACCGTGTTTATGACTTCCTTGTAGAACTTAATCCAAAAATTGATACTGTTTGTGGTCGTATACTAGGACAAATACCTCTTCCCTCTGTAATGGAAGTATGTTTTGAAGTCCACCTGGAAGAGGATCGCACTAATGCCATGGGTGTACTGGCCACCTCTACCATTGACCCCGCTGCCTTTAACACTTGGTCCTCAAATCATGATAATGACAAGAATAATGGGAAGCCAATCCCTGTGTGTGAGCACTGTAAGAAACAATGGCACACCAAGGATCAGTGTTGGAAACTCCACGGTCGTCCCCAGAAGGTAAGAAACGGTCCTCCAACAAGAAACAGAACTCAGGACGTGCCTACATTAGTGAGACTACCCTGCTAGCACTTCTCAATTAACTGGTCCTACTGCAAGCCAGACCAAGACTTTGACTCTAGGTGTCATTGCTCAGTTAGGTATAGCTCAGTCCCTTGGGCTTATTAGAATTGATGGGAAGAATCTCTGGATCTTAGACTCGGGGGCTACAGATCACTTGACAAGTTCTTCGAAACACTTTATCTCGTATGCCCTGTATGCTGGTAGTGAAAAAATTTGAATAGCCGACGACTCTCTAGCTCTGATCAATGGCAAATGACAAATAGTTTCCTTTTACGGTTTCTCCATAATTTTTTTCATGTCCCTAAACTGTCTTACAACTTGTTATCTATAAGCAAGATCACTCGTGAGTTACATTGTAAAGTTATCTTCTTACTTGAATCGATTTATTTTCAGGACATGAACTCGGAGAGGACGATTGAGGCTACCCGGAATAGCAGGGGACTTTACATCCTTGATGATGATACCTCCTGTAGTAGTTTCTCTAGGGTTAGTTTACTATCGTCCTACTTTAGCACTTCTGAACAAGATTGTATGTTGTGGCATTTTCGACTGGGCCACCCAAACTTTACATATATGCAATATTTATTTCCCCACATTTTTTCTAAACTTGATGTCTCTTCTCTATCTTGTGATGTGTGTATCTGGGCTAAACAACATCGGGTCTCTTTTCCCTCAGAACCATATAAACCTACACAACCATTTAACCCTCATCCATAGTGACGTTTGGGGACCTTCCAAGGTCACACCTCATCGAGAAAGCGGTGGTTCGTAACTTTCATCGATGACCATGCCTGTCTTACCTAGGTCTACCTTATCACAGATAAATCCGAGGTTTCATCCATTTTCCAAAACTTCTATCATACTATTGAAACACAATTCCATACAAAATTGCAATTTTTTAGAGTGATAATGATTGGGAATTCCAAAACCATAACCTTAGTGACTTTTTAGCCTCCAATGGGATTGTTCACCAAACCTCGTGTGCCTACACTCCTTAACAAAATGGAGTAGTTGAACGAAAAAACAGTCACCTTGTGGAAGTAGCCCGTTCCCTTATGCTTTCCACTTCCCTTCCATCATACTTGTGGGGAGATGCTATTCTTACAACCGCTCACTTAATCAATAGAATGCCTTCCCGTATCCTCCACCTTCATACTCCCTTAAATTGTCTTAAGAAGTATTACCCCTCTACTTGTCTTGTTTCTGAGGTTCCTCTTCGTCTGTTTGGATGTATTGCTTATGTCCAAATTTTGGCCTTAATCAAACCAAATTTACCCCTCAAGCTCAGGCTTGTGTGTTTATTGGGTATCCCCTTCACCAACACGGTTATAAATATTTTCACCCGCCGTCTAGGAAATACTGTCACTATGGATGTTACTTTCAATGAGAATCGACCCTACTTTCCCGTTAGCCATCTTCAGGGGGAGAATGTGAGTGAAGAGTCTAACAGCACCTTTAAATTTATTGAACCTACTCCTAGTACCATATCTGACGTTGATCCTCATCCCATAATCCTACCGATAAACTAAGATCCTTGAAAAACATATTACAGGAGGAATCTCAAAAAGGAAGTTGGGTCCCCCCTAGTCAATCATCAGCTCCAGTCCAAGACTTCGAACCTCCTCGAGATCAAGGTATAAAAAACCCTATAGAACCTTATACTAATAATACGATGAGTGAGAATGATAGGTCTGATGTTGCTGTTCTTAAAAATGTGGAAGAAAAGAATCGTGGTGATGAGACTGAGGTTATAATAGAAACTAGTTAAACAGGGTCATACAAGGAAACTTGATGAGTATGATCCCTCTCTTGACATTGTCATTGCTTTGAGAAAAGGTACCAGGTTCTACACTAAACATCCCATTTACAACTATGTTTTCTATGATAATCTCTCTCTACAATTTATAGCGTTTACAGCAAGCCTTGACTCTACCATAATACCGAAAAATATCTACACTGCTCTAGAGTGTCCTGAATGGAAAAATGTTGTTATGAAAGAGATGGAAGCTCTTGAAAAGAATAGAACTTGGGAGATCTGTGCTCTACTCAAGGGACATAAAACTGTAGGATGCAAATGGGTGTTCTCTCTCAAATACAAAGCAGATGGTATGCTTGATAGACACAAGGCAAGGTTAGTTGTAAAGGGATTTACTCAGACCTATGATTTTGACTATTCAGAAACTTTTTCTCCAGTTGCTAAGTTGAATACTGTTAGAGTCCTGTTGTCTGTTACTATGAACAAAGATTGACCTCTATACCAGCTGGATGTTAAAAATGCTTTTTTGAATGGAGACCTTGTGGAGGAAGTCTACATGAGCCCCCCGCTAGAATTTGAAGCCCTATTTGGTCAGTAGGTGTGTAAACTCCAGCAATCCCTTTATGGTCTGAAACAGTTTTCGAGAGCATGGTTTGATAAATTCACTACCTTTGTCAAGTTCGAAGGGCATAGTCAAGGGCACTCTAACCATACTTTATTTACAAAGGTTTCCAAGATGGAAGATTGCTGTCTTAATAGTTTATGTGGATGACATTATTTTGACTGGAGATGATCAAATACAAATCAGTCAACTAAAGTAGAGAATGGGTGATGAATTTCAAATCAAGGATTTGGAAAATCTGAAATATTTCTTCGGAATGGAAGTGGCCAGATCTAAAGAAGGTATCTCTGTGTCTCAGAGAAAATACACCCTTGATTTGCTAGTCGAGACAGGTATGTTGGGATGTCGTCCTGCTGATACTTCTATTGAATTCAACTGTAAACTAGGAAACTCTAATGATCAAGTTTCAGTTGATAAAGAACAATATCAGCGCCTTGTAGGTAAATTAATTTACTAATCCTAGACTTGTCCTGATATTTCCTTTGTTGTGAGCGTTGTCAGCCAGTTTATGCAGACTCCCTATGAGAAACATATGGAAGCTGTTAGAAAAATTCTGAGATACTTGAAAAATACACCTGGTAAAGGGTTGATGTTTAGAAGAACAAATAGAAAGACTATTGAGGCATATATTGACTTAGATTAGGCAGGATCTATTGCTGGCAGAAAGTCTACCTCCGGTTATTGTACTTTGTTTAGGGAAATCTTGTAACTTGGAGAAGTAAGAAGCAAAGTGTTGTGGTCAGAAGCACTACTGAGGCTGAATATAGAGCTATGAGTTTGGGAATATGTGAGGAAATTTGGCTTCAGAAAGTCTTGTCAGATCTTCATCAGGAATGAGAGAAACCATTGAAGCTTTTTTGTGATAATAAAGCCGCTACTAGTATTGCTAGCAACCCAGTTCAACAAGATAGAACTAAACATGTTGAGATTGATCAGCATTTCATCAAAGAGAGACTTAACAGTGGAAGCATAAGCATTTCATACATTCCTTCGAGCCAACAAGGTTGCTGATGTTCTCACCAAGGGGCTTCTCAGACCACACTTTGACTTTTGTACTAGCAAGTTAGGACTTATTGATATTTATGTCCTAACTTGAGGGAGAGTGTTAGAATTAGTAGGATTTTGCCCTTAGAGTATTTGTGGAAAGAATAATATAGAAGATTTTATTTCCTAAATCTTTCCTAAATTTTTTCCTTTCTTACTCCTATTGTATTTGATTTATTCTTTCCCTTTGTACCTATTGTATTCATTCATAAGAGAAATAATAAAAGTTAAATTATCGTTCTTTTTCTCTCGGTTCTCGGGTTTCCACATAAGCCTCGTGTTGATGTTAATTGTTTTCAATAAAGACGATAAAGAAATTCAAAATCAAAGATGTTAAAATGGAACAAGCAACGACAGTAATCAAAAGATACCACCACGACCAAAAGAAATATACTTCAGCAGATAAATAAAGCTTCTTAAAATATAGAGTATAAAGAAGGGACATACATAGGCAAATTTGTTTCATAGAGCTCATTGTCACCTTTTCCACCACCACCCTTAGGCTTAATTACTTGAAGTCTTTCATTTTGTTTCTTCCTCCAGTCTTCCATTCTTTCCTTCTACGCAACAGTTCCATATCCATACACGAATGTTGCTCCCAATATAAAGCCAATAAATTCGATGCAATAAAAATACTCAATGCAAAAGACTGATATATCTGCCAACATACTTTTAGCATGGAGAGGTGGTGTGTCACCCTCAATTTTGATGAAACTTTCAACTGCCGAAGCAACTTGCATTTTGTTGTCTTCCTTCGGTGCAAATTTACTGACTCTTTTAGTTTTAAATATCTCAAAAGAAACAATATCAGAAGAGAGCTTAAAACTAAAGTTAGGTATATCAATATTTTTATCGGCTACACCATATGGATCTGCTAAAGATTCTTGAACCGCCCCTTTCCCTTGAATTCTTGTTCCTAGAATTTTTACCATCACCTATGAAATGCTCTAGATCTGTGCCTGTCGATTGTTTTTCACCGTTATGTGGAACCATGAGAATCAAGAGAAAAACCACAATGTTTTTAGTTTTATTATTTTTCTAATGAATGAATACAATAGGTAGAAAGATGGAGAATAAATAGAATACAATAGGAGTAAGAAAGGAAAAGATTTAGGAAAAAGAGAATCCACTAATTCTAACACTCCCCTTCAAGTTGGAACGTAAATATCAATGAGGTCCAACTTGCTAACAGAAAAGTCGAAGTTTGGTCTAAGAAGCCCCCTTGGTGAGAACATCAGCAACCTGTTGGCTCAAAGGAATGTACGAAATGCATATGCTCCCAATATCAAGTCTTTTTTTGATAAAATGTCGATCAATCTTAACATGTTTAGTCTTATCATGTTGAACTAGGTTGTTAGCAATACTTATAGCTGCTCCATTATCACAAAAAATCTTCAATGGTCTCATATTCCTGATGAAGATCTGACATGACTTTTTGGAGCCAAATTTCCTCACATATTCCCAACCTCATAGCTTTTTATTCAGCCTCAGCACTGCTCCTAGCCACAACACTTTGCTTCTTACTCATCCAAGTTCCAAGATTGCCCTTAAACAAAGGTACAATAATCAAAGATAGGTCAACAACAGATCCCACTCAATCCGAGTCTGTATATGCCTCAATGGTTGTTCTGTCTGTCTTTCAAAACATCAACCCTAACATAACCCTTTACCAAGTGTTGTTTTCAAGTATCTCATAATTTTGTTGACAGCTTCCATGCGTTCCTCATAGGGAACCTACATAAATTGCCTGACAACACTCACAGCAACGAAAATATTAGGACCGTATGGAATAAGTAAATCAATTTATCCACAAGGCACTAATATTGTTCTTTATCAGTTGGAAATTGATTATCAGAGTTTTCTAGTTTATAGTTAAATTCAACAGGAATGTCAGTAGGATGACATCCGACATACCTGTATTGGTTAGCAAATCAAGGGTGTATTTTCTCTGAGACACAGAGATACCTTCTTTAGATTTGGCCACCTCCATTTCAAGAAGATATTTTAGATTTTCCAAATCTTTGATTTCAAATTCATCACTCATTCTCTGCTTTAGTTGACTGATTTCTGTCTGATCATCTCCAATCAAAACAATGTCATCCGCATAAACTATTAGAACATCAATCTTCCCCGTCTTCGAAACCTTTGTAAATAAAGTATGATCAAAGTGCCCCTGACTGTACCCTTCAAACTTGACAAAGGTAGTGAATATGCCAAACCATGCTCTGAGAGACTGTTTCATACCATATAGGGATTTCTTGAGTTTACACACCAGCTGACCAAATTGAGCTTCAAATTCAAGCGAGGGGCTCATATAGACTTCCTCCAGAAGATCTCCGTTCAGAAAAGCATTCTTAACATCCAGTTGGCATAGAGGTTAATCTTCGTTCATGACAACAGATAGCAGGACTCTAACAGTATTCAACTTAACAATTCGAGAAAAAGTTTCTAAAAAGTCAATACCATAGGTTTGAGTAAATCCTTTGTAACTAACCTTGCCTTGTGTCTGTCAAGAGTACCATCCACTTTGTATTTGAGAGAGAACACCCATTTGCATCCCACAATTTTGTGTCTCTTGGGTAGAGCACAAATCCCCCAAGTTCTATTATTTTCAAGAGCTTTCATCTCTTCCATGACAGCATTCTTCCATTCAGGCCACTCTAAAGCAGTGTGGATATTTTTCGTATTATGGTAGAGTCAAGATTTACTATAAAAGCTCTAAACTATGAAGAGAGATTATCATAGAAAATATAGCTGCAAATGAGATGATACCTTTTCTCAAAGCAATGGGAATGTCAAGAGAGGGATATACTCATCAAGTTTACCTGTATGACCCTGTTCAGCTTCATTATTACTGGTTTTTGTTCTAACCTAAGTCTCATCACCACTGTTCTTTTCTTCTACATTTTAAAAAACAACATTAGATCTGTTATTCTCACTTATTGTATTATTAGTACAAGGTTCAGTAGGATTTTCCATACCTTAATCTTGAGGAAGTTCAGAGTCTTGGACTGGAGCCAGCAACTGACTAATAGGGGATTCAACTTCCTTTTTTAGATTCCTCCTATAATACATTTTCCAGGGAACTTGATTTGTGGGTAAGACTATGGGATGAGGATCGACATCAAACACTGTACTAGGAGTAGGCTCGATAAATTCAAAGGTGTTGTTAGACTCTTCACTTACACTATCCCCCTGAAGATGGCTAACGGGAAAGTAGGATTGATCCTTCCAAAAAGTAACATCCATATGACAAAGTATTTCCTGGACGGTGGGTGAAAACATTTATATCCACGTGAAGGGCCAACAAACAAACAAACCTAAGCTCGATGGGTAAATTTGGTCTAATTAGGGCCAAAATTATGGACGTAAGCAGTATACCTAAACACACAAAGAGGAACCTCAGAAACAAGACAAGTAGAGGGGTAAAATTTCTTAAGACAATCTAAGGGAGTCTAAAGGTAGAGGATACGAGAAGGCATTCTATTGATTAAATGAGTTGCAGTAAGAATAACATCCCCCCACAAGTATGAAGGAAGGGAAGTGGATCGCATAAGGGAACATGCTACTTCCAAAAGGTACGATTTTTTTGCTCAGTCACTCCATTTTGTTGAGGAGTGTAGGCGCATGAGTTTTGGTGAACAATCCCCTTATAGGCTAGAAATTCATTAAGGTTATGGTTTTGGAATTTCCAATCATTATCACTCCGAAGAATAGCAACTTTTTATTGAATTGTGTTTCAATGGTGTGCTAGAAGTTTTGGAAAATATTAGGAACCTCAAATTTATCGGTGATAAGGTAGACTCAGATAAGACAGGTATGATCATCAATGAAAGTTACAAACCACCGTTTCCCGAATGAGGTGGTGACCTTGGAGGGACCCTAAACGTCACTATGGATAAGGGTAAACGATTGTGTGAGTTTATATGGTTGTGGGGGAAAAGAAACCCGATATTGTTTTGCCCAAATGCACACATCACAAGATAACAATCAGACATCAATTTTAGGAAAAAGATGGGGAAATAAATATTTCATATAAGTAAACTTTGGGTGACCCAACCAAAAATACCACAACATAAAGTCATGTTCAGAAGTGCTAAAATAGGAAGATAGTAAACTAGTCCTAGAGATACTACTACCGGAGGTATCATCATCAAGGATGTAAAGTCCCCTGCTATGTCGGGTAGTGCCAATCGTCCTCCCCGAACTCAAGTCCTGAAAGTAAACAGATTCAAGTAAGAATGTAGCTTTACAGTGCAGCTCACGGGTGATCTTACTAATAGATAACAAATTGTAAGAAAGCTTAGGCACATATAAAAAATTCTACAGAGAGAAACCGTCAAAGAGAACTATTTTTCCTTTGCTAACAACCGGGACTAAAGAGTCATCGACTATTCGAATTTTCTCATTACTAGAATAGGAGGTATATGAGACAAAGCACTCCAAAAAACCTGTCAAGTAATTTGTGGCCCCCAAGTCCAAAATCCGAAGATTCTTCCCATCAACATTAATAAGGCCAAGGGACCGATGCATACCTGACTGAGCAATGGCGCCTAGAGTAGGAGAGCTAGTCTGGCTAGCAGTAGGGCCAATTAGCTGAGAGGTGCTGGCAGTCTCCCTAACATCGGTACGCCCTAGGTTCTGTTGCTCGTTGGAGGAACGTTTGTTATCTCTTGGGAACCGACCATGGACTTTCCAACACCGATCCTTGATATGTCATTGTTTCTTACAGCGCTCACAAACGAAAATTGGTTTTCCATTATTCTTCTCATTATCATGGGTCGAGGATCGAGCACTAAAGGCAGTAAAGTTAGTTATATAAGAATATTATTTAATAAATCATAATAATTCATCGAGCACTAAAGGCACTAAAGGCTTCCTCTTTTTTCGTTTCAGTCCTCGCCCTCTTTTTTGAAGTTCCTGGACTCTCTCTTTTGCCCTCGAAACCTTCTGCCATGATATCTTCTGTTCTCTGACATTTATAGAAAAACATATAAACATCTATAACTTGTTTATAATTATAGAAAACATGCATTTATACCTCCTCAGAAGAACTCGATAGGTTTTGAATTCTTGTTGCCAATGATTTTCTAGAACCAGTGATCCCTGCGGCTCTTAACTGATCACTTGTCCTTGTTTTGACTTCTCCCTTCCCCTTTTTCATCTTTATATTCTATAAAATTTAAAAAAGTCAAAAAGCCAATATATATTTATATATAACTTCAGAATAGATCCCAAGTAACACTCCTAAAATAAAGGGCGTATCTGTTCACATTTTATGCCCTTTATTTTAGGTAACAAAAATTATGGATAAAATATAAATATGATATTCTATGCCATTTGAAAGCAATTTGAAAATTTGTAAGGTGCGGGTGGAAAGAAATTTGAAAGTTTAAAGAATCCAAAGGTGCGGTGAAATTTAAACAAATTTTAAAACCGGAGAATTAGAACTCGGTATTTTTAAATAGAGCAAGAATCCAAAGCTTGAATATACAGAAAACACATGCATGCAGAAAACAGAGCAAGAATTCAAAGGTCAGAAGGAATAACTCACCGATACTTTGCACAATGGGCGGTGCAAACCGATTAAAAAACGAAGGTCGTGCAGACGGCAGAATAACAACGGTGGAATAGCGACGGTGGAAGACAAATCGACTGTGGAAAAACTAAAGAGGAAACTACGGTCGAAAAACAAGGGCGTGCAGACGGTGGAAAAGCGACAGTGGAAAACAAACAAAGGAAGAAGCTACGGTGGAAAAACGGAAGAAGACACGAGGGTGGAAATTTGTCGGGAAGCCTTTAAAAAATGGAAGTTCCTGGAAAGCTTTTAACAAGTAAAAGGGAAGGAAAAACTAGGATTTTATTTGAGATGTGAAGTGATTGCATTCAGAAGATGTGATGTTTTGCAGAAGATGGTTTATTTATTTGGAAGGGAAAATAGAAATTTGAAGGCAGTGTGTATTAAGTACAGGGTATTTGTGATTCTGTTTACTATTGTATTTAAGAGTCTATATTGTAAATTAGATAGGGGCATTTAAGGCATAGTTGTCCCATTTATTATGTGGAAATTAACTGTTTTGCTATTTTGATAATTAAAAAAAAATTGTCATTTATCCAAAGTAAACGTTAGATTTTGCTATTCTTCTTGTCGCCCCAATATTTTATCAACTTGTTATATTTTTTAAAAACCTCTTTTTAAAATACACTTTCTCATACTTCTTCTTTTTTTTTTTTTCTTTTGGAGTTTTTTTTTAAATAATAATAATTAATTATCTTTTTAAAATTATCTCTCTTCCCTCCTTTGTTTAAAATTGATGTTTCCTTCAATTTAAGAATTTTGTTTATTTTCTTCTATTTTTACTAATTGAATACTCTATTAGTTTAATAATAATGATATGTTTCAAAACACTTTCTCATTCTTCTATCTTTTTTTCTTTTTGGAGTATTTTTAAAATTATTATTATTATTAGATTATTTTAAAATTATCTCTCTTCCTTCTTTGTTTAAAATCAATCACTCATTTATTGTGATACAAGTCAAATATATTGGTAATAATATAGTAGAAAATATGAATATATATCACATACCACGATGGTTACAAGTATCTGGAAAATGTGAATATATTGTTCTAAGATATATATATTGTATAAATTGTATGTATCGTTCCTGTGCTTATCAAATCTAAACTGACTTAATTCTAAAACATTCAAATACATAGTGCAATAGTGATAAATCGTACAAATTGTATATATATATATATATATAAAAGCTAAAAAAGTAAACAAGGTTACATTTTTGTGTAAAATAATTGCTTATTAGTCTGCAATTGAGTAATTAAGTATGTTTGTTTAGTTATTAAGTGTGCAACATGCAGTCATTTTGTTTGAACATTCTCCACCTGGATTTGATGTATAAAAATTATAAATTATAGTTAGATTGCAACAATGTTACGATTCTTGAACTTGCATAGCTACGTACTACATTAATTGAATCAAATGTATATGTGTTTCATTCCATTTATTGCTAATTTTTCTTTATAATTTCTTACCTTTACAAATATCAAAGGAACAGATGGATGATACAATTGATGATACACAAGTTGATCACATAGATAATTTGTTGGACAGTACCTTTGCTGATGCACAAGGTGATCATTTGGATGACATCCATGATGATACTCATAATAACAATAGTTTGCAATGCATTCACCTGTTAATGATGCCCAAAAAAAAAAAAAAAAAAAAACCAGAGGACCTATTGAAATGTATGAGATCACACGTACTAGCAATGAAAGGCATAAGAGGGTGATTCATTACAATGAGAATAGTCAATCAGTTGATGAAAATGCAACAAGAAATGTTTTATTGGAACATGTGTTCGATCACATGTTCCAATTACATGCACGAGTTGGAGGGTTGTGTCGAAGGAAATAAAAGAAGTACTCTACAACTTGATTCAGGTACCAACATAACTTTACATTTTTTGATTTACTCTAATAGATCAGGGCGTATACAATCAACATAAACATTTGGTAAGGAGCTTCAAGTTAATATCTTTCTTTAGAGTATGATTGATTTTATTTACTTAATTTATGAATAATGTCATGTAACAGTACCAACCAGAAGAAGAGAAAAAAGTACGTGTACAACCATCGATTGGAACAAAAAGCGTATGCTAACCTCTCGAAAAAAATTCATAAGATAAAATGTATATGATATATATTACGTCATATGTAGTATATCTATATTGGAATCTAGGTTCATATGTGATTATGTAATAATAGACGTAGAAAAACAAGTCATAATAACACGATGAACCAACGGAGCGAAGCATTTTATGGAAACATGCTCGAATGGATAAGGATGAAAATCTTCGTGATAGAAGCACTCAGGAAGTCGTCGATCGCATTGTAAGTGTGGTTGCTTAATATTTTGTACCATTCTTGGTTAATGATTTTTTTTTTTTACCAATTTTCATTTTGATATAGGATGAAATGTTGGTCAATATTAAAGCACTGACAAGTGATGATATTCTATCACAAACATTAGGAACCAAAGATCCTCCATGAGAAGAGATTTAGAGGAATGGTAAGTTTATCACGCCAACCGAATATTTTCATACCCCAAAAAAAGTTTCTAAAGTTAATAAAGATGAGGGGTAAAATTGAGGCAGAAGAGAAAGCTAGCTAGGATGATGGCACGTATTAGAGAGCTAGGGGAAGAATTGAGAAAACAAAAGAAAAGTTCCAAAATAGAACATGATGGTGTTAAATGAAGACCATACGAAAGTTAAATATGTTATTTTATTATCATTTACATTGGGTTGAATGTTTGTGGTTATGAACTCATGTAACTAATAGTTTGTATGTATGCGAAGGACAACTTATTGAGACCGAAAAATATTTCTCAAAACACGAATATTGATGTTTCTCTTCAAATATGGAAGAATGAGACGGTGGATTATCAAAGCAAGATGGAAATGTAAGTGTCATTCTATTACGCTCATAAGCGTTGGCACACACTTAAAAATTTTGTTTTAACCTTTTTTTTTCTTTTTGTAGTTGAAGACAAATACCTTGGAACGAAAAAGAAATTCCAAATAAGTTAAAGTAAAAGTAGAAAAAAGGTGAAGAAGTTAAAAAAACAAACTTCCAGTACCAATGTGACATCGAGAAGGATTAAGGTAAGCGTTTTTATATAGGATTTAGTGAGCTTTCTGTGTAATATTCTATATTGGTATCATTCGTTGTTTTGCAACCACTTCAAAATAAGATGATGAGAACTAATAAAAATAGTTCACTAGTGAAGTATTTTGTGTTCAAAGAAAGTGTTGCATTACCCTTCAGACTACAAGACTTTTGTTAAATGCACCCAACGTGCACTCCTCAATAGCTTGAGATGGTTCAGGATGAAAGAATTTTGCCTTTATTTTATTCAATCTCGGACATACTGCTTGCTTACGTGTGTGTTCTATTTTTACCAGGTATTACGTTCATAAATTTGACATGATGGACTCTAGTTGAGCGACTGTTAGGCGACTAAATAGGATTATGCGTTAAAAGGTGCATTCCTATTCATGCGTTGCTAAATCACTAAAGATATACATTATCGTTCAAGTTTTCCTCTCTATCGTTCAAGTGTAAGTGAAGAAAGCTTTCCTGGTAAGTCTAGGGTCAAACACAAGGAATTTAAGCTCCTAAGTTATCCTATTGCGCAGCTAAATCATGCGGTATAAGTTATACACAATAAAGATATGAACAGTATACTAATTACCCTAACTATTTACACTGCGGTGCTTGGCAGTGCAAGGTGGACATGGCAAGATGGAAAATGGATTATGACAAATTATAGGCATGGCAAGGAAGGAATAGTCTAATTATCTAAACATAATAAATTATGCTTAATGATTCAAGGAGATACAAAGCATACTTTAACTTTGAATTAGGGCAAGTTGCCTCTAGACGCTTTCGTCATACTTGCTCGCCTTTCGGAATCCAAATACACTAAGTTGAACTATGATCTATACCTAATCATTTTATAAGTATTCTAAGTTGTTTTTCCTTAATTAAGGTGGGCAACCTCTCGGTGCTTTCACCACACACATTGTCATTTCTGTAATGTATGCAAAGGACAAACTTGGCAATGAGATTGTATTGCTACAACCTCCTCGCAAATCGCGTAGCTAAATGTGTGTTCTCATTTGTCAGATAATTACAATCAAATCCATCGTTCTTCTCTCAAATATACAATGTTCTTGACAACCGCTCTTAACTCAACAAAACTTAAAACGCACACATACTATGGTTCTCTAGGCATTAAAACACATTTTATTACAAGCAAGGTAATCAAACAGATCAAAGAAAGCAAGAAATAGAAATATGGGAGAATGAAATAAAAAGTGCAGTGCATTGAATAAAATAAATTTAGACCTCTTGACCATAAAGTACATATTACAATGCAGTACAATATAAATACAAAATGGAAGATAGAAGAAGGTACTACGCCTCAGAGTATGATTTCTCATACTCTCTGGCTCAGATTTTTGCCTATTGATGAGGAGGAAGATGAAGGGGAAGAACTCATGCTCTCTTTTGTTCTGGGCTCTCACCTAAAACTTAGAGAAAAGAAGAGGATGGATGATGTAGGAACTTGCTCCTCTCCGGTCAAATTTTCGCACCTTTGTTCTAAAGTGAGAGGCTCTATATTTAGGCGAAGAGTAATGTTAATAGGGCACCACGTGTCGTTAATGATTCTAAAAAGCTACAATGACGTGGCACAGTCGTCTTTTCATCCTTTTCTAACTTTCCTACCAACCAATTTTGTTTGCTAGTGCCTTAAAACGCCTAGCTTACTTTTTTCTTTTCACATTGGTTGAACGCGTCTTCTTGCACAGAAGTTACTTCATCGAGCATCACTTCTTTTATCTAAAAATCATGCGATAAGAGCACTAAAAACGCAGAAACAGGGATAAGACTCTTTCATGTCATGTTATTGGTAAGTTAATCAAATCGTCTACTATTTCCCTTATTTTCTTCTATTCTCATGCATTTAGACTTCATTATTATACATAAAAAGCTATAATAACTTGTATTTCTGCAAGTTATCACATACATTAACCCGAGATGAAAGAATTCTATCTTTAGTTATTCGATCTCAGACCTTAATTGCATCGAGATCACCTAGGATGAAAGAATTCTACCTTTATTTTATTCAATCTCAGACATACATTGCCCCAAGATGGAAGGCTTCTCCCTTTAGTTATTTGATCTTTGATCTTAATTGTACCAGAATGACCTGAGATTAATAAATCTCAAAGAAGATATAAGTTCCATATATAATATAAATACTGAAAAGAACTAAAATTTTCAACACAACTCAACCCACATTTTAAACTAACCTAACCCAACTCATATTATATGGATTGGGTAGTCCGGGTTGTCGGGTTATTTGGGTTATTTTTACACCCCTAATCAACACGATCGTTTTAACTTGAAGCCCTTTTTCCCATCATAAAAAAAAGAGCTACACAATCGTATATCATGACCTAAACGATCGTAGATCATTCATTTAGACTGTAGTACACGATTGTTTAGAAGAAAATTACTAATGCGAGTGTGTCTTCTATTCTAACGACTTATACCATTTTACTTAAACAAAATCCTACGACGAAATCTAGAAAATTTGAAAGTCCGATTTACTGAAATTCTTGATATGAGCATATCTTTGCGGTCCAAGATTTGATCTCAAGAAAAAATTATTTTAATTAATCTTTTTTGAAAAAAATATCACTTTAGTAGAAGACTATTCCCAACAGATTTTGACAAATTGTACTAATTTTTCATTTTTTTTTCAATATAATCTAATTAATCGAATGCCCTCCACTTATTTTTATGAGATCATTGCTTCAAATATTTGAGTAATAATGAGAGTAAAATAAGACATTAGTTTTAAAGTAATTAAAGAATATTTTCAATTCAAGATGTGAAATTTGATAATTGTTTTTTAAATTAGTGTTGTGGGGTGCTAACACTTTTCTCATACACAAATGTTTTCTAAAACTCAACTCTAGTTTTCGTAAACTATTTTTTTATGATTTTATTTACAAATTGTTTAGTTTATTTTAAAACTAACCCTTTTAAGGATGTTGGCCCCTCCGCATCGTCTCAGACATGTGGCGACAACGTGCTCATATTTTCCTTTTTTTATTCTTCGAAAAAAAATGATGTTGATCTAGTAGGTGGGTCAAGCAGTAGATACTAGATAGTTTAGATTTCTTTAAAGAAAAACATCTCTTTATTCTAGTTCTTAAATATCAAAATTTAAAATATTACACGGAATTGCGAAACGAAAATAGGATCATGAAAGTGAAAACAATGATAAAAAAGAGTTCGATTAAAAACTATGAAAAAGAAATGAATTTAGTTTTACAAATTGGACAAAAAGAATCATCAAAATGTTATAATTTTATTGCTGGTGTATGAACTTTGTTTCAATTTTATCCCTAAACTCAAAGTTTTACTATTTTTAACTCTGGTTTCCATTAAATTCTGACTCTAATCTATTATATTAATGTCTATTAATTCATCCAAAAATCATTTAAGAGAGAGAATTAAAATTTTATTTAATAGCAATAAATAACCCATTGAAGTTTAATTGATTAGAGTCTTTTTAATTTTTTTAAATTAATTAATAGATATTAGCACACTATCTCTGGAAAAATTGTTTTAAATGACAAACTAATAAAATATATATATAAATATGACAAAATGTAGCAGTCTATCGCCGATAGATTGCAATATACTACTATCTATACAATGCAAAAGGTGATCACCCCTTTATTGGAATTTCAAGTACATCAAATATATTAACAATATATTGAATAATGTGAACATGCATATATCATTGTTTTTCTTTTAATGAGTTTACAAATATATTAGAAAAAAAACAATACATCGTATATATTGTTGGGTACATAAGATAATATATCGAACATATTGTCTTGCTCACGTACTTATCAAATAAACTGTAGTCTATTTCTAGAAAATTCAACTATATAGTATTGTATCAATCAAATATAGAATGTTTTCTCAAACTTCTTGCCAGTAGTGCTTTCATTCATAAGGGTAACAAATTTCATATTTTTCTTATAAACTTTCTTTGTTTGTGTAGGTTTGGAAAGGAAAATCATTTTGAAAAGTTTTGTAAGAAACTTATTTTTTGAACAAATTCTTTAACACTAATAAATCACTTGTTCAACCTTCTCAAATCCCCACAATTTGGGACAACCAATTAGAAAAGTCACATGTTAAAAAAAAAAAAGAACACAAATAGAAGGAGATAGTTGCAAATGTAGCAATTATATTCAAAATAATTAAGTATATAGCAACATTTTAAAAAAATTACAAATATAGCAGTATCTGTCAAAATCCATCAATGATAAGAGTCTATCACTGGTAGACCATATAGCAAATGTTGATCTATTATTGATAAACCATAAAAGTCTATCAGTATGGTTTAAAAAAAATTGCAAATATAGCAAATTGCAAATATTTTAAAAAAAATTGCAAATATAGCAAAGTCTATCAGTGATTATTTTAAAAATTGCTCTAAAAATTGCTACCTATTATAATTACCCAATTAGGAAGTGTATAATGGACAATATTTACAATATGGTCTATCACTTATTAATTTCTATCATTAATAAACTTTGACATATCTTGTTATCTTTGTAATTTCTTTTTAAATGTTACTATACGGTAATATTTTGAATTCAATTGCTATGGATAGAAACCAGAAAGCCCAATATATTTTAGCCCAAAGGCCACAATGATTGGGATTATCGTTGTCGTGGAACTTTTACTGGGAGAAAGCAAACTATATTGTGCACCACAAAATGGAGAAGTGGGGTACGTCACTGAGTTGATGAAAGCCATGAAAAAAAGTGGGATAATAATAATAATGGAGATGAAAGAACAATTTACAGGCATGGAAAGAAGATGAAGATGAAGGGTGAACTGAAAATCATCGCCATAGTTTCAATGGCTTTGGTGCATCAGTTGTACATGTGTGAATCAAGAAACTCCCTCCACCCTCTCATCCTCATCCCCGGAGCTGGTGGGAACCAATTGGAAGCTCGCCTCACCAAAGACTACAAATCCTCTTCCTTATTTTGCAGCCGTTGGAATCCAATCATGAAGGACTCACAAGGTTGGTTCAGGCTTTGGTTCAGCCCTACTGTTCTGTTGGCACCATACACAGATTGCTTTGCTCGCCGAATGACACTTCATTATGAAAAAGATTTGGATGATTACAGAAATGAAATTGGTGTTCAAACTAGAGTCAATCAGTTTGGATCAGTCCAGTCTCTTCTCTACCTCGATCCCAATCTCAAGTAAGCTTTCTAGCAATCTATGTAGCACAAACACAAAGATATAGATTAGGCTACTGTATAAAAGACTAGGATACGGATTCTTTGGAGATACTTTTAAAAAAATATCAAGGATATATGTAAATTTAACTTGAAATACTAAATGCAATCCACTCGAAAACATAAAATGTCAAGTTAAAGACAATAATACAAAAAAAATAATATAAACGCTGAAATACAATACAAAAGGCAGCAATAATACAATAGAAAAGGTTGGTGATACCGTGGAATCATATCAATTAGAGAAGAAGAAGATTAGAGGGAGGAGTACGAACCTAAAGGAATAACTTCTTCCTTGAAGTTAATCAAGTGGGTTATTTTTTGAACAACTTTGTGGGGACTAGGGCACGAAGATTACATGATTGGCTTTCAATTTTTTACTTCTAGCTATGGTTTGGGGCAGTGGACTTTACACAGGTTAGTTATAGAAGGTGATGCCATATCCAATATCTATAAGAAAAACAACGCTGAGTTGTATTATACTGAATATATTTAGGAAGTATCTCAGAATATCAGTATCGTATTTCATATTTATTCTCTATTTCACATGAAGAATACGCGCTTCATAGCTTCTAATACTGCTTGTGGTTGGTTGCCTTTTTCTTTTGGCAGGAAGATCACAACATATATGGCCGGGCTGGTGAATTCTTTAGAAGCAATTGGGTACGTTAGAGACACGACCCTATTCGGAGCACCCTACGATTTTCGATATGGTTTGGCTCCAGAAGGTCATCCCTGTGAAGTGGGTTCCAAGTTCCTCAAGGATCTAAAAGAATTGGTGGAGAAAGCAAGCAATTCAAATGAGGGGAAATCAGTAATACTCGTGACTCATAGCTTAGGGGGGCTCTTCGCCCTCCAATTTCTTAATCGAAACACACCCTCTTGGCGTAGGCACTTCATCAAACACCTTGTCACCTTGTCTACGCCATGGGGTGGATCAGTGGAAGGGATGCGCACATTCGCATCAGGGAACACACTCGGCGTCCCACTAGTCAATCCATTGCGTGTTAGAACAGAACAACGGAGTTCTGAAAGCAATCTATGGCTATTGCCCAACCCCACAATCTACAAACACAATAAGCCGATAGTAATTACTCAATATTCTAACTACACAGTGGAAGAAATACCACGTTTTCTGAAGGATATTGGATTTGAGGAAGGTGTTTATCCCTATGAATCTCGCATTTTGCCACTCATCGAACATTATGAAGCACCTGGGGTGGATTTAACGTGTGTAATTGGAGGGGGTGTGAAGACGCCGGACACTCTGTTGTACGGCGAAAAGGGGTTCGACGAACAGCCGGAAATGGGCTATGGGGATGGAGATGGGACGGTGAATATGGTGAGCTTGCGGGCACTTGAAAAATTATGGGCCGAGGAGAAGAATCAAACGCTGGAAACGATCGAGCTTCCAGGCGTCTCTCATAAATCCATTTTGGATGATAGAGAAGCTTTGGACGTAATAATTAGGGAGATTTCTCGCATAAATTCTATGGCCTCCCGGCTGCGGCCGCACACATGTTGAGACTTTCTGGAGCCTATTTTGTTGAACATTTATTTTGCCTCTATTTAACAGAAAACAAAAATATTTAAAATCGGTAAAATGCTTTCATAAAATTCTTCTTGAATATTTTAGGCCACTCGTCTTCACCTATTTCATATTTACGACAAAATTTTATAAAGGTACTTCATCTCCCTCATGTTCGAGAATATTAAGATCATTTAAATATTATCTTAATATGATCTAAACGATTGTTTATCATTGTCAATGCAATCGTTTATCGTGATCAACACGATTATTTAATTGATCACACAATTATTTAAATTTGAAGTTTTTTCTCATCATTTAAAACTAACTACACGATTGTGTTGGCATGACCTAAAAATCATTTAGCATAGTCAACACGATCATTTGATTTGAAGTTTTTAACGATCATATAAATTGGACTACATAATCACTTACCGTAATCAACACGATCGTTTAGCATAGTTAACACGAATTTGAAGTTTTTTTTCTTTTTTCTATCATGGGTTGGCCTATGGTAAAAGGGAGACATAGTCTCAATAACTAACTAAGAGGTCATGAGCAATCAATGGCGACTAATTAGTTTCTTTGACGCCCAAATGTTATAGACACTCACGGATATCGAAAAAAGAAAAAAAGAATTGAACCCTTTTTACTCATCATTAAAAAGATTAATTGTATTTCTCATTAACAATTAATTGTAAATATTTTAACTAATTGTTATATTTTTTAATAACCTCTTGTATTAATATTTAAAGAGCCAAATTTTAAAAATAAGAAAAATAGTTTAGCAAAAACTTATTTTTGTTTTTAAAACTTTAACATTTCTAATAGATATAACATATTGGTGTTATTATTATGTTGTATAGTTTGTGTTGTAAGATTGTTACGTATGTAAACTGGTTGTTTGTTACCGACTTCAAAGTTGTTGATCAAGGGTATTTATATTTGAGTTCTCTCCTTCAATGAATAAGTTTTGATAGTTTATTTATTTTAAATATCTCAAAATGGCATAGGAGATATATAATTTACCATTCCTTTTTCTCGATTTTTTTCTCTTCATCTTTTCTTTTCCTTCCTCTGCTTCCTTTTATCTCTTCAATGGAAAACGATAGAAACTCAAAAGGATCAATTGAGTTCTCAACCTTGATTCTACTGATCATTAACCAAGTCAAAACCTCCTCAATGGTGTCTCAATTATAAAGCTCAATTGATACTCAACTCAAACCATATCTCCTTCATCCTTCTTTTGCACCTACCTAAGTACTTATTACCCAGGTGTTGCTTGAAGCAGATAACTATAGTTCTTGAGGTCATAGGATGATGGTTGTGATTTTAGGCAAGGCAAGAACAGAGTGGGATTTATTAAGGGAACGATCCTGAAACCAAGTACAAAAGGTAACATTCTTTTGGCATGGTATTATAACAAGGATATCATTGTATCTTAGATTTTGAATTATGCCTAAGAAGAAATTGCGACAAGTATTGTCTACAATGGATTAGGAGTGTACATAAGTCAGGGTTGGACCAGGTTGGAGGAAAAATATGGACTAACCCAAAGTAATCGGATTGACAAAAATTACACCCTATCGGTTCAATATTCAAGGATCAACCCAACCCAACCTGATCCAAAAAATTCGGGTTGAGTCGGGTTGGGTTGGCGGGTTTGTCTTTTTTTTTTTAATTATATTTTTTTTCAAATTTTTATATTGGTTATATAAGTGCAAGAATTCAATTTTCATCATTTTCATTTTGTCTTTCAACCTAAATTTTCATATTTTTTTTTCAAATTCTAAGTCTACAATAATGTAGGAAATGATACACGATCATGTAGGTAGTATCAACACGATTGTGTAGTTCTTTTTAACGATGGAAAAAATGCTTCAAATCTAAACGATCGTGTTGACCATCCTAAACAATCAGATTAACTATGATATGCGATCGTTTAGATCATTGTTACACAATCGTGTAATTCTTTTTAAAGATCCAAAAAATACTTCAAATCTAAAAGATAGTATTGACCACCCTAAAGATCGAGTTAACTATGGTACACGGTCATTTAGACCATATCCACACGATCATGTAGTTTCTTTTTAAACCATGGGAAATTGGGCTAAATCATGGTGTTGACTAGGTAACGGGGTTTGGTTGGGTCAACCCAACCCTTAATTGCCCAACTCGGTAACCTGGTAAACCTGACCCATTTTTTTTAATTTTCTAACCCAACCCAACCTTATGGTTTGGGTTGGATAAACTGGATTGGTCGAGTTATCGATTTCTTGAACACCCCTATGATATCAATGAAAGAAATTTGGGATGAACTATGAGATTGATTCAAATAGAGAAATGGCCCTTGAATTTATCAACTTCATAAAGAACTTGTCACTCTCATGCAAGGCTCTCTATTTGTCGAAGAATACTAAACCAAATTGAAAATGATTTGGCAAAACCTCATTAAATTCAGGCTGGTTGATGAGTTCTCTTATAGAGGTCTAAAGCCCTTTCTTGAATATCTGAACTTTGATTAGTATGTGATGATCTTTTGTCTGGGGTTGAATGAAGTTTATCCAAGTGTCAGGACTCAAATATTGCTAATGCATCTCATCCTCTCAATCACGAAGGTATTTTCCTTGTTCATCTAAGAAGAACACCATAAGGTTTGGGGTTTACAAAAAACATTCTCTAAAATTCTTCGGGCCTTATTGAGTAATGGAAAGAATTTGTCTAGTGGCATACAAGCTAGAACTTCCTCATCTGCCTTTCTATGCCCTATTTCCCATTTGTCACATTTGAAGGGTGTGTTGGGTAAGCATTTTGTGCAGATCTGACGTGCTCAAGATGGAAGATGTTGGGAATGAGCAATTGAATGTATTGAAAATCATTATCGGACATTGTATGGATGAACACATTAAGTATGACACTCTATGCAGACCTGACGTTGATCCTACAGTGATGGAAAGACCGATTGTGCATCTTGTCGTTGACAACTTTATAAATGATGATGATGAACAATTATCACCTCAAAGCAGATCAAGCGGCGACAAATAATAACGACGAATCATGTGTCCATTATTTCATTTTTTTATACATTCAGTTTGATATAGTCTCATTTGTCTAATTAATTTTGGTTTTTACGTCCACAAGTACTATGTCTTCATTCCCCAGCAATTTCGAGGAGACAGATGATCTGTTTCTGGAGTTCGACAATGCATTCAATAATGTAGGAGGATTGTCCTTGGTGGGTGACACTTCAGGTTACTCTTATTACATAAACATGGAGTTCTGTTTTTTATAGTGTTTTGTTATAGTAGATGGCCCTCACCCACTCACACTCCGAGGAGATGTCAACACTTCTAAAACTTAGAGTCGGATAGATACGTCTAGCAAAACGGGAAGGTCCCAATATCAATCGCCCTAGGAACGGATAAGCCAATCTCTCTGCATGTCATTCGATTCAACAACACCATCAGTGTGTTAACGTGAGATACATTTTCACTCCATTGTCTTAAGTGGCTGATGTTCCTCTATAGTAGATTGAGGTCATCAACGACGGCCTACAAGTAAGTTTATAAAACCTTACATATATGTTAAACCTACATATACAGAAGCCTAAACCAAATGGTATTTCCTTTTGTAGTAATAGTGCATGCTTGATTCAAAAATTAAGCACTTACTCGATTTGTTGAGCATCAAATGCTCAGCATGTGGAAAGAGTTCAGAGGAGACAACCATAGGCATTTCAAGAAGTTCAGCAATCCTGAAGAAACATGTGCCAACCCATTGTATAGATTAGTAAATCGTGTGGAAGATTGGTACTTTCTCTACGATCGTACTTAACTCAAAAATTTCAGGTGATTTACATCTTCTACTGTTACTTCACGTTACTTCATTTTTGTTGTTTGGATGTAACATTTTGATTGTTTGCATGTAGGAGCAATTAAGGACCAGCAAGGCTGCTAGAGCGAGTCTTATAGAGAAACACACGCCAATAGGAGTGGCCAATTTATTTCACAGGCGGTCGTGGATGTGCATGTAAGTTTATGAAAACCCATTCTTGTATTTTCTACTTTTAATTGTCAGTTCATAACTTAAAACTTTTGATGCAGAAT
The DNA here is from genome assembly GCF_025177605.1 of Cucumis melo. NCBI lineage: Eukaryota > Viridiplantae > Streptophyta > Magnoliopsida > Cucurbitales > Cucurbitaceae > Cucumis > Cucumis melo. Next base: position 19,033,609 of record NC_066859.1, read on the forward strand.
TAAATGCTGGAACTTCAGTCTCAACCCACCACAGAAGGTTCTCAAGCCTTCTTCGAGGACGAGATATGCGAGACCGTTTTGGATAAACAACCAAGCTACTCAAAAGGTCTTGGTTCGGACCTAAAGTCTAAGTCCCGAAAGGCTGGTAGCAGTTGTTTATCTTCATATGAGTAAGAGACACACTCCAGAGAGGTTAGCCAATTAAGAGCTACCCTTGAAACACTTATCGATTAATTAAAGAACAACAAAAAACGTCGGTGTTACGTGCCCAACAAATGAAAGAAATGAAGAAGATGATCGAGAAAATGAGTTGGGTACAAAGAGGACCTTGAACACTTGGGGTACGTATTTTTCAACTTTTAAGCTGTTTAATTTGTCATCGGTGATTAGGAGTGAGAGGAGGTATAAATAGCAAAGTGAGATAGGTGAGTGAGGTATGAGAATTGTGTGAATCATTTGTCAATTTCTTGAAAGATGAGAAGGATAGATGGGTACGTAGGTAGTGTTATTGGTATTCTTCTTTACTTTTCGTACTTGCTTTGATTCAGGTATTGATACTCTATCAATTCCTCGTACTTGTTTCTTTTGATCTTTTGAATAATACACAACTTCAGTTGGTATTCTTTCAGTTTTCTAAAGATTTGGGAGTAATTGACAGTTATAATGGGAAATGAGAAAAAGTTCAAGTCTTGGCTACGTGTGCATCAGCTAGGTTTTCGAAAAAAAATGCTCAAAGTTTATCTATCTTGTTGTACCTTTGATGGCGTTTTTTTAACTTTGAAGAGAACACTTAATTATGGAAGTTTATGGTTAAAAGGAATACTTTTCAAGGGGAAAAATCATATGATAGAGCCCAATAGTGTTTACAGATCATGAGCTATTGGTGAAGTCAGATATATATGATCAAGACTGTTCTAGTCTTGGGCCTTATTATCCGAAGTTGAAAGGGGTTTATTTTCAATCTTTCTCTTGCCTTCAATAATGTGAATTCATTTGAGCATAGACGTGTTCATGTTCGAGGATGTAGCTTGTATTTACAACTGTTGTGATTAAAAAATTCCTCGATTGAAATGTTCCTCATGAGACTCAGGAGTAGGGGTGTAAAAATAACCCGAATAACCCGACAACTCACAAACAACCCAACTCATATGGGTTGGGTTGGATTAGTTTAATATGTGGGTTGGGTTGGGTTGAAAATTTTGGTTTTTTTTGTTGGGCTGGTCTCGAGTTAGGGGTTGAAAAATTCAGTTCAACCCAACCTAACCCGAATTAATAATATATATATTATTTATTTAATAAAAGTAAAGTTAGTATTAGGTCAGTCTCATCTCAGTCTCCCACTCATCGCGCCTCAAGTTCCCTCTCGCCTTAGTCTCCTTTCGATTCTCCCTCTCATCAACGTCCATCCCTCTCAACTCTCTATCGCCCTCCGATTCGCCCTCACAGTCGATGACTATCCTCTCTACGACCAGTGCTTTAAGGTTTAGTTTAAACTTTACCCTAAAGATATTTTTTTTATTCAAATGGATAGGTTATTTTAATGGGCTATGGAGATTATAATGTTGAGAAAATTAAAGTTTAAACTAATGAAGATTATTGTATGATGCAAAAATATGATAGTATAACAACATCTTCATTAGAAAAAAGTTAATTATAACTCCTTGTGGAGACTTAGCACGAGAAGAAGATGAATGTTTGCTTATTGTATGCTTTACATTGTACTTTTTTTGGTTCTTTAATTTATTCAACGTGTGGATGTTTGTTTATTGTATGCTTTACATTGTATTTTTTTTCTTTTTGTTTTTGAGGTCGTAGAAAATTAATTTATTTTTAAGATTTCATTGTTGGTTGTTGTTTACATTTCATTGTTGTGTGGGTGATCTGACTTTAGTTTTTATACTCTTTCAGACGATGGAGGGCAGTAGGGGACAACATAATGAAACTAGCCCTAGTTTAGTACTAGTCCTACCTATTCCACTAATAGCGCAACAGAAACTGTGAGTTCAAGTAAACCACCACTACCCGATAAGAAGAGAGCTAGAGCCACTAAGAAGACAACTTCCACTGTATGGGATCACTTCACTATTGGGTTTTATTAATAAAATGTTATTATTATAATTTCAGTAAGTGTTATTCATTTTATTATTAGTTTTGTCTTAATAACCTAAACCCAATAAACTAACATCCTAAATTGTTTGATGAGTCTTGAAAAGTATGTAGAGACATACACGGATCAATGTTCGAGATCAGCTTAAAGGGTCTATAGTTTAGGGTTAAGGTTGGGTACCTTATCCTCGTAACACTATGAATACGGTTCACTTTGTATTTGATACAAATGCAATGATCTAACATGTTCATATAGGTGATGTGTGAGTGAGGATATCATATACAATGAGTTTGCATAAGACCAGAACGCGAAATAGTAACCACTAGATGTAACTCCGTTAAGTAGTTAGGTTTCTATTTCATTAGGATGACCTAGGTAACTTAGTCTTAATCCTGAGTGTATTATGAACTTCTGTTCGCGAGAGATTGTCCTTTGATTTGTATAGGTGATAGTGGCCAAATTGCCAACTCAATATGCTTATCATTTTGAGGACAAGAACGAGTGGGGAGCTGGGAACATAATCACACAAGATGGAATTCACTCCTTCCTAACTTTAGGGTAAATAGATAAGTGCCTCCGAAACTTGAACAAAGGGCCCTACCCTCTCTATGGTACGAGAGAGATTTCTGTTCGGTGGTTGGACCATAAACAGGTTGTTCATTAAAGGAGTACTGGTATTTAAGACTAGAAGTAACCTAGGGGTAAAACGGTAATTTGACCCCGCTGGTGTTATGAACACTTTTGAAGGACTAACTTACTGTATTGGTCTATATTCGTGGACACAAAAATATATCTATAGCGAGAAGAGTTCAGCTGTGAGTCTTTAGTGGAGTGTACACACAGCTAACGAATATTGATTAATGTGGTTAATGAGTTTAGCTAATTAATCTCATTTCGTTGTAGCTTCTAATCTGTGAGTCCATCTTTCTACTTCATAAAGGGTAATGATATTTATTTATATTGGTTGTAATTTGAAATGTTCAAATCTACTTTGGGAATTAATATAATGTATGGTGATACATTATAATATAAAGTTTATTTTTTAATTAGACTTTATTATATAAATTTAATTTTGGATATGATTCAAAATTAGTTTATGAGAGAATAAATTATTTGAATGAGTTCAAATATTAATTTAATGTGAATTAAATTCATATTAAAACTATCGGTCAAAATTTAATGTGTATATGATACAAATTAAAATTATAGGTTACGAGAGAAATTCATATTTGAATATGATTCAAATTTGAATTAAATTAAATATAAGATATTTAAATTAGGAATTAATTAATTGGAGAATTAATTAATTGTTTAATCTTAATTTTATTTAATTAAATTTGATTTGATGAAATTAATTAAATTAAAACTATAGGTTACGTGAGAGATATTCATTTAAATATGATTTAAATAAAATATTCATTAAATATGATTTAATTAATTAATTATTTATTTTAATATTAATATTAATTTAATTGGTTAAATTAATAGGGAACATGGGTTGTTTTTCCACGTTCTCCATTTTACTCTCTTAACTTCCCTCTTCTTCGGAGATATCGATACGCAAGATTTTTTACAGAACAGTTCTACATACTACAATTTCTCTCAAGAAGAAAACTTTCGCTCTCTTAGAATTTTCCTTCTCCAATTTTGGTTCCCACAAACCAAATCTCAACCCAGAGAATAGGAAGGTCTTCGAGTAGGGGTGTCCTAATTTGACGTTTGGTACATTTAGAGTCGTCAACGTGGGTGTGATCCTATTCTCTGTAATGTATTTTTTAGCATGCTTAGTTTTTGCCAATGTACTGGTATTTTTAGGTTCCAATTAAAATTGGGTAATGGTTCTATTAAATATTTCGTTGTGCAAGGGCTTTCATATTGTTATGATACTACCTCATGTGGAACTAGCACATTATGAAAGCACTTAAAAAATCAGTGTAAGAAGTACCCATATAAGGAAGTATAAACAAGACAAACTATTTTGGCTCTTCAACCTTCCACTCGTGGAAAAAATGATAGTAATTTTGTGACTACTATTTTTAGTCAACAGTTATGCAAGGAAGAATGTGTTAAAAATGATAATTATTGATGAATTGCCATTCAAGTTTATCGAGAATGAGGGGTTTAGACATTTTTGTAGAGTGGCTTGTCCTAAGTTTGACCTTCTTTAAAAGTAATAATTGCCAAAGATATATATCCATCGTATCTTGATGAAAAGAAGAAGTTGAAATCATTCTTAGTTAGCAATTCTCAAATGGTATGTTTGACAACTGACACATGGACATCTTTGCAAACTTTAATGATTTAAATTGGGTTTTGTAGAAAAAGATTTTAAACTTTTTTCAAGTTGCTAACCACGAGGATGATACTATTGGAAAGCTCATTAAGAGTTGTTTATTTGAATGAGGGATCGATAAAGTCTTTTCTATAACTGTTGATAATGCAAGTTCAAACAATGGGGCAATTTTGTATATTAAGAAAAGACTTAGAAGTTGGAAAACCCTGATCTTGGAAGGAGAAATGTTACACATGACGTGTTGTGCTCACATAATTAACTTGATTGTAAATGAGGAATTGAAAGAAATACATGATTCCATTTCTTGTGTTCATAATGTCGTACGGTAGTTTAGACCATCCCCTAAAAGATTGAAAAAGTTTAAAACTTGTGTGGAGCAAGAGAAAATTGATTGTAAAGCTCTTATTTGTTTGGATGTTTCAACAAGATGGAATTCTACCTATCTTATGTTTTAGCACATGCACTTAAATTTGAAAAATCTTTTCAAATATTAGAGAGAGAGGAGTTGGATTATCAAGACTATTTTGCAGAAGATGAACATAGGAAGAAGAGGGTCGATCCACCAAGTAATTCTGATCGAAAAAATGTTGAAGTGTTCATCATGTTTTTGAAGGTGTTTTATAATGTCACTAATAAGATTAGAGGTTATTTATATGTGATTGTCAATTCTTTCTTTCATGAGATGTGTGGGATTAATAATATTTTAATTGGTTGGAACAACGAACATAGCTCTATTTTACATAATATGGCTATAAATATGAATTCAAAATATGACGAGTACTGGGGATCAATTGAGAAAATTAACAAGCTTGAATTTCTAGTTGTGGTGCTTGACCCTCGATATAAATTGGACTATGTTGCCTTTTGCTTTAAAAGTGTACATGATAATGCTATGGTTAAAGTTCTTGTTGATAGGATTGAAGTTTATTTGATGTGTTTGTATAATTGTTACAAATCACAAGTTGATGGCTTTCATAACGATTTAAGTGGTTAAGGTGTTGTTTATGAACAAGTAGAATCAAGTGATTGTTTTAGACAATTGAGTTCGGAAACTACGGTGGAAACTAACGTGAGTGGTAGAGTGTTATCACAGTACAAGAGAAGAAGAGAAGAAAAAAATACTTTAGATTGAGGAATAATGATCTTGATCGGAATTTATTTGACCCTTGTAAGGAACTAAATGATCAGTTTGATATTCTGACTTGGTGGAAATTAAACGGAGTTAAATACTGAATTCAATAAAAAATTGCTCAAGCTATTTTTGTCGTTCCGGTGTCTACTGTAGCTTCTGAATCTGAATTTAGTATTGGATGAAGAATTCTAGATTTTTTTAGGAGTTCTTTATCACCTAAAACAATGGAAGCTTTGATTTGTACAAAAAATTTGGTTCGTAGCAAAACAACCATATTGGAGGGAGAGAATTTTGGTTTGAAATTTGGGAGACAAAACAAATTTGATATAATTTTAAAATTCATCAAAACAAAATTTATGACAAAAACTCTATAATTAACTAAAAAACCTTTTAAATAACCTAATTACATGCAACTATTGCATGTAATTAATTCTCCCAAATGCAACACCTCACTTTCCACTTACAATTAATGGAATAAGTCACCATTCCAATTTTTCTTAGTGGGTTTGGTGTATCACAATGAGCTTCCACTTAGCCCACTAAGAGTTAGTGGGATTATCCAATAAAATGTTGGATTTTCCTACTAACTTTGGTCTAGGGCTAAAATGGTCATTTGACCATTCTAGTCAAAGTCAAACTTTGACTTTTCAAGTTAAAAGTCAACATTTTTACTTTTTACCATTTTATCTATCTTGACTAATTTTGACCTCCCAAGCATGAATTAGCATTCATTTTTCTGAAATTCAAATCATATTTGAAGATAAAGTTGGTCAAAGTTTGACTTTTCAAAGTCAAACATCAACATTTTGACTTTTTACAACTTTGACCATTTCCATCATTTATGAGCTTCCAAATATGAATCCATATTCATATTTTCAATAAATCATATTAAACATAAAGCTCTATCCAACATATAACTAACGGCTATATCAAATATATTTGTCGGTTTTTCTCTCTTTACCTAATTCAAACAATTCGAATTATTCCAATATATTGTTCTAATAAAATTCCATATGAGCTAGCAGAAGAACCTAATGGACCTATAGATCATAGGCTCCAATGATCTAAGATTAACTAGCTAAACCCTTTTAGATCGAGCAAATCAGCATTCGTTAACTAATAGGTCATTCCACTAAAATCTTGTAGTTGCAAACCCCTCACTATAGATATATTTTTATCCATTTGATATAACCATGATCAGTAAGTTAATCCTTCACAGATTGTTTGTAACCTCAGTTGGGTTAAAATATTGTTTTACCCTTTAGATCACATCTTGTTCCTTAAGTCCCACCGATCCACTATTGAACAATTGGTTTAAGGTCCAACCTATACACCGAATCCCTATTGGGCTAATGAGAGGGTAAGGCCCCTTGTTCAAGACTTGAATTCAGTTCTTAAGGGAAAAACCTATCTACTAACCTTAAAGCGAGTAGGAGCCAATTCCGTCTTGCACCCTATGTCCCTAGCTATCCACCCGGTCTTACCCTTGAACTGAGAGGCTTGTTAGGCCAATGCAGTTGAGCTACCCTTACTTATGCAGATCTAAAGATAATTTCGTGTGAATAGAAGTTCTTAGTTAGCTCTAGATTAAGATTAAGTTACCTAGGCCATCATAATCGAAATAGTCAGTTTATATAGTCAACGATGTTGTAACTTAAAAGTGACTATTTCTTGGTTCATGCCTTATGTATACTCTTTACATAGGATGCTCCTACTTTCAAGTCTCTACATGAACGATTCAAGATCAAATCGTTTCTACTAACTACAAAGTAGGCCGCATCCATAATGTTCCCAGAATAAAGCTTCCAACCTTATTTATACACTATAGACTGTTTGGGTTATATACTTGAACTTGATCCATGTTTATGTCTCTACATAAAGTGTTGTCTCTAAACAATCGCTTACCTAGTCAACACGCTTGTTTAGCATTGTCAACACGATCATTTAGATTTGAAGCCATTTTTCTATCATTTAAAAAGAACTACATGATGTGTGGATATGATCTAAATGATCCCTTACCAAGTCAACACGATCGTTTAGCATGGTTAATACAATCGTTAAGATTTGAAGTCATTTTCTCATCGTTTAAAAGAACTACACGATCCTATGGATATGATCTAAATGCTTGCTCACCTAGTCAACATGATCATTTAGTATGATCAACAAATTGTTTATATTTGAAGCCCCTTTTTTCCATCGTTTAAAAAGAACTACATGATCGTGTGGATATGATCTAAACAATCGCTTACCTAGTCAACACGATCGTTTAGCATGATCAACAGGATCATTTAGACTTGAAGCCTTTTTTCCATCATTTAAAAAGAACTACACGATCGTGTGGATATGATGTAAACAATCGTTACCATAGTCAACATGATCGCTTAGCATAGTTAACATGATCGTTTAGATTTCAAGCATTTTTCATCGTTAAAAAGAACTACACGATCGTGTTGATACTACCTACATGATTGTGTATCATTTCCTACATGATCGTGTATCATTTTTCATTGTGGGCCTATGAGCTTTTTTCATTTTCAAATTTCTTCTATACAATGTAAATATTTTGTCGATTTGTTATTTTTTTTTATAAAAGAACCTATATAATTTTATTTTGTGTTTTTAGATAATATCAAGTCTTCCATCACATCACAAACATGATCTATGGGTTGACCATTTTCATGGTAAGTTGAATACATATATTTTCGTAAGTTCATTTATTTTATATATTTAAACTACTTACTTGTTATGGTTTTTGAATTTTTAGGACAAATTTGAATGTTTAGGATGCTTGGATGGATTTTAGAAGTTGTTTATATTTGACTTCTCTTATGCTTAAGAACTTTTTTATTACTTTATTATTAAAAATATACTTTATGAATATTTATGGATAATGTCTGGAATGTTGAACTTTTAAGGATGTTTAAAACTTTGAATTTATGGATGTTTGAAAGTTTGGATTTATAAATGTTGAATAGGTACAACAATTTTAAACTTTACGAACATTAGGAATGAAAAAATAAAAACAATACAACCCGACAACCCAACCTAACCCAACCCATATGTTATGGGTTGGTTTAGGAGATTAATTCGATTAACAACCCAACAAACTCAAAAATATGGATTGGGTTGAGAATGTCTCCCATCTCAATCCAACCCAACGCGTTTACACCCCCTACTCAAGAGTTGAGATAGTCTATGAAAGAGTCTGTAACTGAATTGACTGATGGATTGAAGTCTCTTGGACAAGAATAAGTTAGCTTGATTCTGTTAGCTTGAGTTCAAAATATGTTATCATTTTGTTTCGGATAAGGATTGCTAATTGGTGTCCTTTCCACCACACTTGAGTGTTTATGCTGCTAGTCACATTGTTTTATCAAATTGGTAAATATGCTTCTTTTGACTATGAAAGTTTTTTCATTAGTTAGTTTAGAAAAGACGCATTGGTAATCAAGCTCTTTATCTCCCCATTGCTTATCTTTGGCTAATTTGTGGAATCTTATTGTCATAAAAAACCCGATCTCACTAATGTTGATGAGCCTGTTGGTGTTAATCTTGGTTAATTTCAATTATAAGTTGTTTAAGGGTCATCATGTTCCAGATATTGCTTCACTTTCTCCTTGCACTAGTCAAGATGCCCTAGTACAGACTTCATTGCTTCTTCATTTGGTCTCCACCTTATAGGCTCTCTTATGGAGAAGCTTCGCTCATCGATAAATATTACCTACCATGCCTCAGACAAGAAATGTGAGATTTCCAGGTCGTTGGCTCTCTTCCAACAAGGTGTTGATGCCTCTACTGAACCTTCTGATTGATATTTTTTAAGCTAGAGAAGGAGTATTTGTTGTGATTGTTGGTGTGGTGTCTACTTTTGACTTGCTTCTACTTCTAGTTTGATGTTGGCCTCTCTCTAGCTGCAACGGTTTTGGTTTGGTGGTTGGTCAGTGATAGTTGTTTATTATGTTGATTTTGTTTCACCTTTCAAGCTTTGTATTGTTTTAAAGTTGTATTTTTTTTTCTTCTATTTTATCAAACTCCTTAGATAAAATGCACCACGATGAGGCATTTTAATGAGAAACTTCAAAGCGATCTATCCAACCAAGAGATTTGTTTTGAAAAGTCCTTTGGTTCCTTTCAAACAACAAATCCGCCAATAATGCTTTGATCACATTCCACCATATTATCTGAGAGGTTTTATTAAGATAAGGCCCTCTTAGAAGCTGTCTAACTCATTCTCTCTCATGAAACACCCATGACATGTTAAAGGTGGAGAACAATTTTTCTAAAAAATTGGCTGAATATGAGCAAAGGAAAAAGATGTGAGATGAATCTTCTCCATGCTAAAGACAAAATGGACATGAAAAACGATATGAGATAATCAAAAGTTCTTTAGTTAATTCCAAAGTAAATAACAATCGGAATAGCTAAGTAAACAACGGAAGAAAAATACACAGAGAACTTTTGTAACCCAGTTCGTCGAATACCACATACGTCTGGAAAGCGCACACAGATCAGATAAAAAATATTATTAAGATTCATAATAGTTAATATAAAACTCGTAGATAGTAAATATAATTCATTGACCATTATTAATAAATTGTTTTATTATTATTTCAATAAGTGTTATTGATTATATTATTAGTTTTGTCTTAATAACCTAAATCCAATAAACTAACATCCTAAGCTGTTTGATATGAGTCTTGAATAGTATGTAGAGACATACGGGGATCAATGTTCAAAATCAGCTTAAAGGATCTATAGTATAGGGTTAAGACTAAGTACCTTATCTTGGTAAGACTATGGATACGACTCACTTTGTATTTGATACAAACGCATTGATCCAATGCGTTCATATATGCGACATGCAAGTGAGGGTATCCTATGCGATGAATTTGCATAAGACCGAACCACAAAATAGTAATCACTAGATGTAACTCCGTTAACTAGTTGGATTTTTATTTCATTAGGATGACTTAGGTAACTTAGTCTAAATCCTAAGTGTATTATGAACTCTTGTTCACGAAGAATTGTCATTTGATTTGTACGCGTGAGAGTGGCCAGATTGCCGACTCAATATGCTTATCATTGTGGGGACAAGACCGAGTGAGGAGCTGAAAACATAATCACACAAGATGAAATTCACTCATTTCCGACTTGAGGGTAAGTAGATAAGTGTTCCCTTAAATGGTGTCTCCGGGACTTGAACAAAGGGTCCTACCCTCTCTATGGCATGAGAGGGGTTTCTGTTTAGTGGTTGGAACATAAACAAGTTGTTCATTAGAGGGGCATTAATATTTAAGGACTAGCAGTAACCCAGGGATAAAACTGTTATTTGACCTAGTTAGTGTTATATACACTTATGAAAGACTAATTTACTGGTATTAGTCTATATCTATGGACACAGAAATATATCTACAGTGAGAAGAGTTCATATGTGAGTCTTTAGTGGAGTGTACACACAGTTAACAAATATTGATTAATGTGGTTAATGAGTTTAGCCAATTAATCTCATATCGTTGTAGCTTCTAATCTGTAGGTCCATTAAGTCTCATTCCTTGCTCGTAAAGGGTAATGAGATTTTATTTATATTGGTTGTAATTTGAAATGTTCATATTTACTTTGGGAATTAATATAATGTATGGTGATATATTATAATATAAAGTTTATATTTTAATTAAACTTTAATATATATAAATTTAATTTTGGATATGATTTAAAATTAATTTATGAGAGAATAAAATATTTGAATAAGTTCAAATATTAATTTAATATGAATTAGATTCATACTAAAACTATAGGTTAAAATTTAATGTGTATATGATACATATTAAAACTATAGGTTATGAGAGAAATTCATTTAAATATGATTTAAAAGAAATATTAATTAAATATGATTTAATTAATTAATTATTATTTTAATATTAATATTAATTTATTAAATTAATAGGGAACGTGGGTGGTTTTCCCACGTTCCCATTTTTCTCTAACTTCCTAAAGAAGAGGGAGTTACTGGTACGATTCATATAAGAGTTTTGTGATTTTTACGTACGTTGCTTTCTCTCTAAAAAATTTTTTCTCTCTAATAATTCTCTCCTTCCAATTTGGTTCCCACAAACCATCTCAATCTAGAGAATAGGAAGGTTTCAAAGTGGTGGTGCCTCAAATTGGCGTTTGGTAGATTAAGAGACATCAACAATCGTAAGTTTCCTCTTCTTTGTTTTTCTCTGTATTTTATTTTTAATTCACCATGCTTAGCCATAGCCTTAGAAATTAGTTTTGTAATTTCTTTTGCCAATGTATTGGTATTTTTTTAGGTTCCCAATTAAATTGAGTTAAGGTCTCTATAATTCTTTCGCGGTGCAAAGGGCTTTCATCCCTTCAATTTGTATCAAAGCCATCTCAATTTAATTGAGAATTTAAAAAAAGAAATTGCGTTGGTTAGGTGAGATCTCTGCATTAGGAATGTCGGTTTTGCAATTGAATGTTTACTGTAATTTGGCCATAGATTTACAGCTTTTTGATTTGATCAAGTGTAAAGGCCCCTGCGTTTTTTGTCATTTTATGTTATAAATATGTAATTAAGAGTCTAATTTATGGATTCGGGGTGTTTTTCTGAGTTTTTTGACACTAAATTCACCCAAAACGGATAATCGAAAGGCCTCTAACGGTGATTTTTTCGACACTACATGGAAACCGAGATGTAAAAAATAAATAAAAATAAAAAATTCCGCGTCTGGAGGTTGAAGAAGGGCTTATGTCAGCAGACACTAAGGAAAGCTCGACTCGGCGGGGCGCGACGGCTTGGCTTGGCACAGCTCAACTCGGCTTGCACGGACTGCTCGGCTCGACGTGGTTCGCTTGTAGTGTGCTCCAGTTGGCTCGATTCGGCTCCGGTTGGCTTGGGTTCTTAATTTGGCGCCAGTTTAGGCTGTTTTTGGGTCGGTTCTTCAAGTTTTGGGTCGGTTCAAGCAATTTTGAGCCAGTTTGAAGCTTTTTGAAGGTTTTGACTGGTTGTGGAGGTTTGGAAGCACTTTTGGATAAATTTAAGGCTTTATTATTGTAAATTTTGCTTTATTTTATTATAGAGGCCAATTTTACAGTTTTAATTGTTATTTAAATGCTTCGTGGATGTCATTTAAATAAATCCCACCTTAGGTTAAGCATGTTCATGCATTTTTATATATTATAAATGTTATAATGTATGGTTTTTATGCATGATTGTGAATTTTATGAGTAATTTAAAATATGTCGATATTTTAAATATATGAAATTGGATAAGCATGATGCATGACATTACTTAGTTAAATTTAATTTATTATATTTAAATTAATAAATTTAATTTATTATATTTAAATTAATGTATTGTATATGCTTGATTGATTTTCATGTATTTCTTTTAATATAAGTGCACTACTACAAATTTAGACTTTAACGATGCAAATTTTGCATCATAAAGATTTTCAACGACACAATTTTTGCGTCATTGAAGCCACTGTCAAGAAAGGCTATTTAACGACACTTTGGAAAACGTGTCATTAAATATGCTTAGATGACACCAAAATTGTGACATTAATAAATTTACCTTGATGCAATAAATATGTCATCGTTATCTATAACTCGATACCAATATATTGTCATCAATACCCTTACATTGATGCAAATTATGTGTCATCGTTACCTATACATTGACACTAATATATTGTCAATAATACTCTTACACTGACGCTTTAAATTTGTCACTGTTACCTATTACTTGACATGAATATATTGTCATTAATAATCTTATATTGACGCTTTAAATATATCACCGTTATCTATACCTTGACACAAACATATTGTCATTAATACTCTTACATTAATACTTTAAATGTGTCACCGTAATCTATCACTCGACACAAATATATTGTCATTAATACTATAACATTGACAATTTAAATGTGTCGCCGTTATCTATCACTCGACACCAATATATTGTCATTAATACTCTTATAACGACGTTTTAAGTGTGTCACTTTTCAATATAACTCGACACTAATATATTGTCATTGTAAATGTTTCGTTACATAAAATTGTTGTCAAGAAATGCGCTTTAACGACACTGTTTCTGTTTAATAAAGGCTTATATGTCAACACATGTTTGGTGTCGTTATTCTTCATTTTCGCAACACATATTTTTCTGTCATATATTTCTTCTTTCAAAAAAATTAAATACTAAATTTCTGCATTACCCATATATGTTTGGAAAGATATTTATATTGAAAATAAAAAACATAACTTACATTATCGGTAAAGATTTTACAATAATCCAAAAAATAAATTTACTGTAATATTACATGTATGTGTGACCTAATCTAATCAAACTGATACATAAATGAGAACTTGATTGATACCATGGTCCATGGATTCTTCAACTACCTGAAAATTTGAAGAAAATGAACCTTAGTCAACATACATTACGGAAAATGCATAAGCATAAACATTAAGTACATGCCAAACAAAAACCACCTTCTTAATAAGCAGACCAATAAACTTTTCAAAATAAGCGCTCAAAGTTCATACAACCAAGGTTTTTAATAAAAGACCCATAAGGAATGCAAAAGATTAAAAAAAAACACTGACTATATAAGCATATAGGCATAAGCATAATATATAAATGTTGCAAATGTAAGTTTCGATTCAATCTTTACAGACCAAGTAATGTTCTAGTTTGCATCAAGTTGAAACTTAGCATAAACTTACCCTTAGCCCCCCTCCTCCAAAGTAATTACAAAACAACATATTCCTATAACATATGTCTAAGCGGATTGAACAAAATAGCTTTTCAATGACTACCATAATTGCAGAATAGTCAACACAACAAAGTATCAAGTTCCTAAATACATGTCAACATGATTCCTAAAACATATGTATAAGCAAATCGCACAAAATAGATTTTCATTGGCTACCACTGCAGGATAGTCAAAGCAACATTCCTAAGTACATGTTAACATGATTCCTAAAATAAAATAGTTAAGTTACGTTAAAAAACATAAAGCACGCTTACCTCTTTCTTTTACTAAATCTCCACCCCCATATCTTGATTACCCTCCATAGAGGCTTCTTCTTTCTTGCAAGTTTGGAAGCTCTATTTGCAATTATTTTTGCATATACAATATATTAACTCATTATTTGATCCCTAACAGAGTTCATGATAAATTAAGTTAACATCATTCTCAAAGTTATTCCAAGAACAAAAGTTGCAACCAATGTTCTGAGAAAACAACAAACAATGTAACAAAAAACAAACACTTTAAAATTTTACATACTCCAAAAATCTAAATAATATATAAAATCTAGTTGCAAGATAAGTAAGTTTCAAAACTTTCTTACCATGAGGATTGGGAAGTGTTGCTACCAAAGATCTCTTGTAGTTCCTCTTCTATCAAATTCAACCCAAAAAATCGAGCAGACAATATATTGATCTAAATAATCCTTGTTTTTTTCCAGGAAACCATCGCACAAGAAAACATCATCATTGACATACAACACATAAGCAAATCTTTAATGGCTTAAATTGAGAAGTCCTAGTTTTGTATCTTATCCTCTTATAGTTTTTAATTTAGTCTATCGCTGTTCGTAAATGTTAAAATTAGATGATAATGAAACTTACATAGCATGATACTTCATAGATTGACAGAAGTTTGAAAAAGCAAAAAAAGTCATCTAAGTGAGGAATTATGAAACTTTTTTACTAATTGGAAAATGTAATATACTAGTTGCAAGCCAAGAACCATAAACTCCATAAATGAACATTACTTATTTCCCGTCTCAAATTTTTATATCCATATGACAAAAAACAAATGAATTTTTCATACATTTTGCAATTATAGATATTGAAAAATAAATAATAATAATATTATTATTATTACTATTGTTGTTGTTGTTGTTGTTATTATTATTATTAGAAAAACAATGTGAAATATGAGAAATACAGGGTGGGAAATAATATACAGGTTGAGAAATACAATATTGGAAATAATATACAGATTGAGAATAAATATATTAGAAATAATATAAAATAAAATATTGGAAATAATATAAAATAATATATCGGATATAATATAAAATGGGGCTCTTGCAAATATGACAATTATACTATCATAAATTAGGCCCATAGCACATAACTTTTACATTTGCAAAAATAGCAAAATTGAAGCCCAGCCCGCATTTTAAAAATACGAAATTACGAAGCTACCCTTCAGTCATTACTGATACCAATATATACGATTGATACACCAATATATACGGTTGATATACCAATATATATCGTTGATACACCTTATTTGTTTTGCCGATGTACTCCTCATACATATTTTTTACTCTCTAATACTTCACTAATACATATTATTAGTTTAAAACACTTGATATGTTGTTGATACACTCAATCAATTAAATACACTTGAAACACTAAGAATGATACACTTTATATATCGTTGATACACTTGTTATTGTTTTCTGATACACTCGATAGATTTAATACACTTAATCACTTGCTAAACTTTATTGATACATATTATTAGGGAAAACAAGAATTCTAAACTTTATTGATACATATTCACAGAAATAATATTAGGGCTTCAAAAAAAGGGGAAGAAATACATACATAATTCTTGTTTTCCCTAAAGAAAAAATGAGGAGAATAGGAGAAAAAGACGAGAAGAAGATGATAAAAAAAAGCCAACGAAGAGGGAGAAATCTAAAAGAACGAAACTGAAGAGAGAAGAGAAGAACGGTGGAAAAGAGGCAGAAGAAGACGAAGAGAAGAGAAGTAGGTGAATAGGAGAAATGGTGAAGAAGAACGACAGAGAAGAGAAGAAGAAAACGAAAAATGAAGGAGAACAATAAAGAAAAGCGAAAGAGGAAGAGAAAACAACATAGAAGGGCAATTTTGGAATAATGAAAAAAATAAAATAAGAAATATCAACTAAAATTAAAAAGTTGCTATATTTGCAAAATTGAAAAGGTTAGTGCTAATATGCTAAATTAGATTTTTATTGTGCCACCCAATACAATTTCCCATATAAAATAATATATCAAATATAATAGAAAATAATATATCGGATATAATATAAAATAGTATATCGAATATGATATAAAATAATATATCAGATATAATATAACATAATATATCAAATATAATATAAAGGTTGAGAAATAATACAGGTTTATGAAATAAATATCAAACCTAACAAACTGTCTTTTACAAGTCTAATCAATTAATAAACAGTAAACCAAAAAAATTAACAATAGCCAAATTAAATCAATTGGCTTAAACCTAACAAATTTAAAGAATATAGAATAAAATGGCCTAAATCTAACAAATTTAAAGCAAATCAATTATGCTAAATTTTCTAAATTTGAAGAAATTCAATTGGCCTAAACCTAACAAAATTAAAACAAGTAATGACATTAAGCTCAAATGACCTAAATCTAACAAATTTGAAGCACACTGAAATTAATTGGCCTAAATCTGCTAAATTTGATGCAACAATAAATTTAATTGACCTAAACAACAATAAATTCAATTGACCTAAACAACAATAAATTCAATTGACCTAAAATTGAAGTAACAATATAAGGACAGTAAACCCAATTGGCCTAAGCCTAACAGGCCTAACAGGCCTAACCCTAACAATACTAAAGTCACCTTAAAATTAATTAACGAAATTACAACAAAAACAAATTTGAAAAACTACATCGTTATAATTGATCACACTCTCAAAAGGGATGGGAAAGAGAAAAAATTAAAAAAAAAAAGTTACGACCAATTTGACTCGTAGATAGTAAATATAATCCATAGTGTTTTATTATTATTTCAATAAGTGTTATTGATTATATTATTAGTTTTGTCTTAATAACCTAAATCCAATAAACTAACATTCTAAGCTGTTTGATGAGTCATGAACAGTATGTAGAGACATACGAGGATCAATGTTCAAGATCAGCTTAAAGGACTATAGTATAGGGTTAAGGTTGGGTACCTTATTCTGGTAACATTATGGATACGACTCACTATATATTTGATACAAACGCATTGATCCAATGCATTCATGTATGCGACATGCAAGTGAGGGTATTCTATGCAATGAGTTTGCATAAGACCGGACCACGAAATAGTAATCACTAGATGTAACTCTGTTAACTAGTTGGGTTTCTATTTCATTAGGATGACTTAAGTAATTTAGTCGGAATCCTAAGTGTATTATGAACTCCTGTTCGTGAGGGATTGTTCTTTGATTTGTACGCGTGGCCAAATTGTTGACTCAATATGCTTATCATTTTGGGGACAAGACCGAGTGGGGAGCTGGAAACACAATCGCATAAGATGGAATTCACTCCTTTCCGACTTATGCAATCTCTTCTTCCTTTACTAACCATCGAAAATAAATAAACCAAGAGTTCAACTCAAAGTCCCAATGCTCCACTATCGACCCTTTAAAAGTAACACAATTCTAAAAAGTCTTGGAACGGAATGTTGAAAGAAACATCTCCCTCGCACATATCTAACCAAAATGCAATTTGCTAACCATTTCCAAGTTTGAATTTGGCCAAAGCTTCCACTTTCAACCAAACTCACGAAATATTAACCTAAGGACTTCTTAAGCCTTTTCCATCTTTTCCAACTGTATACCAATTGAGCATATTCTTTCCATGAATGCTTTACACCACCTTATGCCACAATCAGTCTTCTTTCTTAAAATACTATCATTCCTAATTAGCAAGAAGGGCCAAGTTTTTAGCTTCGAAGCCCCTAGCCTAAGGTTGCCATCCTTAACCAAGTTACCGACTGTTTTTCAGTTAACTAAGTGAATAACTTTGTTGCCCTTATGACCTTCCCAGAAACAATTCCTCAAAATTCTTTCTAGTGAAGACATGATCCCTTTGAGCATTAGAAAAGAAGACATGAAGTATGTTAGAAGGCTAGAAAGAATTATTTTACATAGTGTAACTCTTCCCCCTTTTGAAAGATTGAACCTTTTTCATTTATCAAGTTTAACATGTATCTTATCAATCATTGGTTGCCAAAAGATACTTGTTTTGGATAACACCAAACAGAAGTCCCAAATATAGGAAAAGAAGATGTTCAACCTTACACTTATAATTTGCAGCCATGGCCACCAATTCATCTTCCTCTATATTAAAACCACATAATGCCAAATTTTCCCAATTCACCTTCTGTCCCAAGCATTATTCATAAAACTCTATCACTTGTTTTAACTTATATGTCACGAAACTCGTCTCTATTTAAAAAAGCTTATATGTTACAAAATCAACAATTAAGCAATAAAGAGCGTAAAGATCGACATACAGATATACGTGGTTCACTAACAGTGTGTTAGCTATGTCCATAGGCAGAGGGAGAACAAATATTATTAAAGAGAATGTTTTTCAGAATACAATACGGCGCCACTAGGTTAGCGAGTTTATGCATGCACTTCTTTAACCCTAGCTAGGGTCAAAATCGTAAATAACTACATATGCATAATTACAAAAAACTAAAGAATACAATACGAAGCCACTAGTGAGATCCTCATACTTGGTTGTTCGTAGATGACGAATTCAAGGCATTCCAATATCATATAACATTAAGTTGTCATATTTTCAAAACAAGAGTATGTCATCTGCATACTGGAGAATAAACATGGACTTTTTCTTTATTGATCATGAATCCTCCGTACTGTCCATTCTGATGAAGCCTATCAACAAGCTCCCCAGTACTTCACTCACCAAAAGGAAAAGGAAAGGTGAAAGAGAGATCACATTGCCGTATCCCCCTAGTAGCCAATGTTCTCCCTCTTGGTCTTTCATTGATGAACATGGAGTATCTTGAAATCTACAGAAAGGTATCGGTTTCTACCAATGATAGAAACTGGTATCAATGTGTATCACAATGTGTATAAGATTATATATCATACAATTAAATTCTTTAGGATTTAATTTGAAAAAATATACATGGAGTTTCAATGTGATAACTTTGAAAGACACTTATATAAATGTGTCAATTTGTATCATTGTATAAGTTTATACATCACTTGTTTTAATTCAAAGATGAATATAAACAAAGACATCGAAGAATTTTATTGATATAAAGAATTTGTAAATATGACACTAAAAAATTCCAATATAAATCATTTGGCAATACAACAGAAAAATACAACTATAATGATTACATCATTGATTAATTTGACTAATTTGACGAAGCTTGCAAATCCTAGAATTATGACCCTCGCCATGACAACTACTATTAGTTTCATCAATTGATGAAATTCTTAATTTTTTTAGGTCTTCTGACTTGATGTTTAAAAATAAGAGGGAGGTAAAGCTCTAACGTCATCATTTACAACCCTCCAATTTGAATGAACTCCAATGAGTCAAACACAACCCATATATGTTGATAATAATGTCTGTGAATGATAATAATCAGACACATAAGAATAAGTATATAGGTTAAGTATTCGAAGAACAAAAAGTGCATGAGAACAAGGAATCTCATTTTGGAAATCCCATACTCAGAAGCTACAAGATCCCAAGTTCAACTTCACTATTGTGTGATCCGTACCTAGATAAGAAGGATCAAAATTTGATTAAGTGTTTAAAGAAGGCGTTTTGAAAAGAAAGTTGTGGTGATAAGCTGGCATTTGAGATTTGCGATAAAGTAAGGTGATGCATTAAGACACTTGGCATTTAAGTTTAAGTATGGTTAGGTGTTTGGAGTTCTTCATGGAATGAAGGAAGGCAAGGAAGAAGTCTAATCTTGATTTGACAAGGGTTTACGTGGAAGGTTAAGAGTTAAGCATGTTTAAGGTAAACATGAAGCTTACACATGTACCATTAAGAGCATGAATTGATGAGTTATTAAGAGATTAAGGATGACTAATCCAATTCAGGATTAGTATAAATAGAGGATGAAGATAGATTAATAAGAAATTTTGCTGGAAATTAGAAAGGAAGTTACATGTTTACTAGGCGTTCTACGAGAAGGAAAGACAAGTTATTGTGAGTGGTTTCTTCTTAAAAGAGTTTGTTTTTGTGAAAAGGTCTTTTCAAAAGTTCGTATTGATTAGAAATGACGTTTTATATATGAATGTTTTAAAGAGATTTCGAAAGGAAATTTATATTATGTTCAAAGTATGTTTTATATGAATATAAAATAAAACGGATATTCAAACTATTAATCTTCTCCCTATCAATGAGCTAACTGTCATATGCATATAAGGAGGCTTGCCGTGTAAAAAAGGACTGCATGGTCGGGAGAAGCTAGCTAATGCATAAAAGATGTGTATTGTGCTTAGCGGCTTGAGCAACAAGGAGTGAATTAGGATACTCCTGGATGTTGTTGATGAAAAGAACATCACAGTAGACTAAACGCGAGATGATGAGTCTTAACGTAGGGGACGACTCATGTTCTTGCCAAAAGGATTGTTTGAAACTAATGTGTGTTTATGTAATATGATGTGTTACGAGATATGATATGAAATGATGTTGTTTATGTAAGGTATTCCAAAAAGGGGTTTTCTTAAAATTTTCTCACTAAGTATGTTGACATACATCAGGCGTTAAGGCTAAAGTAAGGAAAGGAAGAAAAGCTGCTAGGCATATGGCAAGTTAGGATGCGTACGGGGCGGGGTGTGATAACTTGGTATCAGAGTAGTATGTTCTTTGGGGACGAAACAAGTGTAAGTATGTTTTGGTAAAAGATGAGTTGAAAATTTAAGTTGTTTTGTAGGAAATTTTGAAAAGACATCATGTTGCTAAGGAGAGTTGCTAGTAGATCAAGGGCAACAACTAAGCTTTCAGTGGATTCAGAGGCTCATTCAGTAAATCCTAATGTAAGGAGAGATCAAGAAGAAGCCTTGTATGATAGAGTTTCTCATAGATTAATTAATGTCTTAGCCCAATAGCCAAAAAAGAATTTTGGAATAGAGAGACTTACGACATTGGGAGCTACAGAATCCCTGAAAGACTTCAAAATTTTAAAAACATTTGGATAAATGGACTCCACAGATCTCAAGTTGAACCCATAGTTATCAAAAGTATAAGCTTTAGCATAACTAAAGTAAAATTGCTCAATCAAAAAATCCCAGAAAGACTTCTTCAAATTTTTAAACATGTTGCATGCAAACACAGTACTCAACATCCTTAAACACGCTTAAAACACCATTTGGAATGCTTAAATGCCAATCAGAGACAATGACTAAATGATCATGATCCCCCAAACAAGTATGTATATTTTCAAAAAAATTATTTCCAAGATGCATCATTTTCTTAGTCAACAATAGCAAATGCAAGGGGAAAAATATCGTTGTTACCATCTAATGTTGAGGTTGCTGATAGAGTACCACCAAACTTACACTTTAGAAATGTGCCATCAATAGATATGGTAGGTCTAGAGTACCTTCCACCCTCAATAGATAGACCAATAACATGAAGCAAAACTTAAAATTCTCATTTTCATTCATCTAAAAAACAGTGTATGTTCCTACCCAAAAATATATAAAAACAAGTATATTATTGGTACTGACAAATTTATCATTCTCTATCATTGGTAGAGTGACAGTGATAGACCGTGATAGATTATGTGAAAATGATAGAAATTTTATATAAAAATACTTCTATTGTAGTAATACTTGGATTCATTTCCTTCAACTTCTCCGATAACTTTGGTATCAAACTATAAGACTTGACAACATCACCATTTAATGATTTTAATATGTGTTCTTTTGCTCTCAAGCTTTTTGATAACTAAATATTAATACAAAGCTTAATGTGAGCCTTATGAATAATATCTATAGGAAGAGAGTGATCAGTAAACCTAACCTAAAATCCTCTTTCAAGCAATCCTCATATACCGACGAAAAAGCTTGTCTATGAGAATTTTGCATTGAATTCATAGAACAATCATGGTTAGAAATATACTTCCTAAGCATCCACAAATCACTTTTCTTTGAAATGAACGGACATACTATTGACAACTATCTTACAAACATTTCAACTCAAGTGAATTTGAATTTGATCGTGTAGTCCTGAATTGAAAATTTTTATTTACTACTAGTAAATAAAAACATTTTGACAAAAAATTCTTTACTTACAAAATACTTCTGAAAAATGAAGACTCAATTAACTTGATGCCTTAAATTAACACTCCAGATAATAACCGAAGGAACAACTAAAGAAACAAGCAGTAAAAATAACAATCAGAACACCAGACATTGGTAACCCAGTTCGATGACATAACATCTACATTTTGTGGATCTTTGACTCATGATAAGAGATCATATATTGTCTTGAGATATAATTCATGATTAAAAACTGATGACCTATAATACAAGCATCATCATAAATAATAAACATAATGTACATAGTGATACTAATATACTGGTACATGAATTTGAAGAAGAATCACTTATAATTGTCATAATAACATGGAGAAAAACACTTTCCCTTAATTAGAAGTCACCATGCAATAACTCTGTCAAGCACCACTTGATCGCCCATGATCTCTATCGACTAAGAAACTCTTCAAACATAATTGTAGAACGTCGTTGTCATGGAAAATAACTTACCACAATCTATATTTTCCCACAGTCTGAAACTCGCACACTATTTCTTCAATTCAACTTTACAATATACTCACTATCATTGAAACCCAACCGGAACAGAATAAAAGCCCAAAATACTAGCTCAATAGCAATTCGAAAACTAGCAACAAATCCAACCAACCAACCAATAAAATAGAAGAATTGAAACAACCAAATCGAACAAAAAAATTAATTAAATAAATAAAGGAAGTGGGACCTGATGGAAAAAACATCAAGAGACATGCTGCAGCAGAATAAAAAGGATTATGCTTTACTCTATATGCATCTAAACGATTTAGAAGTTGACATGCATGTGCTATGCGATGGACCTAAACGAAGAGTATAAAAGGTTAACGATGAACTTACCTTTTATAGTTCTGAACTTCTTCTTCGATCCAAAGCTTCTTCTTGCCTAAAAATCACGAGCAAGGACAACAACTAAGTTGACCTACTAATTTCAAGACCAAGAACGGAGTTGTGGGACTCGGTTTTATGAAGTAAAACTTAGAGAGAAAGGAAGGAGGTGTATCATTTAGGTGATTTTTTCAGCAAAAACATCATCATTTCTCATTCTGTAATGAGAAGTTTATATATGAAATTTACATGCAAATTGCATGCAAATTATTTCATATAATCTCAACACCTAATTAATCCATTAACTCTTAATGGAATTAGTGGCTTTTATTTTCACAATAGGCTGCCACATTGCCCATTAACTTTTAATTAATTAAGTAATTAGTCAAAGGGGCAATTTGGTCATTTGACCAATTAAGTCAAAGTCAAACTTTGACTTTCCATAGTCAAAAGTCAACTTTTTGACTTTTTACTATTTTTCCCATCTTGACTAATTCTAACCTCCCGAGTATGAATCCGCATTCATTTTTCTAAAAAAATCAAATCATATTTGAATATAAATTCGGTCAAAGTTTTGTTTCTCAAAGTTAAAAGTTAATAAGTTGACTTTTACAACTTTGACAATTTCAAAACTTTCCAAGCTTTTAAATATGAATCTATATTCATATTTGACTTTTAACTTTGACAATTTCAAACTTTCCAAGCTTTTATATATGAATCTATATTCATATTTCTTTAAATCATATTTAAACACAAAGCTTAAAGTTTATTTCTATCGATTTATATCTTATATATTTGTCGGTTTGTCTCACTTTTCTTAGTTCGAACAATTCGAGTTACTTCAACATATTTGTTCTTAGTTGAATCCATATGAGCTAGTAGGGGAACCTAATGGACCTATAGATCATGGGCTCCAACGATTCGAGACTAACTGGCTAAACTCTTTTAGCCCAAGCTTAATCAACATTCGTTAACTAAAGAGTCATTCCACTAAAGACTCTTAGTTGCACTCCCCTCACTATAGATATTTCTGTCCAACTGATATAACCATGATGAGTAAGTTGATCCTTCACAGGTTGTTCGTAATCTTGGCTTGGTCAAAATATCGTTTTACCCCAAGGATTACATCTTGCTCCTTAAGACCCATTGATTCACTATTGAACAATTGGTTTAAGGTCCAACCTATAAACCTGAATCAACGTGAGCCCCTTGTTCAAGACTTGGATTTAGTCCTTAAGGGAACAACCTATCTACTATCCCAGAAATGGGTAGGAGTGAATTTCGTCTTGCACCCTATGTCCTTAGCTATCCACTCGGTCTTATCCCTAAAATGAGAGGCTATTGGACCAGCGATGATGAGCTGCCCTCACCTATGCAGATCTAAGGATACTACCGAATGAACAGAAGTTCATAGTTAGCTTAGGATTAAGATCAAGTTACCTAGGTCATCATAATTGAAATAGTCAGTTTATAGTTTACGGTGTTATAACAAAAAATGACTATTTCGTGGTTTCAGTCTTATGCAAACCATTTACATAGGATGCCCCAACTCCTATGTCCCTACATGAACAATTCAGGATTACATCGTTTATACTAACTACGGAGCGGACCACATCCATAGTGTTTATCTAGAATAAGGCGCCAAACCTTATTCATACACTATAGACTATTTGAGCTATTAACTTGAACTTAATCCATGTTTATGTCTCTACATAAATTTCAAGTGTATTTGACAAACTCAGTAAAATAGCCTCGGAACCTTAACTTATTGGTTTTAAGATTATAGCATTCAATAATAAATTTTATTGAATCAAATAACAAAGTACGAGTTTTTAGGATACAAATTCCAACAGGACCAACCCATTTAACAACATCATTTTTCCTTCAAATCACTATTAAAATCAGAATCTTGTATAATGCCATCATTTGAAGAAGAACTAGAAGAAGCTAAACATAGTCATTTATCAGTAGTTTCACTATTACCACTAATACCACTGAAAGATGCTTCTATAATAACATGAGCAACAAGAGAATAATCCCTAACATGAACAATCAAAAGATGCCTAGTAATTGAATCTTTAATCAAAGACAGAAACCAACAAACATCCTTATCTTGTTTTAAATAAAACACAGTTTGAATATTGGTTTAAGCAAAATTCAATAACACTTATAAATCAATAGAAGCATCCAATTGAATTTCATTCAAGATCAAACTAACTAAACCACCCAAATTTATCATATCATCAACAAATACTCCAGTAACACCATGATTCTCATAAGAATTGTACTGTATCCATTATCTACCATAAAAACCTACTATGGTAATATTAACCATGATATCAAATTACTGCAAAAAAAATGTAGAAAAAAGTGATATAAGAAGCTAATTGGGAAGATATGAATACAAGTATATCAATGATGAAGATCTATCATTTTAACTAACTACATTTTAGGGGTGTAAACAGGTTGGGTTTGGTTAGGTTGAGGGACATTTTCAATCCAACCCATATTTTCGGGTTGGTTGGGTTGACAACCCGAATTATATCCCCAACCCAACCCTTACAATATGGGTTGGGTTTAGTTGTCGGATTGTATTATTTTTTTCAGTCTTAATGTTTGTATAGTTTAAAATTGTTGTACAACATCGATAAACACTCACATCAAAATTCAAACATCCATAAAAGTTCAAAATTCAAAACATTATCCATAAATATTAAATAAATAATAAAATATCTATGATATAAATATAAATAAATAACGGAAATTTTCATAAATATAACAAACTACTAAAATATTTACGGCCCATATAATAAAGCTTATAAAGTTAGCAATTTTTTAAATATTCCAGGTTTGTCTTTCCATCTTTCTTCTTCTCTATGCGATTTTTTTATCATCTTTCTTCCTTTACTCTTCTTTTTTTTTTTTCGGTTGTGATTTCTTTCCATATTTATTCTTTTCCTCTTCTTTTTTTTTTCACGTCGTTTAGATTTAGGTAATCAAATTTGATTTTTTCTATCATCTTTCTTCTTTTTCTCTTTTTTTCCGTTGCGTGTATCGTCTTTCTTCTTTTCCTCTCTTTTTTTACGTCGTTTAATTTCTTTCTATCGTCTTTCTTCTTTTTCTCTTCGTCTTTCTTGTTTTCCTCCTCTTTTTTTACGTTGTTTAGATTACGGTAACAAAATCTAAAAGATTGTGTCTAAAGAATCTTGAAAAAAATCGTTTAGCCAAATCTAGACGATCATGTACCAAGCTTTGAACAAAAATTGTTTAGATTTGGGGTAGTCAAATCTAAACAATCGTGTAGCCAAATTAAACAATAGAATTGAAAAATAAATCGTTTAGATTTAGCTATCAAAATCCAAATGATCATGTACCAAACAATAGCCAAATCTAAATAATCGTGTACCAAATATATTACGCTCATTACCAAATATATTACGTGCGTTGTTGACCGGACATTTTTTGTATTTTCTATTGTGGACTTGTGGGCTTTTTTCGTTTTTAGAATTATTCTATACAGTGTAAATATTTTGCCACTTTGTTATATTTTTGAAAAGACCCCAATAAATAAATATATATATATTATTAATTCGGGTTGGATTGGGTTGACCCAAAATTTTCAACCTCCAACCCGAGACCCAACCCAACAAAAAAAACCAAAATTTTCAACCCAACCCAATGCACATTTTAAACTAACCCAACCTAACCCATATGGGTTGGGTAGTCCCGATTTTCGGGTTGTTCGGATTATTCTTACACTTCTACTACATTTTCATACAATAAACAACTAATAAACAATTAATTGAAAGTGGGATAGTTCTATCATTGTCTATTAATAATAGAAAGTGATAGAGTCGTATTGTAAACTAATTTTGATCACTACATTTTCACACAATATATAACTGATAGATAGATTCTTAATGCCTACATCTTCGCATTAAAAAAATTCAAACCATATGTACTGATGTACATAAAGAAATTAAAACCAAGGATGAACTAGTTACACAAACAAATAAAAATGAACAACCTTACAACTTAAACAATTTATAGAAAATAATCCACAAAATTCAAACAAAAAATACTTTAATTTCAAGGCCTATCAGTTACAATTGAACTGTTGAACTGGATTAAAAAATAAAAAAAATCAATTAATTAAAACCTAAAACATTAAAAAAAAAGTAGCACAAAAACAAGAAGAAGAGAAAAGATCGAGAAGAAGAAGGAAAAGAACGAGAAGAAGAAGGAAAAGAAGAAGAATAAGGAAAAGAAAAAAAGAATACCTGGAAAGGAAATTTTTGTTAGTGATGGATGTGGAAACACCAGCTGTGTAAATATTTGCTACTGGTGATGAATGTGTAAACACGAACCACAAGAAGAAGGAAGAACTAGAAGAATAAGAAGAAGAAAAAGAAGTAAAAGAAAAACAGAATACCTGGAAAGGAAACTGTCGCGGGGTGATGGATGTGAAAACACTGACTATGGAAATATTTGCTGTTGGTGAAGAATGTGGAGAGATATTGCCACTGTGATCAACACCTCAACAATCACACAAATGAAGTCATCAAAAAAGTTACACGAAGAAGGCGGGAAATCGTGCAATAGTTGAATATGCGAAGGGTATTTTTGGAATAACATAAAAGTAATATATGCCCTTAGTTTATTTTTCTCGCTATAAAATGTAAGGGGGCGTTTGGGGGAAGGGTTGGGTTATGGGGGGGTTAGGGTTATGTAATCCAACCCTCGTTTGGGGGAAGGGTTATGTAACCCTAGTTTTAGTCCCTTAATCCTTCCTCAACCCTTCTTCAACACTTCTTAACCCTTCTTCAACTTTTCCTCAATCCTTCTTCAACCCTTCTTAACCCTTCTTTAACTTTTCCTTAACTCTTCTTCAACTCTTCCTTAATCCATTTTTTTTTCATTTATAATTTTTATATTTTTGAGTTTTATTAATTTTAATCTTTTTATTGTAAAATCATAACTTATTTTTAAGTTATGAATTTGGTACAATTACATTATTAAAATTTTAATTTCTTGTGAAATTAAAATTTCAATATCAATCTCAACCTCAATGTATTTTGTTAATTAACTTAAATATCTAAGGAATGTCAATTAATAAAAAAAATGGTAACATTTTAACAAACTACCATAAATTTATTA
Organism: Cucumis melo; assembly: GCF_025177605.1. Taxonomy (NCBI): domain Eukaryota; kingdom Viridiplantae; phylum Streptophyta; class Magnoliopsida; order Cucurbitales; family Cucurbitaceae; genus Cucumis; species Cucumis melo. The sequence goes on from NC_066859.1 coordinate 19,062,267, forward strand.
CAACAATTAAAAAATTATAAGGACTATTTGATTAAATTAACGATTAGTGGTAATTTCAACAATCCTATTATTTAGAGGCGGTTTGTCTATATTTTTCATAATGTTATTTTGGTTATAAAATTAAGCTTGGTTAAATTAACATACAAATATTTTGTTATAGAGGCAGTAGGATCATGAATTTTTTACCCAATAATTGTTGCAGAATGACTGAAATAAATATTTTGAAAGTATATAAATCACAGTTAAAAAAATAAAAATTTAATTTAATATTTTAAAAGTAGACTAAAATAAATTGAAGAGAAACCTAAAACTAGATTTATTGTAATTTTCATTAGAAAACAAAACTATAGTTGGTAAAAGCGTCGATTGTTATTTTTCGTTTCCAATATTTCGTATTTCCAATTGTTATTTGCACTTATTTACATGTTTACGGGTTGCGTGTGTGTCATATTCATAAAAATCAATTTATTGAAACGTAACGTATACTTAAAAAAGGTTGAAAATGAACATTGTAGTTAAATAAATCAAGGCAAATTGTTTTATGAAAATTAGGACGATTTGGTAAATTAAATATACAAAATTCGTGTATTGGATTTAGAATATGAATTTTAAAAACAAAAAAAAATTATTCGCTCGTAACGATTACTTGAAAAAGGTTAAAAATGAACGTCGTATTTAAAGACATTAAGGCAAATTGTTGGGAAAATTACCAAAAATAGGTTAAAAAAAGAGCTTTAAATGAACTTTGGGACAAGTTTTCAAAAGAAAGACTTTTAGGACAATTTGGGTGTGAATGGACAAAAATGCCCTTCCTTTCCTTTCCCTCTTCCACGTTTGCTTTCCCTTCTCTCCACGATCGATTCCTTCTCTTTCGCGTATAGTTCCCTTTCCCTTCTCTTTTCTTTCGCGTAGAACACCTGAACCTACTTCGCCCATCGTCGCTTGCCCTTCGTCACTTGCCCTTCGTCGGTCGTTGTCCAGTGCATTTCGTCCCTCCTCTTCGGACCATTCAATCAACTTCGAGCGTTTTCTCTTATTTGGGTGAGTTTCATGTTTAACCGATTTTCAATTTATCTGCTGTAAGTAAATGTTTGGTTGGGGTATTTGGTGCTATTTTCATCCGTAATTGTCTGGTTTTTAGAATTGGACTTATTTGCCGTAAATTAGTTTAGTCAAAGTTTGGTTTTAGGTTCTTAGAAAGTTCAATGGGTAGTGAAAAATGAATTGAACTAGAGGATGAGGATTTAGTTGGATCAAATAGAGGAGGAATAAGAAATAGGAATAGAAGGAATGAAGGTTTTTTTTTATCTCGCACGATAGAAAAGAAAAAGGGAGGTTTGTGATGATTTTAAAATATTTTATACTAGGTAATCTAGTATCCTTATGCATGAAGATAATCAATTCGGTCGTTGTGGTCGGACTCTATTATGGATTTCTGACCACATTCTCCATAGGGCCCTCTTATCTCTTCCTTCTCCGAGCTCGGGTTATGGAAGAAGGAACCGAGAAGAAAGTATCAGCAACAACAGGTTTTATTACGGGATAGCTCATGATGTTCATATCGATCTATTATGCGCCTCTGCATTTAGCATTGGGTAGACCTCATACAATAAACTGTCCTAGCTCTACCGTATCTTTTGTTTTATTTCTTCTGGAACAATCACAAACACTATTATTTTTTATCTCGCACGTATTTTTTTTATCTCGCACGTTCCAAACTTTCACTATTTATTTCAAAATCAACTTGGTACACCTCCTAATCCATTTAGAGCTATTCTTTGCATGTTTAGTAATTCTCTTAGGCTCTCATGCTTTATCTCGCACGTATCTCGCACACATCTCGCACGTATCTCGCACGTATCTCGCACGTTCCAAACTTTCACTATTTATTTCAAAATCAACTTGGTACACCTCCTAATCCATTTAGAGCTATTCTTTGCATGTTTAGTAACTCTCTTAGGCCCTCATGCTTTATCTCGCACGTATCTCGCACACATCTCGCACGTATCTCGCACGTTCCAAACTTTCACTATTTATTTCAAAATCAACTTGGTACACCTCCTAATCCATTTAGAGTTATTCTTTACATGTTTAGTAACTCTCTTAGGCCCTCATGCTTTATCTCGCACGTATCTCCCACACATCTCGCACACATCTCGCACGTATCTCGCACGTTCCAAACTTTCACTATTTATTTCAAAATCAACTTGGTACACCTCCTATTTAGAGCTATTCTTTGCATGTTTAGTAACTCTCTTAGGCCCTCATGCTTTATCTCGCACGTATCTCGCACACATCTTGTACGTATCTCGCACATTCCAAACTTTCACTATTTATTTCAAAATCAAATTGGTACACCTCATAATCCATGTAGATCTATTCTTTGCATGTTTAGTAACTCTCTTAGGCCCGCACACATCTTGCAGTTATTTTTGTTATTTCTTTACATCTTGCACGCATCTTGTAGGTTCTTAAGTTCAAATCAATTTTTGAAGATACAAAACTACTTAAGGTAGTTTAAGGATGACACATGTTCGGATTTTAGTGCGTCACGGTGGTGCATGGGATGAGGGACGAAGAAAATATGAAGGAGGAGTGTTAAAAGGCATTGTTGTCCCTAAAGAAATAACGCACAAAGATTTACAGTCTGAACTATATGACCTTGCAGAAGTTGACCCTACAAAGTTCGACATAAAGATAAGATGTATATATGAGATCAAAGGGGAAAAGGAAGCTCCTTGATTTGAGTTAAGCAATGACCGTGATTTGAAGTTTTATATTCTTAGTGAAAATTCATTGGAGGTCCCCCTATACCTATCATTTGAGCTTACAAGCAATCAAAGCATGAAAGTGTTAAACAAAGATTACAATTCAATATCTGGGAGCAACCAAGTTCAAAATTTAAACCCTCATCCTCCAATTGGAATGGATACATTAGATGGAATGAAGTTGATATTGGTGAAGTTCAGGTTGGCTTGTGTGATAACATGATAGGAACCAATTCAGCTATATGGGAATCATATGAGTCATATCATTCAAAAGATGATATTTTTACATGAGAGTCAGTTAAGATGTACAATGAATTGTTTGACATCCCAGAACAAAGAGATGCTCCTACAAAAGATTGCAAAGGAAAAGGTAAAGTTGACTACAGCTCCTCTAGTCGGAAGTTGAAGACAAAAGGAAGTGGCTGGTCCGAAGAAAGCTCTACAAGTGAAGAGTTGGATGTAAGACAAATCTTTTTTTGCAAGAGAGATTTGTCAATGAGATTAAGTGTGTTGGCAATGAAAAAAAATTTCAGTTTGTAGTAAAAAAGTCTACAAAAGAGGTTCTTTTCGTTAGATGCATCGACAACAAGTGTGGTTGGAGATTACGAGCGGTTAGACTGAAGGATTCAAATATATTCAAGATTAAAATGTATGTGAAAGTTCATTCATGTTCTCTTGAGTTTTTGAATCGTGACCATAGGCAAGCAAAATCTTGGGTTGTTGGAGAATTAATAAAGTCCAAATTCAAGGGACCCGGTCGCATATACAAACCACGTGATATCATAGAAGACATGAGGCAAGACTATGGCATAAATATGAGTTATGAGAACGCATGGCGTGCCAGAGAAAATGCATATGAACGAGTGCGAGGGTCTCCTGAAGAGTCATATAATCTTTTGCGTAGATATGGTGAAGTACTCAAATTTACAAATCCAGGTACAATATTTCACATGGAACTCGAAGATGATCGTTTCTTTAAATATCTTTTTATGGCTGTTGGTGCATGTGTTAGAGGATTCTTAAATTGCATTAGACCGGTCATAGTCATGGACGGAACATTTCTTAAGAACAAATATCGGGGTCAGTTGATAGTGGCCGTTTGTTTAGATGGTAACAATCAGATCTATCCTCTAGCCTTTGGAGTAGTTGATAGAGAAACAGATGACTCAATATAGTGGTTCTTAGAAAAATTGAAAGGTGCAATAGGGGAGGTGCCTAATCTAGGCTTTGTGACAGATCGGAAAACATGCTTCGCCAAGGGTATTTCATCAGTTTTCCCCTCTGCATTCCACGGCCTTTGTGTCCAACATTTGAGTCAAAATTTGCATGATAAATATAAGAATGACACGGTTGCTACTTTGTTTTATAATGCATCGAGAACATATCGTGAATCAACGTTTGTAGAAGCGTGGAGACATCTTCTTGCATTTCCTAATGGTTTAGAGAAATATTTAAATGATGTTGGAATAGCACGGTGGTCTCGTGTTCACTGCCCAGGAAGACGATATAACATGATGACAACAAATATAGCAGAGTCCATGAATTCTATACTGAAAGAACCTAGAGATTTGCCTATTGCTTCATTCCTTGAAAATGTTCGAGCTTTGCTACAACGTTGGTTTTGGGACCGTCGAGAAGAAGGCATTAAAGTGACGTCTACATTGACCAAATGGGCAGAGTTAGTTATTCAAAAGAAACAAGAAGGAGCTTTGACAATGAAGGTCAACCCAATTGACTGTTACCAATTTCATGTCAAAGATTTAGATAAGGAGGAGGTCGTAAACCTTCAGACTAAAGAATGCACTTGCAAGGAGTTTCAAGCTGAGCAACTACCATGCTCACATGCTATTGCTGCAGCACAGGATTGTAATATAAATGTTTATAGTTTATGTGCTAATTATTAGACTAATGAATGTTTGTTGACTGCATATGCGGAGGCCGTCTACCCAGTTGGGAATCAGTCAAATTGGAAGACAAGCGAATACTACGTACATGACTGTTTTACCTCCAAAAGTAGTCAAAAGAGTTGGTCGACCGAAGAAAAAGAGGATTCCAAGTGTTGGTGAAGCTCTGAAATTGCATAAGTGTGGTCGGTATAAACAAATAGGTCACAATAGATTAACGTGTACCAATCCAATTTCATATATCGACAAGTCGAGCATACAAGATTAGAAATTTCTCTACCAATGTACTAAGTATTACACTAATTAATGAATGTTTGTTAATGATGTATTTTCTTAATGATTTGTCCCAACATTCTTACTTTCTGTGCTTCCAGATGGATGAAGAAGACGAAAATAACAATTGGCTTATTCATTTAAGAACACAAGAAACTGGTTTTAGGATCGTTTAAAAATAACTAAACGTTTGTTTAAAAATATCTAAATGATCGTTTAAAAATAACTAAACGATCAGTTAAAAACAACCAAACGATCGTTTGAAAATAACTAAACGATAGGTTAAACAAAACTAAACGATTGATTAAAAACAACCAAAACATCGTGTAAAAACAACCAAACGATCGTTTGAAAACAACTAAACGATCAGTCAAACAAAACTAAACGATCGTTTAAAACAACCAATCGATTGTTTGAAATTAACTAAACGATCGATTATAAACAACTAAACGATCGTTTACAAAAACTAAACGACCTTTTAAAACAACGAAACACACTCGCGAATTGTTTACAACCGCGATTCAACATTTCAAAAAAGTACGCGAATTTACAATATTGCCCCTTTGGTAAAAACAACCGATATATACGTTCCGCCTTCTTCGTTCGTTTTTCGTCACTTCGCAATACACAACCGCACTGATCACTCACCTTCGTTTTCTCTCAGTCCATTGTTCTCTCAGACCATTTTTGTCTCAGTCCATATTTTTCGTCAACGTCAAAAGGTATTTTCCCGAACTTTTCCTACTATAACGTTACACTTTTCCTTTCTTTATATTTCCAACGTTTCGACTTCTGTCTTGAAAAACTATCATTGTGTTCTTAAATTATTATTGTGAAGCGTTTAGGGTTTCGGATTCGACTTCTGTCTTCAATATAGTTCTCCAGATTGTTAAATTTATTACTTTCCGATTAACTATATTTTCAGGATGGCTGTACCTAGCGACAAGTATTTTCCTGCCACTGTGTCATGCCAAGTGCATAAGATCGGCAGTCTTATTAAGGATAAACTGACCAAGGACCAGCTGCAAATGTTCGAAAAAACAATTTTTGGTCCATTGTTGAATGTGAACATGGTCTTCAACGGCCAGTTGATCCATCATTTCTTGCTGAGGCAGATACCTGAAGACGGTAACGCAGATGGAATCTGTTTCTCAGTTTTGGGGAAGAACGTCCGTTTTACCCAAAAGGAATTCAACATCATAACTGGATTGTGGCCAACAAACAATCTATTGGAGAAAGATTGCGATAGCAAGTGCCTACAAAGTCTTCTATTCGGATCAAAAAATAAGAAACTAATAACATGCTTGGAAATTGAGGAAATTTTCAAGAATTTTGAGTTTACAAATGATGACGATGCTGTGAAGGTCGCCTTGGCCGTCTTTATAGAAACTGTGATGGTCGGGAAGGATAAGAAAACACAGTTTGACATGGATATTTTGGGAAGAGTTGATGATGAAGAAGCATTTAAAAGCTTCGATTGGTCAACTTTCTTCTACACTCGTCTGCTCAATAGTTTAAAAACAAGTCTCCAAGGAAAAAAAGAAGCATACGAGCTAAAGAAGACACGAAGTTCCAAAGCAGTGTCATACTACAACATCAAAGGCTACGTGCTTGCTTTTCAGGTGATTTTTATTTGTTCATACACTTTAAGTAAATGCCAATTGAACATCAAAGTTTAACATATTTGTTTAAATGTTGTAAGTGTGGGCTTATGAAGTACTCTCAATTGCAAATGAGCACCTGGCCACAAGAAACAGTAAGGGATTAATCCCTAGGATATTGAGATGGAATTGTACGCAAGCTCCATCTTACAAAATGCTGCAGAAGAACATATTCGACAACAAAAATGTAAGTAAAACTTGTCAGTGATCGTTTAATACAATTACATGATCGTTTAATACAATTACATTGTAGATTGTTGTTCAACCTAAATTGAAGATGTCAACCCAAGAGAAGGCTTTCATGGATAGTCGAATTCGAGGGGATGATAACATGCAAATGGAGGACAATGAATCCATTGGAGCAATCAGACTCATCTCCACAAAGAGAACAACTGTCACCCCAAAGAGAACAAAGTCAAACAGTGGCTGACGAGTCTGAAATGCATCCAATCACCAAGAAGAAACATTTCAGATCAAAGAAGTCCAATGACAAAGAAGAACAAAGTCATTCAAAATCCTACAAGAAACTGAAGAAGGAAATAAAAGAAGTTTGTAAGGATTTATCCACACTGACTTCTTTAGTCTGTAGGATGGATGACACAATCACAAAGCAGTCATTGGAGTTGTATGAAATGAAGCAGATGCTGGAGAGATTGGTCCAGGTAAAATTTGTTTTCATAATACATTAGTTACACGATCATATAACTTTGATAGACGATCGTTTATCAAAGTTACTCGATCGTTTAACTTTGATAGACGATCGTTTATCAAAGTTACGCGATCGTTTACTTTTATATACACGATCGTTTAACAATACATTATTTTTTTAATTTTATGTTCGTTTTTATTTGTTTATTAGAATCAAACTGAAAATCAAGGGAATGATCATACTGATCAGAATGACAATGAGTATGTTGTTCAGAACAACAACCTACTGAAGAACAACATACTGAACATCACGAGGAAACCCAAAGGTTAACATTTCATTTATTATTTACTAGTTTATAAATACCTAACAATTGTATTTGTTTCTTATTCTCATTTTTTTTCTCATTTTGTTTAGGGAACATCAACAAGAATGTGGTAGTGATATAAGCATAGACGGCAGGGATGCAGACTTGCTAATGACTATAAGAGATATATCGGATAGTCTAAGTGATAAAATTCAGAAAGAAACAGACCTGCCACAAATGATTACTACCCTTCCACTTGTGAGCCAACCTCTTGCACTTTGTGAATTGGCTCCATTGGATCAGACTGTACATGAAGAATCTCAACTGATATGTATACACAATAAATTTGTAGTCGTTTGAATTAATAGTTTGTTACTTGTTTAATACGATTACATTGTAGGAAACAACAAAAAAACAGGCTGAGATTCAAAAAAATGATGAAGTAGTTACTTTGGTTCAAAAAGAATCAGTAACTGTGCCTGATAAAGATGAACAAGAAAAACCAATAAAGAGAAGAAAGCTATGTAAAATAGAAAATAAAAAGGTGCAAGATGAAGATGAACAAGGTAATCCATCCACAACATCTGCTCAGATCATATCAGAATCTACAACACCTGTCCCAGATGTGGAAATCAGAGAAGTAGATAGATATAATCCGATGTGGCAAGTGGATCCAAAATTATGGAAGGAATACTTACAATGGAAAACATCAAGAAAAACAACCCATGAACAAAGGAAAGTAGTCTCCACAACCAGAAAGAAAGACTTTTTCAGACAGCTTGAAGAAAACACATGGATACATGGAGACGTAAGTACTCTTACCAAACGATCGCTTCTATTAACTAAATGATCGCTTATATTAACTAAATGATCGCTTCTATTAACTAAACGATCGCTTCTATTAACTAAACGATCGCTTCTATTAACTAAACGATCGTTAAGTTAATATTACACGATCGCTTAGTAAGTAAACGATCACATGTACATTTCTTAAGCAATCGCTTATACTCTCCTTTCATTCACTAAACGATCGTTTATTTTTTCTTTGTAAACATTGGATTTGCTATTATCCCACTTGCAGAATAAAATGTTGCATCTCAAGCACCTTTGCAAGCTTTCTTCAATATTACATTCCTCGTTTCTAGTAAGTTGTTATTCTTTAATTTTTTTTATATAGAAGTTAAACTGCATCATTATATTCTGACTAAATTTTTTGACTTGTTCTTGAAGCTTGGAATCAATAAACCAGACTGCATTGTTTGGAACCATATTTTCGATACTCATCTGGTGACACCAGATAATAAGAAAGCTGAATGGACAGACCCAACAGCACACCTAACTATATGGACAGAAAAAGATATGGAATACTATTTCAACACTGCTGTTGGTGATTACGACCACATACCAGGGTGGGGAGATGTCAACTACGTGATTAGCTGCATCAACATAAAAGAACACTGGTTGGTTATTGCAGCTGACCTGAGAAAATGCAAGATCTACGTGTTCGACTCAATGCCAAATTATGTTGAGCAGAAACTTGTTAATGAAACTTTACAAATGCCTGCACGATGCATCCCCTCACTCGCGATTGCAATTGGAGTCAACCTCCATTCAGATCATTTCACATATGACCCTTGGCCAATACGCAGATCGAAGGCCACATTACAGAAAGGGCGTTCATTGGATTGTGGAATTTTCTGTTCTAAATTTGTTGAATGCCTTGTAACTGGTAGTGACCTTGGTTGTCTAACTGTGCCAAACATGAAACTGTTTAGACAACAATATATGCTGGAACTTTGGGCCAATAAATACTTTTGCTAAATAAAAATATATATATTTCGTTCTTGTACTTTTGAGTTAATATTTGTATTCGTTTATATTATTTTTTTTATGTAATTTTTATAGAGAGAATAACATATTATAATTTTAAACTTTGTTATAAAATAAATACTTTGTGATATTTTCAATTAAACGCGGCCAAAATTGAGAAAGAATATTTGAGTTAATATTTGTATTCGTTTAGATACATATCACAAAATATTCGTGTAGAGAAATACTCATCGCGCACATATGTTTAAGCGATCGTTTAGTAAAGTCTAAACGATCTTCTTAATAAACGATGTCTAAACGATCTTCTTAATAAACGATGTCTTAACGATCTTCTTAAAATCATAAAAAAATTAAGCGATCGTTTAGCTACAAGTAGTTTTGCAACATAGAGAATAATCGATACTACTAATTGAAATGCCAATTGATACTAATTGAAATGCAACATAGAGAATAATCGAACAGCCAATTGATACTTGTGATTTATGTAAATATTTCAATACATAGGAGTGTTGGTCCATAATTGAAATGCTAATTGTTTTCTAAAGTAGGACATGTTTTCTTGACATAATGTATCTAAACCAACACCAGCAACTATGTACTCAAAATACTTAATTGTGAATACGCCACAATCACTATTATTTCGTTGAAGTGGAATTGAGTCAACAATGACAACTGGCTAAGGTTCCTTGTATGTCAATGATCTACCTCTCCTATCAAAGAAGCCAGTACTATCTAACAACTTTGGCACCAACTGTCGAATGGGCAGTAATATGTTTGTCATCTCTTCGGCAGTTGTAAGTGACTGAAGCGAATCCCATACCTTCACTTGACAACTTACCAAATCCAAGCATAATAGAACCCAATGGTTGCCATGGACATTGAATGGAGAGTAAACGTAATCAACACTTGCCCAAGGATCTTGAAAGTCCTCTTTTGACCCGACAACATAGTCAACCAACCTATACTCTTCGTCCCAGTCAAACGGGCGATTCTCTTTAATACATTCTTTGTATAGGGGCCACTTCGAAACTAAAATGCGCTGCAAAGAAAAACATACAAACGTAAATATCAGACTGAAAGACAAATATCAAATGCAAATACATACATAAAGTAACACGACGATTCCAAACCATAAAGATTGTGTCTGCAGTTGTGAAGTTCTGAGAAGAAGGTATCCCGGCTGCTTAATCTTCAAGTGAATGAAAAGAAAAAGTGCATCCAAATGCTAATAGAAACAAAAGTAAGCAGTAAATGTATAGAACCATAACAATGAAAAAATTATAATTGCATAAATGATAAGATAATCCCTTACCTCATCCGCCAACCACCGGCGACACATAAACAAGTCTCTGAAAAAACCTTCGATTTTTTCCCATGAAAGGTTTCACGCAGCTCATCGTCTGTACGCTTGTCAGTAATCCAAGCTGAGAGGTGCTGGTGGTTGATGTCACAGACTGTTTAGGTAGAGTTGTGAATGGGGTTGATAAATAAACACTTGCACGCTTCCTACGGGCGGGCCGAACGTGTGGTCGTTGAGTGAGAAATGGTTCTATCTCTGTGACATCCTCATCGTCAACGACATTTATTGGCTCCTCTAAACCAATATCAATCTTCTTCTCCAACACATCTTCGTCGCCCTATGGAAGCTCATAATGCATTAGTGTGGATAATGATAGAAATTAAACATCAATATTAGCAAGAACATGGAACCAAACCTTCTTTTTAAGTTCAATGTGTTCATCCTCCTTTGGCATCCTCAACCAATTAGGGGTACCGCCTGTGTCAACATCTTCGGTCTTAGCATTATACAATTCTTTGCTTTCTAATGTATGATCTACTAAGCCTTCAGACACCTTGCGGTCCCCTTCGTCACCCTATGGAACCTCAAAATGAATTAGTGAGAACATGCAACTTAACGTATGAGTAATTACCAAATATGAAACAACTAACGTCAATACACTTAACAGTTTCATTCCTAACCTTTCTTTGAAGTCTAATGTGTTTTAATATGGTTGACATCATGCCCTTCAATTCGTCAATATCTGATTTTATACTATTAAGTTGCCCTTCAACAACCGCTACTCGATCTTGGAGATTCCGAATAGCCTTTTTCATCTTAATCTTGGACTTCTGTTTCTTACTCTTTTTAAAGTCATCTTCATCATTAACAACTTCTCTTACTCTTTTTGAACCACCATTCTTCGACTGAATAATGGTAGATGAGCGGAAGTTTTCAAAAAGTTCACCTGAAGCAATTTTCAACTGCTCCTCTTCAGGTGTCATCTCAATGACCGCCTTAATTATAAACTGCAAATAGAAAAAGGCAAATGTATTTAGGACAAAGAAATAAGCACAAAATCATGCGATCCTTAAGTAAGTTACTATTGCTTGCTACTTACCATTGGCGAGTCAAACACCTGGCTTATAGTTTGGGACTTTGGTGATTGTTGGCACACCCACCTCAGCATTCGTGGTATGGCATGATCGTTTACTTTATCTACACCACATCCAATGATGGTTGGTATAGACTCATATGCCCAAACCTATTCGACATTTGACAAAAAAGTTTAGGAAGTGCCATAAGATATATATAGATATATAAACAAGTGGTTTCACAATCGTTTGAAAACAACTAAAAGATCGTTTAACATAACTAAACGATCGTTAAAAAACAACTAAACGATCGTTTAAAATAACTAAACGATCGTTTAAATAACTAAACAATCGTTTAAAATAACTAAACGATTGTTTAAAAGTTTTGAAGTAAGAAGTAAGAAGTCACATACTTGTAATGCATGCGGAAATCTATTGATAGTATATTTTTTTGTCTGTGTTGATTTCTTCTTTCCCTTGGCATATTGCTTGTCCAAGGCTCTTTTCAAGGCACTTAGCGTGCGTACAAAAACAATCCGACCCCAATCATAATTATTAAATGTATTCCAATCATCAGCAATCTTGAAAAAACCAATGTCGACTTTGGTTCGCCTATCTTTTCCCAACAAAGATATCTCTATAAAGTAGACTAAAGCTAATTTCACAATATCATCGTTATCACCCTCGTATTCCAAAAATATATCCTCTAAGTCGCTAACATAAATACACTCCTTGTCTTTGAAAAACTTCTCCAACAGTCGACTATTCCCAACCAACTGAATATAGTCCTCTTTAGGACCCCATAGTCCAGTTATGATGTTAAACTCTCTCCTACCGGAAGTACAAACAACGCCCCCTAGTAAGAAACTTATAGAATCCTTTCCTTCATCTTCCACCTCCCTTAACAGTAAGTAGTGGATGAGTGGCCCATTAAAGACAATATTTAGGTCCAAAAAGTGCCCAAACTTTGTTTTCCTAAATAAGGCTAATTGATCGGGTTTGAGTTTGGCCTTAATATTATGTGTTGTCTTTTCTAAATGAGACAAACAACTTACTAGGGAATAAAAATGATGGGAAGGATTAATCTTGTACAAGGGTCCGTCGGTCGATGTCATGATTGAAGCCTGAAGAAAAAGGAACAAATTCCAGCAAATAAGTCGATTCCAAAACCAAATATTTACAACAAATATATTGAAAATGGGTTACAGATAAAACTCACTGAAATAAGAGAAAACGCTCAAAGTTGATTCTTAGGTTCGAAAAGGAGAAGCGATGAAATGCACTGGAGGACCGATGATAGACGAACAGTCGGAGTATCTTCGAAGAGCAGAGCGGGAAATTTCAAAAGCCAACGAAAGGAGATGTTTTTTTTTACTTCAGGTGTTCTACGCGAAAGAGAAGGAAAAGCGAACGTGGGTAGGCGAAAAATTCAATAAAGAGCGATAGAAATTTAATGAAGGGCATTTTTGTCCATTCACACCCAAATTGTCCTAAAAGTCTTTCTTTTGAAAACTTGTCCCAAAATTCATTTAAAGCTCTTTTTTTAACCTATTTTTGGCAATTTCCCCAAATTGTTCTACGAAAACTATGACAATTTGGTAAGTTAATATATGAAATTTGTATATTGGATTTATAATATGAATTAAATATATAATATATATATATATATATTATTAAAAAAAAAACAAATTTCATAACATTAGTTATATAAATCTTCTCCCAAACACATCTTATTATAATATTATCATAACCCTACCCACGTAACCTTTCTCCCAAACACATCTTATCACAACATTATCGTAACACTTCCTTCATAACCTTTCCCCCAAACACATGTTATCATAACACTTCCTTCATAACTCTTTCCCTAAACACATCTTATCATAATCCTAGATTTATCATAACCCAACCCTTTCCCCGGACAGCCCCTAAAGCTTTTGATTTCTTTCATTTATGTAAATTCCCTATTTTTCGGTACAAATACTATTATTTGGATGTAAAATATGATTTTTTTTTAAAAATTATTATTATCGTGTATTTTCCATGGATGAATTTCTTTTCACGGTTCCACCGACCCGGTTGCTACTCGGAAAGTCAGAAGCTCTTCGTTCAGTCTGGCTGTTGGAGCGAGGCCTTCTTCCAATTACACGCATCTGCTGAGGGTTTCTGCTTCTACAACAACACTTGCCTTTACACGAACGCGGAATTTTCATCTCCTTTGTCGTAGTCGTCATAATCCTTCTGTAATTTCCAGGTACACCCTCTGGAACATTAATCTTGTTTGGCTTATGTTGGAACGCTGTTTCTGAATGATTTTTTAGTATAATCTTGCATTCTGGATTCTGGGATTGTTCTTTCGTAACCGAGGAATTGTTTTGGGGTTTGTGCTTTTTGTCAAACCCTTTCCCTGTTGGAAATTCTGGCAATCAGGGTGATTTGGCGTTGAATTAGGTATGAAGGGGCAGTCGAGCCGCCTTCAGAGTATGGACCCTCCTGACGATTGGGTCAATGGTTCCTGGACTGTGGATTGCATCTGTGGTGTCAATTTTGATGATGGGGAAGAAATGGTTAACTGCGATGAATGTGGCGTCTGGGTGCACACACGGTGTTCGCGTTATGTGAAGGGAGATGATATTTTTGTTTGCGACAAATGTAAGGGGAAGAAGGAGAGGAATGATTGTGAGGAAACTGAGGTTGCGCAATTATTGGTTGAACTTCCTACCAAAACCATGAGCATGGAGAGCACATACGTCTGTACTGGGCCATCGCAGCGTCCGTTTAGGCTTTGGACAGACATACCGATTGAGGAAAGAGTTCATGTTCATGGGGTTCCAGGTGGTGACCCTGCTTTATTTAACGGGTTGTCGTCCTTATATACTCCACAGTTGTGGAATTGCACTGGATATGTTCCAAAGAAATTTAGCTTTCAGTACCGGGAGTTCCCGTGTTGGGATGAGGATCAGCGTGATAACAAGGACAATGAGAAAAATGAGAATCCTGCTGACAAAGGTGCTGGTGTTCTTTTCTCTTTGTCGAAGGAAAATGTGTTGGCTACGCCTGTGGCAGCTTTGATTGGTATGAGAAGCAAAGTTGGGGATGTATTATGTGACAGGAATGGGTTTTTGAGCGAAAAGCAGGTTGTTAGTGAAGATTTGGATAGGTGTGCTGGGCATGGTGTGAGGGAGAGAAGTTTCCTTCGACCTCTCATACTACATTCGGGTAAGTGCAAAAAAGAAGACTATTCAGTATCAAAAGATCAACCTAGGAAGACTAAGTCTACACCCTCTGATAAGGTGACAAACATGAAAAAGAGAATTGATCATGCTAAAATAGGTACTTCATCTTCAGGCTTTCTTAATTGATATCTTAAATTATCATGGAGGAAATGTCTTCAGTTTTTCACATCAGGCACCATTTTGTTTTCTTTCTTTGTTGTTATTTCTAGTGTTGACATCGACGAATGGTGAAAAACAATTGGCAGGCAGAGATCTAAAGCATGTCAGAGGTGATGGTGAAAATCCTAGGAACAAAATAGCGGTTCGAGAATCTTCATCAGATGCATATGATATAGCCAATAAAAATGTTGACAGGCCTAAATATAGTTTTGAGCTATCTTCTGATACTGTTTCTTCCGATGTATTTAGAAACCATAATCTCAGTACAGTTGCACCGAAGGAAGATAAAGGGATGCAAGTTGCTTCAGCAGTTGAGAATTCCATCAAAATTGAGAGTGATACACAATCTCTCTATGCTAAAAAAGATGTTGGAAATGTTGACATGAAGCAGGTATGTCAGTTTTTTGCATAAGTAATTATATTTCATCGCATTTATTGGTCTTTTACATAAGTATTTGTATTCAACTGTATGGCACATGTCTTCATGACTGCAACTATGTGTTGAGTGTTATAGAGGAGATTTTATTATCATATTGAGTGAGATCTCATAAAGGTGAAGGGTGTATAGAGCCAAGTCTTATCTTGCTCTTGAGTGGGTTTCTAATGTGAAAAATTTTGTAGTATCTTAATACTTCTGTGTTTATAACACTAAGGAGCTGGTAGGCATTCACTTATTGTGTACACTGTACCTTCAGACTGCAACTTGAACATGGAGAGCTTTTTGGTCATAATCCTGGGAATTCCATTGAACTCTTTGCCTCCATTTACGTGTTCTCTTTTTAATTCTTTTAGTCATTATGATCTTGTACGTATCATAACTAAATGTATTATTCGTATTTTATAAGAAAAGAAAGATTTTGGGGAGGGGGTTAGCGTTGTCACTTTTGCCTTCGCCCTTCTATGTATTATGTATTTACCAATTCATGGTTTCTTATT
This sequence comes from Cucumis melo, assembly GCF_025177605.1. Taxonomy (NCBI): domain Eukaryota; kingdom Viridiplantae; phylum Streptophyta; class Magnoliopsida; order Cucurbitales; family Cucurbitaceae; genus Cucumis; species Cucumis melo. The sequence goes on from NC_066859.1 coordinate 19,078,360, forward strand.
TTGATAAAGAAGAGGATGAATGAAGAAAATAATTAAACGAGTTCTTAATTTTTCGAGAACGTGTTGGGTTTGTGAAAAAAGAGAAACCAAACTCCATGAGAATTACTGAAAGGCTAACAAGAAAGTAAAAGCATAAAATAAAAGGAGTGGTTTAAGATAGAGAAAGTTTAAAATAAACGGAGGTAGTTTAAGAATGAGAAAGGCTAAAATAGAAAGAGCGGCATACTTATTACTTAAAAAGTTAACTCGAAAAAGGTGAAATAAGTTGTGAAAAAGGGTTCCCATCGTTTTCTTTTCTCTTTTTTGGGAAAGGAAACACCCTTTTCATTGATAATGAATAAAGTCTATTGCTCAAAATACAATAGCTATGAAACACAAAGTTTAAGACAACAAACTTAAATAATACTACATCAAGACATCACTACACTAGACAACCCACTACATAGAGAAAATGAAGGCACTCCAATTCAAACATAGATCTTGAATACAAAAATTAGCATAAAATTTGGAAAGAGAACACCAGGAAGAGACATTGGTCCTTGCAACTCAGAACGATGACCCTTTGATTTCCTTCAAATCATATTCCTGCAAGTAGAGCTTTAACTAGGTTTGACCAAAGTAATTGAGACTAAGGCTTCAATGAAGGTCCAACTAGAATTTGCGAAACATTGGTCTTGAAAAAATCTTGAAAACCTCACTGTAACTGAAAAGCAGATAGTAATTTCGTCCAACAGGCAGTGTCGTCCAACAGGCTGTGATGATTATGCTAAAGTTCTATCAACCTAGTTGAGATAGCTCTATGCATCCATTGACCCATAACTTAGATTAAGCTGGGAAAATAAGAACTCTCCGATTTGAGTAGATTTCTTGAATGTTGTAGCTTTCAAAATGCTTGGAGAAGGAACACCACGCCTCATTGCAATCATCTTGTAATGTTGGTTCTTCCATTAGTGGTTCTTCCAGGGAATCGCTCATGCATCCATCTTGTAATGTTGAAATCACCTACTACACACCATGCCTCATTGCAATAATTTGACAAGGAAAAGAGCTCAGGCCAAACAAATTGTCTCTCCTTGTACTCATTTGGGCCATATACATTTGTAATCCCGCAAGATTTTTTCCTCAAATTGTGACATATTTAACTGATAATGAAAAATCACCTTTCAATGTTTCAACAACCATTAATTTGCTCATGTCCCACAAAGTTAAAATTCCACCCAAAGTGCCTTGAGATTTGATGGAACACCACCTTTTGGTATTAATTTCCTCTTCTATATAGATTCTGATAAGGGATACAATCTGGAATTGAGTAACTCAATTCCTTTCTCTCTCTACTGCCTTTCTCTCTCTCAAGAAATTACAGTAAATCTTCTTACAAAATTCTCATATCCTTCTTCCTGAATTCTACTGGTATTTATACTTATTTTGCCAGCCTCTAACTAACCCACACGTGAGGGATATGTGAAGTATTATTACAACCAATATAACAAACTGATGTAACAAACTAATGTAACAAACTCTAACTTTTCCTTCTGCTGTAAACAAATCTAATTGGGGGTCTATCAAGATTCCACAAAATCCCAGCCTATATCTTTGGAACTCCACAACGACTTGATAAAGCTAATGTCAAACTCCTCTTTCTTTGATTCTTGAATGAGAACCACGTCTGGGTTATGCTTTTTGAGGAATCTTTTTAAAGCCAATCTTTTGTTTGCATCTTTCAAACCTCTCGTGTTCCATGATGTAGTTCTCATTGTTGAGCAATCGAGCTAAAACTTACACGGTCACTATTCGGAAGGTTCCGTCCAAAATTAAACTACACAGCAACTATTGATTTCAAGTGATCTAGAATTCCAGAGGACTGAACTGTTGGAGGGTGGCTGAACTCTTCTCAACAGCTGGGAATTCATCTTTCAAACCTTCATCAAACTGAAACAGAGCATTGAGGTCTGTTTCAAAGAGCTCCTTCTGTAACAATTTCTCATTTTCATCAGTCTTTTCACCGTAGTCTACTTCTTCGCTGCTCAGACTATATGGAGATTCAGTTGCAGACTCACACCTTTTTTTGGATGGAATAATTGGGGTTTGGCAGACTCACACTATACGGAGTACCTCTAAAAAATTTCACCTTTGAGTTAGGCAATGAGATAAGGGTGTGCTCAAATAATTGATGAGAAGGGGGCTGAGAATCTGACCTGTTAGCTTGCGTAGGAGCTTGAATTTTTGCACAAACATCAGGATCTTGTTCTGAGATCAATTTGGCCTTGTTAATTCTCATTCTGGTGGTCTCCTGTACCCTCTCTCTTTGAGCAAAATTCTTTGGCGATGGCCCAAATAGATCTTCTTTTGGAAATGTTGCTAATCGATGAACAGGAAGAGTTCAAATGTGAAAAAGAAAAGCTGCTTGAGTGTTTTCCTAGGCATTTTATACCTTCTGAGTTGGGTTTTTTGTTTTATTTATTTATTATTATTTTTTATTTTTATGATTGACCATTCTATTTACTTTCCATTGTTTGGTAATTCCTTATTCAACTTCAGGGTGGTACGGCTCTTGACTATTCAGATGATGGTATCGAAGGATTTTCTAAGAGTTTCGTAAAGCCTTCTCTTGAAGGTTTAGCTACCATTGCACTTGAAATCAAAGATGATCAGATTCATCTCGATGTTAATTGTGGCAATTCAACTGATACATTGAAGTCGGATGCCAAATTGAAAATAGACAAGCAACATGATGTATGTGGAGAAGCCTTGAACGCCCAGGCTTCATCACATGCTGATGCTGCAGAGCTGCAAAAATGCAATGATCGTATGCATGAGAGTTTTAAGGTGAGTTCTAGTGGTGCAGTATGCAGTTCACAATTGGATGGCTACAGGGCAGAAGAATTCAACAGAAGCTCTGAAGCTGGTAGCAGTTATTGTCTTGAAAAGGCTGATGAACAATGTACTAATCAACGAGAGTTTAAACAGGAATGGGATTGGCCAGAAGGCAGCACAACAGTTGATATTAGTTCTTTTAAATCCCAAAATGGTTCTGAAGTTGGTGTTGAAAAGCCATCAAAATCGGGTGGAATGGTTTCAAACCAACGTGTATTACCTCCTCAACACAAAACAACGTTATGTGTTGGAATATCTTCCCCTGCATCATCAGATGTTATAATTTCTAAACCATCAATATCCAATGAAATAACGCCTGCAGATCCTGAAAGCATAGAAGGTACTGCTGCCAAACATGAGGCAGCGTCTGGAAGTTGTGGTAGCAGTAGGAAAGAATGTTCTTCAAATGATGTTGACAGAGATGAAGAAAGGGATAAAATGCCTAGGAGAAGAGTTAAAGAGCAACCAAGTGCTGGTACGAATTCATTATACTCTGTCAGGGACTTGTTGCAAGATCCTATTTCAAAAAGAACCTCATTGCACATAAAAGATTCTGTTGTGCTCTCAACGGTTAAAACGTCTGTGGTACATAATGCATCAGATAGTTCTGGCTATAGTGAGTCTGTTGAGTCGCATATCAATAATAAGGTTTCAATCGGGCAAAACAAGATATCAGGCTCATGTTTGGCACAAAGAGGTGACAAACCTAACCAGACGAACTTTCATCCTCCATCTAAGGTCAATCAGCGCCATGCAACAGCCATGTACCCTCCGGCAACTACAAACCTATCTGCTGTTCTTAGTGATGAAGAGGTTCTTAAAAATTTTCAGTTTTTTTCTTTTGAATTCTCGTGATGCTCTTTTGATATGACTTTACATGTATATAATCTAATTACTATGGATTCTGGCAGCTAGCCTTCCTTTTGCATCAAGAGCTCAATAGCTCCCCTAGAGTGCCTCGTGTTCCACGATTGCGTCAGCCAGGGAGCTCACCACAGTTGGGTTCTCCAAATGCAACAAGCATGCTAATAAAGCGTTCTTCTTCTTCTAGGGGAAGGGATCATGCTTCGGTAAAATATATGCATATATCTCCCTCTTATGAATATGATCTATTCTAATTTGTTCTGTGTTTAGATATGCCGATTTGCTGGTTCTAAGAGTTATCTTTAAAGAATTTGTGGCTATATAATTTATAGGCTTCTAGAATGAAGAACAAAGATGCCCTGAGAGATACCTTTCGCAGTGCCTGCGACCCTGATGACGATGCCAAAAGAACTGATGAAGTTCTTTCTTCCCCTGATCAGAGAAGGCAAGAGACAAGTATATCTGCAGAAGCATCCAAGAGGGAGGAAAATGGATCTCAAGCAAGATTGAATGCTCTTAAAAAAGGTTTTATTTCAGCCTATGGTAGAAATACCACAAGTAGTGGCCCATCTTCATCAATTGAGGCAAATGATCATAACAATACATCTATACGTAATTCACCAAGGAACACATCTGATGAGGACACGGGCACTGTTGGAGAAGGTCCTGTTCATCACACCTTACCTGGTATGTGTGTGTACTGAACTGTAAGTGTAAAAATTTTCCTTTCTTTTTCACAAAATTAATTGATCTTATAATCTGGAACATTTTGTCTTTCTATGTAGGCTTGATCAATGAGATTATGAGCAAAGGAAGGCGTATGACTTATGAAGAACTATGTAATGCCGTATTGCCAGTATGATTTCTTCTGATATGCCATATTTATGTATTATTTATTTGTCTATGTTTCCTTGGTATATTATCGATCAATCATTTTTTTCCTTTTATGTGCAATTGCTTACTTTGCTTCTTCTCTTTGCAGCACTGGCATAACTTGAGGAAGCACAATGGAGAGCGCTATGCTTATTCCAGTCATTCACAAGCTGTTCTTGATTGTCTAAGAAATCGACATGAGTGGGCCCGACTGGTTGACCGTGGTCCAAAGGTATGCCCGTGATTGTCTTTGAGCCATTGCTAGTTTTCTGCAACAATGCTCCAGTAAGAAATTTTAAATCCTCTAGTTTTATGAATGTGAATAAAATGATATGTTGACAGAATTTTCAAAACTAGCTACATGCCTTAATTTCAAGTCCCTTGGCAGGAATGTTTGACTTACTTTTTTAAGGGAAACAAAACAACTCTTATAAGATACATGTATTAAACTAAAATGATTAAGAAGATACCCTTTTGAGTTTTTGGCATGCCACCCTCAAATACTAACTGCGTCATAGAAAAATATCTGTTTTGCTGAAAACAGTAGCAAAATCAGTCCAAGAAAATCGATGGCTCTCTCCTCTCTCCTCCGTCTCAGTTTTCATCCCGTGCAAGCCTTTTCTGTAGAATTTCTGATGTAATAAGAACAAAGGCTATAATCGGTTAGAATAAGACAAGCTGCTGTTAGTTAAGCTGTAATCAGCTGTAGTCCTGTAATCTGCAGTAATCAATTAGAGCTGTTAAAACTGTAGTTAGTTAGACCTCTGAACTGTTTCTAAAACAGTTAGTTGTAACTACTTACAAGAAACCTCAATATATACCCCCCATCTCTCAACAATTAAGCAAGAGAGAATTCATTTGAGAATTTAATTCTACTTGAATTACATCAAGTGGTATCAGAGCAGCCCCGATCCTTGGACGGATGGCTGGCCGGAGAGGAAACAACCCAGCCGCGGGGGATAACCGTGAGCAAGAAGAGGTGGAGGAGATTGCCACCCTCTCTTCAAGGATATCTACGGTACGCTTGCTGGCCATTGAAGACTCCTTGGGAGATTTGCACGAAAAGATCGATAGAATGATGGATTACCTGGACGCGCTGACCCAAAGGAAGGAGGAAATGATGACTGTACGCCTAAAGAACTCCAACAAAAGGGCAGCATGGGAGATGAACCCCTCCAAGAAACAATCTTATGGCAAGAAGACAGATGAACAACCTTCAACGTCAGAGGTGGATAAGGGTAAAGCTATTGATATCTAAGAGACAAACAAGAAGAAAGAAAGTTTAGTCAGAGGAAAGACCCAAAACAACTACATACGCCCATCTTTGGGCAAGTGTTTTCAATGTGGAGAGCCCGGTCACTTATCCAATAACTATCCGCAAAGAAAAACCATAGCACTAGCTGAAGATGAAGACACCTACATGAGCGAAACAGATAGAGAAGAAGAAGAAACAGAGCTAGTTGAAGCCGATGATGGAGATCGCATCTATTGCATTGTTCAAAGAGTCCTCATTACTCCTAAAGAAGAAACGAATCCCCAACGTCACAGCCTATTCAAGACGAGGTGCACTATTAATGGAAAAGTCTGTGATGTTCTAATTGACAGTGGGGAGTAGTGAGAACATCGTGGCAAAAAAACTTGTGACCGTTTTGAATCTGAAGACAGATCCACACCCTGATCCATATAAAATTGGATGGGTAAAGAAGGGAGGAAAAACCTTAATCAACGAAATCTGCATATACCACTCTCCATCGGTAATAGCTATAAGGATCAGATTGTGTGTGATGTAATTGAAATGGATGTGTGTCACTTACTACTAGGCAGACCTTAGCAACATGATACTCGAACCCTACATAGGGGGAGAGAAAATACCTACGAGTTCCAGTGGATGGGAAAGAAAGTTATCTTACTCCCATTAGCAAAGAAAAACATAGAAGGCATAAGGCAGAAGAATAAAAGGCAGCTTTTCATCACAGTAAGTGGCTAAAGGAAAGGGAACAAGATCTTTTGGGATTAGTAGTCGCTGACAAATCTCAAGGAGGAATAGTGAGATTATTGAACCAAGGTTGAAGGAATTATTTGCAGAATTCCTTCATTTAAAAAAGGAGCCACAAGGACTGCCACCACTTCGTGACATTCAGCATCAAATTGATCTTGTTCCAAGAGCATCACTACCTAACTACCCCATTACAGGATGAGTCCCAAAGAATACCAAGTCTTACACGATCATATTGAAGACTTACTAGAAAAGGGCCACATCAAGCCAAGCCTAAGTCCATGCACTGTACCAACACTACTCACACCATAGAAAGATGGAAGTTGGAGGATGTGTGTAGACAGCAGAGCTATTAACCGAATTACTGTGAAGTATGTACCAGCACTACTCACACCAAAGAAAGATGGAAGTTGGAGGATGTGTGTAGACAGTAGAGCTATTAACCGAATTACTGTGAAGTATCAGTTTCTTATCCCTCGGATTGGAGATCTTTTGGACCAACTAGGCAAGGTTATTGTCTTCTCAAAAATTGATTTAAGGAGCGGCTATCACCAAATACGGATCAGATTAGGAGATGAATGGAAGACAACCTTCAAGACAAATGAAGGATTGTTTGAATGGTTGGTAATACCTTTTGGCTTATCCAATGCACCAAGCATCTTTATGAGGTTGATGAATCAAGTACTACATCCATTCTTAAACCAGTTTATAGTGGTTATCCTTGTGTATAGCAGCAGTCGTGAAGACCATCTACAGCACCTAAGGAAACTGTTTCAAGTTTTGACTGAAACAGAATTATATATTAATCCAAAGAAATGCACATTTCTCACCAAGGAAATCGTCTTTCTTGGGTTCTTGATCAAAGAAGGGAAGATAGGGATGGAACCTAAGAAGGTAGAAGCTATACAATCTTGGCCAGCACCAACATCCATCAAAGAGGTACAAGCTTTTCTTTGCTTGGCATCTTTCTACAGAAGATTCATCAGGAATTTTAGCTCAATAGCGGCCCCTCTAACCGACTGTTTAAAGAAAGGAATTTTCAAATGGGACGGAGCATATGCAGCAGCAGAGTTTTGAAGAAATTAAAAGGAGATTAACTGCTAGCCCTATTCTTTAATTGCCGGATTTCGCATCACCATTTGAAGGAGCTGTTGATGCTTGCGGAACTGGAATTGGAGCTGTATTATCCCAACAAGGCCATCCAAATGAGTATTTCAGCGAGAAATTGAGTGCATCAAGGCAGTCTTGTAGCACATATGAACAAGAGCTTTATGCCCTTGTTCGAGCACTCAAACAGTGGGAACACTATCTCTTATGTAAGGAATTTGTACTTCTAACAGACCACTTCTCTTTAAAATATCTCCAATCACAAAAGAGCATCAGCTGGATGCACGCTCGACGGATCTCTTTCTTACAGAGATTTGACTTCGTCATCAAACATCAATGTGGTAAAGAGAATAAAGTGCCAGATGCCCTATCCAGAAAAAGCTCCTTACTCACTCTCCTATCCATGGAGATCGAAGCATTCAAACACCTTTGTTAGATACCTAGATTAGCATAGGATAGGGATATAAAGGTAAATAAAGGTAATTAGTTAGGTGGTAGTTAGATGGTTATAAATAGGAAGTTGAGAAGTGAAGAGAGGGCATGAGATTTCTGTTAGAATTGTTTAGGCCTTTGTAACTTCTTGAGAGAGAGAAGTATTGGAGAGTGGAGAGAAGGATTGAGATTTCCTCATTCCTTTACTGTAATTGTTTCTGAATTCAATAATGAGAAGGAAATCGTAAAGGAAATCAGTGTTCCATCAAATTGGTATCAGAGCGGTGAATCTTGGGAAGGAAATCAACAATGGAGCAAATGCAAATTGAAGAAAAACTGGAAGCCTTTGAACAAGAAGTGATTGGGATGAAGAAAGAATTAAGCAAAATTCCGGCGATCGAAGAAAATCTGAGATCCTTAACAAAGAGCCTCCAGCGGTTAAGAATTCAAACCGAAGAAAATCAACAATTGTTTTTACAATACGTTGAAACCACGGTGAAGGAAAAATCGACAGTGAGTGAAAGAATCGCAACGAATCTACCAGTAATAAAGAGTATAGTTGAAGGAGGAAGTACACCTATGAAAAGAATCGAGAACGAAGAACAAAGGAAGGAAATAGATCTTGAAGAACAAAGGAAGGAAATAGAAACTGAAGAGAAGGTGAGCGAAGAACAAACAAAGAAGATAGGAATTGAAGAAGATATAAGCGATCGAAACAAATTCAAGAAGGTGGAGTTACCGAGGTTTAGCGGCAAGAAGTTTGATTCACTTATTTTTTGGACTGAACGGAATCTCCAAAAATATAAACCGATCGATTCTGAGAGAGTAATCGTCGCTGTAATCAGATTCGATAGAACCACATTAGATTGGTCTCGGTCGAAGGATGAACACAATGCATTCAAGGATTGGTTGAGATTAAAACAGAGGTTGTTACTTCCTTTCCAATCAGTGAGGGAAGAACTTAACCGCAGGCGAGTTTTAGCAAACAAACCGAAAATCATGGAAGATCGGCGAGAATTACCGGCGAGACCCGAAACAAAGATCTCAGTGAAGAAAAAGTTGCTGTTCGGAGATGCCGGAAGTGACTGGTTTCGATGGAAAAAGAAGACGGCAGCAGTTGTGTGGATGAGAAGGAGGAAGAAAACGCCGGCAAATGGTGGTTGTCCGAGAAGGCGATACGTAAAGAAGAAGATGTTGCCATGATGCTGATGACCTGGCAGAAAGGGATAGAAAAGGAGGTTAGAGGAAAGAAAACTAAACCCTAAAATCTGTTTAAGTGGGCTGCAACTTATCTTAAATAATACAATGGAGGCCCAACATTAAGTAGGTAGAGGGCATTTGACAAAACAAATTGATTATGGGCCTAGCCCACTAGAGGAGAAAGAGCTGAAAATAATTAAAAAAAACAAAGCTGATGGAGGATTTTTTTTTTCTGAAGGGCAGATTATTGAAAATAGTCGATAACTAAAAAAACCACACCTTGAGGACAAGGTGTTTTTGAAGAGCCGGGTAATGTTAGATACCTAGATTAGTATAGGATAGGGATATAAAGGTAAATAAAGGTAATTAGTTAGGTGGTAGTTAGATGGTTTATAAATAGGAAGTTGGGGATTGAAGAGAGAGCATGAGATTTCTGTTAGAATTGTTTAGGCCTTTGTAACTTCTTGAGAGAGAGAAATACATTGGAGAGTTGAGAGAAGGATTGAGATTTCAATTTGATGGAACACTGATTTCCTTTACGATTTCCTACTCATTATTGAATTCAGAAACAATTACAGTAAAGGATCGAGGAAATCTCAATCCTTCTCTCAACTCTCCAATGTACTTCTCTCTCTCAAGAAGTTACAAAAGGCCTAAACAATTCTAACAGAAATCTCATGCCCTCTCTTCATTCCTCAACTTCCTGTTTATAACCATCTAACTACCACCTAACTAATTACCTTTATTTACCTTTATATCCCTATCCTATACTAATCTAGGTATCTAACAACCTTCCTAACCTATATGAAGAAGATGATGATTCTTCTAAGACATGGCTTAAATGTAGCAACTTTATCAAAGCTGAAGATTTTCACATAATGGAAGGTTTTTTGTTTAAAGGAGATCAGTTGTGTATCCCACACACATCACTTCGAGAAGCTCTACTAAAAGAAGCCCATTCAGGAGGATTGGCTGGACACTTCGAGCAAGATAAGACCTTTGAAATAATCTCTAAGAGATACTATTGGCCTCTCAATTGAGAAGAGACTGCAACAACTTTGTCAAAAGATGCCCTACTTGTCAAAGAGCCAAGGGTACAAGCACAGATGCAGGCCTATACTCACCACTATCTACCCCAACTTCCATTTGGGAAGATTTATCAATTGATTTTGTGCTTGGACTGCCCAAAACTCAAAGACAACATGACTCATTCATGGTTGTGGTCGACAGATTTAGCAAAATGACACACTTTGTACCTTGCAAAAAGACAAATGACGCCATCTACATAGCAAATCTCTTCTTTAGAGAAATAGTTCGATTACATGGAGTACCAAAGACTATCGTCTCTGACCGGGATGTGAAATTTCTAAGCCATTTCTGGAAAACACTATGGAGAAAGCTTGACACGACACTTAAATACAGCTCTAACAGCACATCCCCAAACAGAAGTGACAAACAGAACCTTAGGCAACTTGAAACGTTGCCTTAGTGGAACAAAACCGAAGCAATGGGACTTAGTTCTTGTTCAGGCAGAATTTGCCTTCAACAATATGAAGAATAGATCGACCGGCAAATGCCCATTTGAGGTTGTATATACAAAACAACCAAGGCTAACTTTTGACCTAGCATCACTTCCCACAGCCGTGGACACCAGTTTAGAAGCAAAAAAGATGATAGAAAAGATCCAAAACTTACATGACAAAGTGCACAAACACCTAAAAGAAATAACTCAATTCTACAAAGAGGCAGCACGCAATAAGAGAAGACAAGCTACCTTTACTGAGTGAGATTTAGTGATGATTCACCTCAGAAAAAATCGATTTCCAACTGGAACATACAATAAGCTGAAGGACAGACAACTAGGGCCATTCCGTATCATAAAGAAAATTGGAGACAACGCCCACAAAATAGAACTACCACAAGACTTACACATTCATCCTGTTTTTAATGTGGCAGACCTAAAACAATATTATGCTCCAGATGATTGTAACTTGGCCACCTAAGTTACTTGGGACGAGTTCAATGCTAGGGGGGTGGAATGATGTAATAAGAACAAACGCTATAATTGGTTAGAATAAGACAAGCGGCTGTTAGTTAAGCTGTAATCAACTGTAATCAGTTAGAGCTGTTAAAACTGTAGTTAGTTAGACCTCTCAACTGTTTCTAAAACATTTATGGAGCGTTTGGGGGAAGGGTTGGATTATGGGGGTTAGGGTTATGTAATCCAAGCCCCGTTTGGGGGAAGGGTTATGTAACTCTAGTTTTAACTCCTTAACCCTTCCTCAACCCTTCTTCAACACTTCTTAACCCCTCTTCAACTTTTCCTCAATCCTTCTTCACAACATTATCATAACACTTCATTCATAACCCTTCCCCCAAACACATCTTATCATAACACTTCCTCCATAACCCTTCCCCCAAACACATCTTATTATAATCCTAGGTTTATCTTAACACTAGGTTTATCATAACTCTAACCCCCCATAACCCAACCCTTCCTCCAAACGGCCCCTTAGTTGTAACTGCTTACAAGAAACCTCAATAAATACCCCCCATCTCTCAACAATTAAGCAAGAGAGAATTCATTTGAGAATTTAATTCTACTTGAATTACATCAATTTCATTTAGCCTTTTGATATTTGTTAAGCTTCCTTCCTCAATCTTGTTCTGTTAGAAGTTTGTTTTTGCTCAGATCTTGTTTCTGTCATTTTCCCTCATCCTTCGAGCTGGTTTCAAGCCTAAGATGCAAGTGAAAAGTTGTTATATTTGTGGCATTTTTGGAGAAATGGTGATCCGATCTTAGTTGAAGATGTGAAGTTCAAACAGAAAATTCATTTATCAATCTCCCATCTTCATTGGTCTGAAAGCTACTGGGTGGAACCTTTACATTTCATTATATTCAAAATTTTCAATCAAAGTAGAGATCATTCAGGAACTCTTTGAGTGTCAAAGTTTAGATCCCAATGAGGGTAAATTTCAAAGTGTATTTTTTGGCCCTCGGAGGAAGATAGGTTTTAAGGATTCCTACTGGTATTCAGGAACAAGGTTGGCTCTTTTGGGAAATGTTAAGAGATTTTTTGTTATAATTTGAGAAAGAGGAGCAATTAAATTTACTTGTTTCAAATTAGCCAGTTTTTGACCTTCACAAGCAGCGTGAGAATGGAAAAGTTGAGGAAGTCATTGAGTCAGGCAAGTCCTCTCAATTTTTAGATTTTAATAGGACTCGTTTCAGAATTTTTGTGGTGGTAGAAAAAGGACATCCTATGATTCCTCAAAACAGCAGTGGGTTAGAAAAGAATATGAGTTGGTAGAAGTAAACTTTAATGAGATTTCCGTAGTCTCTAGGTTGTGTGCGCACAATTCTTGGGGTGGTATTCGTGCATCTTTGGAAAATTATTTTTGGGCTCATTAGTTTAAGTGTCATTATGGCTGATAAGGCTTTGGTGAGAAGTTGTTTTGGTTTTTAATGGAAACTAGAAAGTTATTTACATTTTTCCTTTCTTTTTTGAAAAGGAAACATTTCATTGATAGAATGAAAATAAGGGCTAAAGCCCAGGCACTCAAAGGTGATTACAGAAAAAGATGCCAATGTGAGACAAGATAAGAAAGACTTAAAAGCTTAAAAGGGTGCTTATTTCTAGACCTGTACAATGCAGTAGAAATTACCAAATCACGAAAGAGATCAAACCTGGTTAGCTTTTCCTTTCAAACTTTAATCTTCTTGACTATTCAAAAGCTGTTACCCAAGTGAAAGAACCTTAGTGGATTTGTTCCTGGCTTCAATCAAATTAAAGATGAGGAGACTGGTAATTTTAACCTCAGATTCAGCGATATTTCCTCTCTCGAACCACCAAATTTTGTCAACAATGATCTTTCTATTGGTGACTTTTCAAATTCCGTCGATTCAATAAGGTCGGCAGAAGTAATGGAAATGCTAGGGATTTGATTGAATGTTGAATCTGAGGGAACGATTCAATAAGGTTGACAGAAGTAATGGAAATGCTAGGGTTTTGATTGAAGGTTGAATCTGAGGAATGATTAGAATGGTATCCCAAGTTTTTTATCTCGTATAATTAAGAGAGAATCTGAATTTAAATGCAACATTTCCTCTTCTAGCATGTTTGAGAGTGATCCTTACATTGAACTTAGACTCCTTTAAAGTGGAAATTGGGAATATTGTGTTTGGTTACTAGCTCCATTCTCTCATTCCAATCAAAAGCCGAAGTCTCATTCGGGTCTGATTTTTGGCCAGTCAGTATCAGCAACATCGAAATATGGAAGTTTCTTTAGTCAAGGGAGTTTCAGTTTTTGGCTCTAACGATATATCCTCTTAAGATGTATGAGAAACCTCAGTCATATCACTCTTCCCTATGGCCAACTAATTGAAAACCTAACCCATAAAACTATAACTCCGTGCAGATCATACAAATTTACATTTCCAGAGGATATGATCTACATGGGTTGAGTTCTTGTGGTAGTTGCTCACAGTTCTACCTTTACTCTTTGTTTCGTAATTTAGTCAAACATCCTTTGATTTAGTTGCTATTTGCTTTGTAGTTCTTTGTAGGCCGGATGATCTCACATTCTTGCTTGAACAAGATTTGTTCTATAGGTTGTACAACTGTGCCCTTGAGTTCTAATTCTTTATGGGCAGGAGGGTTTGGCCTTAACATGTGGCCATATTAGCTAAGGCTTGAGGCTTTTGAGTAACACTTACCTAGGTTGCATGTGGCAGTGGTGAGTTTAATAAGAAAACTTTTGATATCTCCAAAGTCTGGGCCCTTGGGCAGGTGTGGACTTCAAAAAAAAGTGTTTCTTTCCCCCTCCATTTCACTTGTCAACCAATTTGTTTCATATGTTGAGAAAATTGTGAATGTTAGCCTGTTCGTGTAAAAGTCGAGTCCATAAACAGGGGGGGATGGTTTATGTGAGATTAGCTTACTCGTGGCTTTCAACATGTAAAAATCTATGTACCAAATATAGACTCAACTTTTTAAGTCCAAGTTACCAAAAGACTTCAAGGAGGTTTTTGCTAATTTTTTTCTTTATTCTACTTTCACATTGGAGGTCGATCAATTGTGATTTAGGTGGTTCACAGAGATCCAAAAGGAATAACTTTTTGAATACCTACGAGACCTCAGAGAATTTGTAAGTGCTAACATTATGTTCAAATTGTACTCAAAATAAAAATGTTGAAATTAAGTTTGTGAAACTATATCTTTGAAATGGATGGGAAATTCTAGTTGTCGTAATTTTGCTTCCTTGTGTTATTAATTATAATCCGCATTTCTCTTTAGCATTTAATCTTCATATAGTGTAAGATGAGATTGTAAATTGTAATTTCATGAGATTAATAAGGAGCAAGTAACATAAGCTAAACTCTGGTTTCCCTGTTACGCACAATAGTGATGATAATAATAATTATAAGATACCCCTTGAGATATCACAAGATTCTTGACATGGTTTGCACGAAAATCAGCCTGCTTTGGGATTTGATATTCGCTTATACAATACAATGGGCGTCTAGTTGGGATTTTGATTTATAAAACGGGCAAGCTTTTATGATCTTATATTTGGAAAACAATCGTTTGTGTTTCACGGTTGCCTTTCAAAAAAGAAAGTTGTGTTGGGTTAACTCCAGCCGGCTGCCATTTTTTTTAATAGGTGATAACCTAATTTTGAAACATATTTCAATGCCAGACAAATTCAAGCAGGAAAAGGCGCAAATTTGATGTTGAAGAATCCGAGGATAGTGAATATGGTAAAGGGAGAACAGTGAAGGCTACAGAAGGTAAAAGCCTCGAGTCTCAGAAAGAAGAATTTCCAAAACGCAAGAGGAACACTCGAAAACGAAGATTAGCTCTTCAAGGAAAAGGTATAAAGGATATTAGGAAGAGACGCAAGATGGAGGTGTTTACTGACGATGATGAAGTCGGAATGCTTTCCGATTCAAGTGATGGAAGCATGTTCAGTGAGGACGAGTTGCAGGATGTTGATGAATCTTCAGAAAGAAGAGAAGCCTCTGGTTCGGATGAGTAGTTTAAAAGGTACTCTCCAAATGGTGGATGTAGTTTCTTGTAGTTGTAATCAAGTTAGGGCAAATACAAAGAATCTAGCTGGGGCAGCCTTTGTTACATAGCTTCTGTAGTTTATAAGTGTCAATTTAGTTTCGTAATCACTAGGTTGTTCGATCTATCCTTAAAATGGAAATTTGTGAATATTGCTGCAACTTGTTCATATATGTATCGAGTTATCTTCTAATATCATCTGTGTATTCATTTTAGTAAAGAATTAGCTTAGTTTTCTTCCAAATTTGGCCGTCATATGGGTAGGTAGGTTATGGAAATAGGCTTATTAGAAGGGATTGACATTGAAGTGAAAATTTGAAGGGGTTTCAACACAAGGTCTTTAAAAAGGTTATATTACACTAATGTCTAGAACTTTTCCTTTTTTTTTTTTTTTTTTTAAAGAAGGCTTATTAGACTTTGTTCTTCCACTAGTGGCTATTTACAATTAGACTTAAGTTCAATACACAATGTGCGTGTATATACAGACACATACACATACACATCTACATATATACACATACACATCTACATATGTACACATACACATCTACATATATACGTATATACGTATATACACATATACAAATATATATATATAATTGTGATTATCTCCCCTCCAGCAAAGGTCATGTTTCATTTTAATTTTGTAGGTCACGTCCATTAGTGTTTCATTTTAATTTTGTATTTTGTAATATATACTTTTAATTTTGTATATGTTTCAAGGAATACTGCGGTTGTGTTGTATATTACTGTTAGAAACACCTAAGTTTACTAGTTAGAATATTTGGTATATATATCAATTAAATAATCGAATATGTTATATTAAAATAAATATTATTGAAAACAGATAATGTTACAAAATATTTACCTTTTATAAAAAAATTAAATGTAATAAATTTTGTCTTATAGTATTTTTTTATGAAATATAAGCAGTTTATTATTCTTTTATTTTTGAAAAAATGCTCAAAGGTAATTAGATAATATTAAAAATCAAATAAGAAAAACAAAGAGATGTTAACAAAACAGTGTGTTTCCTCTCCACATTTCAAAAATGAGAAAAAAAAAATGATAAATGCAATCTCCAAATTGAGAATTGAAAAAAAATGTTAAAATAAATGCATTCTTTCTCCAATTTAAAATGAAAAAAAGTTCCCGAATAAGAGAAAACAAAATTTATAGGGAAATTTACATGAAAGTAACAAAATTGTAAACTATTCACTGTCCGTGTAACAAGTTTATTAAGGCAAATTATTTTTTTAGAATCTCTTATTTGCCCTTAATCTTTTATAACGATATTTCAAATCTGATTTTTTTCTTGTTGATTTTTTTCACGATCGTCGTTTTCAAGTTATTCATCTCGTCTTTTATACCTTTCATTTGGATCATTTGAGCTATTCTGAGTTATTTTTCGTAATTTTCTGCAACATTCGCTCCGATATTCATTATCTTCGATAACATCGTTTCTCTTCTTGCCATCTTGGACAATTAAGATTGTGTATACTGCTCTGTTGATATCATCTTAGTTTTTCTTGTTTCGGTGAGTATTCTAAATATCGTTTTTCTTTGAACTATTTAGTTGACTATAAAATTTCGTTTAGAATTATATATTTCGGCGTGAAGATGGATCGTTTAGTATATGTTAGTATTACTGTAAGACATCATGTATTTGGTTATGAAGATTATTGAAGGTTTTGATTACTGTTTACTTTGATTTAAGAATTTAGTTGTGAAGTATGAATGTCGTTTGAGTTTTTTTGTTGTTTGTAAGAATTTAAGGTTTTTTATTTTGTTTTGAACTTTTAAGAATCACTCTACAATGTGTAAATCATTATGAAGATCCATAGTTTGAAGTTTTTCAGGATAATTTTCATTGAAATACTTGATCATTTACCTCTATCGACACGATCGTTTAACAATATACAGACGATCGTTTTGTTATATGAACACG
Organism: Cucumis melo; assembly: GCF_025177605.1. Taxonomy (NCBI): domain Eukaryota; kingdom Viridiplantae; phylum Streptophyta; class Magnoliopsida; order Cucurbitales; family Cucurbitaceae; genus Cucumis; species Cucumis melo. The sequence continues at coordinate 19,095,722 of NC_066859.1, forward strand.
ATCGTTCATCTTTGTGAAAACGAAAATTTTCAATATTTTGTATGATCCGCATCTTTAAATGATTTTGTATCAAATTCAATACGATTGTTTAAACGATGAGCGTCTAAAAACGATCGTGTATCAATTTCAGTACCATGGTTTAAACGAACAGTATCTTTAAATGATCGTGTATCAAATTGGATATGATGGTTTAAACATAAACGATCGTTTAATTTATTATATACAATCGTGTATTTGTGTTAAACGATCGTTTAGTATTTATTAACTTATTTGCACGATGGTTTAAATGATCACTATCTTCAAACGATCATGTGTTGGTGTTAAACGATCGTTTAGTATTTATTAACTTCTTTGCACGATGGTTTAAACGATCAGTGTCTTTAAACGATTGTTTAATTTATTGTATACGATCGCGTATTGGTGTTAAACGATCGTTTAGTGTTTATTAACTTCTTTGCACGATTGTTTAATATTATCTTATTACATCTAAATACTTAATTATATTTTCTTTTTTCCAGATTACAATGTTTATTACTATTGTTGTTTATTATGGAGGTCAATGGAATCGCTGCAATGTTTATGAGAATTACTCAGTGTCTGGAATTTCGGTAGATATGCGAGTCAACTTTAATTCTTTGGTTTCTTTGATATGTGAACAACTTGAATTGGATGAATCAGTAGAATTATCTGTTTTACTTGATTTTGGTAAAAGTAATGTTCAAATTGTGGTGCCGATAAAGAAGGACAATGATGTTGCTTGGTATTTAGCTTTTGTTAAAGATGCAACTAGTAGACATCCATTAGTTGCGCATGTAAGTGTTGATTGTTTGGGAATGTCTTCTTCATCTAGTAGTGTACAGGGGAATGTTGATATGTCACTGAATATAGGTTTTTCTTCTTCTGTTTCAAATGATGAAGTTATAAGAGACATCTCTTACTATTCTGATTTGAAGGAAAAAAGTTTATTTGAAAGTAAAGAAGTGCTTTCAAAGTGTTTTTGCATAATAGCAGCGAAGAACAACTTTCAATTTCAGACTACAGTATGAAATTTGAGGTCTCTTGAATTTAGATGTCTGCAAGAAGGCTGAAAATGGTATGTAAGGGCATCTCGTTATAAGAAGAGTGATTTGTGGATGCTACGAAAATACACTTCTGACCATGATTTTTCATTGAGTACTGCCCAAAGTTCTCACATGCATGCTTCTTCAACAGTAATTGGCAATTGTTTGATAGATGATTTTAGATTCATGTCTACTGATCGTTCCATTCCTAAAGAGATTGTGCATAAGGCTTGTACAAACCTTGGAGTTAATACAAGTTACCAGAAAGCTTGGAGGGCAAAAGAACATATGGTAAAGATATTACACGGTGACACAGTTGAATTGTATGCATTGATTCCAAGATTCTTTGATAAATTGGTTGAATCTAACCCAGGTATGATAAGTTTTTATATCATATTTTAATTGATTTGTAGATAGATGTGGATAGACTAGTATCACAGTCTATCTAGATAGACCAATATTGACATCTTTGATATTCTTTATGTTCTTTTTTGTTTGTGTTGATAGAAATGTATTGTTAATTATTATAGGTACATGTACTGCTTTAGAAATGGATGATAATGGTCATTTCAAGTTTTGTTTTATGGATTTTGGTGCATCAATTGAGGGGTGGAAATATTGTAGACCTATTATTTCTGTTGATAGGACATTTTTGAAGTGTAAGTTTGGTGGCATCCGATTAACAGCTTCATCACAAGATGGTAACAATCAAATCTTCCCTCTTGCTTTTGCCATTGTAGATTCTGAAAATGATGCATCATGGACATGGTTTTTTGAGAAGATACGAAGTAGATTTCAGAGCGAGCTAATTTAGTCATTGTTTCTAATAGGCATCTTACCATCCCCAAAGGAGTTTTAAGAGTGTTTCCTGATGTTGAGTATTGTGTGTGCACAAAACATCTTTTAAGTAACTTGAAACTTCATTTTAAGGATCCATTACTTGATAAGTATTTCTTTAACTGTGCTTATGCCTACACTATTGAAGAATTTGAGTACCATATAAGATGCATGGAGTCTGTTTGTTCAAATGTTAGAGATTATCTTAGTAGTGTTGGTTTTGAGAAGTGGTCTCGGGCATATTCACGTAGATGAAGGTATAGAATGATGACATCAAATTGTGCGAAAAGTGTAAATTCTGTGTTTAAAGATCTTAGAGAACTACCTGTGGCAACGATGCTTCGTTCAATTAGGGATGTATTGCAAAAGTGGTTTTATGAATGAAGTAAAGCTGCTTCTACAATGAAGAGTCATTTGACTTCTTGGGCTGACAACATTCTACGTTTAGAACATGAAAAGTCGAGAAGATTATTGGTAAGTTTTTTTCTTATTTATTTATTTTTTATCTAGAACAGTTAGAGATAGATTGCTATCTTTGTCTATCCCATAGATAAAGATAGCAATTTATCTGTTCCTGTCTCAGATAGGCACTGATAGATTAATATCTATATATATATATCTGATGTATACAGAGATTGAAATCTATTTCTTCTTATGTTATTAATTGTCTTTATTTGTGTTATGTATTAGGTTGATCTAATAAGTACAACTGAATACCAAGTAACAATGGAAATCAATAGTTTATTATAAAGTTAAATGTGGGATGTTGTAGTTGTCGAGTATGGGATGTTGAAGAAATTCCTTGTACACATGCTCTTGTTGTTCTACGAATGCTTAATTTAGATACCTATTCTTATGTATTTGAGTTTTATTATATAGAAACACTATCAGCAACATACAATGGTTGTATTCAACATGTTGGATCTCATTTTGATTGAAGAGTTGTAGATTCTGTCATGAAAATATTACCTCCAGTTTTTAAACGGCAGGCTGGAAGACCAAGAAAACAAAGAATTCCATATGTTGGGGAATTTAGTAGTTCAACTAGATGTTCTAATTGTAATCGTAATAATCGTAAGGGACATAATAGTAGGTGTAAAGACCCAACCTCTCACTCTAAGTAGAGGACTTTACTTTAAAAGAAAACAAATAAAATTTATTTATATTAAATAGAAAATAAAACAAAACTGCAATTTGTTAATAAATTCATAAATAGAACGTATGGGAATAAATTAAAACAAAATCCTATCTCGGGCCCTACTAGTTTTAAAGAGAAAAACAAAGAAATAAGTAAAACAGAAATGGAATGAAAGGAAATATCAACACTGAAATCTGACACATGACGTAAGCGGAAGCAAACGTTTCCTTATGGCTCGCCATTGTCACTTATGGTCATTTGCCAGCTTGCCTTTGCTCTTACTAGTCCCGCTAGGTGTCTGTTAACTTCCTATTAGAGTCCTGAAGAGTGGTACCCCTGAACTGGCACATTCTTAAACACGTGCAATCTGTGATCCCGTAGGAACAAGATGGTCTTTGGTGAACCCAAAGGAACACCTAAGACGATCGGGCTGTGAGTGATCCCGTCGAATCACTCAAATCATGTCTATGTCATTGTCAATGTCATTATGGACCGATAATTCTGTCGGACTACACAGTCATAAAAAGGTGGTGATCCCGAGGGACACCCATGTGGGTACGACTCTAATAGATAAAGCTAACATACACCCTATCCATAGCATGCACATAACATATCATCATCATATCATATCATATCATAACATGTCATGTCATATCATATAAGAAAAACATAGGTGATAACATCACCGTACTATCAGCTCTAGCCACAAAGTCAACCAGTAGTCATAAATACAATGTCAGTCTTTGTCTGTAACCTCAAATTAGGTATCTATCCAACATCGGTACATAACCATGCATACATGTGGTCTCCTTAATTAAAGCTCGAGGGTCTAGTAGTAGAATCTCTGTAACGACCCAACTTTTCCGGACTAAGCTGAGGTCACTACCAAATACCAAAACTCGACCATTCAAAATAAAATTTAAAACAGACCAGATACGATTCATTAAAACATTATAAACCTTACAAGAGACAGTTTCGGGCCCTATTTTAAATAATTCAAAAAGTCACAAAATAAAATGTCAAGTCACCAGTCCAAAAATCACAATCAAAATATTCTGACAAAATACATAGCGGAAGCGAAAGAAAATCAGACGCGTCCATATGGCCTTCACGCATCCTTCCTGCCTCTCGTCGGTCTGCCCCTCGCTGTACCCCTACCTGAAAAGTTAAAGAAAGGAAAGGGTGAGTATAAACATACCCAGTAAGGGACCCACTACTGGGCCCGTTAGGGAGCAACAGTTAACTTCCTATTCGGGGGTACCCTACATAACAGCCTAGTGGTTCCGTAGAACGCACATATCAGTCTAGTGCTCCCGAAGGATGCACATATCAGTCTAGTGCCCCCGAAGGATGCACATATCAGTCTAGTGCTCCCGAAGGATGCACATATCAGTCTAGTGCTCCCGAAGGATGCACATATCAGTCTAGTGCTCCCGAAGGATGCACATATCAGTCTAGTGCTCCCGAAGGATGCACATATCAGTCTAGTGCTCCCGAAGGATGCACATATCCGTAAGGTACACTACCCCATAGATGAAGCTAACCGTTACCCCTCAGCCCTTACCAAACTGTCTACATCAGTCACATCTCAACGGCATTCATATTACAGTCCCGCCATAGGCTTTGTCAGTCAGATAGTATAGGTTTAAACATCTACAACCCTCAGTTGCTATATGTATTACCGATTCGTACACCAATAGGGAAACCCTAGGTCCCATCGACTAACCAACCAAAACCGGACTCACTGTCCTTTCCCGTCCAAACTCCATGAACCACATCCAGCCTAGTGTTTAATACATACTAAACCGTAACTTTAAGGTCCATCAACATATAATTTCAATCCACAAACAGCAGTCACAGAATATTTTCATCAGACACAATATAATATCAGTACTTAACAGTCAACACGCATACAGATATTCAGTACAGTCACTAACGTGTACTCCCCTGTGGATTACTACGGTCTTAGCCTGGACTCGGGGTCCAGTAGTAGGAAAACCCTTACCTGAAACTCGGTTATGCCCCTCGATTGAAAACTACGCCCAACAGATCCACCTAAACGAAACACGAAGGTTTTAGTGGATGACTTTAGTAGCAGTTGTTTTAAAAGGGTCGGAAGCGATAACCGTTGACTTACCCAAGGAAAGGAAGCTAACTCCAACTAGGTCTGCCGCGGAACCCGAGAACTTAAGCGTCAACTCTGCGCTACCTTCAAGGGAGAAAAGTAGGGCCATATCTTAAACCAACATTCAAACCCGAATCGGACTAGGTAACATTAGGGAATTCATCAGAACAAACCTTACCGAAAACTCACCGTGAACCGAAAAGAAGGAAGGAAGGCTTAGGTGGCTCGGCTCGGCTTGGACTCGGCTCGGCTCGGCTCGGCTCGGCTCGGCGGCTCGCGGCTCGGCTCGGCGGCTCGCGGCTCGGCTCGCGGCTCGCTCGGCTTGGGGCTCGGCTCGCGGCTCGGCTCGCGGCTCGCTCGGCTTGGGGGCTCGGCTCGGCGGCTCGCGGCTCGGCTCGGCGGCTCGCGGCTCGGCTCGCGGCTCGCTCGGCTTGGGGCTCGGCTCGCGGCTCGGCTCGCGGCTCGCTCGGCTTGGGGCTTGGCTCGCGGCTTGGATGGCGGCTCGGCTTCACGATCTCCTCGGCTGCGCGCGACGACAGACCCAAAAACAACCCGGCGATGGCGGCGACGGCGCTCCACTCTGTTTCTGCCGGCGTCTGAATCAAGAGATGAGAACGGAGAGGCTGCCGGCGTAAACCACTTCGACGTTCGCGGACGGAGGCGGAGATGAAGAAATGGTGGCGGTGCGTCGGAAGGAGAAGAGATGAGAGAAGAAGGAGGCACGGTTGGCGGCGCCGAAACGGACACGAAGATGGAGGGAGAGAAACGGCTGCGGCGCCGGGCAGATGAAACGACGAAGAAGGTGGAAGGCTCGGGCGGTGGCGCGGCGCGGAAGGGAGAGGAAACGGAGATGGATGAGGCTGGGGTGTTTGCGCGTGCGAGGAGGAAGAAGGGAAAAACGGAAGAAGGACGGGGGGGGGGGGGGGGGGGGGGGGTAGGCGGCGCGCGCGACTCCTAGGGTTTTCTTTTCTCTCTTTTTTTTTTTTTTTTTTTTTTTTTTTTTTAAATACATATATATATATATTTAACAAAATAGGTATATATAAATAATTATTAAAATTATTAATATTAAATAAATTAAAATAAATAATAATATATATATATTAAATAATAATAATAATAATAAAGAAATAATAATAATATATTAATAGTATTAATATTAAATAAATAATAATTTAATATTATGTAATAATAATGTTATAATATTACTATAATATTAAATAATAATAATAATTATAATATTAATATTATAACAAATAAAATAAATATTAATAATGATAATATTTATAATATTAATATTATAACCAATAAAATAAACATTAATAATAATAATATAATTAATATTATATTATTATTATATCAACTTGAATTTTACATAAAACGAGAAAAATTTTACCTTAAATTTTCGGGGCGTTACAATCTCTTACCTGGAGATTAGCTCGATTGAAATTTAACAGCAAAACACGCTTTCCAAGTAACGAAGTCCTAAATAGTTAGAAAACACCAATTAATAACTTGACCTCCAAGGAATTAAAGGTCCAAAAACTCTAGTTGAATCAGCTTACCCAATATCAAGGTTGCAACAATTTCCTTTAACTAAAAAGAGTTCCACAGCCCAAACTCCAATTGATCCAACTGGTCTTTTAGGATAAATAATAATTTAATTTAATCTAAAATTAAATTATTTAGGTCCAAAAATTAAACTTAGTTGGACATACCAAAACCCAATCAAAACTTACCAAAACAAGTGGAAAGGACCTAAAAACAGACTTGTGGCTCACAAAAAGCTTGGCGGCTCGGTTGGGAGGTAGGCACGGCTCGCAAAGGGGAGGCGCGATTCAGCTGGGGCCGTGTGCGGCTTGGACCCATGCTGGCAGCTGGCGCGGGCGGACTCACACAGGTCGAGTTGAGGGCGAACCGACTTGGGTTGCTTGTGGTTGACACCCAATGACGACTCGACTGCCTCGACGAAGATGGCTTGGCGATCGCGAACGGCTGAAGACGTACGGCTGACGATCGATGACGGTTGCTGCTCGGTGATACGGCACGATGGAGCTTCACATGACGGCTGGCGATCACGAACAGTTTGTCTACAGTGGAGCGGTGCGACTTCGAACAGTGAAGATGACGCACCTAATGCAGCCGATCGGTTCGGACTGACGGCGGCTACGGCGACGGCGGGTTGCAAGGTTAGGGTTAAGGTTTCTCTTTGTTTTTTCTTTGTGAAGAAGATGATGGAGCATTAAATGCACACACCCCCAACACCCTAAATAAACAAAAAAAAAAAATCCAATATTATTTTCCCATTTCCTTTTCCTTTAATCAAATCAAATCTTCTCTCTCTTCAATCAAAACCTACAAAATCTCCCTTTTTATCTTCTTTTTATCTTTTCCCAAATAACATCACATATCCTCTCTCCTCAACTAAGCCAATCATATTTATCTTAACAAAATATATTTTCATAATAACTATATAATTTTCATAATACAATTATCAATTCCTTGAACCAAATAATACCTAAACATAAATAACCAAAACCCTTAAAACTCAATTAGATTTTTTTTTTGAAAATATCTAATAAATTTCTAAATCCTATAACCAATTATTCCAAAAGTCTAAATAACACCCAAAATTTCGAAAATAAAGCTTAAAACAATTACAATAAAAATTACCTTAAATCTTGGGGTGTTACAGTAGGACTTGTAAGCAAGACAAAGTTTGAACAATTAATGAAAATGCGTACTATCTGTCTTCATTATTATGTATACACGTTTGATATTAAATTTGATGGAGAGTTGTTATCGTTTAGACATTAGATATATAAACGTTCGCTTAATATTCTTTATGTTTATTAAGAAGATTATTTAGACTTTGTTAAACGATCACTTAAAGATATATGCACGATCTTTTACTTTAGTGTGATACATATAAACGATCGCTTAATATTTTTCACTTGTACGTTAGGAAATTGCTTAATATTCTTTTAGATATTAGTGTGGTTTATATAAACGATCACTTAATATTTTTTATGTTTATTAAGAAGATCGTTTAGACTTTACTAAATGATAGCTTAAAGATATATGCACGATCTTTTACATTAGTGTGATACATATAAACGATTGCTTAATATTATTCACATGTACGTTAGAAAATCGCTTAATATTGTTTTAGATATTAGTGTGGTTTATATAAACGGTCGCTTAATACTTATGTTTATTAAGAAGATCATTTAGACTTTACTAAACGATCACTTAATACTTTTTATGTTTATTAAGAAGATCGTTTAGACTTTACTAAACGATCGCTTAAAGATATATGTACGATCTTTTACATTAGTGTGATACATATAAACGATCGCTTAATATTCTTCACCTGTACGTGAGGAAATTGCTTAATATTATTTTAGATATTAGTGTGGTTTATATAAACGATAGCTAATATTTTTTATGTTTATTAAGAAGATCGTTTAGACTTTATTAAACGATTGTTTAATACTTTTTATGTTTATTAAGAAAATCGTTTAGACTTTACTAAAAGATCGCTTAATATTTTTATATTTTTATACAATTGTTTAGTGATATGTATCTAAACGAATACAAACATTAATTGAAAAGTACAAGACATAATATATATTTATTTACCAAAAGTATTTATTTGCACAAAGTTCCAATACATACTATTGTCTAAATAGTTTCATGTTTTTGACAGTTAGACAATCATGGTCAGCATTTTTTAGACGGCATTCAATAAATTTAGAACAGAAAATGCCACAATCCAATGAACACCCTTTCTGTATTTGTAGTTGACCTGATTACTGGCCAAGGGCCATATCTGAATTGTTTTGAATGGAGGTCCACTCCAATTGCAATTGCGAGTGAGGCGATGCATCGTGCAGGCATTTCAAGAGCTTGATCAACAAGTTTCTTATCAACATAATTTGGCATCGAGTCGAACACGTACATCTTGCATTTCCTCATATCAGCTGCAACAGCTAACCAGTATTCTTTTATGTTGATGCAGTCAATCACATAGTTGACATCTTCCCACCTTGGTTTTTTTTTGAAATCACCAACAGCTGTGTTGAAATAGTATTCCAAATCTTCTTATGTCCGTAGATTTAAGTGTGCTGTTGTGTCTTTCCAATTAGCTTTCTTATTGCCTGCTGTCAGCAGATGAGTATCAAAAAGACGTTGCCAAACTATGCAGTGTGGCTTATTGATTCCAGTCTTGAAGAACAAGTAAAAACATTTAGTCAAAATATAATTATGCAATATAACTTCTATATATATATATAAAAAAATAACAACTTACTACAAATGCGGAATCTATTGCTCTAAAAGTATGCTTGCAAAGTTTCTTGATATACAACATTTTTTTCTGCAAGTGGGATAATAGCAAATCCATGGTCTACAAAGAAAATTAAACGATTGTTTAGTGTATGAAAGAAGAGTATAAGTGATCGTTTAGAAAATACAAGTGATCGTTTACTTACTAAGTGATCATTTAATATATATAAACGATCGTTTAGTGAATAGAAGTGATCGTTTAGAAAATACGAGTGATCGTTTACAACATTTTTTTCCTTACTAAGCGATCATGTAATATATATAAACGATCGTTTGGTTTAGATAAAGTATGTTGTACTCGATCATGTATTTTTATATGTAAAATAAAATTTGGAAAGAGTACTTACGTCTCCTAGTATCCATGTGTTTTCTTCAAGCTTTTTGAAAAAATCTTTCTTTCTTGTTGTGGAGACTACTTTCCTTTCTTCATGAGTTGTTTTTCTTGATCTTTTCGATGCTAAGTACTCATTCCATAATTTTTTATCCACTTGCCACATGGGATTATATCTATCTACATCAATGATTTCGACATCTGGTACAGGTATTGTTGGTTCTGATATGATCTCAGTAGATGTTGTGGGTGGATTAACTTGTTGATCTTGATCAAGCAAGTTTTTATTTGCTATTTTACATAGCTTTCTTCTCTTCATTGGTTGTTGTTGATCTTCATTTGTTTCCTATAATGTACAATGTTGTTAACTAAGGAAAAAAAATAAAAATAAATAATAATTGATGCAAAGTACTTTAGAGTTCTTTTATATACATACCGATATAGGTTCTAAATCAATTGTAGAACTTTCTTTCTGCGTTACTGGTTCATTTTCAACCAAAGTAAATGCTTCATTATTTTTTTGAATCTCAACCTGTTGTTTTGTTGTTTCCTGTAATGTATGATATTAGACAAGTAACAAACTATTAATTTAAAGGACTACACATTTTGTTTTATATACATATCAATTGAGATTCTATTTTTTCAGTTGAGGTAGATTACTGTTGTAACGTCCCAAAATTTGGAATTTAATTTTATTATCTTAAGTGTAGTTATTGAAACTTTGGACGTATTTGAGAAAACTTGATTAATGAAATTTTGGTGGTGTAATTAATTGAGTTTGAGGATAAAATAATTTCTTTAATTGGATAATTAAATTTGAACGTATTTGTTTAAACACCAATTATTGGTGTTTAAAAAGCCATTGGGATCCGTGCACCCCACCATCTTCTTCTTCTTTAGAAAAAAAAAAGAAAGAGAAAGGCAAACCCTAACCCCAGCCGCCGCCGCCGCCATCTCCGTCACTCGTTCGATCCGCGCCGCACCGTCCTTCGTTCGTAACTTCGAGCCAAAGCATCGTCGTCCGAGTCGGTAGCCGTGGGTGGTCGGAGTGCATTACCGTTCGGGGTTGAAGCTTTTCTTTCTGCGTCGCTTTCCTCCGTCGTTTTTCAGCCGAACGCCGTCCACCATGAAGCCTCGTCAATCGCCGCTATCTCCGTCGCGTAGTCGAGCAGCGTCGCCTACCCTCGATCGAGTAATCTCGAGCGAAACGGACACCGACTTGCGACCCCAATTGATTCGCATCGACCTGAAGACCTGAGCCGCATTGCCCAGTTGTTCCGTGCCTCCAGCCGACCTTGTACCGCGTGAAGCTGAGCCGCCAGCTGCCAGCCGCACGCGCGTCTCTGCTAACCGCGCATGAAGAAGCCGAGCCGCCCTCCAGCCAAGCACGCGCGCGAGCCGTGCGCGATCCTCGAGCTGAATTCTCCACACCCAGCCAGAGTCGCCTACCTTTTTGAGCCGCCAAGACTATTTTGGTTCGTTCCGCACCTATTTTTGTAAGTTGATTGGGTTTTTGGCATACCCAGCGAAGGGTTAAAATTTTTTAACCTAAATAATTTATTTGGATTAAATTAAATTATTTCTCTTAAAAGGACAGCTTGGACGAATTGATTTGTGGAGCGTAAGATTTCTCCAGTTAAGGGCCATCTCGTTGTAATCCCGACCTCGGGTGAGTTATTCCAACTGAATTCTTGAGTCCTTGGTCGTTTAATGCTTAAGTTATGAAGATTGGTGTTTTCTAACTATTTAGGACCCCGCAGCTTAGAAAGCGTGTTTTTCTTGCTGTTAGAACTCGTTTGAACAAATCTCCAGGTAAGAGATTCTACTACTAACCCTACGAGTAGAATTAAGAGATCGCATACTTTCTTGGTTATGCACATTAATGACTAGACTGCATAATGACATGTCAATTAATGGGGATATGATATGACATAATGATGTGATTTGATGTGATGATATGATATGACATGATGTTATGGTTTGATATGATAATATGTTTTGACATGATGATGTGATGTGACATGAGGATAGGATGTGACATGATGACGTGATGATGCTATGTTAGGTGTATGCTATGGTTAGGGTGCATGTTAGCTTATCCTATTAGAGTTGTACCTGCATGGGTGTCCTTCGGGATCACCACCTATTTAGGACTGCGTAGTCCGACGGGACCGCCAGTCTGGCATTGATATAGACATCATTCGAGTGATTCGACGAAATCCTCGCAGCTCGATTGTCTTAGTGTTTCCTCCGGGTACGCTACAGACCAGTTTGTCCTAAGTCTTCCCTTGGGTCACCGAAGACCAGATTTTGTTCCTATGGAAGCACATGTTGCACGTGTTCGAGAACGTGCCAGTTCTTGGGTACCATTTCAATACTCTAATAGGAAGTTAACAGGCACCTAGCGGGACTAGTATTGGGTCCCTTACTGAGTATTTTATACTCACTCTTTCCATTTCATGTTTTTTAGGCAGGGGCAGGGGTAAGGGCAAGGGCAAGCTGGCGAGCGACCAGAAGTGATTGTGGCGAGCCATAGGGATCTCTTGCTTCCGCTTTATATCCGAGTTTAGACCTTAAATGTTTGCATTTTAGTTATACCTTATTTGTTATTTTATTTCTTTAAAATTAGATAGGGCCCGAGTTAGGATTTTATTTTTATACATGTCGCAAATTACTTTGATTTGGCTTTTAAATAATTTAAATTTTGAGGTTTTGTTTCATTTTATCCAAACTTTATAAAATTTATTTGTTTTATTTAAAATTAGTAATGTCTTCGACTTAGTATAAGGAGTTGGGTCGTTACAACTACACAGTTCCAATTGTTTAATCCTCAGTTACTTGTTCATTTTCTTTTTGTTTTTCTATCTCAGCCAAAGTAACTGGTTGATCATTTTTTTTGTATTTCCTACAATGCATAATATTAGATAAGAAACAAACTCTTAACTCAAAGGACTACAGAGTTGTTGTGTATACATACCAGTTGAGATTCTATTTTTTCAAATGAGGTAGATTGCTACACATTTCCAATTGTTTTCTCCTCAGTTACTTGTTCATTTTCTTTTTCAATCTCAACCAAAACAACTACTTGATCATTTTTTTTTTGTATTTCCTACAGTGCATAATATTAGACAAAAAACAAACTCTTAATTCAAAGAACTACATAGTTGTTGTGTATACATACCAGTTGAGATTCTTCATTTACAATTGAAATTGATGGTAGCACCTCATGAATTTGTAAAATTTGATCCAATGGAGCCATTGCAGGTTGGTTGAGAGTACAACTTGATGATGGTAGTATCTCACAAAGTGGAAGAGGTTGGCTCACAAGTGGAAGGGTAGTAATCATTCCTGGCAGGTCTTTTTCTTTCTGACTTTGAGCATTTAGATTATCCGATATATCTCTTATAGTCAGTAGCAAGTCTGCATCTCTGCCGTTTATGCTTATATCACTACTAGATTCCTCTTGATGTTGTCTAAACAAAATGAAAAAAAAATGAGAATAAGAAAAAATACAATTGTTACTTATTTAGAATGTAAGTAATTTTGAACATTATAAAGTAGTAAACAATGAATGAAATGTTAACCTTTGAGTTTCCATGTTATGATCTTGAGTGTGTTGTTCTTCAACATATGGTTGGTCATTGCACATCATATCTTCTCTATTCTGATGATCATCATTTTTGTCCATCTTGTCTTGATTAATTCCATCATGAAGATCATCTTGGAAGATTATTATTATTGTCTTGATTTTGATTTTGATTTTGATTCTAATAAATAAATAAAAATTAAAATAAAATTAAAAAAAAACGATTGCTAAAAGATCGTGTATAAAAAAGTAAACGATAATGTATAATACCTAAACGATCGTATAACTACAATAAACGATCGTTGAAATTTTATAAGCGATTGGATATTTTAGTTATACGATCGTTTATTTAAACAACTAATAAACGAAATACTTTCTGAAAACGAAGTTTATCTAGAGCAATCTCTCTAGTATTTACTTCATTTCAGACAGCTCCAATGACTGCTTTTTGATTGTGTCATCCATCCTACATATTATAGAAGTTAATGCAAATACATCCTTACAAACTTCTTTGATGTTCTTTTTCAGTCTTTTGTAGGATTTTGAATGACTTTTTTGTTCTTTGTCATTGGATCTACGCCTTTTCTTTTTGGTCATTGGATGTATTTCGGACTCATCAGCCACTATTTGTCTTTTTTTCATTCGTGGTGACAGTTGTGGAGATGAGGTTGACTGCAAGTTGTTGTTGTCCAATGATTGATTGTTTGTTGTATTATCAGGAGTAGTGTTATCACTGTTGTCAATATCTGGCATGGATTCATCGTCTTCCATTTTCATGTTATCATCCCCGAATTCGACTTTCCATGAAAGCTTTCTCTTGGGTTGATAGTTTGAGTTTAGCTTGAACAACAGTCTGCAATGTTTACAATCAAAGAATTGTTAATACGTTGTATATCAAACAAGCTAGTAAACGATCGTTTATAAAATAATATGATACTCGATATGGTATTTGACATAACGATATTGCATTAAGCTAAATGATCGTTTAACAAATGTAAACGATGGTGTAATTGGTTTACAAGATCGTGTAATTTTTGTTAAACGATCGCTAAAAAGTTTTACTTACATTCTTATTGTCGAATATGTTGTTCTGCAACATTTTGTAAGATGGAGCTTGTGTGCAATTCCATCTTAATATTCTAGGGATTGATCCCTTGCTGTTTTTTGTGGCTAGGTGCTAACTAGCAGTTGAGAGTATTTCATAAGCCCACACTTAAAAACATTTAAACAAATATGTTAAATTTTGATGTTTAATTGTATTTAATTAAAGTGTGTGAACAAATAAAAATTACCTAAAAAGCAAGTACGTAGTCTTTTATGTTGTAGTATGTCACGACTTTGGAACTTTTTGTCCTCTTTAACTCGTATGCTTCTTTTTTCCCTTGTAGAATTGTCTTCAAACTGTTGAACAAACGAGTGTAGAAGAAAGTTGACCAATCAAAGTTCTTGAAAACTTCTTCATCATCAACTTTTTTCAGAATATCCATATCAAACTGTATTTTTTTATCCTTCCCGATCATCACAGTTTCTATAAAAAGGGCCAGGGAAACCTTCAAAGCATCTTCATCATTTGTAAATTCAAAGTTTTTGAAAATTTCTTCAAGTTTCAAGCACGTTATTATTTTCTTGTTCTCTGATCCAAATAGAAGGGTCTGTAGGCGCTTATTATCACAGTCTTTCTCCAATGTTACTCTGGTTGGCCACAACCCGGTTATGATGTTGAATTCATTTTGGGTGAAACATACATTCTTCCTCAAAATAGAAAAATTGATTCAATTTACGTTGGCTTCTTCAGGTATCTGCCTCAGCAAGAAGTGATGGATCAACTGGTCGTTGAAGACCATGTTGACATTCAACAATGGACCAAATATTGTTTTGTCGAACATCTACAACTGTTCCTTGGTCAGTTTATCCTTAATAAGACTGTTAATCTGGTGCATTTGGCATGAGACAGTTGCAGGAAAATACTTGTCGCTAGGTACAGCCATCCTGAAAATAATGATCATAATATACTTTCGTTATGTACACGATCGTTTATAAAAAACTAAACCATAAGCCCTAAAATTAAACGATCGTTTACTTGATGTAACAGATCGTTCAATCCAAATAGAAAGTAATAATAAATTGAAACATTTATCAATCTGGAGAATAGAAGTTTAAACAAATTCGAAAACCTAAACGATTGAGAATAAGAATTTAAGAACAGAACGATAGTTTTTCAAGACAGAAGTCGAAACGTTTGAAATATAAAGAAGGAAAAGTGTAATAACATGAAGAGAAAAGTTCTTGGAACTAAAGGAAATATTATAGTAGGAAAAGTGCAGCAAAATACCTTTTGACGTTAAAGAGAAAAATGGACTGAGAGAAGAATGGAATTGGAAATCTTTTGAGATGAAATGTTGAGTGATCAGTGCGTTTGTGTATTACGAAGTGACGAAAAACGAAGAAGGCGGAACGTATATATTGGTTGTTTTTACCAAAGGGGTAATATTGTAAATTTGCATACTTTTTTTAAAATGTTCAGTATATATATTTAAACGATCATTTAATTAAGTCAAAACAATCTTTTAAAAAATGTAATTGATCGTGTTGTTAAATGATTGGAAAAACATATAATGTTAAACGATGATGTTTTACAGCTAAACGATCATGTAAGATATCATTTATAAGATGTATGATTTACACGATCTTGTAGTATATTATTTAAGCGAATATGTATATATGCGGTTAAACGATGGTATTGTTGAATATGAACGATCGTGGTAATAAATGTAATTGATCCCTTTGTATGTTTTACAAGATAGTGTAGGATATAAAGAGCGAAATGGAATACGGATTTCTCGAGTATAAAATAAAGAAATTTTTGAAAGTTAAATTTCATGATTTGAAGCTTTACAAAGATTATAAATCATCTCTAAAATATTGAGAAACTTGTAGGTCAAAGGATGGGACAGTATCAATGTATTCTTGAGTTGACATTATTCTTTCGTTTCTCTTGCTGCTTTCTCCTTGTGTTGAGACTTTTGTCTTTTTTTGCTAACTAACATTATTTTCCTTTTGCATTTCTTTAATTTATCTCTTGTTTCCTTTTGTTTCAACTTGATCTTTTGGTTCTTCACGGCTATCAGTGTCAATTTCTTCTTGTGGTTCCATACTGCTATCAGTGTCAATTTCATCTTCAGTTTCAGTTTCGTTGTTATCAAATTCATCTTCATCAATCAACTTTTGTTTTTCTTTTGTTGTATCTTTTGTATTTTCTTCCCCTTGTGTATCTTTTCTATATTTTTTTTCAACGATTACGATATTTCCCAATTGAATCTGGCTTCGTTTTGTTTTGTCTTCCTGACTCCTTCTATTTTCAACTTCTTCTTCTTTTCTCCATCTTTAAATTCAATTATCTGAATGTAAAGAGAGAATGTGTTGTCAAAATGATTGTGCAACAAAATGTAGACAGGCATGCAATATAAAGATCGTTTAATTATATTAAACGATCGTTTAGTTATATTAAACGATGGTTTAGTTGTATTAAAAGATCGTTTAGTTGTATTAAACGATGGTTTAGTTGTATTAAACGATGGTTTAGTTGTATTAAACGATGGTTTAGTTCTATTAAATGATCCTTTAGTTATGTTAAACGATCGTTTAGTTATATTAAACGATCGTTTAGTTATATTAAATGATCTTTTAGTTATGTTAAACGATCTTTTAGTTATGTTAAACGATCTTTTAGTTATATTAAACGATCGTCTAATTATGTCTCGTTTAATTATGTCAAACGATCGTTTAGTTATGTCAAAGGATCGTTTAGCTATGTTAAACGATCGTTTAATTATATTTAAACAATCATGAAACCAATTCAGTTGTATAGTAAACAAATTAAAACCTGTGTCAATACATGTGTTTTTGGTGTTCCTAAATGAATAAGCCAGTTGTTGTTTTCGTCTTCTTCATCTATCTACAATCACATAAAGTAAGAATGTTCAGATACATCATGAAGAAAACACATCCAGACAGAAAAGAGTTAAACCTTCGGCAATATTTGTATTTTGGGTGTTTCTAAATCTGTAGTTGCTATTGTTTCCAAACTACTTTGTGTTTCCAAAACAGCAGTTTCGTGTAAAGAAAAAGAAACAACATAATTGTGTTTTATTTTATTTGGAAAGTGAGGAACATTAAACAAAACAAAGGAGTGGAAAATGAATAAGGCACTAATCGTAAAGCAATTTGTTGTTGCATACTTCACCATTGTATTAACGTGTTCATCATCATCAAGAAGATCAAGGCTACAAGTAGATGGTCTATTTTTCTCCACAACTTTTATATATGCAACTTCTTTCTCATTCTGTTGTTGTTCAAGTTTGGCTGATGGTGGTGCTACATTCAAGCTTGTCATAACCATTGTCAACATGCATTTTATTTCTTTTATTCCTTGTCTTAATAATATTGTTCTATTTCTATTTTTCTTGATTTTTTTTATTTCACTTATTTCATTTAAGATTTTATTTGTTTCATTGTTTTTTCCATTTCTTTCTCTCTTTTTTTTGCTGTTGCTTTGCCTTTTCTTTTCTTTTATGCTTCTCAATATTTTTTAAATATCTCAAAATTGTTTAAGACTCTTCTTCTGATGAGTCTAGAGGTGTCATAGAGAACTACAAATAAAATGATATTACATTATTAGTGAAAAAGTAGTAGCAAATGTATTGATAAACAGTGATAGATTTATATCATCATCTTTTCAAGATAGACATGGATAGAAAATCTTTCATTGTCTATCTGGATAGACATATAAAGCATGCTCTAAGTTTACTTACATTTTCAGATACAAAAATGTCGATGTTTAGAGCCCTCCAGTCACTTGTTTCCAAACATTCCCATGTTACAATTGGTGACCCTTCCTTTGCAAGCTTTCTTCCAAATCCAACATCTAAATTGAAAAGTCTTAGTATTTTCTCAAAAGCCCAATAGACTAAAACTATGAGAAATCCTTGAATGTATACAACATCCTTGTCACTGTAGGATGTTTTTTTCAAGAACTGATATGTTAGGATATATGATAACCTCCTCATGGATAGCCTTTGAAGATTTCTTCATTATCCAATATGTCTAGATGTAGGAGATTTCTGTGGTTGTGTTGTTGTTTGGAAATTAAAAATGCTTCTAAGATATAAAGGTTAACTAGTTTTTCTTTCAATGAGTATTCTTCGTTGCACAACGCTTTGAAAGTCCTTTCTATATCTCTTATTGCTATAAAGTCATCATGACGAAAAAACGCATTTTTAAGACCATTTTCTTTTCTTTCTCCTAGATTTAACTAAGGGAATTTTTGACCTTTTAGTCCAGTCACAAAACAAAAGTCTTTCAGCCCAAATTCTGCTATATATCCATTGAAGAGCAAGGACATTAGTTTTTTTTTGTATGGCATTGTTTTCTTAATAGAAAATTCAGGAATTGTGTTGGTATTTTGGCCATTTTAATGTTAAGGAACTGGCCAAAAGTGTTGTTTGCCAAAACTCGAGACAGAATCCTTTTGTCTAATTTTGACTTGATCTGATTCAATGTTTCTAAGTTGTAGTATACAGTAATTCTAAGGTTTTTTTTGTTCATCTTCCATAATAATGTCATTTGGATAGTGTTTCACCTATTGAATGATATAATAATAAGTATGTTTCAAATTTACAAATGCAGAGCGTTATAAGGAAAAAGATACAAAAATATACAACGCTATACCAATAGATATTCACATTCTAGTTTGTTACCTTTTTTCCTTTTTCTTTCTTTATTTTTCTTTCTTTTGTCTTTGCTTTACACCTTATTGATTTACTACACGATACTTGTTGATTCTTGCTCACCATCTATTTGTAAAAAAGAAGACTAATATAAATTATACAAACAATATAGAAACAGACATGTTTGTATTTGGCATAGATCGCGATAGATATAGATTGAACGAAATGAATATAGATTAAGGCCTGTTTGTATGCGATATAAATCGTGGTATGTATATGTGGATGATGGAGATAGATCGAAATGAATATAGACTCAAACCTTTTTGTATGTAATAAGATATATGTGGATGATGGAGATAGATCAAAATGAATATAGATTCAAACATTTTTGTATACAAAGATTCAAACAGTTCTGTATACAAACCAGGATGTAAACGATTGACGACGAAGACGATGAAAGAAAAAGTTTGAGCAAGTTCCTTCACCTTTTTATAGCTTTTTTATTTGGATGGCAATTTGTAATTACGATTTATTGGAGTTTCTGTAAATTTTCGTTTATAAATGATCGTTGAAATTTCTCTACACAATCGTGTATACTTAAACTTTTTCGTCATCTTTTACTATTTATTAGCTTATCGTTTATATATATGATTATCGTTTATATAATGTACAGAATCGTGTATGCTTATCATTTATATTTACAAATGTAATCAGATGTGCAATCATTAAATTATATTGTTATCGTTTAGCGTTTATTGTTGATCGTTTATGTATTTGGTAATTTACGAGATCGTGTATAAATTGTATATTATTCTACATGATGACGTCTAATAATCGTTTATTAACATTAGTCGCGCGCACGGACGATTAATTGCGCTTTTGTTGGGGTATTTTTGGTATTTTGCAGTGTGGGCCTATGAGTTTTTTCCGTTTTTGAAATTGTTCTATAGAGTGTAAATAACTTGTCGCTTTGTTATGTTATTAAAAAGATCCCTTATTTATACTTCATACAAAAATCTAATAAATATGTTTTTAATTTTTTTTTTTTTTTTGACAATTTTTATGTAAATCTATTTTCTTTCTGTCATTAAGGTAGCTTTGTAAATAGGAAAATATATACATATAAATCATATATACGTAAAAGAAAAAAAAAGGAAAATGGTCGAAAAAAACAAGACTTTTTTGGAGAAAAAAATCAAATTTAAAGACATCTAGGAAAATATATGATCAAATATGGTTTTCTTATGTAAAAACCCCAAATTTTAATATGCAACCTTTTATAATATCAATTAGCAAATTAAACCAAATATTTTAAGTCATAAATTAAGCTTGTAAACATATTTCTAGAACTACTTTCATTCAAATTGCAAATTTTCCTTTTGTTAGATACTAATGTTGTCGGGTTCTACACCATTCGGATGATAATGTGACAATCAATTGCTGAGTACTACCAACAATATTGCAGTTTGATTTTTTCTTTTCCATTTCCACATATCAGTAATTTTATTTTCTTAAGATTTTGGACAAATTTCAGAAATAATGTTTTTTCAAAGCAATAACAAATTAGGGTAGTTAGAAAATAAAATACACAAATGGAGTTGGTGTACTTCGAAGGAAGTCATGTATTTGGTACACAACTTTCATTAATCTAGTCTCACAAACATTTTGACCAATTTGGTCCAGTCTTCAGCTACGTGGGTTGTGACTAGATTAAAGAAAGTCATATACCAAGTACACAACTTCCTTAAAAGAAAACTAATTCCCTTAAAAGAAAACTGATTCCCCAAATTAATCGATTGTTTGAAGTTTATATGATACTTTTAGATTTGAAATTTAAACTCAAAGAAAAAGAATGTAAGAGGAAACACCATGGTTGAACTACAATGATAAGTATTTCCATTTGTTATGTAGGTGAAATCCCAACAGTGACATTTTTTATATTCTTCATTTCAAAATTTTGTTTTGATGCACCACATTTTGATTTAGGTGATTCTTTTCTTTAAGTTTTTAAGGGTTATTTTTTCCCTTAAGTTTGTAATATGATCATGGTTTTAATGCAAATAAAATGCATTTTTGAACAATTTTACATTTAAAATTGAACTTCATATGAATTAAAATTTTGAATTACAAACTAGCATTATCCTAATCTCCCTTTGCAACATCCTCGCCATGTCATTGTCTACATCAAATGCGTCTTCGAACAATATTTGCAACATTGAGTTGTCTTGTCGACTGAATAATATCTTCTATATTTTCCAAGGTTTGATCACACATCGAACTCAAATTTTGTAAATTGTGTTCCACTGAGTAACTATGTATTGGGGTTGATGCCCTAAATCTTGTGATATTTTATTTTGTAATTGTATTACACAAGCATTTTATTTATCTAATAAAATAAAGTATTTTATTTCATTTGACATTTAGTTGCATTAACTCACAAAATTAATAAACTAACATCCAAGGTTATCTTTTGTAACCTAAATATGTAGGTGGAGACATACAAGTGGATTATGTTTAAGTAATAGCCTAAATGGTCAATAGTAGATGGATAAGGCCAGATACCTTATCCTGATGACACTACAAATACAACCTGCTTTATAGTTGTTACAATGATTCTAAAGTGCTACCAATGATTTGATCCTAATCATTCATGTTGATATATTAGAGCAGGGGTACTATATACAAAGAGTTTGTATAAGATTGAACCATGAAATGAAAAGTCTCTCTTATTAACGTCGTTACTAGTTAAGACCACATTTCACTAGGATGACCATAGGTGACTTGACTTGAATCTTGAGTGAGTTGTGAACTTCTACCTTTGAAGACAGTCATTTAATCTGCATGGGTGAGAGTGGCATGTGTCACCAACTCAATATGTCTACCATTTTGGAGATTCTTCTGATTGAGGAGCTAGGAACACAACAACACAAGAAGGAATTTACTCCTTCTCTTTAGATAGAGTAGGTAGAGAAATTGGTCTCTTAAGAGCTGATTCCAGGGCTTGAATAATCTTGGCCCGAGAGGAGTTCAGTTATAGTTAGAGGGATCAATGGTACTTAAGGAGTTAAATGTAACTATAGGGGAAAAACGGTAATTTTGGCATAGATGTACTTATGAGCAATTTGTGAAGGGTCATTGCACTATCGATTGGTTATACCTAATGAACACAAAAAAATATCTATAGTAAGAAGACTGCAACTGTTTGTCTTTGGTGGAATGGCTGATAGTTAATGAATGAAGATTAATTGTCACGTCCCGCTCCAAAGGTGCTATGCGACCAAATGAGAGCGGCACCTAACATCTTTCGAGTACCTCTCCGCAAGATAACACTCTGAACACCTAGTAAGCGAAACAACTTTTACTATTATCTCTTTTGGAAAGCTCTTCCATTGACCCTTAGCATCCTTAACAACTTTCTTCAGTGGAAAACAAATACAATTTTCAACCCTCTGTTGCCTGGTACTTTAAACTACAACTTAAGACTTTGACTCTTAGGCGATAACTAAAAGAGATATCAACAAAACAGCGGAATAACAGAACTTCTTCTCTTTATTAACTTATAGAGTTTATACATTACAAATTACAACCCTTTAAACTTTACCTATATAAAATAAAACTTAGTTTGTTCTTCTCACATCCTTCTTCTTTTCACCAAGACGCAACTCTTCTTTCCTCATCTACCGACTAATGTAGCTCTCTGTTGCGGGGCTTTGAGGCATATAATAACTTTGAATACTTCCTTATCCTTAGGCCACCAAAAATCCAACTCAAGGACAACCTTCAAGTTCTTCCTTTTCTTTCTTCATCGCTAAACGATGCTCCTTGAAATGGTCCTTAGAGGTGTGAAAGCGCACTTCGTCCTCTGCCATGCACCTTGTCGGCAATGCTTAGGGCTTCCTCTCCCTAACTCAACCCTTTGGCTTTTGGGCTCATCGGGTTAGACTTCACCAATCTGGGTATTACACTCGCCTTCTATCTGAGTAGAGTCATCTGCACTAAGGAGCAAGGTACTTACTAACTGGCTCTTTAGGCGTAAGATGAGATGTCATGATTAGCACACCATGTAGAATTATAGAATAACTTTGCCTTCCCTACTTAACTAAGCTACGCCTGGGGTCCATCCTTCACTCGACTTCAACGCCTAACAACATAAGGAGGGGAAACTTAAAACATAAGTCAAATAGACTTAGTGAATGACGGGTTTGAGAAAAACCTTTATGGAGAGAAAACACAATAGAATTAATCATAATAAAGTCAAACCGCAACATATAAATTTCATCGCGTCAATCCATAATAATCAATCATCCGTACAACAAACGTCATAAGTACCATGCACTCTTGTAATTCATGATCATCAATGAGACCTGGGATTTTCCCTCATCTGACCTAGGGATTCACTCGTGACCAACGTCATATGAGTTACTTGGGACTTTGACTAACGTCTCATTACATCTCATCTAGACTTGGGATTCTCCCCTCGCCAAGACTTAAAATTCACATTCAACTAGCATTTTACGAGTTACCTAAAATTTTGACTAGCGTTCAGCATAAAAAACACGTCACACTTGCCCCGACCTAGAATTCTTTCCTCGCCAAGACCTGGGATTCATAATCAACCAGCATCATGCGAGTTACCTGAGATTTCCATCCGTGTTTCACTATAGAACTCACCTTCTTGTGTCATCTCAACACTACAACCAAAGGGGTTAACTTCCTAGCTACTCTTCCTTACATCTCGTCGTAGTAATAACAATATTACAAAATATGTATCACCGACAGACTACCCTCATATTAATTAACAATAAATACATCAGTCATGTATCGAGCTTACAACCATGACAACAACTATTTATAAAGGATTACTCATAGAATCATTTATTCGTAATTCATATTCAAGCATAGAAAACATTTAATCAATTGATAACATAATTGTCACTCACCACATTCATGCACTCATTAGGATCACCCACCCGATTACTTGGTTTCCACTCCTACCTTTCCTTCTATTGGATGCCTCTTCTCGCCAAGCGATTCTCTCGATCAGCCGTTTAGCATTTAGGGTTCCTCCTTCACATCTTTGTCTGAGGAAGTTAATACTTCTGAATAATCTTGTCCTTTTGGACTTCGGTCTTATTTATAATGATCTCTCATACTCAATGACCACTTTCACGCTTTACGTGTGCCACCTTACTTAATTCCCCATGGCATGCAGGCAACCCAAGCTTGACACGTAGGCTATCCATCGCGGCGATTTGACTTTCCCTCGAAACACACACCTTATCTTCTTGGAAAGCCAAACTCTTTAATCGCATGGGCCTCTTATCTCCTTGGGAAGCAACAGACATTTACTTTCCCACAGCGAGTTATCAAGTCATCTTGACAAGACACTTTCTCGCCTCCACTTCCTCAAGCGTAGACACTTCTTCTTGCATTACTGAACGCCTACTCTTGGTATTCATTGCAGGCTTTTTCCTCGCCGACTTACTCCTCTTGCTTCACTTTCCTTATCACCACAGAACTTAGATTTAAGCATTTTCTTTTCACGTTCTTTCCTTGCGGAATGTCATACTTTCTCCAGATCAAGGCCTCACATTAGTTTAATTAAAGAGTTTAATAAATTAATCTCATATTATTGGTGCTTTATTCTGTAGGTCTATAAGATCCCCTTGTTAGTTCAATAAGGATAAATGAGAATCAAATTTATTTTGGTTTAATGTGAATTGTTCAAACTGATTAAAGAAAATAAATTGTATATGATGCAATTTAATATAACTAGTTGGTAACACGTACTATGCATGTTAATTTTTCATTTTACTTGACTAAATAAAAAGAGAGTAATTAATTACACAAATAGTATAAAGCTATATTTATTTACTCATGATTTTTTTAAATACATTTTTCAGCTTCATTCTTGAAAGATCTCTTACTCAAGACTTGTTATACACGTGTGTATAATTCCAATGACCTAAAAAATATAAAGAATTTGATAATGAAACAATCCATTCAATTAAACTTTAGATCGATGAGTAGTTTTTTATATGTATCAATTACATATCGAATGTTTAAATGGATTGAAATTTTGGACATGACATTGACTTGATTATTATTTGGACATTTGTGCTTAATCAGTAGCATCCTCCTTTGGAACTACTCCTTCTAAGGATAAACATCCTTAATTCAATCATCTACCCCTTCTCCAATGAGTGCAGATAACTACACCATGGATCTGCAATTTAAACAAGTATCCAGGCGTCGACAAGGTTCCTCTCCAAAAACTTTGTCAATTCAATCAGGCCCTTCTAGCCTTCCTCCTTTTCCCTCAACAACACTGTTATGCCCTTCTAGCGTTACACCTCCAAGCAAGCGTGCTGCTTCTCCAGCCGCTTCATCTTCAAAATCTCCAATTCCGAGAAATCCTTCTTCCTTCTCTGAAGTAGTCAGGCCAAAAGTTTTCCAGCCCAAACCTCCTATCCAAGGTTATTTCACTAAAACAACAATGGTGGATTTAACCAATGAAACATAATTCAACAAACCTTCTGTGCAAGAAGTCCGTAATCAAATCTTTCCTCATGATTTTAACTTTCTACCAGAGGATCTCTAAAAAAGCAAGAACCTTCTATGAATTTATCTTTGTTGATTCCAAATCTGTTGAGATAACTCATATCCAAGATAAAAATGATCCCTAAAAATCGTTTATTCAAAGTTAAGAATTTTTCAAGTTCTCACGCCATCCTATTGGAAACAATGGATGTTCGTAGGTAACAAATTTTCTCGTCCTTTCAAGCCACTATCCTTCAATTACGGTGACTACACCAATGCATGGTCTCTTTTATTCTGGCTTCAAGCTTACAACCATTCTTGGTTTTTGACGTTTTGTAAGCAAACTTACAAAGTGCACTTCCCAAACTAGTTTCAAAACTGGTGGATGTACTTTGGACTTTCTGAAGAAATTTTCCTAGTCGAAGTTCAACATTCATACCATCTCTTTCAACAAAGTATCTACTCGTCTCCTTTTTCTAAGACGTTTAGATATGCTTTGTACTTCCAAATACCATGGATCTCCTGCTGGAATTATCAGCTAGGACCCTCAGGTAATTTCAAAGTGTTGAGCAAAGCTCTTCGAATCAAATGGTAGGAAAAGTTCGATTACTCTCACCTAGAGTTGAATAAGATGAAAGATTGGTTTAAGGACAATGTTCATCTTCAAAACATGACCCATCAAGAAGATGAAGCATTCCTCCTCACCAAAAATGTCGTCATGTCATCTCTTGCCGGAGTAGGATCTCAAGAAGAATTCAACTTCGTTGTCAATACAGTCGTTGTTCGGATTTTCGACCCATACGACCTCTAGGTAGAAGCAAGTTCTCCTACCTCAGTCAACAATGTAATGAAGACGAAGACGAAAACGACTTCGACCCATATGTAGATTACGATATCAATAACCCATTTTTAGACTCACAACCTATATGAAGTCTGAAAGTTTAATTTCATTTTTCTTTAAGTGTTTATTTAATTTTCCTTTTGTAAAATTTATGTAAATTACTTTATTTTCCATATTTATGATAAGATCATTGTATTCCGATCTTATCCTTGCTTTCTTCAGTTTGTTAGTTTAGTTTAGTATTATGAAGATCTTCCAGTCAAAGAATCCATGACGAAGATGGAAAGCTTCTGAGAGTGGATCTCAATATCTCATAGGTAGAATTGAATTCCGAAGGATGGAGTTCCTTGGGCAGTAAAGGCAGGTGGCCGCGAGTAAGACCCTGGATGGAGCGATTTAATTCTTAGGAGTTCTACAATGCCTGTACGATGATATATTTGGGATCCTTAATCCATGCCACTAGGAAGAAGTCGAGTGTCGTTATTATCTACCACTCGAAGATCAGATTACATAGAACAAAGTCTCAGTAAACATATCTTTTCAGCTTTTCTTTTGTTTTAACTTTACTTTAATTAAAGATAAGATCAAGTGGGGGTCCTATCCCACATATCTTATCGTAATCTTTAATTTTCAACTAAAGATAAGATTCTTCAAGATAAGATGCCAGTTAGGGGTCCTATCCTATCGGCCATCTTTTAAAATCTTATCCCTTCAACCTGTGTACCAAATGATGGAAAAACCACTAGAGGCATGTTGCAGTAGAAGATAAAGATCATGCTTTACTATATATGCATCTAAACGATTTAGAAGCTAACATGCACATGATATGCGATAGTCCTAAGCGAGAAGCCAAAAAGGTAAACGAAGAACTTACCTTTTATAGTTCTGGGCTTCTTCTTTGAATTCTTTTCCTTCTTTGCCTGAAAATCACGAACAAGGACAACCACCAAGCTAACCTACTATGCTCAGGACCAAGAACAGAGTTGTGGGACTCAGTTTTGTGAAGTGAAAATATAGAAAGAGATGGGGAGCATATTGTTTAGATGTTCTTTTCCAGAGAAAACATCATCCTCTTTCTCATTTGGTAATGAGAATTTTTATATAAAATTTTTACATGCAAATTACATGCAATTTATTTCATATATGTTCAACACCTAATCTTTTCATTAACTCTTTAATGAAATTAGTGGCCTTTAATTCACAATAGGTTGCCACATCGCCCACTAACATTTAGTAATAAAATAATTAGTCAAAGGGCATTTTGGTCAATTGACCAATTAAGTCAAAGTTAAACTTTGATTTTTCTCAGTCAAAAGTCAACTTTTTGACTTTTTACTAATTTTCCCGTCTTGACTAATTCTAACCTCCCGAGTATGAATCCACATCCATTTTTCTAAAATTCAAATCATATTTGTATATAAACCTAGTCAAAGTTTTGTTTCTCAAAGTTAAAAGTCAACAAGTTGACTTTTACAACTTTGACCGTTTTAAAACTTTTCAAGCTTTTAAATATGAATCTATATTCATATTTATTTAAATCATATTTAAACAAAAAGCTTAAAGTTTATTTTTATCGACTTATATCTTATATATATTTGTCGGTTTCTTTCTCTTATCTTAATTCGAACAATTCAGTTACTTCAACATTCTTGTTCTTAGTTGGATTCATATGATCTAGTAGGGGAACCTAATAGACCTATAGATCATGGGCTCCAACGATCCGAGATTAACTGGCTAAACCTTTTTAGACCAAGCTTAATCAACATTCGTTAACTAAAGAGTCATTCCACTAAAGACTCTTAGTTACACTCCCCTCACTATAGATATATTTCTGTCCACCTGATGTAACCGTAATGGGTAAGTCGATCCTTCACAGGTTGTTCGTAATCTTGGTTGGATCAAAATACCGTTTTACCCCCGAGATTACATCTTGCTTCTTAAGACCCACTAATCCACTATTGAACAATTGGTTTAAGGTCCAACCTTTAAACCTGAATCCTTCTCAGACCAGTGAGAAGGTGAAGCCCCTTGTTCAAGACTTGGATTCAGTCCTTAAGAGAACAACCTTATCTACTATCCCAGAAGTGGGTAGGAGTGAATTCCATCTTGCACCCTATGTCCCTGGCTAGCCACTTGGTCTTACCCTTGAAATGGGAGGCTTATTGGGCCAGCGATAATGAGTTGTCCTCACCTTTGCAGATCTAAGAATACTACCGAATGAACAGAAGTTCATAGTTAACTCAGGATTAAGATCAAGTTACCTAGGTCATCATAAATGAAATAGTCATTTTATAGTTTACGGTGTTATAACTAAAATTGACTATTTTGTGGATCCAGTCTATGCAAACTATTTACATAGGATGCCCTCACTCCCACGTCTCTACATGAACGATTTAGGGTTATATCATTTGTACTAGCTACAGAGTAGGTCGCATCCATAGTGTTTTTCTAGAATAAGGCACCCAACCTTATTCATACACTATAGATTATTTGGGCTATTAACTTGAACTTAATCCATATTTATGTCTCTACATAAAGTTCAAGTGTATTTGACAAATTCATTAAAATAGCCTTGGGACCTTAATTTATTGGTTTTAAGACTATAGCATTCAATAATAAATTTTATTGAATCAAATAACAAAGTATGAGTTTTATGACATAAATTCCAACAAACTCCCACTTGGACTAAAACTCCAAGTAAGTTAGAATTTTATAATGAGAGAAGAGTATATATACATGAGTACGATAAACATATATATAAACTAGGGCACAATCCCAATAAGTCTCCCACTTGTCCTAGTTTACAAACAACGTAGACCTAGACCATGTAGGTGGCTCTCAAACACTTTAGTTGTAAGAGCTTTTGTAAACAGATCAGTCATGTTTTGCTCAGAGGAGATTTTTGTTACTATAACGTCTCTACGATATACAATTTTCCTGATAAGATGGTACTTTCGTTCAATGTGCTTTCCACGTTATGACTTCTAGGTTCTCGTGAATTTGCAACTGCACCACTGTTGTCACAATATAAGGTGATTGGCAGATGCATATTTGGAACAACTTCCAAATCTATTAAGAACTTTTTAAGCCATACTGCCTTTGTTGCTTCACAGGCAGCTACATATTCAGCTTCCATAGTGGAGTCGGCAATACAAGATTGTTTTATGCTTCTCCACACTATTGCTCCTCCATTCAGAGTGAAAACTGATCCTGATGTAGACTTTCTAGCATCTTTATCAGTTTGAAAATCGGAGTTAGTGTATCCAGTAAGGATTAGATCCTTAGAACCATACACAAGCATGTATTCTTTTGTTCTTCTAAGATATTTTAGAATATTCTTAATGGTTGTTCAATAATCACGTCCAAGATTGGACTGATATCTACTAACTATCCCCATTGAATAGCAAATGTCAGGTCTAGTACATAACTATACTCATATCCTTAACTTATTGAGGTGTCTTTGGACATAGTTCTTTTGATAAATGAATTCCATATCTGTACGGTAGCATACCCTTTTTAGAATTCTGCATCTTATATCTTGACAACATTTTTTCTATATAAGATGTTTGAGACATGGCTAGAGTTTTGTTCTTACGGTTCCGAACTATTTGGATACCAAGAACATATTGTGCATTTCCTAAATCTTTCATTTGGAATTGCGTAGCTAGCCATTCCTTAATATCAGTTAGATGACCTACATCATTTCCAATGAGTAGAATGTCATCTATATACAAAACTAAGAATGCTACAGTAGAATTGATGATCCTTTTGTAAACACAAGGTTCATCAACATTTTGTTCAAAACCATAAGATTTTATCGCAGTATCAAACCTTATATTCCAGGATCTAGAAGCTTGTTTTAATCCATAAATAGATTTTTGAAGCTTACAAACCTTTTGTTCTTAACCCTTTTGTATAAACCCCTCAAGATTAGACCATATAAATACTTTCTTCAAAGATTACCGTTTAAAAAGGCTGTCTTGACATCCATCTGCCAAATTTCATGATCATAAAAAGTGGCGATGGATAAGAGTATTCTAATCGACTTTATCATGGCAACAGGAGAGAAAGTTTCTTCATAATCTATTCCCTCCTTTTGTGTATGACCTTTTACCACTTGTCGAGCTTTGAAAGTCTATACTTTACCAGCTTGGTCTTATTTTCTCTTGTAGATCCATTTACAACCAATAGGTTTTACGTTATTTGGTTGATCTACTAGAGTCCAGACAGAATTGGAATACATAGATTCCATTTCGAGATCATGGCTTTGATCCATTAGTCACAATCCACATCATTCATTGCCTATTTATAGGTCAATGGATCCTCTATCCCATCATCAGGTATGATGATTTGAGTTTCACTTAAACCCAAATAGCGATCAGGCTGTCGTACAACCCTCCCACTACGACGAGGCTCTCCCAACTCTTGAGAATGATGTGTTCGACCAATATTCCTAGTTTTATCAACTATTTTAGTAGATGAACTAGGTCTATCTGTAGAATTCTTAGAAATCTCTTCTAATACTAGTTTATTGCGAGTTTGATGATTTCTTATGTAGTCTTCCTCTAAGAACGTAGCATTTGTCGATACAAATACTTTATTTTCTTGAGGGTCATAAAATAAACCACCTTTTGATTCTTTTGGATAACCTACAAATAGGCATAATTTTTAACGACGTTCAAATTTTTTAGGGTTTTGCACTAACACGTGTGTTGGACATCCCCAAATTCTAAAGTGACGTAAACTACATTTACGTCCTTTCCATAACTCATAAGGTATTTCAAAAACACTTTTAGAGGGAACGTTGTTCAAAATATAGATAGTTGTTTCTAAAGCATATCCCTAAAAAGAATCTGGCAACTAAGAAAACTCATCATAGAGAGAACCATGTCCAACAAAGTTCGGTTTCTTCTTTCTGATACACCATTCTGCTGAGGCGTACTAGGTGCAGAGAGTTGTGATTGGATTCCATGTTCTATCAAATAGTCTTGAAATCGCAAGTCCATATACTCTCCACCTTGATCTGATCGAAATGTCTTTATTGTTTTACCTGATTCATTTTCAACTTTAGCTTTATATTCTTTGAACTTTTCAAAAGAATCAGACTTGTTATGAATTAGGTAAACATGACCATACCTCGAATAATCATCAATGAAACTAGCCTTGACATTCATTGATCCACAAAGGTCCGAATGTACGAGCTCCAAAGGTGTTTTGGCTCTAAGACCTTTTTCAGTAAAAGATCTTTTGATCATTTTTTCTTCAAGACAGGAATCACAAGGAGGTAAAGAGTTATCTTCTAACTGACTTAGAAGTCCACTCTTAACCAATCTCCCAATCCTATTGAGATTAATGTGACCGAGTCTTAAGTGCCATAAGAAGGCATTGGAAGAAACCTTTTGTCTTTTATACTGAGTTTTAGCTGTTCTAAATATCTCAGTATTTAAGACAAAATTTGCTCGTGTTGGTCTTAACTTGTATAAGTTGTTTTCAAGTATTGCAGAACAAATGTGAATACCTTTTCTTAAAATGAACGCTTCATTAATTTCAAAAGATATTTTATACATATGTTCTAATAAACAAAAGATGAATATCAAATTTCTCTTCATTTGAGGTGCATACAAGACATTCTTGAGTAAGATATATCTATCATTAAAAAACAACTTCAAATCTCCCACTGCTTTAGCTAAGACCATTTCTCCAGTTCCAACTTTGAGAGTGATCTCGCCCTCAGAAAGCCTTTTCCAAGAACTACTTTCCTGAAATGAGAAACAAATATGATTAGTGGCTTCTGAATCTAATATCTAGGTGAAATTTTCATTTTCCACTAAACATATTTCAAGAACAAGTAAATCATATTTACTTTGTGCTTCTTTCTCTGTCTTTTTTTTAGCAAGGTATTTTGGGCAATTTCTCAGCCAGTGCTCATTTTCACCACAGTGGTAACATTTACCTTTTTCTGCAGTCTTCTTACCCTTGTTGTGCTTGGGAGTCTTCCCATTTCCCTTCTTCTCAATCTTTCTATTAGATTTTGAGGATCCAGCTTTGGATTTAGAGGACGATCCTCTTTTAAATTTTCCTTTTATAGTAGCAACATTTGCTTCTACTTCTTTTCCTTTACCTTTAGTAAGATTTTAGAAATGCTAGAGTTCATTCAGAAGGATTGTTAGCTTAAACTCTATCTTATTTAGGGACGCATTGGTTTGAAATGGTATGAAGCTCTTCAGAAGAGACTCTAAGATAAAGCTAACTTGATTAGCCTCATCGATGGCACCTCCATTTACTTCAGCAATATTGAAGGGTTGTCAGGTTAAACTCTATCTTATTCAGGGACGCATTCGTTTGAAATGGTATGAAGCTCTTCGAAAGAGACTCTAAGATAAAGCTAACTTGATTAGCCTCATCGATGGCACTTCCATTTACTTCAGCAATATTGAAGTGCATCATCATGTCCAGGACACGTTCTCTAACAGAGGTCCCCTCCTTCATACGCTTAGTGTAAATGTATTTGATTGCCTCGTGTCTTAGGGACCATTCTGGTTGCCCAAACATTCCTTTTAATGAATCCATAACCTCTTTAGTTGTGGCTAAGGATTCATGTTTCTTTGCTAAAACATATGACATGCTAGCAAGGATGTAGACACAGGCTTTTTCATTTGCTTTTATCCATCGATCATATGCTTTTCGACTAGCTCGATTTACATTTGAGGTAGGGGTTTGAGGACATTCCTCAGTTAAGACAAATCTTAAATCATCAACAACTAGTATTGTGTTAAGATTTGATTTCCATGTCACATAGTTATCGCCGTTAAGTTTTTCGGAAGCTAACAATTGAAGTATTGAGCTATTCATACTGAAAAACAAACATACTTTGTGTAAAAACTATAATCTAAATAAACCAATCATTTTAGCAAAATTTTAAATAATATACCCTTTTATTATGTTTTGCAACGACAATTCAAACGTTCAGAATAACCTCTACCGAGAGGTAGCTGATTACTCGTCCTTTGAATCAAGACAATCTTGACCAAATGCTAACTCACAAATATCTCATATTTACTTAGCATTTAGTTACCGTTTACTTCGATCAAGAATATACTAACTAACTTAATAATTTTTGTAACTGTAACCCTCCATTTTCGGTCCTCAGAGATGGGAATCATTATGTTCCCAAAGGTGGAAAGACAATATGAAAACTTATCTAAGAGACCCTATCCAAATATGAAGTTCGTGGTGTTTTGAATCCTATAATACAGCCCTCCGAATGGCATGTCGCTCCAGGACAGACAAGCAGGCGCATTATAGGAATCTCACGATACGACCCAATGGAAGAGACTGTGGGATGTATTGTCATATATCCCTCACCCACTTACTATGAACTACTTCCCCCATTCACCTTGTTCAAAGCTCATGCAAACACTCTCCAAATGGAGTCCGCTCCTATGCACGGCCCAAAGCCCTGCATGAACCTTACAGTGTGAACTCTTGGGACCGCTAGAGTTAAAAGTACGATACTTTTCTCCAACTGAAGTGTTCTAAAATTTCAGGTAAATTATTTAGGATTTAATTTAGGCTAAATTAAACAAATCCTAAATCTAGGTAAAACATCCAAGCATAACATTTATACTAGATTTAACCTACGATGTCTAGGTGATAAACCAATTTTATTACCTTACATCTCTCACGCATGCTCATAAAATTAGGTTAGCTAGATTCAAGAACCGATTACGATCTCCAGGTAGGAGGTGTTCCATAAACCGTCAACTTAAAAACCTCCATACTCATTAGTCATCTTATCTGACTTGTTGACAAGATCGAATCAGGTGAGCCTCTTGTAATCTAGTTTTACAAGATATCGACCTAAATCTAATTTTGGAAGATATTGTTTTAACCTAAGTGAGCATGCAACTTATCTTTATTATAGATTTTAAAGTCTAATTTATTTTATAACAATTATAAAACACTTAGACTAACCTATAACCATTCATTTAGAAGAACAACAAATTAATATGGCATTTTGATTTATTTAACCTTTTAAATAAATCAGTTATTGATTAATTTTATTAAATCATATTTAATAAAATTAATTAAATTAATCATATTAATTTAAACTTTAACAATTAATTAATCACATTGATTTCTTAACATGCATGAACATGTTAACCTATGGTGGGATTTTAAAAAACTATATGTCATACAATATGCACATACAATTTTAGTAATAATTAAATCATACATCACATGGCAACATTAATTAAAATACCCTAAAATAGATTAATTTTGGCTCTTTAAATTAAGTTAAATCTAAATTATTACAATAATAATTTGATGGAGTACAATAATTGTTTAAAAACTTTGCACGATCGTTGAGCAGCCAGATGACATTCACGGGCATAAGCGATTCGCATACCATATGCGATCGCCGAGCAAACTATACGCGATCGCTTAGCAAACCATATGCGATCGCTGATCAAATCATATGCAATCGCTGAGCGTGTGCACGATCGTTGAACGACAGGGTTTTAGATGAGCAATCATTTACCAACGTGAACGATCGTTTGGAGATGCCAGCAACACGCCTACCATACGCAATCACTTAGCATGTAAACGATCGTTTAAGCACTTAGTGTTACGCGTACCTTACGCGATCGCTTAGCAGGTATATGATGGAGTTCACTGGCCCAAGCGATGCGCATACCATATGCGATCGTTGAGAGGGTGAACGATAGGCTTGATTCATCTCCTTCTGAGCTTCTTAAACAACATCATCTTCTTCCCGCATGAAAGAATTACAGCCTTATACTCAACTCTGATACCACATGATGGAAAAACCACTAGAGGCATGCTGCATCGGAAGATAAAGATCATGCTTTACTCTATATGCATCTAAACAATTTAGAAGCTAACATGCACATGCTATGCGATAGTCCTCCTCTGCTTGAAAATCACGAACAAGGACAACTACCAAGCTGACCTACTATGCTCAGGACCAAGAACAGAGTTGTAGGACTCGGTTTTGTGAGGTGAAAATATAGAGAGAGATGGGGAGCGTATTGTTTAGGTGTTCTTTTCTAGAGAAAACACCAAATTATGTTGAAACAAGTGTTAAGACAATAGGAAAAATTAATAATTGCTATCGTAGTGAAATTATTGATTTTTTCCTATAAATAACACTTGGTTTCGACCTTTAATATTTTACTATATACTTAATTATTTTAAATATGATCTATATTCGCAACTATCAGCAACCTATATTGAAACTAAAACGAAAACAAAAGCTATTAATAACCGTTAAAAAATCCACGTATTTAACAAATAAATGATTAAAGAAAAAAAAAGTATGACATCAAAAGAAAAAAAGGACAAGGGAAAAAGAAAAAGAGGAGATACAATGGTGGCATAAGGCGAGTCTTGTTATTGCAGCAAAGAGAAATTTTGGCAGTGAAGAACAAGTAAAGCAAATACTATGGGCTGTTGGGGCTTTTATCTCTTCCTACTTGCTGCAAAAGGCAACTCTTTCTTACAATCTTCACCATAAGAACACATTCAAGTGCATAATTATGAACTTCGATTCATTTCTAAGCTTTGTTTTTGTCGAATGACAAATGCAGATTGAGATATGGCTTTATCATCCTACGCCTCGCCCACAATTTCTTCCTCCTTTTGCTTTCTTTGCTTGTTTCATTTCAATAAATCCAACAATGGGATTCTCCTACATACCAAAATTTACAAGGGTTTTGCTGGAATGACAGCCCCTTCCAGCTCCGGCAGAATGCGGGGCGGAAATCGGCTTTTGATTGGTTCGCTTCCGAGGCAGGCAGCTGATTTTCTTATCACTCCCCACAATTCTTCTAATTGGAGAATGAATGCTGTCGGCATGGACTCTACTACCAGCTCCCAAACTCGTACCCCCACCATTCACGACAAAGGGTCCAATGGAGCTGCTGCCACACTTGAAATTCACGTTACTTGTTACCAGGTGATTCTCTACTACCCATCTCTGTTCTCATTTTGGTTAATGATTTCACTCATTATTTTGCATTGATGATTTGCTAAGGTTTTGAGGTTTATTATTGTGGTTTACTGCTCTTTTTTTTTTTTAACCTTTCCTGCATTGATGGCGTTGTTTGTTTGAAAGCATTACTGTAAGGGACTTGGTACGTATTTTCTATCTCATCAATTTGTCGCGCTGATTTTTTTATAAATTTTTTATTATTATTTCTTTAAGACAGATTGTGCAGTTACCGTTGGTGGATGGTAGTGGAAATGGATACATCCTTTGATCTTTTGTAGCTTGGCTGTAATTGTAGTTTTCGGAGTTATATGATACAAATGTTTATTGTGCAGCTTATTGGTGTCCCAGATCAATCTGAAAAAGATGAGATTGTTAAATCAGTGATGGAATTAAGAAATGTTGAAATTGAAGAAGGTTACTCCATCGATGCTATTGCATCTCGCCAGGTTTGTGGGGCCAATATTTGGTTTAGGTTTGAATAATTGTCTTGTCTCGTTATCATGGCCAGCAGTTTCATAATCGAAAACAAATCTTATCAAGGATTGTTTGAATTTTTTATAAAATCCACTTGTTTGTTAGCTTATCTTATATGTTTTAGTTAGTTACATTTTTTTGTTGTTTGTTAGCTTCGGCTGTGGCCTATGAATAGTTGTACATGCCCTTTATTAGATTCATCCAAAACTTAATAACATCTCAAATAAAGGGTCATCAGAATGCCTCTAGATGAAATACCAGGTATTAAATTTAAACTGAAAACTCCTAGCCAACTACCTGAAAACAAACTAATTTAAGCAGAAAACCAATCACATGTAGTTTGCAAGTCTCTGATACCTTCGTCACGACCAACTTTTTTCTTCCTTGACAGCTATTTATTTATTTTTTTTCACCCATAATCCTCTTACAATTGAGGGATCATATTAAGTTGTACATCATCACTTTATACAACAGGAGAAACATGTATTTCTTCACATTTATATAATTTGATTATGGGGTATTTTTCAGGATCTTTTAATGGATGTGAGAGATAAACTTCTATTTGAACCACATTATGCTGGTAACATGAAGGAAAACATCCTACCGAAGTCTTCCATTCGAATTCCTTGGGCTTGGTTGCCAGGTGCTCTTTGCCTTCTTCAAGAGGTAAGTTCATCATTCATTGTAAACTCACCTTCTTGAGCAATACAAGTTATTTTCTGGTTTTGTTTTTAATATTTCGTATTTAGTACTTAATGAAAAGTCTTTTTTGCTTTTGAAAAGGAAAAAGTTAATATGTTTATCAGTGTATGCATTCAGATTTAGTTTAGTTGGCTACAGGATTGCTACTAGGCTATAGTTTGGAATGTTACTAGGGACCTAGGGTATTAAAGGTATACAATTAATTAATTAATTAGGGAAGCTGTTAATGTGATTTGATATATATAGACGGGGGAAAGAATGAATGTAGGCACTTATTTAGTGGGCTTAAGCTTGAGTGGTTTTAAGAGATCACTCAAGAGAGGGAGGATCTAGGTACCTTGAATTACTTGGCTTATCATGTGTAATTATTCTTTAGGTCATTTGACTTGATTGGATGTCCCTTTTTGGTGTAATATTCCCCATGTTTTTCTTACA
The DNA here is from genome assembly GCF_025177605.1 of Cucumis melo. Lineage (NCBI taxonomy): Eukaryota > Viridiplantae > Streptophyta > Magnoliopsida > Cucurbitales > Cucurbitaceae > Cucumis > Cucumis melo. The sequence goes on from NC_066859.1 coordinate 19,133,880, forward strand.
TCTTACATCTTTTCTCAATAGAAGTTTAGTTTTTCATCTAAAAACCCATAGTTCAGGGTGTGTTTGGGGTGGGGTTTTAGGGGGAAAAGAATTAGGAAATTGGGCCAAACCGTGTTTGGCCCAAAGAATATGATAAATAATCCTAATCCCTAAATAACCCTATCTTATCCTATCTTTACTTTCTTACAACCTTACATTACCCTACCCAAATAACCCAATCTAAATTCTATTATTATTTTTTAAATTACTACAATCATAATCCTTCCCCCAAACACATATTATTATAACACTACTATCATAATCCCTCCCCCAAACACATACTATTATAATACTATCTTTTATATTCTTTCCCTCAAACACATATTATCATAACACTAGGATTATCATAATCCTAAGATTATTATAATCCTTTTCCCCCATAACTTTTTCTCTCCCCCAAACGCACCCTTACTTTTTACCTTTTACGTTTTATCTTGTAGTTCTTGGACCTTCCCTCTCTTGAAATCATTCAAGCCTAGACCAACTTGATCAATAAATACCTCGTCCTTTTCCACTCACTCCTTTTTTAACAATTCACCACAACTTTCTTAACTGATCAATAATGGTACCCTTATTACCCCATTAACGTTTCTAATTTATCCTTATAGCACTCTGATCAGTCTGTTAAATTATAGGGTGCATTGTTGAGAAATTACGTTTTCACCCATCAAGTTTGATTCTCTCGTTTATAAAATATGCAACCGCTGTTTAATTGTTAATATTTCTTATGCTGGCATTGGTTGAAATTTACAAAATGTGAACCACTTTCTTAGTAGTTTTAGTCTGCAGGGCTCATTCTATTTGAATAACTTTCTATTATTTTTTTCTCAATAAAAGTTGTTTCATCTATAAAATAAAACCTTCTTATTCTTTTTCCTTTGGGTGTGAGTTGAATTGCAAAGGGTTCCATGAGTATCCTAATTTCCCTCCCGCCCCCCCAATTTTTTAGGTTGGAGAAGCAAAAGTGGTGCTCGACATTGGACAGACAGTTATCCAATGTCCAATGGCTAAGCCTTACATGCTTGACATACTGTTCTCGATGGTATTAGCAGAGGTATGTTGTTATGGACAGTAGGCCGAGACTCTTGAAGCACCCTGTTCTTATTTTAGTATTGTTATATATCCTATTCTTATATTAGGTGCTTTCTTGAAGTGTGCAATTGCAAAACTTGGTTTTGAGAAGAACATGGTATCGCAAGGTTTTGAAGCTCTTGCACGTGCCCAATATCTTCTAAGAAGTCAAACATCTCTCAGGAAACTAAAATTGTTATCTCAGGTGAAAGGCCCACTTCTTTTGTGTGTCAATTTTTCAAGCTAATAATTAATTAGGCATTTTTACCGCTCTATCTATCATGCATGTGATGTCTTGTACCTTGAATTGCCCGACCACTTCCTTTTCTTTATGGTAGTATATTTCCTTTCCTCCTTGGGGGCTTATTTTGCATATAACACATCCAGAATATTTTTGAGAAGAAACCAGCTTTTTTGTGAAATTAGTGAACATATATGAAGTTCAATAGCTGGAGCAATAATGCCTTGGGACAGGCAAAAGGTTCTCTAGGATTAGTGGGGTGGGGCTCGATACCTAGGTATGAAAAAAAAACTTGGAGCAATAAATTAATAAGCATGAAAACAAGTAGCCATGGAATTTGTCAGACATTTGGGATGTCAAACAATTTAGAGATGACATGTTTTTTCCTTTTTGGTTTCTTTATGCCGTCCAAGTTTATTTCCCCCCCTCTATATTATTCTTTTTTACTTCATTATTAAAATGTTGCATATTCTAAATTTTATGGAATTTTGAGATGTTTTATCATTCAGTTAACATATTTTTCTAAAAAAAGTACAACCAAATGAGTACTTTTTGCTGCCCCTGGTTTTAGATTGAAGAATCTTTGGAGGAACTTGCACCTGCTTGCACATTGGAGTTGCTGGCTCTGCCTAACTTACCCATGAATACTGAACGGAGAGCAGGAGCAATTGCAGCATTACGTGAATTGCTGAGACAAGGTCTTGGCGTTGAAATGTCTTGTCAAGTTCAGGATTGGCCGTGCTTCTTAAGCCAGGCTCTTGGTAGGCTAATGGCTGCGGAAGTGGTTGATCTTCTTCCATGGCATGAATTAGCTCTCATAAGAAAGAATAAAAAATCAATCGAGTCACAGAATCAAAGGGTCGTGGTTGATTTTTATTGCTTTTTGTTGGCTTTTAAAGCTCATCTTGCTCTTGGGTTTTCAAGCAGGCAGCCAGAGTTGGTAATTTCACTTTTGCAGCTGATGCTGTTGCATAATAGAAAAAATTTGTTTCTTGGTACACATGCCTACCTTGCTCAAAATGTTTTTGAAGATGATTGAATAACAATCACCAAAAACATAAGAGCAGTTTGCTATGTTTACTTTCATTAATGGTATGTCATATACTATTCTTTTGTAGATTGGAAAAGCAAAAACTATATGTGAATGTCTGATAGCTTCAGAAGGTGTCGATCTGAAACTGGAGGAGGCTTTTTGCAATTTTCTTCTTGGTCAGGTAGATTATTGTTATGATCATATATGTACCCAGATGTGATAATCTGATTTCATGATCTTAACCCTTCTTAAACTTCTAAAATTTGATAGTGTTAACTCTTACTCTTTCTATTATGTTTCCAGTGCAGTGATTCTGAGGTTTTTGAAAAACTTCAACAGTCTACTTTGAATTCAAAACCAGCTATGCCTAGCCAATTTTCAAGTTCAGCAATGGAGAAAAAGAATGCAGAGAACACATGCCAATTGTTGGTAAATTCTCCTTTTGTCCATTTAATTCTAACCGACAGGATGCTTAGAAAAAAAAAAAAAAAAAAAAAGAACAAAGGGTATATTCTGTGAAGATAAATATAGACATATATTGACACCCTATTTAGTATGAGAAGTTTTGTTAGTCAGTTATCTAGTCTTTTTAGGTGTTTCTGCATTGTGGCTGTTGTATTTTAGTCTTTGTTGGCTTCTGTTGCTACTTAGTAATTTTTCATGTCAATGAAAAGTTTTGGTTTCACTTAAAAAAAACTTATAAAGGATCGAAGACTAATACACTCCTTCGGCTCCGTTTCAAAAAAAAAAAAAAAAAAAAAAAAAAGAAGACTAATAAACTCCTATTTGCAGATGTACTATTACAGACAGTACGATTGATTTTGACATTTTAGATTAAGTATATATTTCTTAAATTTTGAAATTTGTTGACAAGGTTTCTGTGGTTTTCAAAATACTAAATAGTTTGTTACTGTCTATGACCATACATCCAGAATCTCTTTTTGGACTATGGTTAAGTTGTTCTTACGAATCTTTTGTTTCAAATTTGGTCTCGGTTGTGATACTTTTTACTTCGAAATTTTGTTGATATAATATTTAATATTTGCAGGAATATGAAAATATAAAATATACGTAGCTTGGGATGCTATCACTTTTCCAACTATATGCACTTCATATACTTGTTTAGTTTAAATTCCACTTTTCCTGATGTCTCTTTTTATATCTGAAAGCGTGTTTAACTTGAGCAGGAAATATGGTTGAAGGATACTGTACTTGGTGTCTTTAAAGATACGAGGGACTGCTCCCTGACACTGGTGATATTCGTACCAATTGATCAGATTTGACATCGCTTTTTTCTAAACATAAAATGTATAATGGACTTAGTAGTGGCAACATTATTTTTATTTATTTGTTTGAATGTTTCTTCAGGTTAGTTTTCTCCGTGGCGAGAAGAAAATGGATGCAAAGAAGAAAATTAACCATTCTAAGCAGATTATAGTTCACACGAATAACAAGCCCATATCCACTTCCTCTGTATCAGATTGGAGGGATGTTGAGAACGCCTTTCCTGTTTCAAATTCTTCCCAAAATCTTGGGAATATTGTTAGACGGTTAACTCCTACCAGCTTGCCAAGTCAATTGGGAATGGAGAAAAAACAAACTGATGCAAAATCATCATCAGTTCAATTGAAAAGGGACCTTCGCATAAAGAAATGGAAAATTTCAGAATTGTGGTTGTCCAGGGTCAGTCTTGTTGATAGCATGAAAGTTCTTGTTGTAGTTGGGAGTATTAGTTTTGCTTCCTTCAATCTAATGAGCAGGATGATAAAGATGAAACCTTTTCCTACATGGACCCTGCAAAAAGCAAGCCTGAATACAAGCTCTGTTTTCAGCGATGAGGGTCTGTCCGTAGATAATGTTATAGCACCTCCAAATACGAAGAATAATTCAAATCTTAGTAGTAGTCTTAAAAGGCTTTTGTCAAAGCTAATGAGGAAGGGCAGGAACTTAGCAGGCACAAGTGATATGCTACTGTCATCTGCAATTACAGCTTCAAATCAGAACCTGATGTCGTTTGAAGAAGCTGAAGCCCTTGTGAAGCAATGGCAAACGATTAAGGCTGAAGCTTTGGGACCTAACTATCAAATCCATAGACTTGCTAAAATTCTTGATGGAACAATGCTTTTCCAGGTAAAGTTCATCGAAGTTCAAGCTGTTTTCATCACAATCTAGGATCAATATTTTTTGTAAATGAGAAACTGAAACTTTACGAAGTACATATGTATAAAAAAACCAAAAAAACTATTAGCAACCGTTGAAGTCATCTAACAACAAAAGAAAGTACTAAATATCTGCCAAAAATAAACTGTGTAAGTGAAGAAATTAGAAGTCAAAGAGAAGCTACTATTTTTATTTTCAACGTCTGTATAGAATTTTGGGACGTCTTCAAAAGATGAGAACAGGAAACAAAGAATATCATCAGATGAATCTATTTCTCGAGAAATGAAAACCAAGAAAGTTTATCTTTGGGGAAATATTATTAGACACCTAAGTGGAAATATTTTTAGACACCTAAGTTTATATTCGTCCCATTTTTTGTCACTCCTCACTTCCAACCAGCTTCCCCTCAACAACTACCATTAATGAGATTCTTAGTCAAAACCATCTACTAAAGCCTTAAAAACATTCCTTTTGGGACCTAACCGCAAATCCTCCCCAAAGTAAATACATCTTCCATCTCTTTGCTTGAACCTAGTCAAAGCCTTGAACCTTTGCTTCTAGTTCCAATTTTCAAATGAATTCCCAGCTCTTCCCGTTCTTTTGATTTATTATTAATATTGTTTTTTAAACTAGAAACACAACTTTCATTATAATTTTTTAAAAAATATGTTGGTCCTTTTTAGTGAATTATCATTACTTTGTTCTCATATTTTCTCTGTTCAACTTTGTAATCATTGAACTTCACATACGAGAAGGAATCTCCAAACCCATTTTGCAAGCTGGGTTGTTTGTGCTTCCTTAGCATTTTCAGATTGATGTCTTCTGTTTTAGTTAGTAGAGAGAATATGCTCGGTTGTAGATGACATTCTTCCTCCATGTTCCTCACCCATAAGAAGAATCTTTTATGTTTAAAAATTAATTGTATATCTATTAAGCTTTATTAATGAAAATAACATCTGCATGCATGTGGAAAAGTAACTAATTTATTGAAATAAGATTTATTGGCTTTTATCTTTTGGATTGATGGAAGTTTAATATTATATTGTCTTCTTTTTGGTTTGCAGTGGCAAGCTCTAGCTGATGCTGCAAAAGCTAAATCCTGCTATTGGAAATTTGTTTTGCTTCAATTGTCTGTCCTACGAGCTGAACTTTTATCGGATAAGTTTGGAGCAATGGCATTAGAAATTGAGGTTCATTTAGAGGAAGCAGCTGAGCTTGTCAATGAAGCTGAACCAAAGAACCCGAGCTATTATAGGTAACTGGAATAAATTACTTCTGCTTATATACAGTTTTCCCCATATCTAATGATAAACAAAATTTTTCATCAATATAATGGAAACATACAAAAACAAACTTCCCTTTTGGAAAAACAACAGAAAATAGAAAATAGAAACCTAATGGTTTAATAGCATTGATCAATGATTGTACCTCTGGATATTGAACTGTTGGAAGAACAGATACCAACAATTTAGCTCAGAAGATTAGTTAAAGGTGTGATTTTGATAATCTAAAGTAAAAACAGAGAACACAAATTGAGGGGAGCAACATAAAGTAAGACGCCCTTTCTAAACATCTGCTGCATTCTGTCCTTTTTATCGCAGAATCCACCCTAAACCATTGACCTTCTTGGGCCTTTTTGTCATTCAAATTGCAAGAGGGTATGGGAAAATGTTTATTTGTAGAATTAACTGAATAAAAGCCTGCAAGGGGCAATTTTTCAAAAATTTTCATCCTCTCTAACAATCGGACTAATGCCATTCAGATTGGTTAAAAGGAGAGAAAAATCTCTCAGTTCACAATCCTTCAAATTGCAACGAGTAATAATCATCCGGGAACAATTTGCAGCATCCCAATTTTCTGAAACCGAGCAATTAGGCACTGAAAACACTTTGAAAGGACAAGAAAACTTGAACTTTATAATAGAATTCCCACAGCACTCATCATTCTAAACTTGAACTAGGTTACCATTATAAAAAACAAAAAAACAAAAATCATACGTGCATTTTGTGGAGCCTTACTTATGCCAGACAATATGGGATAGGGTGAAGGAAGGGAAGGGTTCAAACTATGCAAATTGCAAGATGCAGGGCACGTAATGGGGCCTTGCAATCCAAGTGGTTGGGGTGGTTTCCTAGAGGGATAATATTGGGCACAAGATTATTATGAGCAACTACGGGCCCCATCTCATTGAATTACTTTCAAAGGGGGTTTTGAGAGGTACTACTATGAATCCCTAGAAAGCTATTTTGACGGGTTCCCTTCTCTCAAGTGGTTCAGTGTCTAGTGGTCTAGGGGTTGAACACTTGTATGGTGTAGATAAGTGATTGGAGGACAGTCTCCTCTGCACTCTTTGTTTCTTCTTCAACATTTGTCCAGTTCAAAATTTTATTTATTGGGATAGATCTTTTGGGAGCTCTTGTCTATCTCCTCTAGTTTTAATTGGCTCTCTCTGATAGGGAGTTTAATGATATGTGCCCTTCTTGCTTTGATTGGTGATTTTGCTATTTCAGGGGAGAGAAGGGACTTTCACTTGTGGAGTGCTAGTCTTTGGGACGAATTGTTTTGTAGCTTATTATTTCATTGTTGGTGACCTTATTTGAGTTTTCCCATTTTTTCCTTGTTTTGGTAGATCAAAATTTTGAAGAAGGTTAAACTTTTTGTTTCGGATCCCCCATGGCAGGGTTAATATATTAAATAATGTTCAACGGGTTTCACTCAAGTTGATTGGCAATCGACTGAAAATGTGTGGCTTAAAATTGAAAACCTTTAAAGGAAAACGTCCTTAATCTGGTGCAAGTGCACATTGTCAAACAAGTAGCAAATAGAAATATTTCAAGTCGACACATTTTAAACAAAATTCTGAAGGTTAAAGAATTTCCTCAAGAGAACTTGGTAACCAACGTAAGAATAATTTTGGAAGAGGTTGTTTTTAAAAAGAAAAGTATCAATGACAAAGAAGGGATGTAGACATGCTCATGGCCCTTTGAAAGTACATGTAGCATAATAGTCAATTAATTCCTTTTAACTCAATTTCAAAGCATAGTGAGCTCAGCTGGATTCAACACATATAATCTATTAGGTCTTCTGTGAAGTATCTTTAGAAAGCTAAACCATAAACCTATATGTCTATGGCTGATGTGAATTTAGTTAAATATAAACTTGATTGACGATACTTTTGGTCATAAAGGTTTTGCCCTATGTCTAGGGTCAAAAGTAAAGCCTTATTTCTAAGCTCCTTTTCTTTTAAACTAAATTTATCAACATTTTCAGTATTAGTTTTAATTCTTGTATGCTAAACTTGGTGATCAATCTAGACTAGTTATGAAGTTAAATATCAAAAGACTAATTATGAAGTTAAATATCAATAAAAACAAACCATGATATGATATTTGACTTGTTGAGCAAAAATCACATTTTACATGCTAGGTTTTTCTCCTTCCTCTGGGACAGTCACATATTTGAAGTAAAATTAGAGTTTAGCTCATGATAAAAGGAGTGAAGAACAAAATTGGAGATGAGTAAAATTCCATAACAATTTTACTAATAAAACTGTCCGATGAAGAAAATACAAGAATACTATAATAACTTGCTAGAATGTAAATTACTTGTTGAATGGAAAAAACTTGAAGTAAGAAATAACTTGTTGAAATTTAATCAGAAGTCTTACCAATAACAAAGAAAAGAGTAGAAATCTAAACCGATCTAAAAATGCCAAAAGGAAGGTACAAGACAGAACTGAAGTATAGAGGAGTTACAGAAAACTAATGTGAACTCCCAAAACTGAAAACAGTACACTTGAAGAACTTAAACTGAGCTCCTAAACCTTATCCAATCTAATTCACTTCCACCTTTGTCAAGGGTGAAATTGAGCTATTACATTCCACACTTTCGAATAGGTTTCTTTGAAATCAGAGGGAAAAAAAAAGGGCAAATTTTTTATGATACGATTGAGATGCCCAAATGAAAATACCTACTTTAAAATCCGACTGCTAGGGCTCCCTTCCGTTTTGACACATGAAATTTTGTCCCTATTGCGGAGAATAATGGAGCAAACAGATCATAATAGAGAATGTTATAGCAATTGGATACTCGGGAACTCTCCTGCACAAAATCAAATAATTAAGGAATTTTAACTACAAACTCTTTTTGTAAAATTATGAGCACTGTATTTCACTAAGATTTGCTAAATTCATACTCTGGTTTGCGTCACTTATGGTTATAAGTGTGCATTTTTTCCCCAAATAACTTAGCAAGTGGCTAGATAATCCCAATATCTAAAAAATGAGAAAGATTGCAACTCCTCTCATTTTTTTCTTCTCAGCCATAGAAACTACAAGACGAGTCAAACTAAAGTTGGTAAGTTGGGAAAAATGGAAAAAAACTGGAGTTGCATAAGATTAGGCTTCCTCTTCGTGTACAATCATTTTAATATTACTATATAGGTCGCATCCGTTTTTGGTTTGCGCTATTGTTTTTTTTTATCAACCTAATGATATAGTTTTTGGTATAAAGTATATTAGGCTATTAGCTTTACTGATATACACATTGATTTATTAGTAACTTTTTTACATGTTCATAAAAGAGAAAAATGTTTAACTCTTCGCTATTTTTCTGCTATCTTTTATAGGTCGCTATTGTTCTGCTATCTTTTATAGGTCTATTTGAATAATAAAGAATATTAATATTTCATAACTCTTAGCACTTCTATTTCTTGTAACTTGAAACTTCTCTTGATCCTTTGTCACATGCAGCAACTATAAAGTTCGTTATTTGGTGAAGAGGCTACAGGATGGTTCTTGGAAGTTTTGTGAAGGTGATATTCTAGTACCAACTTAGTCTAGACATTCTTTTTTAAGACACAAATAGAGAATTTTTGCTCATTTGGTCTCTGGAACAAGGAAAAAGTAAAAGATTTAAAGTTCTACAAGGATAACTCTGCACTAACACCATGCCCAGGAGGGTTGTAATGTTTTATGGATGAAGTGTCTGCTTGTAAAGTATTTGATTCTTTGGTTGTTAATAACGTTCAAGTCTATCTTTAGTATATATATCCTAGTGTACTGACGATAGATAAGAGCTAAATTATAGATTGTATAACTGTATCTTTGAGTTTCAAACATTCGTCTACATTACTTTAGAAAGTGTACCAGATAGACATTCCCAAACATGCTCGCTATATTGATTACTTCTTTCTAAACTTTGGGTAGAAAGAAGAATATTTTCTTGGTAGTATTCGCACAAGGTTTTTGGATAAATATGTTTTGCAGAATTGGACTTGTGCTGATGTAGATTTGTTTTGGATGTAATTCGATCTCTAATACTTAATTCTTCGATTTTATCTCGAATGAATGGGTATGTGGTTTGATCTCTAATACTTGATTCTCTAACTTCCAATTATTTGATTGTGTACGTGGTTCGATATTTAACACTTGATTCTTTAAATCTAATTCTATCGCATAATGTTCTTGGAGTTGATTTGAGACTTTTGATTGTTTGGGAGAATTCTCTCCCTTTGGAATACTCCCAACTAAAGAGAACTCATCTATTCATAAAAGTTCTAGGTGGACTTTGTGGATTTGGGTTTGGTTGGAACTCATCTATTCATAAAATTTCTAGGTGGACTTTGTGGGTTTGGGTTTGGTTGGTTCATGGACCTGAACCTTTAGATCCAACTATATAGATTTGAGTCTTATTTAGTTTTTGGGTTAAGTTAAGTCTTTGTGTCATATTAGGCTTTAGTCCAAATAATAATAGAGGTTTCAACTAGAATAACGTAAATTGCTATATGATATTATACAATGAGTCTTTCTTTTTAATATATTTCATAAAAGTTCTAAATCTAACATTTTTCACAAAAGAATGGGTGAATTTATCTTATTACTCAAATTTTATTAATTTTGAATAATATTTTCTTTAATTATCAACGACCATATTTATTATATCAATTGTAACTTAAGTATTAATACATATGTAATTGTATTTATTAATGTAATATTTATTATCCGTAGAATGATTTAAACATGGTATAAATTATTATCTTATATGATAATAATATTTTTAATTATCCTACAAAATAAATCTTTTCAATTTCATGTCTAACTAAAAGTTATTTTCTCACGATCATCAATTCCAACGTCGGCATTCTTCTCCAATTTCTATTAGAAAAAAAAATTATTTCTTCTTCTCTTCCAATTTGCTTGTGATACGATTGGTCTTTCTTTTTGTTTTGTATATTATTTATTCTTCCGTTTTGTAGCATTATAATTTTTTCCTTAAAAAAATTATTCTTTCTTCTTTCATTTCGTAGCATATATTCTGGTAATGTTCCTCCTATTTTGATTTTTCACATATGCTACTGAATAATATATTTATGTTTTGTGATTTGTTACATATATACTACTACATATATTCAATAATACATACACAAATTTTTTCTCATGCTCTGTAATTTTTTCTTACTCAATTTATATACTGCTACATATATTCAATAATTACGGCATGTTTCAATCATCTTATTCATATTTTTGTTTGGTAAAGTTTTCGTGAATAATATATATATTTATATACCACTGTTTAATCTACTTCTATTATGTGATTTATCAGATGTATACATCTTATTTATATTTATGTTTTATGATTTTTTACATATATACTACTCATATATTCAATAATACATAAATTGTGGTTAAATTTCATTATATATCACTAGATACACAGATGATGTTATCAATATATACATCTGTATATATACAATAACAAGTATTTAGTGACACATATAGTTAAGTTTTCTTCATGTTTCGTATCGTTTCCTTTATTTTTTTTCTTGATTCGATTAGTATTTTCTTTGATTTCTTTTATATATACAATTGCATAATATGTTTATGTTATGTGATTTGTTACAAATATACTATTGCATATATTCAATAATATAGAAATTGAAGTTGTCATCCTCCCACCGAATGTAAAACGTTCAGTTGGGAGACCAAATAAGATTAGAATTTCATCTAAAATGGAGTTCAAGAGACACATTAAATGTGAACGTTGTGGACGTGTTGGCCATAACCAAAAGAGATGCAGTTTTTCTTATTAAATTAGTTTTTTCTTCTTATTATTAGACTTTTAGTATGTTGTTTCAGAATTTTATTTGAAATATTCATATTTCAATCTTTAGTTCAATTATTTTATTTTCATATTTTTCCATAGATTTCCAGCATGCTTCCTCAATTTATTATTTTTAATATACTACCTTTCGTACATATTTTTCCATAAATTTCCAGCATGATTCTGGTTGTGGTTGACATGATTGAGGCATGAATCGTGATATTGGATTTGCTCAACAAATTGACGCATGATCCAAAATTGTTGAAGGATCGAAAAAGAATGAGGAGCGTAGTCTCAACTCTTCCAATCCAAACACCATGGCCACTGTATTGCATTCGGTGTGCACCATGGCAGACAGTAGCATGTGACTATGACATTTATTGTTGTAAATTTTTTGAATATGATGTAACCCGAAACTCACTACAATCACTTACCCCTGATAACATTCCCTAATCTGTCATCATTCTTATTGTATAGTTGCTGGCCAATAGAGCCTTTTTTTGTAATTCTGACATTGTAGTTCAATTAATCACATTTTTTATTAACACCAAATCTAGGAAATCTGTATCAGTTGATCTAACTTAATTGCTTTAGTTACTGTAAGGTTTAAAAAATCTCGATCCATACCTTGCTCGAGATTGGTGTAAATTTCCCCACTTCATCTTTCTGACTTAGACCTAGATTCATACTCTACTTGGGATTGATCGAGATTTACCCATTTAATAATTCTATCTTAAATCTCAGTTGCGGCCAAAAAATAGATGCTAAAGTCTCATAGAGTGGATATTTCTGGCCTCCTCCTTTTCAAGATGCAAGAAACTTTCTGGTCAGTTGCGACTAATGCCAGAGGATTGGAAATATCTCTCATTGCAACAAAATGCTGCAACAATCCATCTTAGAGTTAGACCTCTTTGATGTCTTAGAAATTGATTTCATAGGATCTTTTCCACAATCTTGTGGACATATCTACATCTTGTTGGTCATGGACTATGTATCAAAGTGGGTTGAAGCAATCTCCTATGCAAAGAATGATGCGATAACAGTGAGTAAATTTTTGAAGAAAAGCATCTTTACGCGATTTGGGACCCCACAAGCTGTTATAAGTGATGAGGGCTCTCATTTCATCACTCGCATAATCGCCAAGCTATTATCAAAGTACAAATTTCATGGCCAAAGGGCCTATAATTTTTATTTTGAGCATTTATTATCATTTTCTTTACTACTTTCTTTATCACTTTATAATTAGTAATTTTTGTGCTTAGTTTGAGAGAAATACTAAGTTAGGAAGTAGGGAATCTAAATAAGGACACGATGAGTTGCAATGCATTTAGATATCGCACCATCAATAAAACAAGTCTGGGATTCCCGACGCATAAAAGCATTGTAGTAGGCTGAAATACGTCGAGAATACATTTTCTGATGTAGAAAGCGACGTTAGGAAGAGTATTGGGAGAAATGCATTGGGTGACCCATTCACGACACACTAACAGCACGACATTGGGAGTGAATGTCTCTCGAGGTTGAAAAACCACATTCCCTGACGTCGTCCCGACGCAACATTGGAAATGGTTTTCCTGACACATTCAGAGTATTGACAGGAAATTCTTCCAACTGCTGACGCATTTGCTGTGTCAAGAAAGAATTTTTAAAAATATATATATTATTTATTTATTTATTTGAATTGTTCTTTATTCAATCGTATTATTCTTTTTCGATTCTAATTCGATTTAAATTGAAAATCAAACTATAAAATATAAGCAATAAATTAGTAAATAATTATATAAAATACCAAATCTAAAAGGAGCATATATAATATTACTATGGTTACGAATAATCGAAAAAGTACATAATATAGTAAATATTTAAAACAAAGTACATAGAAATCAAAAAAGTACGTTTATCTCGTAACAATCAGGTATGTCACATATCACACCAACTCTAGACCTACAATGATACAAAAGTAAGTTTATTAGATATGCATATCACTGAATAATGCAATTGTAACGCCCCAAAATAAGGTAATTTTAATTTTAATTATCTTAAGTTTAATTTTGACCATGTTGAAAATTTTGGGTGTTACTTGAATTAATTGTTGAAATTATTCAATTTTGTAGAAATTAGAATTAATTAGATATTTTGAAAAAATATTTAATTAATTATTTGAAATTTGGAACTCTTGGTGAAAAGATTTGATTTAAGTGTATGTTATTGGTTGATTTAATTTTGGTGGATTTGGGGGTAATTATATATAGTTATATATATAATTAATATTAAGGGAATGATGGAATAATTATATTAGGTATAATATAATTATTAAAGATTGATATATTATTTTGGAAACGTAAAAGTGATGTGAATGAGGAGAGAGAAATAATTGATGTTATTTTTGGGATTAAGAAAATAAGATAAAAAGGAGATTGGATTGGTGTTATGAAGAGAGAGAAGATTTGGATTTTGTTTTGAAATAAGGAAAAATAAGAAAAGAAAATAATAATAATAATTTTAAATATTATTACTCTCACTAAATAGGCTCCTTGGCGAGCGTGCGTATTATTCTTCATCTTCTTCCTCACTCACAAAACCCTAACCCTAGCCGTCGCCCCTTGCTCTGCCATCTGCCGATTTCGTTCACGTCGTTCAACTGTCACCTTGCTTGATCTCTTTCTCCATCGTTGTGTCTCGTCATCTCTGCCTCTCGTTTCGGTAGTTAACCACCGTGAGAGCCGGTTGTCGATCTCTTCGTTTGCAAGATCGTTGCCTTCTCCGTCTTCGTCCACCATTGTCACCGACAACATCGTCATCAGCTCCAGTTTCCGATTGTCGCGTGCTGTCATCCTTTCGAAGTCGATTCTTCACTGCGCCTTAGTCGAGCCCAACCCGAGCCACATCTTTGCATAAGTCGACCTGCACGTGCGCCCTAGCCGAGCTCAACCCGAGCCGCACTCATCCCTTTGAAGCCGCCTCCTAGCCACATGTAAGCCACCCAATCCGTCTCTCCTTTTATGTCGTCAACCCAGTTTCCCCTTTAGCTGAGCCACAAAGCTTATTTTAGCCTTTTCCCACCTATTTTGGTGAATTTTGGTAAGTTTTGATTGGGTTTTGGTATGCCAATCAAATATTAATTATTTGACCCTAAATATTTAATTTTGGACTAATTTGGTTAGATTTAACTGAAAGTTTTGGGCTGTGAAATTATCCCAACGAATGATAAATTGGATTCAACCTCAACTTTGGGTAAGTTGAATTAAATGAATTTTTGGGTCTTTAAGCAACTATTAAATTTATTATCTTAGTTATTTTTCTTACTGTTTAGGATTTATTCTTAGGAAGCTGACTGTTGTTAGAAATAATTTGGTTAAGCTAATCTTCAGGTCAGAGATTCTCCTACTAGACCCTCTTACCGAAGTAAGAGTTTGCGAGTGATATTATGCATTAACTTAGCTAAAATGCATAATGTATGGGTGTTGATGATAACTGACAGTTATAACTGAGTTTATGTTGATGATGATGACTGATAGTTATGATTGAGTTATGTTAATGATGATGATTGATGATATTAATGTTAATGCATGAAATATTAATCTCATGATTAAGAATACTATGATTAATATTCATGTCATGCTTATGATGTTATGTTATGCTACATGCTATGGATAGGGTGTTCAGTTAAATTTATCTATTAGAGTCATACCCATACGGGTGTCCTTCGAGATCACCACCTTTTTATGACTTTGTAGTCTGACGGAATCACCAATCCAGTATGAGATGAAATTTATATGAGTGACTCGATGAGGTCACTCATTGCTCGATTGTTTTAGTGTTTCTTTCGAGTTCACTAAAGACCAGTTTTGTCCTAGGTGTTCCTTTGGGTTAGTCGAAGACCAGAGATGTTCCTAAGGGATCACAGATTGCACGTGTTCGAGAACGTGCCAGTTTAGAGGTGCTACTTTGTAGAACTCTAATAGGAAGTTAACAGACACATAGCGGGACTAGTAGTAGGTTTCTTACTGAGTATATTTTTATACTCACTCTTTAAATGTTTATTTTCTTATAGGCAAAGGTAGAGGTAAAGGTAGAGGAAAGCTGGCGAATGACAAGAAGCGACCGTGGCATGCCATAGGGAACGTTTTGCTTCCGTCGTTATTTTATTAGTTTTGATTTCAATATTTTTTTTCATTTGCATTATTATACTCTTTTAAAATTAGATAGAGCCCGAGCTAGGATTTTATCTTAGAGATTTATTTCTACATAGATGGTTTATTTATGACTATAATGAGTACTTGAGGTTTTGATTATGAAAATTAGTTATTTCCATTTTGGTTTAAGAAAGTTTTATTTTCCTTTAAATAGTAATGACCTCAGCTCAGTATAAAGAATTAGATCGTTACAGCAATGTAAAAAACTTATTATATGAAGTTAGCAATACATTTCTTCGACCATCTTCTTCATTTCTTCCATTTGTGAAGTTAGCAATTCCAATGTATTTCTCTATTTTTCAATCATGTGTTTAACTTCTTCAAGCTCGACTCATTTCTGCTGAATCATGACTTGTTGTAATTCGTACTCCCTGGCTTGCGACACAAACAACTTCAAATCAAATCTCAACCACAAACAACTTCAAATCAAATCTCAACCACAAACAACTTCAATCTTTACAACCTACCTACCCTTTCCAACATATATACTTTTCAAGCTACCCTACCACAGCTTCAAACCCTCATAAATACTAACAAATTCAAAATTAAGCTGGTACTTAATAGGCTACCATAACTGTAGAATAGTCATAATACACAAACAACAAATGACTTAAAAACTACTAAGAAATAAACAACAATTTGAACTAAAAGCTACCATAACTGCTGGATAGCCAAAACAAATCTCAACCATAAATTACAAAAATTATAAAACAATAACAGCCCTCACCCCTCTCAAGTTTTCAATACGACCTTCATCAAATTTTCAACCCTAACCCCCTCAAATTTTCAATCATAACCTCCTCAAATTTTCAATTGAAACCACCCACCCCCTTCAAATTTTTAATTGACCCCCCCCCCCCCCAATTTTCAACCCTACCCCTTCATTCAAACCTCCTCCCACCCCCTTCAAAATTTTCAACTAAACCCCCTTCCCCTGAAATTTTCAATTCAACTCAATTCCCCAACTTCAAATTTTCAATTAACCCCCCTACCCTTTCAACTTTTCAACCCACATCATTCAAATTTTCAACTTCAATACCGAAATCTATTAAAGAACAATATCCTAAAACTAATTCAAAATCAAAATCCTAAAACTAAATTTAAAACACAAAAAACTAAACTAAACTAACCTTAAACTAAACCAAAATCAATGTAAAAATACTTACCGAAATTAAGAGGAGCGACGACAGATGGCAACGAACGGCGGCAGGGGAGCGACAACGAGCTTCTTTTCCTTTTCTTTTCCATCATTCTTTCGTTTCTCTCTTTCGTCTTTCGTTCTGTGATTTACAGAACTGAAGGATACTTTTTATAGGGAAACTCTCGACGCACAATGAAAACTTTGGGAGAATCCACCATTCCCAATGCATTACTAATGGCGTCGGGAATAACCTTCAACATTACTAACGCATTACCAATAGTGTCGGAAATAGCCCCCAACATTACCGACACATTACTAATGACATCGGAAAAATGGATGCCCATTCTCGATGCCATGCATGGTGAGTTGTTAAAAAAATATAAATTATTTAATTGTTCGCTATTCCCGACGCATTTAGTAGTACATTGGAAATGATGCCTATTCCCAAGCCATGCAAGCCGCGTCACGAGAAATGATATATATTATTTAATTGTTGACCTTTCCCGATGCAGTAGGATTACACGCCAGGATTGGCGTCCTGTTTCTTGACGCCATGCAACTGACCTCAGGGAAGGTGAATAATTAAATAACATATTTTCCTTGCCCCGACATGTACATAACAGCATCGGGAAAGGCCTCTATCCCGACGTCCTATCCTGGATGCCTTTTTGTGCATCGGAAAATCCGTGATTTTTTGTAGTACACCTCACGTCTTAATCAAATCGTCACAAGGAAGAATGCGAAGGATTTCTATCCATTAGAGAATATAAAGTGCACAATTTGAGCTCTCAAGCAATTACAACTCTCTTAAGTGTTCTTCATCTCTGGCCAATCTTCAAAGTTAGATCCTAGTTCCTGATCATCTTTTCAATGGCTAACCACAAGTAATCCGCTCCCATTAATTCCTATTCACCACTCCTGAGAAGGAAGAAGCCTTTGACTTCTCCTTCCTCAAGCCAAAAACCAAAACCATGAGACCATTTTGCCACCCAAGCCTAAACACCCACCGTAAAAACCTCTCTATATACCAAGGTAACTTCAAAGTTGGAGGCCAAAGTCTCCCTTGCAGCAAAGAAACCCTCCCAAACCAAACTGCAACCTTCCAAACTCACCTTGGAAACCTCAACACGTGTGCAATCCGGTGTCCCTGAATGAGAGAGTGCACAACACCCACTAAGCGAAAAAAGCCACCCAACTACGGCTTAACGAGTTGCGAAACCATGATAAAGAAGAATTTTTTGGACAATTAAGCAATTTGGACGACTTTAAAACGTGAGGAGTGGAAGAAGGCATGATGAATCAACCAAAAAATTAGAAGGATTGGCCCTAAAATATGGAAAGAGCAAGATTCTGTTGTTAGAGGCAGAAGATATTGAGGATGGAATAAGTAGGAGGTCTGATAATGTCAAAATGGAGATTGATGACGAGGAAGGCGTCGTAGCTATCCTTGCATTGCTTGAAGAGAGGTGAGAAAAGCGAAGATTGAGAGAGAATGAGGAGAAGAAAAAAAGGGAAGAAATTGAAGATTCCATCTTTGAATCTGAATTTGACAAGACGATGCGTTTGGCTAAGGAAAAGGTGACCAAAGTCCAACATGATCTGTTACAGATTAAGGTTAAGGCAAAGGCACAAGGCACAAAGCCCAATACAAAACAGAAGCATGAGATTCTCTGTCTTCCTTAAAAAAAGAAACTAATAAGAAACCAAAGGAGAGGGAGGAGCTCCACAAGAAACTAGATGTTATGCCAATCCTTGAGGCCAAGGGAAAGGCCAAACAAGTATCCTTTAATGAGCTTGTAGAGGTGTTAGAGCAAGAAATTAAGGCGATAAGCTCAATTGAGAATGATGCAACACCGCTACCAAAGAATTTGAGAAAGAGTACCACGTCCAAGGCTAAAAAAGTAACGATTGGGACTTTGAGATCAGACGAAGTTCAAACAAATCAGGACAATGCAATTGCGAAAGGTGAAGAGGTAGCCACAATACCTAAGATTAAAATTGACAAGATCATCAAGGTCGAGAAGGGTCTCTTTCCCTTCAGTGGGACCCTTCCCAAACTTTTAGGCATTTCAATTACTGCTTCCGGTTAGCGTAAGTTTTTTTTGTTGGTGAAACAGAAGTTTGCATGGATGTGGTGCAGAAGTTTTATGATGTTGATTATCATTCATCTGTATTCTACACAATTGTGGAGGGCAAACGCGTTTACTTTGAAGAGGAGGCAATTAAGAAGTTGTACAAATTTCCCGTGGTGAGGATGAAGGGATGAAAACCCTTTACAGCGGAAGAATTACAGAAATCCAATTTTAATTGGAACCTTAAAAATACCAATATATTGGCAAAAATTATAAAAACAATTTTTATGGTTAAACATGCTTTGAAGAAAAATACAGACAAGAAAACTTACACTCGTTAACGACTCTGAATCTACCAATCACCAATTTGGGCACCACCACTTGGAAACATTCCTATTCTCTGATTCTGATTGAGATGGTTTGGGGGAACCAAATTGGATTGAGAGAATTTCTTTTAGTTAGAGAGAAAAAAAATTGAGAGAATGCAATGATCCTTTTTTTCTGCAAAAAATCACAGAATGTCTTCTGTGTTTTTGTTACGCAAAGAATTCCCTCTTCTTCAAAGAAGAGGGAAGTTAGAGAGAATAAATGGAAACGTGAAAAAACCACCTACGTTCCTTATTAATTTAATAAATAAATATTAAATTAATTAATTAATTAATTAATTAAATCATATTTAATTAATATTTCATTTAAATCATATTTAATGTGTCGTTTCATCCTAAAAAATGAATGAAGCATTAGGTGTTATTGCTTGAGAGAGTAATGATTGAACCTCACTAAACGGGTAATTAATGGATTGTAGTAACACCGTCACTTCACTGAATCATTCTGTAACACATATATCAGAAACGAATGTATGTGGCGATAAGGCACCAAGAGGTTGTCCTCCTTAAAATAAGATGGGTTATTGATAATACACTTAACTAGATTAGAAATGAAACGAAAGGATTTAATTATGAAATGTAACAACCAAACTATTTAGAACTAAGCTGAGGTCATTACAAAAGTACAATTTTTAAAACTTAAAACAAAGCAAAGTTTACCTATTTTATTAAATAAAATATAAATTTAAAACAAACTAAGAAAACTTATGCTTGGCAAACCAAATTAAATAAAATTACTAAAGAAAATCTAACTCGAGCCCTATCTAATTTTAAAGAAAAAATAAAGTGCTTAAAGCTTTAAAAAAAGGTGTCTATCAGTCATGACATGAAAGATCATCATACTCATAAAACATGAAAACATGAAGAAAATAAAAAAAAAAAAAATAAATAAAAAAAAAAAAAAAGACATACAGCCCTCCAAATTTAAAACAATCCTTGTTCTCAAGCATAGCTCCACACCTAAGTCTTACTTTCCTCCTCACATCCACAAAACTTTCCATAATGCAATTCAATTTTATTCGTCATTCAGTTCCACTCTTGTCGCGTACTTCCAACTATGAAAATATTTTCATGTTCAGAACACGGCAAGCTTAAGTCTCAAAATACCGTTGTTCATTCTCTAGAAAAATTTTATTTTCAAATTTTAGAAATGGCTTAGTTTTTCCAAAACTTTTGGTTCCTTTGTGGCGAAAAAACTTTTATTATTGCTTTATTTGGGTTTCGAGTGAAGTGGGAAATCGTTGGTATTCTATGAATCCATTCCTCTCCTCAACTATAACTTTTATCGCCACTTTTTACTTTACTCTCAGATTTTTGAAGCTTTGCTTCATATTTTTGGTTGAAAGGTGGGACAACATTCTGGAGTTCTTATTTCAATTGAATTTGATAAAAGGATTTTAATTTTACCTTATTTTTTACATTGTTTTAACTTTTATTAAAATGCATTATTTAAACGTTTTGTAAGCATCGATAAAACATTTTGAAAGCTTTAGCTCGGACCTCTCACACCCCCAAACTTAGAACGGGTAAGGTCCTCATTACTGAAAAGTGATTGATAAAATTTACGTAGAAAAATCGTACAAAAGAGGTTTAAGGTAAAGCTTGCTCGCCTAGTGAACTTCTAGAAATATTTTCTAAGTAGGTTTTCTTAACAAGTTGAACGCCTACGTGACAAATAAAACTTAACCTTGCATAGTTTATATAATTGAATTTATCCTCGCTAGGCAAAGAAAATTTAAAGAACTTAAATGTAAAAGTTATTTCTTGCGACAAGTAAAGTATAACGCCGAAATAAATGAATCGAAACTTCTACTTCAATTGCAAATAATATAATTAAAAAGAATGAAAAGTACATAAGTGAAAAATAAAACACATAAGGAGAAAATACAACAAAACACCCCCAAATTTATGATTTAGGTCGCGTTTCAGAAGCTGGTGCAACACTTGGTTCAGTCTTAGATAGGGGTTCCTCAATTTCAGGTGGAAAGATAGGTTTAGGCATGAGACTCATAATGGCGGCGTGGATGTAATTCATCAGTGACTTGTACTGCCTATTAGTCCAAAATGAAACTCACTTGATCAAATCGCTCAATGCCTAGATTTGTGTTTGCATCATTTCACCTTGAGATTTGAGAATTGCAACATATGAAGCGAGCTGATCATGTTAAGTTCAATAATTAGGGGTGATCATCGATTGGTTTGGATCGGTTTTGTACAAAAACCACCACCGAAAACCGACTTGATAGATTTACAAGAGGAGAAATCGACCACGGATCGCCAACATTTGAACTGATCAATCGAATCGCTGATCGGTTTTGATCAGTTTTTTTTTTCCCAATTGAGATGAAAAAATAAGTGACATCCCAGGACTAATCTCGATGTTTTTCACCAAGATGAAGGAAGAAGTGAAATCCCGAGGCTAATCTCAGTGCTTCCCAACCGAGATGAAAGAAGAAATAAAATCTCTGGGATAATCCTGGTATCTCTTGATCGAGATGATGAACAGAAAGCTTTAGAAATTGAGTTCTCGGGCTAATTTTGGTGCTTGTCCGATCGGGATGGAAGGCAAAGAAGTGAGAAAGCCTAAAACTTGGGCCATTTCGGGGCCGAGTTAGACCGAGATTGGAAACAGAGAAGTCACATTCTCTGGAAATTGCATGGATTTGGTTTTTGTTTACTTGAGTTTAAAGTTTCTTTATTTGTGTAGCACTATTCATTTTGTTTTATGTTAGAGAGGACAATATCTTCAGCAAAATTAGAAAATTAGAAGAATTCTATATATCTATTTATTCAAACACAATATTAATGTAATACATTACAAAATTCTTTAATGAAACTTCAACATCTTTAAATGATCAAATCCTTTAGATGTACCTTTAAAATAACAAAACCTACAAAATTAAAACATACAACTTGTACATTTCGATGTTCCAATACAAAAATGACAAAACCTAAAAAAAGAAACATAATTATTTAAAATCTTCCATATCATTGATACTGCGCTTTCGGTTTCATTGTTAATAATTAATAATAAAATAACTATATTTCCCAACTGAGATCAAGAAAGAAGTGAAATTCCAAGGCTAATCTCGGTGTTTCTCGACCGAAATGAAGGACAAAAAGCTTTAGAGATTAAGTTCTCGGGCGAATCCCGATGCTTGTTTGATCGGGATGGAAAGTAGAGAAGTTAAGCAGCCTAGAACTCAAGCTATCTCGAGGTCAGTTCGACCAAGATTGGAAATTATTATAAATTAATATGATTATTAATGAGGAGAGTTGGGAGCTAATGTGGCCTCATTGGGTTGGGCTAAGAATTTTTTAAGAATATAATAATATATATTATATTTTAATATTTTTAAATCTTAGTTGTCTTCGATCGACGAGGATATAAATTTGGTCGAATTGGTTTGATTTTTCGAAAATCCCTTCCTTAAATCAATCATCGATAGCTTTTTCATAAAAATTGACCATCGAGTATCAGTTCGTTTGGTTTCGATCGTTTGAATCGGTTTTTTTTTGTCTGAATGCTCACCTCTACTGATGATGTTGATTGCAATTGTCTATCTTCAATTCCAAGTCTTGAATCTGCTTCTCATGTCTCCATGTGCATTCTTGCAAATCAACTTGGTTTTGGAACACATCTTTAAATCCATCCATCACTGGTTTTCCAAATGTATCACCAATGAATTTGAAGTAATGATCTTCATTATCACTTTCTCCTGCCGCATTCTTTTGTTGATTGTTTATTTGTTTTAGCGGCAAAGGAGCATGTGTCTCGCCTTGTGAGGCCTTGATCCGAAGAAAGAAAGTCATGTTGAGAAGTTATTTTGGCTAGTATATATGAATGAGGAATTCTGCAAAGAAGAGTGCGATGGGAGAAAAGGTGATGTGAAGAGAAATATTTGAGTCTAAGTATTATCGTGTTAGAGTAAGTGACGTGGCGAGATTCACTAGCGAAGAAGAAGCATGCATTTGAACTAGGCGTTGGGATGGTAATGCGAGAAGGAGTACCTATGCCTAGGGGTGTTCAAAATAAAGTTGGAAATCGAACCGATTGTCTAACCGAACTGAAACCAAACAAAAACCGAAACAAAATCGAATGCATGCGGTTCAATCCAATTTAAGATGTTAAAAATGATTCTTAAACCGAACTGAACCGCTTTATTTAAAATATATATATATATATATACACACACACACATATATATATATTACTTAGGGCAAACGCATCATGCACAATTCCTTCAAGACGATCATACGACAAATGCTTCCTCTAAAACAAAAAATGCAAAACGCAAAAGCAGACACTTCCTCCAACGAACACACTACAAGACGGCAACACCCACATGCTACTTTCTAATGGTTCAAGGTTAACCCACGTACTATTTGTTACTTTCTAGAAAATCTTTTTTTTTATTATTATTATTTTAAGATCAATAGTGCTAAGGTATATATTGATAAACGCTATTTGCAGAGAAAAATATTGATTGAAATTATTTGTTGTGTTGATGTAACACTTGTTGAGGTATATATTGATAAACGCTTTTTTATCCCTATTATAGGCACTAGGCAGAATGTCGACAAGTTTGACCAATAATGATGGTAACACGAAATCAGACACCAGGAGCAAGAGCAACAATTGTTCTAATGTGAACAAAAATGATGGTGAGGTTATCATGCCACCACCAGAACTTCAACCATCTCGAAAGAAGAGGAAAAATACATTTATGGTATGTGATCATTTTACTAAATGCTCTAAATATAGTGATGATGATCCACATGTGAAGGAGGAATGGAAATTCAACTGTGAAAACGCATCTTGAACATTATTGTAAAAAAAATCCTTATCAATTTAAAGGCAATAAAATAAATATGTCTCAAACAAAGTTAGTATTTCAGAATAAAGACTAAATGGGGCCGATAAAAAAGTAATTATAAGATATTTACCATTGAAAATGCTAGAAGACTAATTGCCAAGATGATTATATTTGACGAGTTGTCCTTTAAATTTGTGAAGAATGAGGGATTTAGGCGATTTATAGAAGGGACTTTGATGTTAGTAGAACCAATTGTTATTCCTTCTCGAACTACAAACGGTAGAGATATTTTAGAAATATGTGCTAACTTGGGAGAATGGTTGTTGAGAGATATTTTTGTGAATGAAGGATATAGGGTATCATTACGACTGATACTTGGACATCGATTCAAAATGTTAATTATATGATTTTGACTGCACACTTTGTTCATAAAAATTGGAAGCTTCATAAGAGAATAATTAACTCAGATTGAAAATCATAAAGGGAAAACAATAGGAAAAGAGGTGGAAAAATGTTTGCAATATTAAGATATTGATAGGGCTTTGACCTTAACCATTGATAATGCTTCTTCAAATTATACAGCTATTGCTTATCTAAAGAAACGTTTCAAACGTGTGTTTGTGTTGGATGAGGATTTTGTGCATGTTAGGTATTGTGCACATATATTGAATTTAATTGTGTGTGATGATCTGAAAGATGTGAATGATACATTGATTCGAATTCAAAATATTGTTAGGTTTGTTAAATCTTCTTGCTAGACTTGCTAAATTTAAGACGTGCATTGAGGAGGAGAACATATCTTGCCAAAGTATGTTGTGCCTTGATGTTCAAACTAGATAGAATTCCACATACTTGATGCTTGATGCAGCTGAAAAGTTTGAAAAGGCATTTAAGAGGTTAGAAGACTATGATATGGTCTACATGAATGATGAGTGCAAACTAACTTCTAGAGATTGAGAAATTGTAAGAATATTTACCAAATTTTTGTCTGTTTTCTATGAAGTAACTATTAGACTTTCAGGGTTTCTTTCTGTTACTTCCAACACTATTCTTCCATGAGATTACTATTGTTCAAAATTGCATAAAAAAAATATGCAAGTGTAGGTGGTCTTGATAATAAGTTATTACATGACATAGCTTTAAAAATGCAAGAGAAGTACAATAAGTATTAGGGGAAAACCGCGAAAACAAATTTCTTTTTGTACGTTGCTTTTGTTTTGGATCCACATTACAAGATGAAATCTCTCATGTATTCTTTGACTCGATTATTTGACATGGATACAGCAAAAGAAGTAGGGAATAAGGTGGAGTCTGTTTTGAGAAGATTGTTTGGTGAATACTCTTTAAACTATCATAGCCATGAACCATCTTCAAGCTCGATTGCATCATCTCAACTTCAAGTGTTGAAGGATTGTACAGGTATGAGTCAACATTCGGTTTGTAGTACTAGTAGTACTGGTAGTAGTAGCTCTTTCACTACATCTAGAACTTCTTCTTCTGCTTCAGACGTTTTTCGTATCCATTTTGAAGATATGGATGAAGAGGATGTCTTAAGTGTGGATATAGAAGTTGATATTTACTTATTGGAGCATCGTATTGCACGTGAGGTAAACTTTGATATCTTAGAGAGGAGGAAAGAAAATTCTTCAAGATATAAGGTTCTTAGTCAAATCATAAGAGATATTTTAGTAATTCTAGTATCTACAGTTGCTTCTGAGTCTGCATTTAGTACTAGTGGCAGAGTGATTAATTTGTTTCATTCCACGTCAACTCCAACCACAATTGAGGCTCTCGTATGTGCACAAAATTGGCTACGTTCAAAAGCAATTAATATTGAACCTATTGATCTTAAAAAATACTTGGAGAACATTGCAACAGTTGAAAAAGGTTCGTATATATAGAGCATTTTTTCTAATTAATTTGTATACTTCAAAATTCAAATATATTAATTATGTCATTACTATGTTAATAATAAGATTTTTTTTTTTTTAGACTTCATAGTGGGTATAGAGGGGAGAGGAACAAGAAGGAGAAGAACGAGAAGAATAAGAATGTAAAGGAGAAGTTGTCTTGATGATGTTTGTGTGACTGTAGGACTTTATTTTATGTTAGGTAGACTTTGAAACTTCTATGTTTGTAACTTTGTAGGAATTAATTTAATCTATGTTTGAAATTTTATAGAACATTTATTTATTTATATTTATGCATAAACGGTTCGGTTTTGATTCGAATTTATTTATGTATAAGTGGTTTGATTTTCATTCGGTTTGATACAAATGATCGATTCGATTTGATTTCACATGAGACTTTATTTTCATTTTGCAATTCGATGCAATTTTAGCTTCAAACCAAACTGCGAACACCCCTAACTATGCCTAAGTATGTTGCGATGAAGTAGGTGTTTTGTTAAAAGGACTAGACGACTCTTTGAGGAAAGTAAATGTAGGTGTTTTGTTGAAAGGACTAAACGACCCTTTTAAGGAAAGTAAATGTCCTTTGTTTCTCGAGAAGTGCACCAGACAATAAGAATTGAGCATTCCAAGGTGATAAGGTTAACGTTTTAAGGTAACTGGCTAATTGTGAAATGATAGTTGACTTATGTGTCAAGCTTGGGTTGGTTACATAGTACAGCAAAACGATAAAGTAACATGTGTAAAGCGTATAAATGACCCATGGAGGTGAAAGATCACTATAAATAGGACCACATAAGCCGAAAGAGAGGAAGGCATGAGAAGCTAGACATTCTGATAAATTGACAGGAGGAAATTCTAAGTGTTGAACGATTGGTTGAGAGAACTACTAGGCAAGAAGAAAAAGCTAAGAGCAACAAAGGAAAGAGTTGAAACTAAGTATTTTGTGAGTGGTCTTGGTAAACAAATGAATGATCTTTTATCAATGAAAGAAATGTTTTACGAATGATTGTAATCCTCATAATTCTTATGCTTGTTGATTGCTTAAAATTGTTACTAATGTGTTACGTTGTATTATATGAAAAGCTTCTGAGCTAATACTTCCTTGTTGATCGTGATGATTGTATGACATGGTATGGTATGACCTATCGCAAGACGCTAGTGGAAATCTCAAAATTACTGCAAGACGCTGGTGGAAGTGAATCCTAGGTCTAGGCAGGTTTACCGCAAACTTCCATTCTACAGTTAACCAATAATTACAACCAATTTATTCCAATCAGTAAGAGCATAAGATGCAAAAAAAGACTCGGTAAGTTTCTCGTAACAAAGGAATGGTGAGCGAGATGAGGTTGGGGTTTAAAAGGAAGTGTTTTGTCAGCTTGAAGTTTTCTGGTGTGGACGTGTAATCTAACATTCCAATCGTCATTAGCAGCCCAAAAAACCGAAGATTTAGGCAGTTCAAACTAACATGTTTAGCGAGCTCCACACACCCCAAGGACTCAATGCCTAATTTTGCTGCACTTCAATAGAGGAAAACATTATCCAAGGGATTAGGGCATTCTATGCTTACATTAAAATCTAATATAATAAAGTTCCTTAGCGTCATACAAATAAATAATAACATCACCGGTGTTCTTAAAGATGCTCTATCAGAGTTTTGTTTACAATAAGATTCACAAATATAGTGCTCTTAAAGATGCTCTATCAGAGTTTAGTTTACAATAAAATTCACAAATATATAGGCCTGTTACAAAAAGAACAGACAAAATTTGGGACAAAACCTGGTAAAATGAGATGAGCCTATTGTTGATTTGTGCAAGTTCTCTGATCTTGGATAGCTAAACCTGGTTTCAATGATTGAGGTGAGGTTTCATTTGGATTAATACATTTTCCAGCAGGCGGTAAGTAACGTTGCGAAAAAGATGCTGCAATACTTTTTGGTCTCCAGGTACCTTTTTCTTCCAAACAAAAAAGAAAAATGTTAATCCATACCAAGTAAAGTACACATGATCATTTTATCTCCATAAGTCAAAATCCTTGTGCAAACATGGAGACGACAAAACACCATGTTTTTCTAAAATAGTCTTCTTAACCTGCATACATTACATCGTGCTTACTGGTAAGTAAGATTGAACACAAATAAAAATGAACAAACTCAAATCTAAGCAAAGTGAGAATAAAATTTTTGTTATATATCAGGCAGGGACACGAACAAGCAACTAAAAAACTTCTACTCTAGAACAATTTGCTCCCCCCATGTATGAATTTGAATGAACAAAACAAGAGGATTATCAAAACTTGGTTCCAAAACTGTCTTACTCGAAAGCGAAACGACAAAAGTATAGATTTAGAGCTAGTTCACCAACCTACCATTGATTTTCTACAAAACCATATACTTCCTGAACTTAATTTCGCAAATGAGACTTTCGTACATTGGGCAATATAAGTTGCAAAGACTCGACAACTTTGTTGATACCCTGTGAGCAAGATTGAATAGTTGATACCTGTTAAATGAGATATTGTCATTATCGAGGTTCAAAAATTAAAGTACAAGAGAAGCATGTATACTTTAAAGTGAGATATTGCAGGTTTGCAGCCAAGAATCATGCATACAAAGATAGCAACACTACATCTAACTTCAATTCCTCGTCTCAACAAGGAAACAATTTTGATAAAGTATGTTCATTTATAATTTTGATTGTGTACAATAGGGAAAGTATTCTGATAGGTGGGGTGGGGGTTCAAAAACTATTTACCAATGGATTAAGTATTTAAAAAGAATAATTAGAGCATGCTTCATGCGAACAATTATAACAATTTGCACCAGAATCTTGCAAATCAATCAGATCTCTTCAAATGTATCATTAAACTCAATTGAAGTGGTGATCATCAATTTAATAAACAGGAATTATAGTCATTGCAAGCAATAATAACATACATTCTTCTCCAATTGTATTCACTTAGATAAACACCTTAAGAGGCTTCCTCCCAATACTTTCAACGATCTAATCCAAACGGTTAGCAATCTGAGAGAAGATTTAAACCAAATATAACAGAAAGTTATAGTGTACAGCATAAAATAGAAAAGTTAATCATTTGAATAATTTTTTTTCGATAAAAATGATAAAAAACAAGAGAAGGCAGGCTTGAATCCAAAATTGATGGAAAATCATCATCAATAAAAACACAGATACAGGACTTTACAGATACAGGACTTCTTGAGAATAATGGTCCCCACGTTAGTTATTTCAGTTAATAAAGAAAAATCACAAGTTCAATTACCACTCAATGACAGTCCTCCAACTGCATGCTAAAAACCAAATTCTAAACCTAAGAAAAGAGAAATAATCAACACACAATTGAGTTAAAATATTGGAAAGTGATTTTAAGAACTTCCAACTTAACTTTGATGTGAAGATGAGTTTCAAATCAAAGAATTTCAAATAACTAATAAGAAGACTAGAAGAGTACCTTTACCAAGAAAAATAATAGAAAGAGTACCTTTTCATCATCCACAATCTCTACAACTACAAGGTTTGGAACGCCAGTTGTATGGTTATTGCAAAAGTAACAGTTAGAAACAAAAGAACAAAAGCATATGAGATGAAGCAAATAAATGTCTGAAACAATCTGCTTCTTAGATGAGATGACAGAAAAAAAAAATTAGATAAGAAACATTATTCATTAAATAAATAAAATAAGGGGAGACTCCATGCACCTAAAGTTGATTACACAAGAGATTTCTAATTGGATACTAGAAAAGGAAGACTAAAATTCTTAAAAGGGTGCCCAGTTTTGCACCAATAAAAAGTTGTCGACAAAACCAAACCAAGAAAAAGATTTAAATGAAGAGAAACAGACTCTAAAGAGATGCTCGTTACGCTTACTCCATAATGTCATGAATTAGTACAATAGGAAAATGAAAAATCAGCAATTGAATTAAATAGAAAAAAAGACAAAATGAAAGAACATTACTGTTATGGGAAGATATTCTTACCTTTAACAAAGTTTTAAAAATTATCTTGATAAGAGAGGAGAGTTAACCATCTTGACAAGTCTTCAAATTTCACAATGTATCAAACTAATTTGAGAAAGCAAAGAATCACAACTTACTAAAGTAAACTCTAAAAAACACAATTCATGAACATAAACTACAAGAAGACAACTACTTAATACTTCCACTATATTACAAATTATGAAACTCAATCCCATCTTGTGAACCAACATCCTTACTCCTTAGATAGAGAATTAGTATTTAGTATGTTGTTCTTCTATTGAAGAGACTAGAGATCCAAAAACTAAAACTAAGCATAAAACAAAAATCACACAAAAAGCATTCACAACAATTGATCAAAGAAACAAAAATATTAACACAACATACAATTGGATGAATGCATTAGAATTGTTTGTGTTTGAAAGAAGGAGATGCAACAACATACATATTCTCACTAGAGTGACAATCTAACCCAGCCACACAATTGATAAGTATAAAATCTTCAACCACACCATTGTCACCATAAAGTGTACTTTTTAATTTGTTGTACTTGAGTACTTATAGATTAAGTTTTCTTTCCACTTAACAAAAGAAATTTAAGATCAAATTGATTTTTTTTTTTTCTAATGTAAAAGACCACGAGAAACACAAAACGAACTGATTGAGTTAGAGCAAATAGCACAAAACAAAAATAAGTCTCACCAAATCTTATTCAAACTTATTTAAAGGAAGCTTCTTATTTTTGTTTGTCTCTAAAAAATAAATTGTTTATCAGCTACAAAAGTCCAAATGGCTCCAGAAATCATTAAGGTCATTAAGGATGAGGAACCGGACTTGAAGTTACTTACCCATGAAAAAAATGGTCAATATGAGATTCCTTAGCCCCCTGCATCAGAAGTTTTGCTAAAGCTTAGAGATGCACGTAACTTTAAGGGTGTGTTTGGGGGAAGGAAAGAGTTATGGAGGAAAAGGATTATAATAATCCTAGGATTATGATAATCCTAGTGTTATGATAATATGTGTTTGAGGAATATATTATTAATGGTAGTGTTGTGGTAATATGTGTTTGGGAGAGAAAATAAGAAAGGTAGTGTTATGATGGTATGTGTTTGGAGGAGGGATTATGATAGTAGTGTTATGGTAATATGTGTTTGGGAGAAGAGTTATGATTGTAGTAATTTAAAAAACAATAATAAATTTTTGATTGGATTGTTTGGGTAGGGTAATGTAGAGTTGTAAAAAAGTAAAAATAGGATATGATAGGGTTATTTAGGGATTAGGATAACCCTAATCCCCCTTTATCATAATCCTTGGGCCAAACACGGTTTGGCCCAATTTCCTAATCCTTTTCCTCCTAAAACCCCACCCCAAACATACCCTAAGTGTCTAACCTAGACTAACCATGAATCATTAGCTTCAAGCATCTAATAGCAGTAAAGAGCGAGCTGGTAGACGAAGAACCCTAAGCGAAACCCATGTGGACGACGATGAGTTTCCTTGTAGAGACGACAATGAACATAGACAACGAACAGAGAGACGACGAATAGAGAGACGACGAATACAGAGACGACGGACAGAGAGACAACATGAAGTGTCGTCGTCGTCATCGGTTGAACGACAATCGAGAGAGGGAGCGAATCACAGTCATCATTTGAGGGTTTCGGCGTGGGTATCGCGCACAGTCTGGTGGAGCAAAAGAACGAGAAATCGTGAAAAAGGCTTCAAAAAGGGGGGAAATATTTGGGGAAATTGCCAAAAATAGGTTAAAAAAAGAGATTTAAATGAATTTTGGGACAAGTTTTCAAAAGAAAGACTTTTAGGACAATTTGGGTGTGAATGGACAAAAATGCCCTTCATTAAATTTCTATCGCTCTCTATTGATTTTTCGCCTACCCACGTTCGCTTTCCCTTCTCTTTCGCATAGAACACCTGAAGTAAAAAAAAAACATCTCCTTTCGTTGGCTTTTGAAATTTCCCGCTCTGCTCTTCGAAGATACTCCGACTGTTCGTCTGTCGTCGGTCCTCCAGTGCATTTCGTCGCTTCTCCTTTTCGAACCTAAGAATCAACTTTGAGCGTGTTCTCTTATTTCAGTGAGTTTTATATGTAACCCATTTTCAATATATTTGCTGGAATTTGTTCCTTTTTCTTCAGGCTTCAATCATGACATCGACTTCGACATCGACCGACGGACCCTTGTACAAGATTAATCCTTCCCATCATTTTTATTCCCTAGTAAGTTGTTTGTCTCATTTGGAAAAGACAACACATAATATTAAGGCCAAACTCAAACCCGATCAATTAGCCTTATTTAGGAAAATAAAGTTTGGGCACTTTTTGGACCTAAATATTGTCTTTAATGGGCCACTCATCCACTACTTACTGTTAAGGGAGGTGGAAGATGAGGAAAGGATTCTATAAGTTTCTTACTAGGGGGCGTTGTTTGTACTTTCGGTAGGAGAGAATTTAACATCATAACTGGACTATGGGGTCCTAAAGAGGACTATATTCAGTTGGTTGGGAATAGTCGACTGTTGGAGAAGTTTTTCAAAGACAAGGAGTGTGTTTATGTTAGCGACTTAGAGGATATATTTTTGGAATACGAGGGTGATGACGATGATATTGTGAAATTAGCTTTAGTCTACTTTATAGAGATATCTTTGTTGGGAAAAGATAGTCGAACCAAAGTGGACATTGGTTTTTTCAAGATTGCTGATGATTGGAATACATTTAATAATTATGATTGGGGTCGGATTGTTTTTGTACGCACGCTAAGTGCCTTGAAAAGAGCCTTGGACAAGCAATATGCCAAGGGAAATAAGAAATCAACACAGATAAAAAAATATACTATCAATGGATTTCCGCATGCATTACAGGTATGCGACTTCTTACTTCTTACTTCAAAACTTTAAAACGATCGTTTAGTTATTTTGAACGATAGTTTAGTTATTTAAACGATTGTTTAGTTGTTTTAAACGACCGTTTAGTTGTTTTAAACGATCGTTTAGTTGCTTTAAACGATCGTTTAGTTGTTTTTTAACGATCGTTTAGTTATGTTAAATGATCGTATAGTTGTTTTCAAACGATTGTATAACCACTTGTTTATATATCTATATATATCTTGTGCCACTTCCTAAACTTGTTTGTCAAATGTCGAATAGGTTTGGGCATATGAGTCTATACCAACCATCATTGGATGTGGTGTAGATAAAGTAAACGATCATGCCATACCACGAATGCTGAGGTGGGTGTGCCAACAATCACCAAAGTCCCAAACTATAAGCCAGGTGTTTGACTCGCCAATGGTAAGTAGCAAGCAATAGTAACTTACTTAAGGATCGCGTGATTTTGTGCTTATTTCTTTGTCCTAAATACATTTGCCTTTTTCTATTTGCAGTTTATAATTAAGGTGGTCATTGAGATGACACCTGAAGAGGAGCAGTTGAAAATTGCTTCAGGTGAACTTTTTGAAAACTTCCGCTCATCTACCATTATTCAGTCGAAGAATGGTGGTTCAAAAAGAGTAAGAGAAGTTGTTAATGATGAAGATGACTTCAAAAAGAGTAAGAAACAGAAGTCCAAGATTAAGATGAAAAAGGCTATTCGAAATCTCCAAGATCGAGTAGCGGTTGTTGAAGGGCAACTTAATAGTATAAAATCAGATATTGACGAATTGAAGGGCATGATGTCAACCATATTGAAGCACATTGGACTTCAAAGAAAGGTTAGGAATGAAACTGTTAAGTGTATTGACGTTAGTTGTTTCATATTTGGTAATTACTCATACGTTAAGTTGCATGTTCTCGCTAATTCATTTTGAGGTTCCATAAGGTGACGAAGGGGACCACAAGGTGTCCGAAGGCTTAGTAGATCATACATTAGAAAGTAAAGATGTGGATAATGCTAAGACCGAAGATGTTGATACAGGCGGTACCCCTAATTGGTTGAGGATGCCAAAGGAGGATGAACACATTGAAGTTAAAAAGAAGGTTTGGTTCCATGTGTCATGCTAATATTGATGTTTAATTTCTATCATTATCCACACTAATGCATTATGAGTTTCCATAGGGCGACGAAGATGTGTTGGAGAAGAAGGTTGATATTGGTTTAGAGGAGCCAATAGATGTCGTTGACGATGAGGACGTCACAGAGATAGAACCATTTCTCACTCAACGACCACACGTTCGGCCCGCCCGTAGGAAGCGTGCAAGTGTTTACCTATCAACCCCATTCACAACTCTACCTAAACGGTCTCTGACATCAACCACCAGCACCTCTGAGTATGAAGCAATTGTTTATGATCCTATGCACAAAATACTTGACGTCCATTTAGATAGACTTCGAGCTTGGATTACAGACAAGCGTACAGACGATGAGCTGCGTGAAACCTTTCATGGGAAAAAATCGAAGGCTTTTGTCAGAGACTTGTTTATGTGTCGCCGGTGGTTGTTGGATGAGGTATGGGATTATCTTATCATTTATGCAATTATAATTTTATCATTGTTATGGTTCTATACATTTACTGCTTACTTTTGTTTCTATTAGCATTTGGATGCACTTTTTCTTTTCATTCGCTTGAAGATTAAGGCAGCCGGGATACCTTCTTCTCAGAACTTCACAACTGCAGACACAATCTTTATGGTTTGGAATCGTCGCGTTACTTTATGTATGTATTTGCGTTTGATATTTGTCTTTCGGTCTGATATTTGCGTTTGTATGTTTTTCTTTGCAGCGCATTTTAGTTTCGAAGTGGCCTCTATACAAAGAATGTATTAAAGAGAATCGCCCGTTTGACTGGGACGAAGAGTATAGGTTGGTTGACTATGTTGTCGGGTCAAAAGAGGACTTCCAAGATCCTTGGGCAAGTGTTGATTACGTTTACTCTCCATTCAATGTCCATGGCAACCATTGGGTTCTATTATGCTTGGATTTGGTAAGTTGTCAAGTGAAGGTATGGGATTCGCTTCCGTCACTTACAACTGCCGAAGAGATGACAAACATATTACTGCCCATTCGACAGTTGGTGTCAAAGTTGTTAGATAGTACTGGCTTCTTTGATAGGAGAGGTAGATCATCGACATACAAGGAACCTTGTCCAGTTGTCATTGTTGACTCAATTCCACTTCAACGAAATAATAGTGATTGTGGCGTATTCACAATTAAGTATTTTGAGTACATAGCTGCTGGTGTTGGTTTAGATACATTATGTCAAGAAAACATGTCATACTTTAGAAAACAATTAGCATTTCAATTATGGACCAACACTCCTATGTATTGAAATATTAACATAAATCACAAGTATCAATTGGCTGTTCGATTATTGTGTATGTTGCATTTCAATTAGTATCAATTGACATTTCAATTAGTAGTATCGATTATTCTCTATGTTGCAAAACTACTTGTAGCTAAACGATCGCTTAATTTTTTTATGATTTTAAGAAGATTGTTTAGACTTTACCAAACGATCGTTTAGACTTTACTAAACGATCGCTTAATATTTTGACGTTTATTAAGAAGATCGTTTAGACATCGTTTATTAAGAAGATCATTTAGACTTTACCAAACGATCGTTTAGACTTTACTAAACGATCGCTTAATATTTTGACGTTTATTAAGAAGATCGTTTAGACATCGTTTATTAAGAAGATCGTTTATACATATGTGCGCGATGAGTATTTCTCTACACGAATATTTTGTGATATGTATCTAAACGAATACAAATATTAACTCAAATATTCTTTCTCAATTTTGGTCGCGTTTAATTGAAAATATCACAAAGTATTTATTTTATAACAAAGTTTAAAATTATAATATGTTATTCTCTCTATAAAAATTACATAAAAAAATTATATAAACGAATACAAATATTAACTGAAAAGTACAAGAACGAATATATATTTTTTTATTTAGCAAAAGTATTTATTGGCCCAAAGTTCCAGCACATATTGTTGTCTAAACAATTTCATGTTTGGCACAGTTAGACAACCAAGGTCACTAGCAGTTACAAGGCATTCAACAAATTTAGCACAGAAAATTCCACAATCCAATGAACGCCCTTTCTGTAATGTGGCCTTCGATCTGCGTATTGGCCAAGGGCCATATGTGAAATGATCTGAATGGAGGTTGACTCCAATTGCAATCGCGAGTGAGGGGATGCATCGTACAGGCATTTGAAGAGCTTCATCAACAAGTTTCTGCTCAACATAATTTGGCATTGAGTCGAACACGTAGATCCTGCATTTTCTCATATCAGCTGCAATAGCCAACCAGTGTTCTTTTATGTTGATGCAGGTAATCACGTAGTTGACATCTCCCCACCCTGGTATGTCGTTGTAATCACCAACAGCAGTGTTGAAATAGTATTCCACATCTTTTTCTGTCCATATACTTAGGTGTGCTGTTGGGTCTGTCCATTCAGCTTTCGTATTATCTGGTGTCACCAGATGAGTATCGAAAATATGGTTCCAAACAATGCAGTCTGGTTTATTGATTCCAAGCTTCAAGAACAAGTCAAAAAATTTAGTCAGAATATAATGATGCAGTTTAACTTCTATATAAAAAAAAAATTAAAGAATAACAACTTACTAGAAACGAGGAATGTAATATTCTAAAAGAACGCTTGCAATGGTGCTTGAGATGCAACATTTTATTCTGCAAGTGGGGTAATAGCAAATCCAATGTCTAAAAAGAAAAAATAAATGATCGTTTAGTGAATGAAAGGAGAGGATAAGCGATCGCTTAAGAAATGTACATGTGATCGTTTACTTAGTAAGCGATCGTGTAATATTAACTTAACGATCGTTTAGTTAATAGAAGCGATCGTTTAGTTAATAGAAGCGATCGTTTAGTTAATATAAGCGATCGTTTGGGAAGAGTACTTACGTCTCCATGTACCCATGTGTTTTCTTCAAGCTGTCTGAAAAAGTCTTTCTTTCTGGTTGTGGAGACTACTTTCCTTTGTTCATGGGTTGTTTTTCTTGATCTTTTCCATTGTAAGTATTCCTTC
The DNA here is from genome assembly GCF_025177605.1 of Cucumis melo. Classification (NCBI taxonomy): domain Eukaryota; kingdom Viridiplantae; phylum Streptophyta; class Magnoliopsida; order Cucurbitales; family Cucurbitaceae; genus Cucumis; species Cucumis melo. The sequence goes on from NC_066859.1 coordinate 19,171,045, forward strand.
CATAATTTTGGATCCACTTTCCACATCGGATTATATGGATCTACTTCTCTGATTTTCACATCTGGGACAGGTGTTGTAGATACTGATATGATCTGAGCAGATGTTGTGGGTGGATTACCTTGTTCATCTTCATCTTGCACCTCTTTATTTGCTATTTTACATAGCTTTCTTCTCTTTATTGGTTTTTCTTGTTCATATTTATCAGGCACAGTTACTGGTTCTTTTTCAACCAAAGTAACTGATTCATCATTTTTTTTAATCTCAACCTGTTTTTTTGTTGTTTCCTGCAATGTAATCGTATTAAACAAGTAACAAACTATTCATTCAAACGACTACAAATTTGTTGTGTATACATACCAGTTGAGATTCTTCATTTACAATTTGTACAGTTTGATCCAATGGAGCCAATTCACAAAGTGCAAGAGGTTGGCTCACAAATGGAAGGGTAGTAATCATTTGTGGCAGGTCTGTTTCTTTCTGAATTTGATGACTTAGACTATCTGATATATCTCTTATAGTCATTAGCAAGTCTGCATCCCTACCGTCTATGCTTATATCACTACCACATTCCTCTTGATGTTCCCTAAACAAAATGAGAAAAAACATGAGAATAAGAAAAAAAAATACAATTGTTAGGTATTTATAAACTAGTAAACAATGAATGAAATGTTAACCTTTGGGTTTCCTCTTGATGTTCAGTATGTTGTTCTTCAGTAGGTTGTTGTTGAGTATGTTGTTCTTGAACAACATACTCATTGTCATTCTGATCAGTATGATCATTCCCTTGATTTTCAGTTTGATTCTAATAAACAAATAAAAACGAACATAAAATTAAAAAAATAATGTATTGTTAAACCATCGTGTATATAAAAGTAAACGATCGCGTAACTTTGATAAACGATCGTCTATCAAAGTTAAACGATCGAGTAACTTTGATAAACGATCGTCTATCAAAGTTATACGATCGTGTAACTAATGTATTATGAAAACAAATTTTACCTGGACCAATCTCTCCAGCATCTGCTTCATTTCATACAGCTCCAATGACTGCTTTGTGATTGTGTCATCCATCCTACAGACTATAGAAGTCAGTGTGGATAAATCCTTACGAACTTCTTTTATTTCCTTCTTCAGTTTCTTGTAGGATTTTGAATGACTTTGTTCTTCTTTGTCATTGGACTTCTTTGATATGAAATGTTTCTTCTTGGTGATTGGATGCATTTCAGACTCGTCAGCCACTGTTTGACTTTGTTCTCTTTGGGGTGACAGTTGTTCTCTTTGTGGAGATGAGTCTGATTGCTCCAATGATTTGTTGTTCATTGCTCCAATGGATTCATCGTCCTCCATTTGCATGTTATCATCCCCTCGAATTCGACTCTCCATGAAAGCCTTCTTTCTTGGGTTGACATCTTGAGTTTAGGTTGAACAACAGTCTGCAATGTAATTGTATTATTGGATTGTGTAATTATATTAAACGATGACTGACAGGTTTTACTTACATTTTTGTTGTCGAATATGTTATTCTGCAGCATTTTGTAAGATGGAGCTTGTGTACAATTCCATCTCAATATCCTAGGGATTAATCCCTTACTGTTTCTTGTGGCCAGGTGCTCATTTGCAGTTGAGAGTACTTCATAAGCCCACACCTACAACATTTAAACAAATATGTTAAACTTTGATGTTCAATTGGCATTTACTTAAAGTGTATGAACAAATAAAAATCACCTGAAAAGCAAGCACGTAGCCTTTGATGTTGTAGTATGACACTGCTTTGGAACTTCGTGTCTTCTTCAGCTCGTATGCTTCTTTTTTACCTTGGAGACTTGTCTTTAAACTGTTGAGCAGACGACTGTAGAAGAAAGTTGACCAATCGAAGCTTTTAAATGCTTCTTCATCATCAACTCTTCCCAAAATATCCATGTCAAACTGTGTTTTCTTATCCTTCCCGACCATCACAGTTTCTATAAAGACGGCCAAGACGACCTTCACAGCATCGTCATCATTTGTAAACTCAAAATTCTTGAAAATTTCCTCAATTTCCAAGCATGTTATTACTTTCTTATTTTCTGATCCGAATAGAAGACTTTGTAGTCGCTTGCTATCGCAATCTTTCTCCAATGGATTGTTTGTTGGCCACAATCCAGTTATGATGTTGAATTCCTTTTGGGTAAAACGGACGTTCTTCCCTAAAACTGAGAAACATATTCCATCTGCGTTACCTTCTTCAGGTATCTGCCTCAGCAAGAAATGATGGATCAACTGGCCGTTGAAGACCATGTTCACATTCAGCAATGGACCAAAAATTGTTTTTTCGAACATTTGCAGCTGGTCCTTGGTCAGTTTATCCTTAATAAGACTGTCGATCTTATGCACTTGGCATGACACAGTGGCAGGGAAATACTTGTCGCTAGGTACAGCCATCCTAAAATGATATATATTGAAGACAGAAGTCGAATCCGAAACCCAAAACGCTTCACAATAATAATTTAAGAACACAATGATAGTTTTTGAAGACAGAAGTTGAAACGTTTGAAATATAAAGAAAGGAAAAGTGTAACGTTATAGTAGGAAAAGTTCGGGAAAATACCTTTTAACGTTGACGAAAAATATGGACTGAGACAAAAATGGTCTGAGAGAACAATGGACTGAGAGAAAACGAAGGTGTGATCAGTGCGGTTGTGTATTGTGTAGCGACGAAAAACGAACAGTCAGAAGGCGGAACGTATATATATATCGATCGTTTTTACCAAAGGGGCAATATTGTAAATTCGCATACTTTTTTGAAATGTTGAATCGCGGTTGTAAACAATTCGCGGGTGTCTTTCGTTGTTTCAAAAGATCGTTTAGTTTCTGTAAACGATCGTTTAGTTTTTTATAATCGATCGTTTAGTTAATTTCAAACGATCGATTGGTTGTTTTAAACGATCGTTTAGTTTTGTTCGACCAATCGTTTAGTTTTGTTTGACCAATCGTTTAGTTTTGTTTGACTGATCGTTTAGTTTTTTTCAAACGATTGATTGGTTGTTTTAAACGATCGTTTAGTTTTGTTCGACCAATCGATCGTTTAGTTTTGTTTAACCTATCGTTTAGTTGTTTTCAAACGATCATTTGGTTGTTGTTAACCGATTGTTTAGTTATTTTTAAATGATCGTTTAGATATTTTTAAACGAACATGTAGTTATTTTTAAACGATCATAAAACCAGTGTTTGTGTTCTTAAATGAATAAGTCAATCGTTATTTTCGTCTTCTTCATCCATTTGGAAGCACAGAAAGTAAGAATGTTGGGACAAATCATTAAGAAAACACATCATTAACAAACATTCATTAATTAGTGTAATACTTAGTACATTGGTAGGGAAATTTCTAATCTTGTATGCTCGACTTGTCGGTATATGAAATTGGATTGGTACACGTTAATCTGTTGTGACCTATTTGTTTACACCGACCACACTTATGCAATTTCGGAGCTTCACCAACACTTGGAATCCTCTTTTTCTTCGGTCGACCAACTCTTTTAACTACTTTTGGAGGTAAAACAGTCATATGTACGTAGTCTTCGCTTGTCTTCCAATCTGACTGATTCCCAACTGGGTAGACGGCCTCCGCATATGCAGCCAACAAACATTCATTAGTGTAATAATTAGCACATAAACTATAAACATTTATATTACGATCCCGTGCTGCAGCAATGGCATGTGAGCATGGTAGTTGCTCAGCTTGAAACTCCTTGCAAGTGCATTCTTTAGTCTGAAGGTTTACGACCTCCTTCTTATCTAAATCTTTGACATGAAATTGGTAACAGTCAATTGGGTTGACCTTCATTGTCAAAGCTCCTTCTTGTTTCTTTTGAATAACTAACTCTGCCCATTTGGTCAATGTAGACGTCACTTTAATGCCTTCTTCTCGACACTCCCAAAACCAACGTTGTAGCAAAGCTCGAACATTTTCAAGGAATGAAGCAATAGGAAAATCTATAGGTTCTTTCAGTATAGAATTCATGGACTCCGCTATATTTGTTGTCATCATGTTATACCGTCTTCCTGGGCAGTGAACACGAGACCATCGTGCTATTCCAACATCATTTAAATATTTTCCTGAACCATTAGGAAATGCAAGAAGATGTCTCCACGCTTCTACAAACGTTGATTCACGATATGTTCTCGATGCATTATAAAACAAAGTAGCAACCGTGTCATTCTTATATTTATCATGCAAATTTTGACTCAAATGTTGGACACAAAGGCCGTGGAATGCAGAGGGGAAAACTGATGAAATACCCTTGGCGAAGCATGTTTTCCGATCTGTTACAAAGCCTAGATTAGGCACCTCCCCTATTGCACCTTTCAATTTTCCTAAGAACCACTGTATTGAGTCATCTGTTTCTCTATCAACTACTCCAAAGGCTAGAGGATAGATCTGATTGTTACCATCTAAACAAACGGCCACTATCAACTGACCCCGATATTTGTTCTTAAGAAATGTTCCGTCCATGACTATGACCGGTCTAATGCAATTTAAGAATCCTCTAACACATGCACCAACAACCATAAAAAGATATTTAAAGAAACGATCATCTTCGAGTTCCATGTGAAATATTGTACCTGAATTTGTAAATTTGAGTGCTTCACCATATTTACGCAAAAGATTATATGACTCTTCAGGAGACCCTCGCACTCGTTCATATGCATTTTCTCTGGCACGCCATGCTTTCTCATAACTCATATTTATGCCATAGTCTTGTCTCATGTCTTCTATGATATCACGTGGTTTGTATATGCGACCGGGTCCCTTGAATTTGGACTTTATTAATTCTCCAACAACCCAAGATTTTGCTTGCCTATGGTCACGATTCAAAAACTCAAGAGAACATGAATGAACTTTCACATACTTTTTAATCTTGAATATATTTGAATCCTTCAGTCTAACCGCTCGCAATCTCCAACCACACTGTTGTCGATGCATCTAACGAAAAGAACCTCTTTTGTAGACTTTTTTACTACAAACTAAAAAAAAATTTTCATTGCCAAACACTTAATCTCATTGACAAATCTCTCTTGCAAAAAAATATTTGTCCTACATCCAACTCTTCACTTGTAGAGCTTTCTTCCGACCAGCCACTTCCTTTTGTCTTCAACTTCCGACTAGAGGACCTGTAGTCAACTTTACCTTTTCCTTTGCAATCTTTTGTAGGAGCATCTCTTTGTTCTGGGATGTCAAACAATTCATTGTACATTTCAACTGACTCCCATGTAAAAGTATCATCTATTGAATGATATGACTCATATGATTCCCATATAGCCGAATTGGTCCCTATCATGTTATCACACAAGCCACCCTGAACTTCACCAATATCAACTTCATTCTCATCTAATGTATCCATTCCAATTGGAGGAGGATGAGGGTTTAAATTTTGAACTTGGTTGCTCCCAGATACTGAATTGTAATCTTTGTTTAACACTTTCATGCTTCGATTGCTTGTAGGCTCAAAAGATAGGTATAGGGGGACCTCCAATGGATTTTCACTAAGAATATAAAACTTCAAATCACGGTCATTGCTTAACTCAAATGGAGGAGCTTTCTTTTCCCCTTTGATCTCATATATACATCTTATCTTTATGTCGAACTTTGTAGGGTCAACTTCTGCAAGGTCATATAGTTCAGACTGTAAATCTTTGTGTGTTATTTCTTTAGGGACAACAATGCCTTTTAACACTCCTCCTTCATATTTTCTTCGTCCCTCATCCCATTCACCGCCGTGACGCACTAAAATCCGAACATGTGCCATCCTTAAACTACCTTAAGTAGTTTTGTATCTTCAAAAATTGATTTGAACTTAAGAACCTACAAAATGCGTGCAAGATGTAAAGAAATGGATTAGGAGGTGTACCAATTTGATTTTGAAATAAATAGTGGAAGTTTGGAACGTGCGAGATGTGTGCGAGATACGTGCGAGATGTGTGCGAGATAAAGCATGAGAGCCTAAGAGAGTTACTAAACATGCAAAGAATAGCTCTAAATGGATTAGGAGGTGTACCAAGTTGATTTTGAAATAAATAGTGAAAGTTCGGAACGTGCGAGATACATGCGAGATGTGTGCGAGATACGTGCGAGGTAAAGCATGAGGGCCTAAGAGAGTTACTAAACATGCAAAGAATAGCTCTAAATGGATTAGGAGGTGTACCAAGTTGATTTTGAAATAAATAGTGAAAGTTCGGAACGTGCGAGATACATGCGAGATGTATGCGAGATACGTGCGAGGTAAAGCATGAGGGCCTAAGAGAGTTACTAAACATGCAAAGAATAGCTCTAAATGGATTAGGAGGTGTACCAAGTTGATTTTGAAATAAATAGTGAAAGTTTGGAATGTGCGAGATAGGTGCGAGATAAAAAAAAATACGTGCGAGATAAAAAAAAAGAAACCTTCATTCCTTCTATTCCTATTGCTTACTCCTCCTCTATTTGATCCAACTAAATCCTCATCCTCTAGTTCAATTCATTTTTCACTACCCATTGAACTTTCTAAGAACCTAAAACCAAAATTTGACTAAACTAATTTACGGCAAATAAGTCCAATTCCAAAAACCAGACAATTACGGATGAAAATAGCACCAAATACCCTAACCAAACATTTACTTACAGCAGATAAATTGAAAATCGGTTAGACATGAAACTCACCTAAATAAGACGCTCGAAGTTGATTGAATGGTCCAAATAGGAGCGACGAAATGCACTGGACAACGACCGACGAAGGGCAAGCGACGAAGGGCAAACGACGATGGGCAAGCGACGATGGGCAAGTGACGATGGGCAAGTGACGATGGCCGGAGTAGGTTCAGGTGTTCTACACGAAAGAAAAGAGAAGGGAAAGGGAACTATACGCGAAAGAGAAGGAATCGATGGTGGAGAGAAGGGAAAGCAACGTGGAAGAGGGAAAGGAAAGGAAGGGCATTTTTGTCTATTCACACCCAAATTGTCCTAAAAGTCTTTCTTTTGAAAACTTGTCCCAAAATTCATTTAAATCTCTTTTTTTTAACCTGTTTTTGGCAATTTCCCAAATATTTGGCAGGATCAATTATTATTTTCTATTTCTCACTTTTAAAAAAAAATCGTGGAAATAACAAAGAAAATTGTTAAATTATTTTAATTTATGAAAAAACTAACTGTTTAGAATAATTTTTTTCATTTTTTTCATGAATCTACCTTTCCACATATGACAATTGTCCATATAGAAATATAGTGTATTTGTTGAGATCGAAAATTCAAATTAAATATCACATATCATGAATACATTGTATTTGTAAACAAACTCACTTATGATAATTCTTAACTAAATCAAAAAAAATATTATATTGTTCCAATAATCTCTAAAGATATGTCATTACTATCAAATTGCTATTTCCGTCAAAATTAACCGTTAATATATCAAAATATTGGATTGCAAATAGAAAAATAGAAAATCCCAAAAATGTTTTGATTTATGGCATAACCGACTGCTAGATTTTTTTTTTTCAATTTTTATGCCTAAGTATATCCTTTATAAAGAGTAATTCCTCCCATATAAATAGAGTGTGTATTTGTATAGATAAAAAAATCAAACAAAATATCAGAGAGTACGAAAATAACGTATTTATCAATACATTCACTTTTGGGAAGATTTCGCCAACATCCACCAAAGATATGGCTTTAGTTTCAACATCCCCTAATTATTCGGATTTAAATCAATTAATTCACAAAATTTTAATAACAATTTGAATCTACAATTTATATCCTCCCCTAAAATCTTTAATTTGAATTCAAATTTTACCTCATATCCCTAAAATAACACAAATATAAATTCAACTATTTCGTATTTTTTATTTTTCAAACTATTTATAAAAAAATAGGCATAAATAATACATAATACATAATTGATATTTATTAACCTTTTGAGTTTAAAAATATATATATATCATCCTAGAATAGTTAGTTTTAATCTCAATTTTGAACCTTATTTTTAAATTCAATTTTTAATAGTTAGTTTAAATCCCTAAAATTATGCTAAAGATATAAATTTGAGTTAGATTATCATCCCTAAAATAATACAAAAATAACAAACTTCATTTACAACATTTTCATCCCCAAATTTTGTTGATTTAACAATAATTTCATAAATAGTACATAATAGGCAATTGTTATTTTGAATTCAAATTTTATATACGCCTAAAATGATGTAAATATATCTACAAGATTCTGGGGTTTGTTATATTTTAAAGAATTTGTTAATAATATTGGTAATTATTACAATTTCTTAAATGACCTTAAATATGCCTCAATGGCGTTTTTGTAATTAATTGAATCTTCTTCCTTATGTCTTTTAAATTAAATTAGAGAAAAGGAAAGAAACATAAAAAATAGGAAGAGGGGGCAGCCACAGGTTGAAAAAACACAGTAGAGAGATTTTTCTAGCAAAAAAGATTGATAGAGAAGAGTGTGGTGCGACGATTTCCGACATTCCAACAGAAAGAGAGACGTTGGTCAATGGAGAGGAAGACATTAAAGGTTTAGTCGTGGGTTTTTAGGCGAACAGAAGGTGACGATTTTGTGTTGTTTATGGCAGCTCCGGCATTCATTTCAATAGCTTCACAATATGTTTAACGGCTGGTTTAACCATAGTCCTGCAGCCGTCAGAGGTTGGTTTAGCAATTAGAGGAAGTTGGAGTTTCAACGCCAGCGGCAATGAGCTTTTTTAGCAACGTTTGACAGCGTCCGACGTTGGTCGTGGGTTTGCTACAGGTTCTAACGTTTCGACGTCTATTGGAGTCAAGTTTAGTCAACTTTCACGGAATTAGCTGCAAACAAGACGAAAATCTCAAAGTCTCCGATCAGAGGAGCCGACAAGAAGAAAATCCAAGTATGAAAACTTTGAAAGGTTTGAAGGAGGCGAGCTGAAAGTTCCAATATAGTTTCTGCAATTGATGCTCCAATAGTTTCTGCATCTGATGGAAGTTTGATTTTAATGTGTTAATCATGTGTTGGGAATGTGATTTTAATTATAGGGTATTTGTAGTTTCTTGAATAATTGTATTTAGGATTCAATTTTTTTAGTTAGGTAGGGGCATTTAAGACATTATTCCAGTAATTAGTTATCCATATTTTGTGATTTTGCTATTTTATCAAATTTAATAAAATTTTGTCATTTAGTAAACCTTCTCTTTTCTATTCTTCTTGTCAGCCTTTTTTTTCCCTTTTCAATAGCCCACTTAAAATGGGCTATTAAAAGTCCTATTTGTTGTAGTATAAATCATGGTGAAAGTGAATCCCAGGTAAATTCCAAATCTAGTTGAGGAATGAATTATGAGACGTTGGTGAAAGTGAATCCCAAGTCTATCACGAGATGCTGATGGAAGTGAATTTCAGGTCCAAGGATGAGATGCTAGTGAAAACGAATCCTATGTCTAATGAAAGAATGATTATTGCGAGACGCTGGTAGAAATCCTAAGTTTATCGTGAGACGCTGGTGAATGTGAATTCTAGGTCTAGGCAATGAGATGAGGTGGGAGAATCCCAAATCTTGACAACGAGTAGTGAATGTCCTGATAAATGAAACGCATGGAATTTTAATGTTTTTTTTTTTGTGGTTATGAATTGATGCAATGAGATTATATATATATATGTGTGTGTGTGTGTGTGTGTGTGTGTGTTTATGAAATGATATCGTTATCATTATATCTGAAAAATGTTGTATTCCCCAAAAAGGTATTTCCTAAACTCATCACTCACTAAGCCTTTGACTTATGTTTTAAGTTTTCCCTCCTCCAAGTTGTCAGGCGTCAAGCTAAGTAAAGAAAGGATGTCAAGCATGGAAACCAAGTAAAGGAGGGTAAGATGGGTTGTTATGTAAAATCGTACAACAAGCAAGCCGAGAGTGATGGGTTAAAAGAGTTAGTAGGTAAGAACTTTACTCCATGACGCTAAGGGCTACAACTCAGTTTTGAAGAGAGGCTGAGAGTTACATCACATATTTGTGAGCCCGAAGACAATGAATGGAAAAATTGAGCCAGACATGAAAAGCCTAAAGGTTGTCCTTGAGTTAGGTTGCTAGGCGATCAAGGAGAAGGACGAGAAAGAGATTTTTATATCCCTAAACAACTTGACGTGAAAAGTAGCATCCTAGTGGATGAAGGAAGGCATGGAGTGTGGAAAGAATACGAAAAAAATGTATGAAAATGAATGTCAAAGATGCATGATCGGTAACCTCATGTATTTTCATATATTTTGTTGCATGAAGGTTAATTTGTCAATAATTAATTTGTTATGGTCATATCTTTGTCAATACAACTTTATTTTAACTAAATGACCACTTACGTTTCATACGTTTTGTGTGTGTTGTTTATGAAAAAAATGGTCTTACAATGTTTACACTTATATAAATTAAAGTAAATAATTTATAATAAGTTTTTGTTTGGCTAATAAGCATGGTTGAAAGAATACATAAAAATGTATGAAAACTACGTAGTCGTTACACTAAAACAAAATTGTATTTATAGAGATATGACCGAAACAAAATAAAAAAAATAAGAGATTGTTCGCTAGAGGTTAGCGTGATTGCAAAAATGAGAGAGAAACTCAAAAAACTAAGATAGAAATGAAAAGAGGTTTGATTAAAATTATGAGAAAATGAGATATTTTCCATCTTGAGAAAATAAAAAAGTAAAAAATTAATTCTATCTTGGTCCCTAAATTTTGTATCTTGTTTTATTTTGGCCTCTTAAATTTTTAAAACGTCTATTTTAGACTTTAATTAAAAACTAGATGATAAATTGATGCATTTTAAAAACTCAAAAAACCACATTGTCTTTTAAATTTTGATCGTCCCCATTTTGGTGCATTGACATTGCATTTTAATTTATCAACTCATATGATAGATGCAATTTTATCATGCACTAACTTTTTAGTGCCTCAAATTTGGGACATTTTGTAATTCATTGATTGGGTTTTTTCTCTTCCTTCTAATTCTTCTCCTTTTCTTTCTTTTTGTTTTGTGATTCATTGTGAGAATATTTATCTGTAACTTCGTTGAGTTTTATTTTATATATGATTTGTACTTATTTTATTTTTCTAATTTACTTTACATGGTCGTAGATGTTAATACCTATATGCCAATTTTATTATATTTTTTATTCTATTCAATATACTTTTGAATTGCTTCAAGATTCTAATTTGAAAAAAAAATGGTGAAGTAAGAGGGGATGAAAGAGATTTGAGTTTTTGAGGAATAAAATAACAAATTAGATTTTGGGTTTGTTTGCTCCAAGTGCGTTTGATTATGTTTCTGTGTTGCACAAGAAATTTATAGAATAAATTAACAAAATTTATTGGTTATTTATCAATTTAATTAATACGATGAATATAATCTAACTTAATCATCTAAATATAGAAGACACATCATTGTTTCCTTAAAGAATTAATAGAATCTTAACGACATAGATCAAAGTAAGCTTCTTTTAAAGTTTGAGGACAAAGACAAACTTTCTAAAGGTTTTGAAGACTAAAATAGAACAACATATGAAATGTAAGAACTAAAATAGAATTTAAACAAAAAAAAAAAAAAAAAAAAAAAGAAAAAGGAGTTTAACATAAAACTTGGAGAATTACCCTTGTCGAAAATATTGTAAAATTTTAAACTTTATAATAATTTACAAATAGATAGATTTAAAATTTTGCTATATTTTTGTTAAATAGTTTGATTTATGAAATTTTTTTATAAATATAACAAACTACTAAAATATTTTCAGTCGCTTAAGAAAGCCATGATTAGTCATTTCTTAAATATTTCAGGTGTGCCCTTCCATATTTTTCTTTCCTCTACCATTTTTTTATCGGTCTTCCTCTCTTGCTCTTCTTTTCTTAAATTTTTTACTTTGTTTTAAAAGAAGCCAAATCTAAAAGACGGTGTATAGCCATTTAGATTTATTAGGTAACCAAAGATGGTGTATAGCCATTTAGATTTATTGGGTAACTAAATAAGATTGTAAATCTAGATGCCAGAAGATTGTGTATAAAGAATTGTTTAGCCAAATCTGAACGATTGTAGTCAAATCTAAACAAATAGTGAAAAAAATTATTGTCAATCTAATTAATTAAATACCAATAACTCAATCTAAACGATAATGTACAAATATATTATGCATTTTACCAAAGAAGAAGGTATTTTCTTATTTTGTTATATTTTCTAAAAGACGAATTTATTTATTTATTGTACTATGTTTAAAAACGTCTCTAAAAACTTTTGGATTTTAGGTTTTTTCTTTTTTTGTTGGGAATTTTCGTAAGAGAGAAGGTCCTACGTGTATGTTTTTCAGTCACGTAGAAACCTATTCGGACCCACTGAGTGGTTTGCTACTAAGCTTCTCTCACTCTCACTCCTCTCTCATCTTCTCCATTTCACTGATTCACTCCCATTCTCAACTCTCGACGCTCCAATGTTTGCTACAGCGCTGGGATCCGTCTCCGCCTCCTCCTTTCTCTCACAGATTGCCTCCATCGGTGCTTCTTACGCCCCTTCGACCTCTACCTCCTTCTCCCTTGTACTTCCCAGGCCCCTCTCTCAGTCAAGTTCCGGAGTCCTACATACTCTATCTCCGCCGCCTGAATCGGTTCGACGTGCTCGGGTGAGTTCAACTTTCATCACTTCTTTCTTCAACTGTGAAGGTGTTTGCTTACTCTTGATGCGATGAACTAGACTTATTCCCCTTTTCTTTTTTTGTCTGTGTTTTGAATTTTCTTAAGTACATTTAGCCCCCAAACAAAATCCTAATTGTACCTTAAAATGTAAAAGAACCTTCAATTCCCAAAACACACTCAAAGATGCGAAAGACCACCATTTGACTCCGAAATCAAATAATCTTCCGAAGATGCTTGATTTAGTTCTTTTTTTTATATAGGAACATTTCTTTGAATGAATGAAATAAGGGAAGACCCAGCGGCCAGCACATAGGTGATTATAAGAAATCTCTCCAATAGGAAAGGAAAAAAATATAAACTAGGAAGTAAAAAGAGATTCAGAATTACACTAATAGAAAACGTAAGTAAGAACCGAGTCCAAAAATCTATCAAAAGCAGAGGATGTGTCTCTAAAGAGCTGACCATTACATTCATCACAAAGAGTCCAAACGAAATCTCACGCAATAGCTAACCTAATAAAATGTCTAGTGGCACCAAAAGGATGCCCAACAAGCAAAAATTCCTCGAGAGCAATGGCGGAGTTGGTGAAGGCCAAAGACCAATCAAAGGCTTCCAGAACAATATCCCAAAAATGTGACGCGAAAGAGCAGTGAGCAAACAAATGAGCTGGGGTTTCAGAGGTATAGCAACACATGGAGCACCACGAAGGGGAAAGATGCATATAAGGTATATATGATATGACGCCGTAATCTATTTTACGTGTTTATGGCTCCAAGTTTGAGCTGACGTAAGGAAATTTTAATTTTCTTCAGGTAAGTATCCTTCCAAATAATTGTGTAGAGGTCCTTCCAAAGTGGTCATTAGTTCCAATAATATCAACCACGAGAGATTTAACGATGAAATACAGTGATGCATTGGCCAAATCCAAACATTAGCAGTAGATCAGTGTCTAACAGATGTGAGATGATCAGATAAAATATCCCATTTAGAAATTTTCAAATAATTAATGTTTCAACAGAGGTGAAGATCCGATAAATCAGAATCAACAATCCATACATCTGCCACCTTTCAGTAGGGCAAAGAGCAAGGAGAAACATGTGGGTGAATGAAATAGCTAAAATACCCCAACTCAGCCAAGGATCAACCCAAAAAAGGGTTAGTACCATCACCAATACGATGTTGAAAACAACTATCAGTCAGCCCAATGTTCTGACAAATATACCTCCAAGGGGAGAGACGTGAACCATGATGTTTGCGGAGGGCCAGCCTCTATCGGTCAAATGATGGTTAGCATCAATAACTTTCCGCCATAACACATCCTGCTCGGTAAGGAATTGCCAAATCCATTTAGCCCAAAGGGCAACAATGGTGGAAATTTCCAATACAAGAGAAGAAAGATGATGCCTCTAATCGTTGAGTTCTATTCCAGTTGCAAAGGAAAAATTTAAGTTCCTTTAATTTTCATCATTAGTCCATGTCTATGTATGTCAACACGGGGATGATTATTCCACCAAACCTCCACCATAGCCCGAAAAGAAGAAATTGTAAGTTGAGCATTCTCAAAACGGATAGGGAGTACCTCAATCCATTACTCGAAGTCAGAAACGAAGGAAAATGGTTTGATTTTATGCTATTGAGCCACTTTGAGATCATTGAACCAAACTTGGCAATGCATGCCAAGTAAGCAAGAATCTATCTGATAAAGATAGATATTTAGTAAGGCCAGAAGTCAACCAAGTAACAACCATTATTGAGAGGAATATCATGCAATTGAGTAATTCATAGAATGCAATCTGCTGATTGAAAGTTGCATACTTTAAGAGACAAAATGATCGTGAGATTTCTGTAAAGTCCATCGATTCACATTAAAGTCAGTTGCGATTACCCTTCTGTCTCCCCCAACCCAACCCAATCGTTAAGCTCTTTCCAATAATCTATTCTGACCCAACCCAACCCAATAGTTAAGCTCTTTCCAATAATCTACTCAAAACATCGTCAGAGGGTCCATAATGTAAACCGAAGAGAAAACCATCAACCAAAGATAAATGTACAAACACAATAAAATGGCCTTGAATAGTCTCGTGAACTTTATAATCAGGTTCACTTTATAAGACAAGAATACCACCATAATAGAGGTCGACAATTCAGAAGATGCTTTCTCAAGAGCCAAAGGCATATTGACTTGGCTTAATTGTGGTATTCTCTCAACGGTGTTCCCCAGGTTGCTTCGTCTTGCTTTTTTATCTTGATATTAAGGTGGCTGATGTTGGATAGTAAATACAAAAGGTGGGATTTATGTCTTTGAAAGCGTGAAATCTTAATGACCTTGAAACTTCAGCTCTGAGCTTCCCTTTCTTAGTTGTTGTTCTTTGTTACATCTCGTGCTCCTCCTGATTCATGGAGGATCCTCATCTTTTTCTGTGAAATCTATCTCGCATGGGTGACTTGATGGACACTGTGGATTTCCTGCAAAGGATCTATATTCTTTTATGTGGATGGATCATTATCCTATTCCTAAGAAAATAAAAATTTTCTTATGAGAGCTTAGCTTGGATGTCGTCAATAGTGTTGATAGTCTTCAACATCGTATGCCTTATATGTTTCTCTCTCCATCTTAGTGTGCTATGTGTCAAAGCCATTATGAGTCCCCTGGTCATCCATTTATGCATTGTTCTTTTGCCTCTCGCTTCTAGCATATTATTTTGGATGCTTTTGAATCACGATTGGTCTTAGCCTGCCCCAACAATTCTGTTGACAGCTTCTGTGGGGAGAAAGACCACTTTTTCTAGTGCATCTGTGCTATTCTATGAGTGCTTTGGGACGAGAGGAATAGTAGGGTGTTTAGGGCGTTGAGAAGGGGAGTGAAGGCTTAATGTATCTTGTTAACCTTCATGTTTCCCATCAGGCTTCAATTTCAAAGACTTTTTGTTATTATTCTATGAACATGATTATGTATAGTTGGAGTGCCTTGTAACGGGATTCCTCCTTTTCATGGATTTGGTTTTTTGTATGCTCGTGTATTCTTTCATTCTTTCTCAATGAATGTCGTGTTTCTCATTTTAAAAAAAATACAATATTCTTGACATTTTGGCAAGTCATCCGTTTTATGGTACAAAGAAGATGGGTTGGTGGCCATATTGCATGTTTTTTTCTGGACTTTATGGGGTGAGTGTAATAAGCGTCTCTTTATTGACTTGTTTTGATAGTTTCATGGATTTGGTTCCGTCTACTAGGTTGTACGGGTGTAAAACTAAGCACCCTTTTAAGAGTTATAATCTTTCTTATTTAGTTTCCCGTTGAGATCTTTGTTGTAATCACCTATTGGTATTTAGAGTATCCCCTTGTTTCATTTTATCAATAAATGTTTTTTTAAAGGAAACAAATAATAAAAAGGAATATTGATGAAGGAACTAGAGGATGTAATTTGGGCTTACATAATAACACAACTGTAGCAAGACTGTCATTTGTTGTAACATTTAGGTTTAGGGGTTAATATATTCACAAAAATTGTTATGTCAATCTATCCAATCTAAGTCAATCTTTAAATTGTACAACTTTACCATGCATGAAATCTTGAACGAAGGAGGAGCCACAAAGTCGGTCATCATGAAGCTCAGTTTGCACGTTAGGCTCAATTTGCACAAGTAGGCACCTATTCACACACTAGAGAGTTCCTGGTTTAAGATTGGAGCCTTAGTGCTCAAGAGAGTTCTCCAAAAGGACCAACAAAACATCCTAGATAGTGTCCAACTTGGTAAATTTCTGGCCAAACTTAAAAGATGGGTGAAAGGTCATTTTAATTAATGATGACAGCAGAGTTTCAATTTTTTTTTTTCCTTTTGAAGGACTGGGTAAAAATCTTTACCTATTCTAAATAAGTTTATTTAATTAATAACTCATACTATGACCCTCCTAACATCCATTGCCCTATAAATGGTGACAATAAACAAACAGATAAACTAATAACTAACAAGTAGCGAGCAGTAGGGAAGTTTTTTTGGTAAAAGTGAGGATGAGAGTAATGGGACCACATTCAGGCTTCATTTGGTTGCAGGTGCTTGTGAATTTGCAGCAAACATTTCTGAGAAATCAGAACTGTTTTATCAGATGCAGGAACTGGGCAGGACGGTTTATTGGTCTCAGCAAAAATCCATCTACAAAAGCAGCTGTGATTACTGCAGCGTCCTCAGCAGCATCTGTGTGCATTGGGCCTGCTCTGGAGGTGCAAGAAATACGGGAGAGATCCAACAAGTGGCAATGGAATCAGTACTCCATAAACTATTTTGTTTCTCACTATCAACCTCAACAGCAACCACAATCAAGTTCAAGTCCTGTCGTCCTTTTAGTTCATGGATTTGGAGCTTCTATTCCCCATTGGCGCAGGTATGGTCTCTCTCCACTTTATTGACATTTTAACATTTGAGGTTACAGTCTCCAAAATCCAATAGGCAATAAGTTCTTGTAAGAATACAACGCATTCGTTAGGTGTTATGGACTGTCATTAAACCAACTGATTCACAGAAGTTCCAGCGATTGACTGGGTCATACATCAAACAGTCAACATGCCTTTATTCAGAGATTTGTTGTTCATGTCATGCATGTCAGCGAGTCCTGATATTTTATTTGGAGATTTCTTCAGGAATATTAGCACGTTGTCTCAATATTCAACTGTCTATGCCATTGATCTCCTTGGCTTTGGTGCTTCCGATAAGCCTGCTGGCTTTGCATATACAATGGAAACGTGGGCAGAGGTATGTTCTGATGGAAGGTTCTATTTTGTATTTAATCTTATGAAGATCTTCCATTATTAATCAATGGGGAACCGTTAATGTGATTCCTTTCTCACTGGTGACAGTTGGTAATAGATTTTGTGGATCAAATCATTAAGAAGCCAACTGTGCTAGTGGGTAACTCGGTGGGAAGCCTTGCTTGCGTGATTGCCGCTTCAGGTGCGTCAAACCATAATTTTCAGAAATAGATCCTTAAGAAGCACTCTTGATTTTTGAAACTTTTCTTATGTTTACCGAAAAACCAGATTCCAGTAGGAATCTAGTTCGAGGACTTGTTCTCTTAAACTGTGCTGGTGGTATGAACAATAAAGCAATTGTCGACGATTGGAGGATCAAACTGTTATTACCTTTGCTTTGGCTGGTCGATTTCTTATTGAACCAACGAATAATTGCTTCAGCACTATTCAAACGTGTGAAAAAGAGGTATCTTGTATTTGGTATACTTTTATCCAGCTTTTGTTTTCATGTGGGAAAAGTTAAATGGAGATTAAAATTAGAGGAAGTATAATATTTCTTCGCAGAGATAGCTTGAGGAACATTTTGTCGTCCGTATATGGAAACAAGGAAAGTGTGGATGAAGATCTGATAGACGTAGGAGCCCTTTCTTCCCACTCACCTCTCTTCTTCCTCGGATTAATGATGTGTTCTAACCATGTTTGAATTGAAAAATATAGATAATTGTGGAACCAGCAAATGACGAAGGAGCGCTTGATGCTTTCGTTTCGATTGTTACAGGACCACCCGGGCCAAGCCCGGTTGAACTAATGCCAAAACTTTCCGTGCCTGTTCTGATTTTGTGGGGAGATAAAGATCCATTCACGCCACTTGATGGCCCTGTTGGAAAGTACTTCAGGAAGTTAAGTATGGAAGTTCCAAATGTCAGTCTCTTTGTATTGAAAGGAGTTGGACACTGTCCCCATGATGATAGACCTGAATTAGTGCATGAGAAACTCCTTCCATGGCTGGCTCAGCTTCCTGCTTTGTAAGAGGTAAGTTTTTCAATATGATTTATATGTATATTTGTTTGTATGGTCATCCAACTGTGATGCTTCAATGGGTGCCAAAATCCTTGCATGTATTTTACCAATTTGTTAGTTTAACCATTAAAAAAATGTCCTCATTATAGGTTGATCGTTTAATTATATTTGTTGCAAAGGGAAAACTCGCAATTCTTAGCTCAAATAATTGTCAATAATAACGTGTTTTTCTTTCTTTTTGTTGCTTGAAATTTTGAATTTTGAATCTTGAATAGGTTGTTTTCTATATGATACACTTGAAATTAATATTGAATTGATATTGATGTGCAATTTACCAAATATATAGTTGCACATAGCAAATGTTATACTTCGAAATTTAATTTGCAATGAATGCAATTGATATATTGTTTTTTCATTGTTGATACACTAATGTTACTTGAAATTACTTGAAATGATTCTAGAATGAGTGTTGATAGAATACTAATATACTAATGACGAATTTGAATTGAATTTTTAATGGTACTAATATTACTGATATACAATTGTTAATTTTTTAATGTTTTGCAACGAATGTCTATAAATTCTAGATGCACATATTTTGATATAATATTTATTATTGTACTTTGAACAGATGATAAATATTGATATCAATAGTATACTAACAATATTGTTGATATGCTTTGCTTTTCTTGCTTTGTAGCATTATCTCATGTTGCAATGTTCTTGTCTGAATTCATGTCTAAAGAGTTCGTGTTGACATGCTTTGCTTTTCTTGCATTGTAGCATTGTCTTACATTGCAATGCTCTTGTTTGAAATGTATGTATTTGTGAGTGCAGAGTTGTTTTATCTGACTTAAGGTCTTTGTTCATATTTCAATTTATCTGACTTAAGGTCTTTGTTCATATTTCAAGGACATCTAGTGCATAATTTATTTTTAGGATTACTATTTTTGTTTTGAAATTTTTTTATGATTACTGTTTGTTTTGAAAATTTTCTTTTTAATAATTCTATCTATTACCCATCTTTGTTTAGTAAAATGTGGATTGTAATTTTTTTAAAAAAGAATCTTATTATTGTTTTTGTAATGAATAAGAAGAGTAATTAGCCAACAAAAAATTTCTGCATGAATATAGTTAAATAAAACGAGAAATATGAGAATTCAAAACTTTTGATTTAAAAAATTTGCAATGAACTTTTTTATCGTATTCTTTGTTTTTTTTTTCTTTTTCTTCTTTCTGCTATGGCTCTATATTTTTCTTCTGTCATTAACTTTTTTCGAGAGAAGCTCTCTCCTTATCTTAGTAGCGAATGCAATATCACTACTTTTTTCAACAATCTCACGTTTGATTACTCTAAATTTAGAGGATTATCAGAGGACAAATCTCTATTTTTCATCATCTCTCGGTAAAAAATGTTATAGGAAACAAATATTCATTTTATGATTTCTTTTGTTATTTATTATATTTCATTTTTCATTTTTGGTATTTGTTATTTTTTGAACTTTTTTGTTCCGCCATTCTATTACATGCATACTTTTTCAAATTATTAATACTATTATTGCACTTAAAAGGTGATAAAATACAGTTATTTAACCAACATCCATACTACCACTCTAACCGTCATAAAACATATGAGTTGAATATGCACAAAAGATAGAATTCAAAATTAGTTGTCAATGTTGTTGTGTGGAGGCAATTGTCGAAGCCCATAAATGATCCAATCGGAGTTGTCATTGGAGCTTGACAGCTTGAAATTAGTCGACGAAGTTGGTTGGAGCCTCGAGTTGGTCACTAAAATTGAGTGTGTGAAAGTGTGTTGGAATACCTAGACAAAATGCCTAGACAAAACGTGTGCTTTCTCACCTTGTATATTGTCTAGTATACTCGTATCTTGCCTGAACAGAACGTCTTTTTTAGTTAGTTAAAGCGCTTAGTGATCAACTCATCTGGTCAAGTTGCCTGGTTAAGACGCCTACTGCAAAACAAAAACAAGTTAAAATAAAAGGTTGGGTCGCGAATTTTTCTTTATTTAAGACGTTTTGCGCCTCAGCAAACAGATTTGTATCGTCTCGTTGTTCCCAGGATAGAACAGTTGTTTTTCGTCAATTAGAACTGTATCGAAAATTGATCGGAATACTAACACTCAACTGGACACTCTTATGCTCGGTATACTGAAACAAAGAAATTTTGGTCGAGAGAGGGATAGTAAGTAGAGAAGGACAGGAGAGAATTTGGAGAGGAGGAAATTGTTTTATGTTTGTTGTTGTGAAATGAGAAGAGAAATGTGGCCTATATATAGTGAATGGGGAGAGGGGCTCCAACGTTCAAAAAGTTATGACAGTCAAAATTGTAACCGCTGAACATTTATTTTGTAATAAACTTGGTCGGTTATGGTTCATCATAATAAACACAACGATTGAACGTTTATTTTGAAAGATTTAATTTACAAAATGTTTATAACATAAGAAACAGTTTTGAAAATTAATGTTTGCTTATCTCCTCTCCTTTTCCAAAACTTGGGTCCCCTTAGGGCTCAAACCCATAGATGAAAGTATGGGTACTTAAAGGAACTTAGCAATGTGGGAGTGTTATTTTGGAATGAAATATTAATATAACTTTTGCTTTCTAAAATATTTCATTCAACAATCCCCACTTGGAAAATTTTTACTAACACATTCTTCCACTTGAAATTTTTTAAAAGATTTTCATCGAGCATTGTCTATCTAATGTTGTGCTTAAGCTAAGGTGTTTGATAACTTGAACCTTTACATAGTGACAATGATTTAAAATATTATAAAGTAACTCATGGTTTTAAACTTTACTTCTAAGAGGATTGCACACACAGTACTTTTCGAGTGAAGTTCTAAAATGTCCATGCTTTAAGGCCTTACACGTATATCCCAATTTAGTGGATGATCTAGAGAATTTTTCTAGAATTCCATAAAAAGCGGTGCTCACTTCCACATCCACAAAGGTGAATCTATCAAGAGTAATCCTGTAGCTAGATGCCCTACTTGATATCAAGTATAGAATTCATTAAGAACTAATTTCAACCTTCACATATGCTTCAGGATGTCATGCTAATCACTCAATCATAAGAATGGAACTCCTAGGTATTTAGCATGATTTTCTTCAATCATTTATGATCAATTATTACCCATTGAACTTATTTCTTGGGATCTTCAGTCTTTCAAGTTGGGTTTACCTCACAAGTGATTTAGTTTTCTTTAGGCTTGAGTCTCATTTTTCCTGAGGTTTTAAAAACCTTCTCTCTAACTAGTCCTTTCGTCGAAGGATCAGCCAAATTATCATCAAATCGTACATGATCCACTACACTGCACCAGTAGTGAGAAATTCTCTATTGGTACTATGTTTACGACGTATATGTCGTCTCTTGTCATTGTAATAACGGTTTTGAACTTTTGTGATAGCTGCAATACTATCACAATAGATCAGTATGGCTAGTATCGATCTTTTCCATGTAGGAATCTCTGATAGCAAGCTTCAAAGCCAACTTACTTCTTCATTAACAGTAGCTAGTGCTATATCAATTCTGACTCCATCGTTGACGGCTAAAACGGTTTATTTCTTGGATTTCCAAGCAATAGCTCTTCTTGCTATATTAAAAATGTAACCACTTGTAGCCTTTGAGTCATTTGAAAGGGAGTTCCAATCAGCATTGTTGTAACCTTCTAGTACAATGGGAAATTTTTGATAATGTAATCTTAGATTTTGGGTTTTCTTATGATATCTCATTACTCTTTCTACAGTATTCCAGTGTTCTAGGCTAGGTCTGCTAGTAAATCTACATAGTAACCCTATAGCATAATATGCTATGCCTGGTCTAGTGCAGTCAGTAGCATATCTCAGACTTCCTATGATGCTCGCATACTCAGATTGATTAACACTGCCGCCAATGTTTTTTAACAACGTAACACTAGAATCATAAGGTGTACAAGCTGGCTTGCTTTCAAAGTAGTTGTATTTCTTTATGATCTTCTCTATGTAATGGGATTGATATAAAGAAATTCCCTTTTCAATTCTAATAATTTTGATACCTAGGATTACATTAGCTTCTCCTAAGTCTTTCATGTCAAATTTTGCACTAAACATTGATTTTACATTGTTTATGACACCCAAGTTTGATCCAAAGATTAACATGTCATCTATATATAAGCATATGATAGTACATAGGTTATTCTTAGTATTATAGTAGCTGCATTTATCACTCTCTCATTTACTTTGAATCCTTGAGACATGATTAAATTATCAAACTTTTTGTGTCATTGTTTGGAAGCTTGTTTAAGGCCATAGAGGGATTTTATCTAATTTACAAACTTTATATTCTTGACCATGAACTATGAAATGTTCAGGTTGTTTCATATAGATCTCTTCTTCTAAATCACCGTTTAGGAAGACAGTCTTAACATCCATATGATGTATTAAGAGATTGTTTAAGGTAGTTATAGAAATCAACACTCTAATTGAGGTGATTCTAGTAATTGAGGAAAAAGTATCGAAGAAATTTATGTTTTTTCTCTGACCAAAACCTTTTGCTACTAGTCTAGCCATACTTATCTACTGATCCATCAGGTTTGAGTTTCTTCCTCAAAACCCATTTACAGCCTATTGCTTTGCAACCAGGGGTTAGGTCAACTAGGTGCCAAGTCCTATTTGATTCAAGACAGTCCATTTCATCATTGATACCTTCTTGCCATAAATTGACATCTATTGAGGATAAGGCTTATGCTAAATCATTAGGATCTTCTTTTACATTGTACATTTTGAAGTCTTCTCCAAAGTTTGTTATGGTTCTCGCTCTCTTCCTTCTTCTAGGTTCAAGATCTACTTCCTTATCTTGGGTTTGGATCCTACCTAAAGGTAAGCTATTAAAATTTACTATTTAGGCCCCTACTATTTCTAGATTGAAAAGGAAATCTATCTTCAAAAAAATCTACATCGTTTGATTCTATGATTACCTTGTTTTCTAAGTCATATAACCTATAGGTTATTTTCAGCATATTAATAGAGTAATTTGGACTCAACTTGTCTTGTTATGTATGTCTATATCTAATCCTATGCGGTGAGGCTGGTTATTGCATGCGAGATGCTCTCTATATCTCTCATCCTCGCGTGATTACTAAATCCTCATTGAGTACAAGTTTTCTTATTGCTTGTCCAAGTATAAGTGAAACAATAGGTTTTTTTTTGGGTAATATAGGGTCAAACACATGGAATTGATATCAAATCTTAGTTCTAAGGCTCTCTTCATCCATGTGGTATATACAATTTCTATTTATACAGTATAAGGGAAAAGTGTATCTAAAGCTAAACTACTATCTACACTAAAGATTCTGTAAAGGGAATAAGAATGGAGGCGAGGTGGATGTGTGAACTAACTTCTGTTAAGAAAGAGTGAAGGAAAAGATATTCACGTTACTATACGATTAAGTCATGCGACAGCCTTGATGCGAAAGAGATTGGTTAACTAACTTATGATTAAGGCAAGCATCTATCAGTGCCTTAAACGCCACACTTGCTCACCTCTCGGGATGCAAATGATAAAGCTTGGTTAAACAAGATCTATCTAGGAAGGGTTCACTTATACAACTTATAGAACTTCTCTTTTAAAGGTGACAACCTCTCGGCGCCAAATACCCACACTTGTTCTTCTTTCAGGACACAAGTGATGGAAGTTATTTCGTCAAGGTGGAGTTTGTCTCCAAACTCCCCCTTGCGCACATTAGTCATAGCCTTGCTACTTGCTCTCTTGAGTATTTGTTGATATACACTGGTCAAGTGATGACTATAGTTCAACTAACGCGATAAGCTTTACAAGCTAAACTTCTTATCAAGAACTTATCACAAACTTAAACTACAAATAACACATTAACAAATGAATAGTAAATGAATGCTGAATTGAAAATGTATAAACATACAATGTATTAAAAAATATAGGCCTTAAGCCACTGTATAATGTGAATATATACATTACAAAGAAGTATCAAAATGGAAAGTAAAGAGAATGACTTTACAAGTTAGGGGAAAGGAAGGATGAAATCTTCTCTTCTCTGACTCTACGCCTTCACTTACAGACTGACCGGAGATGAAGAAGAATGACTTTTACAGACAACGGAGGGCTACTCCTTTCCGCCACTCTCTAGGATTTGGTCGATCCATTCAATCCCTTTTAAAGCCGGTCACTTTACTTGGTAGGGAATGAGTCCTTTTATAGGCAACTTTCGACGGGAAACTTCTATTCTTCTGATTATACCAGTACCGATTGCAGTCTTATCAAGTCACACCAACTCCAACTACCATTTTTGTCTTCTAGTGAACCTTCCTTGCGTGATGACGTAGTTCCTCGTCTAGAAATTGTACTTGCAAGACGGGTTCTTCTCTCGTAATGCTTTGATGCGCTACTCTGTGATTCACTGTTCTTCTTTTCTTATTAATCTTGTGTTAAAATACTAAAAACAAGGTAAAACAGGTATGGAGATTTATGTAAAATGTATTTCCTAATAGTTATGAATTTGCAATGGAAGCTACGCTTTTTGACACATTTACTACGCGTTTTGGTTCTATTATTCTACCTAAAAGGCTATAACAACTTGTATTTCTACAAGTTATCACGTATTCTATAAAGACACGGCCATAAGCTCTACTTGATAGTTTTCTTCTTTTATGATAAGGTATTATAACATAGGCTAAACAACCTCAAGTTTTGAGATAAGACAGGTTTGGTGTTTTATTCTTAAGGACTTCGTATGCTGAAGTTTTATTGTTTAATTTAGGAATCCTATTAAGGACATAAGTAACAATCTTTATTATTTTACCCCATAAGATGGTATTACTCCTAAATCAAGTAAGATAGCAACTACTAACTCGGTTAGAGTTATATTTTTCCTTTCAGCTTTTCCATTCATTTTAAGAGAATAGGGAATAGTTTTTTTTCTTGTGTATTATTCATTTTGAGTTATAAAACTCATTAAAAGCAACTAAATTATATTCAGTTCCTTTATCATTACGAAGTCTTTTAATTCTTTTATTAAATTGATTATATATTTTGGTTACAAACACCTTAAACATGTCAAAGGCATCACTTTTATTTTTAAGCAGATAAATAAAAGTAAAGTTAGAACAGTCATCTATAAAGATTATAAAATACCTTCTACTATTCCTAGTTAACATACCATCAAATTCACATAAATCATAATGAATTAATTCTAGAGGTTCAGTTACCTAGTTACAGATTTATGTGAAGTTTTAGTTATCTTTGCTTTACTACAACATGTACATTTTTCAAATTTATGCAAAGATAACTTAGGAACAAGATTAACCTACTCATGTTGCTAATTAGTCTTTATTAACATGACAAAGTCTAGCATGCCAAATATTAAAGTTAGACAACTTGTCAGCAAAAGACATTTTCTTATTCATTTCCAAATTTAATTTAAACATTCCATCAGTTGCATAACTCTTCCCCACAAATACATTATTTTTTGTTAAGGTAAAAAGATATGATCCTATTATTTGAGTGAAGTCTGCTTTGTTGAGGAGATATCCTGAGATCATGTTCTTTCAAATTTCAAGAGTGTGCATAACTTCTTTCAGCACAAGCGTCTTGCCAAATGTGAATTTTCATTTCACTTCTCCAATATCTGCCACTTTGGTTATGTGGTAATCCCTCAGAAGGATATTCTTATCCTTAGTTTCGTTATATTTTTCTAAATAAACTAAAATCATGACAGACATGGTATGATGCACCAGTGTCTAGCCACCAACCTTCAGGCCCCCTCAATCAATTTTATTTCTGTCACCATAGCTACTAATTCCTCTTTTACTAGGTTCGCCTGTACAGCAGAACGATTCCCGTTTCTACAATTTCTAGCTAAATGTTCAGGTTTATTATAATTATAACAAGCAATTTTATTGTACTTCTGGAATGGAGTTTCTAAGAGTTCTTTTTTTTTTTGGGACCTTTGTTTTAAACTTTCATTTTGTATCCTTTTGGTTTCAGGCCGACTTCAGTATAGTAGTGAGATTTCTTTCTGGGAACAGCTTTCGCCTTCTCTTTTTTATTATGCTTTCAGACCTCCTCCTCAATCCTTAGCCTTCCAAGGAGAACTCCTTCGTCTTATACCTTAGAGTATTCTTAAAATCCTTCCATAGTGAAGGTAGCTTGTCAATAATAAGAGCAACTTGGAATTGTTCATCAAGTGGCATACTTTCGCTGATTATCTCATGTGCAATCTTCTGTATCCCATGTGATTGAGCCTCCACAGACCTGTCGTCAGTCATTTGATACCGTAAGTATCTGCTTATTGCGTACTTCTTGGATCAAGCTTCCTCAGTGTCATACTTCTTCTGTAACGCATCCCACACTTCTTTCGCAGTAGACATGGTACTGTAATAATCATATAATTCATTAGTAAGACCATTTAAAATTAAGTTCTTATGAAGAAATTAAGTTCTTATGATGAAGTTTGTCACTTTCCATGCGGTAAGATTCTTAATCTTCTCCTCCGTTGGATTGGATTATGGGACCTTTGGTTTTTCAGTGAGTACAGGTGGCAGCAACTTTCTTCAATGTAAGAAAGAATAACATCTTTTGCTTCCAATGCTTAAAGTGTGCTCCATCAAAATGAAATGGGCAGTTGAGATCGGAAGACATCAAATCGCTCTGGAATGATCCAGCCATCGTAGCAAAATGAATCGTCTTAAAATTGTTGGAACACATTGGGAGTATCGCCTAGACAGAATGCCTAGACAGAGCGCGTGCTTTCTCGCCTTGTATATTGCCTAGTATATTGGTATCTCGCTTGATATATTGTTATCTCGCCTGAACAAAACCCATTCTTTAGTTAGCTCGCCTACTGGTCAAATCGCCTAATGTACTCACCTGGTCAAAATGTCTACTGCAAAACGAAAACAAGTTAAAATAAAATGATGAGTCACGGATCTCGCTCTTTTGTGCAAACAAATTTTTATCGCTCCGTCATCCCCAAGATAGAATAGTTGTGTTTCGTCGATCAGAATTGCATAAAAATCAATCAAAACACCAACAATCAAATAGACACTCTTATGCTCGTATACTGAAACAAAGAAATTCTTGGCATAGAGCCCAATAGGCGGAGAGAGACAAGAGAGAATTTGGAGAGAGAAATTGTTTTGTGTTTATTGTTGTGAAATGAGAAGAAAATTAATTTTAGCAAAAATTATATTATATTATTCTTAGCCTCGGCTTGCCCAACTAACTGACCAGATGGCGACACACATGTGGAGATATCGGTAAACCTATTTTTGCCTATCTCCTCTCGCCCTTCTAAAACTTGGGTGCCCCTTGGGGTTCAAATCCATAGATGAAAGTATGGATACTTAAAGCATTTTCACATTCTATCTTAATAACGTGGAAATGCTATTTTGGTATAAAATATTAATATAAATTTTTCATTCAACAAAATGGTTGTTCAAGTTGGTTCTCTTTGTGTGGCAACGGTGCTTTGCCAATAGCAACCAATGAAGGACATTGATAAAATATTGAAAAAAGAGAGAGTTGGAGTGAGTTGTTAAAATATACCAACTCAACTCTATCAACATTTAAATCGGTGGGCCAAATAATGGGTTGGTATCCAACTCAACTTATATTGGTGAACCAAACATCCCTTAACTAATTAGTTTAAGCTAGAATTAACTTGAATCATGCCAATGATCTGGTGAGCTTGAATTTGTGCAATTAAGCACATTTTAACATTAAATTTCCTAGAAAGAACATCATTCAGGCTAAGGAAGATGGAAATCCCACAGCAAATTAGATTAGGAATTGTCTTAATCTCCTTTTTGAAGAAAATATGTCTAATTATAATGTTCAACTTTGTAATTTAATTAAATATGGAATACATTACCTGATAAGGAAACCATAATTTATTTAAATCATAAATCTATAATCTAATTTAATGAAGAATAATTTTTGGTTGCTTTTAAATATAAAATCAACCAAAATATATATAAATAGTAAAATATCTATGAAATTTTTACTACATTCATAAATATTTTAAGTAATTTTGTTATTTAAAATAAATTTTCAATATCTTTTTCGTCTCAAATATTTTCTTTTCTTTTTAACTCCAATACTGGTTAGTTTTGTGAGCTTTCAATCATATAAGGTGGGTTAGTTTTATGAGCTTTCAATCATATAAGGTGGGTTGATGATATCAAACTTATATGTGATATATGATTGTGTTTTAATTTTTTTCTTGAATAGTTTATCATCATAAAATGGAGAGACCGTTAGCTTCATGAGCTTTCAATCATATGATGTGTTTTGTTGAAACAAACTTCTAATTACAACTAATTATTTTCTTAAGAAAAGAGGATAGAGGTTTATGTTCGCACTTTATAAATAAATAAACCAAAACTATCTTTCAACCATATTTTTCAAAATATAAAACTTTCCTAGGATGAGATAAGGAGGCCAAGATGTTGACTTTAGCAAAGTCATGAAACGAACATACTGTGGTTTATTTATTTAAAATAATTGGAAAAAGAAAACTTTTTTTTTCAAGGAAAAAGAAAACTTTTTTTTTTTCAAGGAAAAAGAAAGTTTATGGAATCCAATTTTCTTTTATGTTTGTTATTATTTAAGTAAATATTTATAGATCATTACAACAGACTCTCTTGACGTTTTTAAACTGTCAAGAATTATTATTCTTGACATTTTAAAACCGTCATTGAAGTCAACATAAAAAAGTTGAAGTTCTTAATGGTTGATAAAAATGACAAGAATAGTAAAATGAAAAACAAGTTAACTTCAAATCTTGACATCCCAAGATATTGATTCTCATCCTAGGAACCCTAATATCAACATCATGAATATTCTAAGTTTCATCGTTTAGAAAGTTTACTTTTGAAAGTATTGGATCAAATACTAAAGATAAATCTAAATATATTATCTGAACATCCTAATATAGAAGAAATATTTTAAAGATCAATCTTAGATATTTTTAAAAATCAAACAATAAGAGTATGAAAACAACATTGACAAAAAAAATGAAAGAAACACAAAAACCTAAAGATTGAACGTATAAAGCAAATACATAGGTCTAATATGTGTGAGAGACTTCACAAAATTTAAAATATGTACCTACAAATCAAATGCATAAAACGTGGACTATAATTAATATTCAAACAACTATCATAAAACCTAAGCACACTAGTATATTAAATAAAAAGGCAAGAAAAAATACAAATACAAATCCTGCATTTGGAAAGAAATGAAATTACTAGTCACAATACTCGCTTACGTGTTCTTTGTTGCTTGGGAACTAGCAAGACTCTTAAGTTGAGAGTGATATATCATAGCATTTGTGCTGAAATTATGCTAAAATTAAAGTACAGAATCCTAGCCCTTCTCGAACGTCGCTCAATGCTTCATAATAGAATGGAAGTGTTGCAAAGTTCAACTCAATGCTATGAGAGATATTGTTAACCCTACGAGAAATTGACAATTTTCTGATAGCTGAAATTACTGAAAAATGTATCAAAATGCATCAGAAAAGAAACAGAACTCCCAATGCCATTTTGTTCATCTTAAATGCCATTTCCAACGGCGTACTATTGAACATTAGGAATACCTCACAACACTCGACGAGCATGGTACACTGTTGGGAGAACTTAACTCCCGACGGCTTCAAAACACCATTGGGAGTTAGAGACCACCCTTGACAGGTGCTTAGATTGCCAGTTATCGCCTGACAACCCACCTTATCGAGGGAGTGCTTGAATTTCCAATGGGGTCGTCGAGAATAGTTTCTTCAGTTTCTTTTTTTGTTGAAATTATTGTTTTTTTACAGTCACATGAATCGTTTCTTTTTCAGTTTTTTTATCAAAAATTCAAAAGAATATTGTCAAACCAATCAATATATATTAAATAACAAAATTGGAACACAAAAGTAGATGTTTGCAAAATTAAAATATATTTTGTAACAAAAACTAAAAAAAAGTTTATATAATGGTCTACAAAGTTCTTTTGAATTAATAAATACTTTTAAAAAAAATGTCATTTTCAAATGTTACCTTCGAACAACTCTTTATCTACGATTACATCAAGTAAATCACATTGTTACATTCAAAAGGTTGCTTGTTCTTCTAAGTAGAGCATTTTTGTCTTCTATGAATATGCTTTGGTGTATCTTTTAAATTGATGTTATTAGGTAGAGGGAATTAAAAACAGGTAGATTTTGTGGGGACTTATATGAAATTAAGTTAAATTTATTTAGTTATTATTATTAGTAGTTGAATACAATTAAATCATTATCTATAAATATTTGTTCTAAAGTTAGATCTAAGATTTATAAAAAACTTATGATATAAAAAACTCTATCCTGTAATCATTTCATTTTATATTTCTTGTTTTTCTAAAATTGAGTTTACAAGGAGGAATTGTCATGAATAGTTACCGAATGAAAATATTTAAAGCAGGGCTTAGTTATTTTTTAGGGCCAGTTGGAAAAGTAGGGGAATTTTGAGAAAAAAAAAATTAAGGATAAGAGGTTGTTTTTAAACATATTAAAAACTGTATTTAAGGTATTTCCTTTAATCTGGTTGGGGTCATGGTGTATCTTTTATAGTATTAATTTAATAAATTTTAGTTGTTGTTGTATGCAGGTCATGATGAGATTGTTCAGTCCACATAAAACAACACTAATGTTTGTCATACGTGATAAAACAAGGGTATGTTAATATTTCCTGGGTAGTTTATATCTTGAGTTGTTGTAGAAAAACCATATGTTGCAAGCTTTTAATTTTCTAATTTTCTTTATTGCTTTTGTTATTTTTTCTGTATGTAGATACCATTGGAAAATTTAGAGCCTGTTCTTAGAGGATGTACATAAGGTAAATTATTGGTGCTCTTAAATATTGTAATGCTCAGAAAGTGCTATTTTGTTCTTATTTGAATTCCTCCATATTTGTTATGTAATGGTTAGAGAGTAGTATTTTTGTAGATAATTATTGTTGACATATTTTGTCTATTATTATGTTGGAAATTAGGTTGTAAATTTGAGACAGAGATTCTTCCATTCTATTGCCCTAGGAGGACTGGTTGAGGTTGGAAGAAGAAGTACAGTCCTGTCCAAACAAACTGATTACATTTGTTGCCTTTTCTCCCGACTGTAAATCAACTGATTGCATTAATAGATGAGCGAGGTTTCATTGGGGTTCAAATTTCAAACCAAACAAACTTAAATTGTTGGTCAAGTGTAGATCTCTTTCTTTTTTAGAAACAAACAAGCGTAAATAAGTGTTTGGTGTGAAATGCATATTTGTTTCTATAATTCTTTTGTAAATGAGAACAATTCCTTAAAATGTGTTTGGTGTGAAATGCATATTTGTTTATGCAATTCTAAAGATTAAATGATGCTTCAAATGAATTGTTGGTTGTTCATTGTGTATTTTGTGTTGATATTTTTGTTATGAAATGCAATGGTAGGAAAGGGGAAGGCCTTTAATAACACTAGAGAGAAGCATAGAGTGAAGCAATCGATTAAGGTGCCCACGATTAGTAACAAGCTAGCAGATATGATGATTATTCATGGAGGAAATATGGCCAAAAGCCAATCAAGGGTTCTCCATACCCAAGGTATATAAATATGATTGCTTTACTTTTCAGCTTATTGTGTTGATGTTGCTTATTTCTTTATAGATTGATATTGGTTTTCATAATAATGTTATGTAAAAAAATGTTGATTATTCATTTGGCGGGAAATATTATGAGCTAATCAATTACAAGAATTCATAGGTTGTCCCATAAAATGGTTTTTTTTTTTTTTTTTATTTGGAAAAAGGATTGTATATGATTGTATCTATGGAATATTTCTAATATTAGATTGAAGAGATTTAGGAAAGCCTGATGGATGGGGTAGACTGAAGAGAGTTATGTGGATTGGGGTGTGGATATAAAATCTTGAGAACTTTTCATCCTTCTTGCAATTTTAGTGCTTCAAACAACTTTGTTATTCTATATAAATGGTTTATTTGGATATTGTTTGTAGATAATTGAAGTCATATCGGGTTAAAAGTTAAGTGATTGTGCAGAGATGGCTAAGCGACCGTTGAAAATTGAAGACTGAGAAGGCGTTTAGGATTTTTAATTATTTAATTCTTGTATTAGGATCTTTTTTCATGTACTGTTGTAGAATGTATATATAAATATAATATTAAGATTTTATTTTGTGTATTCAAATGTAAAAGACAAATATTGTAGTTTCTAAAATAATATGAATTTCATTGATTTCTTGGCGTATGAAAAACATATTTATCTACATTAACCCAATGTCGGTCTATAGGACAATAATGTAACAATTAAATAAAAATAAATTTGTAAAAATGAATCCCAAAACTAGGCTTTAATGTTGGTTTTAAACCGACATCAGAGTTCAACCGACATTAAAGGGCTTCAATAACACTATCAAAGATGTCAGTTGAAAACTGACAAACCGACATTAAAGAGGCCTTTAATGTCGTTTTTAAACCGACATTAAAGGCCTTTAATAACGCTTACAAAGATGTCGGTTGTCAAGTGACATTAAAGGTCAGATTTCTTCTAGTGGCCTTCATTCTCTAACAAATAAAGTCAAGCAAAAAATGCACAACTCCCTCCATCAATAGAGCTAATAAAGCAAAATCATTCACCCATCAATAACATGTTAATCAAACATCACACCTCTCAACACAACAAGTCAAGTAAAACGTTCACCCACACCTCAACACAACAAAGTAAGAAAAGTTCACCCACCCCTCAACACAACAAAATTAAGAAAAATTCACCCCTAAACAACATGTTAATCATACAACTCATTCCTCAATGAAGCATACTAATTGATCATACAATCCACCCCTCCAACACAACAAATTAAGAAAAGTTCTCCCACCCCTCAACACAACAATGTTAAGAAAAGTTCACTCACCCCTAAACAACAACATATTAAGCAAACAACCCACCTCTGAACACACCCCATAACAAAACATACTAATCATACAACCCACCCCTCAACAAAATATACTAATCATACCACCCACCCCTCGACACAGTAAATTAAGAAAAGTTCTCCCACCCCTCAACACAAGAATGCTAGAAAAGTTTACTCGCCCCTAAACAACAACATATTAAGCAAACAACCCACCCCTCAACACAACATATTGAGCAAACTCATCCACCCAACTAAAGGCTACAATAACTATAAGATAGCCAACACCAATCCTCATGGTACAAATATTTTGAAATAAAGCTACCATAACGCTCGTCGTCTCTCTAGGCCTTAGGTGACTATCGGCTGCTATATTCTCATACTCCCCTTCTTTTTTATTTCACACATAAAAACTAAAAGAAGATTAAAGAAGATGTGTATATTTTCAAAATTGCCATTGAGGCATAATTACCATTCTGCCCTCAACTTAAAAAACTCATTTTAAACCTCTTAAATAATTTGTCAAGCAAAATATTAGACAAGTAGAGATTTGAAGAATACGTACCTAAATTCATTGTCTCTTTGAGCTCGTGTCGTTTCTTTGATCATTTTTTTCATTTCTTCCATTTATCTTGCATGCATCTCTAACATTCTTCTTTGTTATTCTATTTCTCTAGTATGCTACTCTATCATACGTCTTTGCGCGATTTCAAGTCTTTTGATATGCATTGACAGTATGAGGGAGATATTTCATATGTTAATAGATGTTGCTCCACACTCTCTAATGACCCTCACATTGAGTTCATACAATTCTTGTATGGACATATTGTTCGTTTGGAATCATTTATTTGAAACTTTGTCACCTCTAAAAATAGGAAAACTTCTTCTCTATACTTAAGCGAAAATTTATTTCTAAGTTTAATCAACTCCTTGTTCATCCTTAATAATAATAGTTTTTCGAGAATTCAACCCAAGTTATTACCTATATTATTTAGTTAAATGATTAACAATTGATTGTGGTTATTAATTAAATGCTTATGGATGAACAAGGTGGGCCGGGATACCATCTTAAGCTTATAGAAAAACACTACTTATTAAAATTAAATCAAGTTTCATGCTAGATATTGTACAACAAGTGATGCAATCTTTAGGCTTAAACTGTTGAAAATAATTCCATTTCAAAGACCATCACTTTCTAGATCGAAGCTCAAACCTATAAAATAAATTAGTACAATTAAGCAACACCCTAAAATAAAATAACCTCAAATATTAACTTAGCAAAATCAAGGATTATTCTCTCTTCAATCAATCCCAAAAAAAACTTCAATCAACACACACAAAAAAAAAAAAAAAAAAAAAAAAACTCTCAATCAATGCCGAAACAACTTAAATCAACAAAAAAAACTTCAAATCAACAAGAAAAAACAACTTCAATCAATACAAAAACAACTCCAAATCAACCAAAAACAACTTCAATCGAGAATAAAAACAACTTCCTCTATATAACTATAACTTCAATCAACCCAAAAACAACTTTCCTTGACACAAAAACAACTCCTATCAACATAAAACAACTTCAATTAACCTAAATACAAATTCAATCCAAAATATATACAAAAGTTTATCTCAAATCATTATAATTCAACATATGGAGCAAAGATTCTTACCAACGAGAAAGGGAAAATTTCGCAAAATAGAGAGGGATGAGATGGCGACACAAGCAGTGAAGGAGCTAGTCGACAACAGCAATGGAAGGGAGAGCGACAAGGAGGAAGGGGTTCTCAATCGTCATATGTGTGGGTTTAAGGCTGGAATGGACAGATCTACAAATCGCAGATCTACTTTTTTTTTTTAAAGGAGCACTCCCAACGCATTTATATGTGCGTCAGGAAGTTGCTAATTAATCATGATGTCAATAAACATGGCATCAAACCATATCTAATAACTCCTAGTGGCTACACAAGTCGTCGAGAGATGGTAGTAACTCCTTACGGGTATATGCAAGTCGTCAGGAGTTACCCACGGTTATTTTAAATTATTTATTTAATACCCAATGCTCTAACTAGGACGTCGGGAGACTTCCTTTTACATCTTATCTCCTGATACCCGTTTTATCCATAGGATATCCTTTTTTTTTCTTGTAGTGTAACATCTCGTGACACTCTAAACTCAATCACCATTTACAACATTGCTCCATGGGGCGCTGGGGGCCAACACTATTGGTATCATCACTACACTATCAACCCAGTATGTAAGCGTTCTTCTTTCATTTAGGTCGAATCGGAAATCGACTCAGATTTTCTTTTTTATTTTCCCATTCCTTTTATTTTGGGTTGCTATTTTATTTCTTCATTTAATGTTGTATTTTGCCATGTACACGTTGTGATCTTCGAAATTAATCATCACTATGGATAAATAAAGTGAGTACTTTTTAGCTCAAAGTAGAAAGAACTCATTTTTAGAAACTATGAGGACTGGTTTGAAATTATGAAATTATCGCAATTGTTCGTATTTCTAGTTTATTCTCATGGCAAAGTACAACTTTTACTCTTCTGTAGTTAAAGTTGGTTTGAACTTTTACTAACTATACCACCATATAGTCGATTCGTTGGCGAATTGGTCAAAAAATCAATTACGACTAACCAATGCTCACCCCTAAACATGTTTGAATAATTCTAAAATGGTTATTTCATTCTCAAACATGTTTTTAATTATTCAAAACCAAATTTTATAGTATGAAAACTGCATTTAAAAGTAATATTAAACATTTGAATAATTTTGATTTATTAAAAACATATTTCAAAGTGATTTTGAATTTTCAAAATCACTCTTAAACTTATAACAATCAGTCGGAAATAGTACATTTTCTCACTTGTTAAACAGTGAATAACTAGGGTAAACTCATTTTAAAGACTCCAAGTGAAAAGACTCTTTTTAAAAGCTAAGATTTTTTACCTCTTGCTTACGTCATTTTCAAGCAATTTTACTAACTTACTCTATTTTATTTCTCTTCCTCCATCATTCTGCATTTTTGCCCTTTTTCTTCTTCTCTTGTTCTTCTACATTTTCTTCTCCTCTTGTTCCTTTTTCTTCTCTAGTTCTTTAGCATTTCCTTCTTCTACTTCTACTCCTCCATGTGAAATTCGTCCAGATCCAACATTCAGCCAACAATGTCACAAAACAAGACAGACATCAAAGAGCAATACAGAGGAGAGAGAGAGAGAATAGTGATACCGAGACAAGGGAAACAACGAGACAATGAGATCGAGAAGAGCGATCTATGTGAGAGAAAGGGCGTGAGAACAAAATGCAAGGCTAGCCATTTTCCATATGCATGGGGGTTTTGAAGAGGAAAGAAAAGACAAATCGATAATTTCATGTAAGTAGAAAGTCAATTGACAAAGATTCTTTAAAGAGTGAGGCATTTGTCATTTTGGACTTCATGATAAGTCAACAATACCCTTTTCCCATAAACTGTTTCAAGTGTCATATCCGTGATTATAGCACTATAAGATTCTCACTATGAACACAATCAATCGATCATTCAACCAAATCAATGTTGATTATGAGACAACTAAACATACATCAAATTACAAACCACAAAATTTTTTTCCTTGAGACATACAGGGAGATAAAATTTAATGTGAATGCTTTATCCCATGTCTCGGTCCTGAAATCAAGCTCATGAGGTGAGGGAGAAGAAGCCAACTAATTCTGGGGAGCCATTGAAGGGCTTCTCGAATTGCACAATCGTGGATTCCTCTGTAATGATCCAGTTCCCCTCATCTGACTTCTCAGAAGATTGCGAACAGCTCTAACAAAAAGAAAAAAACAAAATGAAAGTAACTGAAGTTAAATAGTGAAAGTGAAACAATATCAGCAAATCATGTGGCAAGGTACACAACTAGAACAACAAATCAGTAACAATAAACGGCCAAAAATAACATGTGAAGGTGAGAGTTCAAACCAACTACCTTTGAGATGTTAATGCTAATCGGTGTCTCATCTATTAAGCTACTGGAATCGGTAAGAACAAACTATCATATATATTGGAGGTGTTGATCAAATATGTCTAAGAGCAAGCAAGTTTTCTATTTGCAGGGTTTTTCACTTTAAGTTTGGTTTGGTTCAGTAGCCAAACCGTTTGAACCAAAAATTTTCAAGAAATGTCCCGAACTGAACCATTTGTTGGGTCCGAACTGAATCGAATTTATATAATATAATGTATAAATGATTTGGTTTAGTTCGATTTTTTATTTTATATATAATATAAACAATTCAGTTTAGTTTCCAAATCCAAAAACAAACTGAACCAAAAATTTTGGTTTTCTTATAATTTTAACCAAACCAACCTTTTAGTAAAAACCATATTTTCAGTTAAATTTTGTCAATTATTTCGGTTTTGGTCATTTTAGTGTTCACCCATACTTTTAAGTATTGGTGGGTGTGTGAACGAGGATAATCACTAAAGAAAGTGTTAGAATTAGTACTTTTGGAAAGAATAAAATATACTTTTGGAAAAAATAAAATATAAGATTTTATTTCCTAAATATTTCCTAAATCTTTTCCTTTCTTATTCCTATTGTACTCTATTTATACTCCCTTTGTACCTATTGTTTTTGTTCATAAGAAAAATAATAAAAACTAAAGTATCGTGGTTTTTCTCCCGGCTCTCGGGTTTCCACGTAAGTCTCGGGTTGTTGTTAATTGCTTTCAATATGGTATCAGAGCAAAGCAATAACGAAACCCTAGAAAATAACCTAGGAGAAACCCAGATCGAAACTGAACCCGTCACCGCCGCCGCCGGAATCGCCGCCGCCGTGGACGCCGCCGTCGCCGCCGTGGAGAAACTGCTCCAGAACCTACAGAAACCGCCGATCTACCCAACGGGAGTGGTTCCGCAGCCGTACGCGCCGCCGTCTGACCAGAAGTTGATTCACGCGCCGCTCGTGTCCGGCGCGTGGGCCCACGCGCCACCGCCGTTTCACGTCACCGCCCATCCCGTTCCCTTCTACGCGCCGTCGGATGTCCAGCCGTCAAACCCTTCCGGCCATCCGCATCCTCATGCGCCGTCTACGAGCTCCGGACAGCATCCCTCAACCGTAAATTTGTCAAATCAGTACAGTAAGCAGCAGCTGTACGTTGACCCTTTACAGCAACCGCTGTTTTCTGGTAACGGAATTGATCAACCCCAAAACAGATCGGACATTGAAGCGGGCGAATCTTCAACGCATTCCAAACCAACCGAGTTGCCGATGTATTCCAAGAACCCGATAACTTCGTTCCCTAATTCACAGTCAAATTATATAACTGGCTCTTTGGGTTCGTCTACAGGGAATTTTTCAGGCGAAAAATTAAATGGTCAAAATTATTTTTCTTGGTCCCAATCAATAAAGATGTTCCTCGAAGGTCGATACCAGTTCGGATTCTTAACTGGAGAGACTGTACGTCCTCCACCAGGAGACGCCTTGGAACGACTCTGGAAAGGAGAGGACTCACTTATTCGGTCTATGCTGATTAATAGTATGGAACCACAGATCGGCAAGCCTTTACTATATGCAGCCACAGCAAAAGATTTGTGGGATACAACTCAGACCCTTTACTCGAAACGACAGAATGCCTCTCGGTTATATACACTGCGAAAACAGGTCCATAATTGCAAACAAGGGACCCTGGACGTAACTACCTATTTTAACAAGCTCTCTCTCCTCTGGCAAGAGATGGATTTGTGCAGAGAGACAGTTTGGGACACACCAAATGACAGTACACAATATGCTAAACTTGAAGAGGCTGACCGTGTTTATGACTTCCTTGCAGGACTTAATCCCAAATTTGATAATGTTTGTGGTCGTATACTCGGACAAAGACCTCTTCCCTCGCTAATGGAAGTTTGTTTTGAAGTCCGCCTGGAAGAGGATCGCACTAATGTCATGGGTGTATTGACTACCCCTACCATTGACTCCGCAGCCTTTAGCGCTCGGTCCTCAAATCATGACAGTGACAAGAATAATGGGAAGTCAATTCCTGTGTGTGAGCACTGCAAGAAACAATGGCACACCAAGGATCAGTGTTGGAAACTCCACGGTCGTCCCCCAGGAGGTAAGAAACGGTCCTCCAACGAGAAACAGAACTCAGGACGTGCCTACATTAGTGAGACTACACCTGCTAGCACTTCTCAATCAACTGATCCTACTGTGAGCCAGACCAAGACTCCGACTCTGGGTGCCATTGCTCAGTCAGGTATGCCTCAGTCCCTTGGGCTTATTAGCGTTGATGGGAAGAATCCCTGGATCTTAGACTCGGGGGCTACAGATCACTTGACAGGTTCTTCAGAACACTTTATCTCATATGCCCCGTGTGCCGGTAATGAAAAAATCCGAATAGCCGATGGCTCTCTAGCTCCGATCGCTGGCAAAGGACAAATAGTTCCCTTTGACGGTTTTGCTCTCCAGAATGTTTTGCATGTCCCTAAACTGTCTTACAATTTGTTATCTATAAGCAAGATCACTCGTGAGTTGCATTGTAAAGCTATCTTCTTACCTGAATCGGTTTATTTTCAGGATATGAGCTCGGGGAGGACGATTGGCACTGCCCGGCATAGCAGGGGACTTTACATCCTTGATGATGATACCTCATGTAGTAGTTTGTCTAGGGTTAGTTTACTGTCATCCTACTTTAGCACTTCTGAACAAGACTGTATGTTGTGGCATTTTCGACTGGGCCACCCAAACTTTACATATATGCAACATTTATTTCCCCACCTTTTTTCTAAAGTTGATGTCTCTTCTCTATCTTGTGATGTGTGTATCCGGGCAAAACAACATCGAGTCTCTTTTCCCTCACAACCATATAAACCTACACAACCGTTTAACCTCATCCATAGTGACGTTTGGGGTCCTTCCAAGGTCACCACTTCCTCGGGAAAGCGGTGGTTTGTAACTTTCATTGATGACCATACCCGTCTCACCTGGGTCTACCTTATCTCAGATAAATCCGAGGTTCCATCCATTTTCCAAAACTTCTATCATACTATCAAAACACAATTTCATACAAAAA
Organism: Cucumis melo; assembly: GCF_025177605.1. NCBI lineage: Eukaryota > Viridiplantae > Streptophyta > Magnoliopsida > Cucurbitales > Cucurbitaceae > Cucumis > Cucumis melo. The sequence goes on from NC_066859.1 coordinate 19,211,498, forward strand.
TTGCAATTCTTCGAAGTGATAATGGTCGGGAATTCCAAAACCATAACCTTAGTGAATTTCTAGCCTCCAAGGGGATTGTTCACCAAACCTCATGTGCCTACACTCCTCAACAAAATGGAGTGGCCGAACGAAAAAACCGACACCTTGTGGAAGTAGCCCGCTCACTTATGCTTTCCACTTCCCTTCCATCATACCTGTGGGGAGATGCTATTCTTACAGCTGCTCACTTAATCAATAGAATGCCTTCTCGTATCCTCCACCTTCAGACTCCCTTAGATTGTCTTAAGGAGTCTTACCCCTCTACTCGTCTTGTTTCTGAGGTTCCTCTTCGTGTGTTTGGGTGCATCGCCTATGTCCATAATTTCGGCCCTAATCAGACCAAATTTACCCCTCGGGCTCAGGCCTGTGTGTTTGTTGGGTATCCCCTTCACCAACACGGTTATAAATGTTTTCACCCGCCGTCTAGGAAATATTTTGTCACTATGGACGTTACTTTCTGTGAAAACCGACCCTACTTTCCTGTTAGCCATCTTCAGGGGGAGAATGTGAGTGAAGAGTCTAACAACACCTTTGAATTTGTTGAACCTACTCTTATTACCGTGTCTGACATTGATCCTCATCCCATAATCTTACCCACAAACCAAGTTCCCTGGAAAACATATTACAGGAGGAATCTCAGAAAGGAAGTTGGGTCCCCTACTAGTCAACCGCCGGCTCCAGTCCAAAATTTCGAACCTCCTCGAGACCAAGGTATGGAAAACCCTACAAAACCTTGTACTAATAATACAATGAGTGAGAATGACAAGTCTGATGTTGCTGTTCTTGAAAATATGGAAGAAAAGAACCGTGATGATGAGACTGAGGTTAGAATAGAAACCAGTAACGATGAAGCTGAACAGGGTCATACAAGAAAACTTGATGAGTATGATCCCTCTCTTGACATTCCAATTGCATTGAGAAAAGGTACCAGATCATGCACTAAACATCCCATTTGCAACTATGTTTCCTATGATAATCTCTCTCCACAGTTTAGAGCGTTTACAGCAAACCTTGACTCTACCATAATACCGAAAAATATCTACACTGCTCTAGAGTGTCCTGAATGGAAGAATGCTGTTATGGAAGAGATGAAGGCTCTCGAAAAGAATAGAACTTGGGAGATCTGTGCTCTACCCAAGGGACATAAAACTGTAGGATGCAAATGGGTATTCTCTCTCAAATACAAAGCAGATGGTACGCTTGATAGACACAAGGCAAGGTTAGTTGCAAAGGGGTTCACTCAAACCTATGGTATTGACTATTCAGAAACTTTTTCTCCAATTGCTAAATTGAATACTGTTAGAGTCCTGCTATCTGTTGCTGTGAACAAAGATTGGCCTCTATACCAGCTGGATGTTAAGAATGCTTTTTTGAATGGAGACCTTGTGGAGGAAGTCTACATGAGCCCCCCACCAGGATTTGAAGCCCAATTTGATCAGGAGGTGTGTAAACTCCAAAAATCTCTATATGGTCTGAAACAGTCTCCGAGAGCATGGTTTGACAGATTCACTACCTTTGTCAAGTCCCAAGGGTACAGTCAAGGGCACTCTGACCATACTTTATTTACAAAGGCTTCCAAAACAGGAAAGATAGCTATTCTAATTGTTTATGTGGATGACATTGTTTTGACTGGAGATGATCAAACAGAAATCAGTCAACTAAAGCAAAGAATGGGTGATGAATTTGAAATCAAAGACTTGGGAAATCTGAAATATTTCCTTGGAATGGAGGTGGCTAGATCAAAAGAAGGTATTTCCGTGTCTCAGAGAAAATACACCCTTGATTTGCTAACCGAGACAGGTATGTTGGGATGTCGTCCTGCTGATACTCCTATTGAATTCAACTGTAAACTAGGAAACTCTGATGATCAAGTTCCAGTTGATAAAGAACAATATCAGCGCCTTGTAGGTAAATTAATTTACTTATCCCATACTCGTCCGAATATTTCCTTTGCTGTGAGTGTTGTCAGCCAGTTTATGCAGGCTCCCTATGAGAAACATATGGAAGCTGTTAACAGAATCCTGAGATACTTGAAAAATACACCTGGTAAAGGGTTGATGTTTAGAAAAACAAATAGAAAGACCATTGAGGCATATACTGACTCAGATTGGGCAGGATCTGTTATTGATAGAAAGTCTACATCCGGTTATTGTACCTTTGTTTGGGGCAATCTTGTAACTTGGAGGAGTAAGAAGCAAAGTGTTGTGGCCAGGAGCAGTGCTGAGGCTGAATACAGAGCTATGAGTCTGGGAATATGTGAGGAAATTTGGCTCCAGAAAGTCTTGTCAGATCTTCATCAGGAATGTGAGACACCATTGAAGCTTTTTGGTGATAATAAAGCCGCTATTAGTATTGCTAACAACCCAGTGCAACATGATAGAACTAAACATGTTGAGATTGATCGGCATTTCATCAAAGAAAGACTTGACAGTGGAAGCATATGCATTCCGTACATTCCTTCAAGCCAACAGATTGCTGATGTTCTTACCAAGGGGCTTCTCCGACCACACTTCGACCTTTGCGTTAGCAAGTTGGGACTCATTGATATTTACCTCCCAACTTGAGGGGGAGTGTTAGAATTAGTACTTTTGGAAAGAATAAAATATACTTTTGGAAAAAATAAAATATAAGATTTTATTTCCTAAATATTTCCTAAATCTTTTCCTTTCTTATTCCTATTGTACTCTATTTATACACCCTTTGTACCTATTGTTTTTGTTCATAAGAAAAATAATAAAAACTAAAGTATCGTGGTTTTTCTCCCGGTTCTCGGGTTTCCACGTAAGTCTCGGGTTGTTGTTAATTGCTTTCAATAGAAAGATATTAGTATTACTCCTCTACCATCTCCTCTACCATCTCAATACTTGAAATGACTTTCTAAATGCGTAAAAACACTTTTTTTCGGCCTACATTATACTAGCAAAAGGGAAAAGAGAACTCACTTCAGAACAAGTATGTACCAAAAGCGTCATCCAGTTCCAGGTCTCCAGCAACTGTTTCTGACTTTCATCAGCTGCTTCCTGAAGAAAATATAGCAGTGGAGGCATTAGCTGCATTTCAAACTGCCTTGATCCACCACATGCCTTGCACTTTCCAGCTTCTCCGTCCTCTGATCTTGCCAAAATCGGCTTCCCGCCGAACGAGTATCTGAAGATAGGACCGGAAAAATGTTAAAAGAAAACAATTTTATAGATATTGATAGTTGATCAACTGAATAATGTCAATAAACTAATGGCCAAAACTGCACCAAAAAATGTACTCTCAATGCTTTTAGTTTCAAATAGTTTGGCTTAAAAACTCAGGTTAGAGTATACGCGACGTCATATGCTCCAAGTAAATGTTGATTGCTCTACTATACTTGTAATATTAGAAAGTTTTAGTCCGTACTCTTAAGATTGGTCTAGGAAATGTGCATATGACACTCATTTCCTACAGTTTGAATGAAATAACGCAGTTAGAGAAATTTGAGAGATTGATGGAGCATATGAAAGTTCAGAAACAAGTAATGAAATTTACCCGAAAAGTATCGAAATTCAACCTTCTCAATCACTTGCCTCTTCTTTCCTAATCCATCCTAACTGCTAAACAATAAACCTATACCATTTCAAGATATAAAGTGCCACACTTGGGTTTCATCAATTAGTGACTGTTAACAGTAGTGAATAAAAACAAACATTAAAAATGTAAGGTGGAGGAAAAAAAATGTGGATCCGGCTGACACATCACACTAAGACAAATATCCAAGAAAGGGTTCTAAGGCTCGACTGGTAGTGTCAAAGGTGACGAAAGCTTGTTTGTAACTATTCTTTGGGCCATATTGTTTTTCTAGAGCTCCTTTTGTTAGTGCACTACCTCTGGTGAACTTAGCTTTTTGGATGCCGTTGTATTTTTTCCTTCTTTTTTTTATACTCAATGAAAGTGTTTGAATACTACCTAACTAGAATTAAGATCTGGAATGTATTGAAATATAAAGGAAAAACTACTGGGTAAACCAAGTATAAAGGCATTAGGAACCTCCCTCTTGAATATGCTATTGCTAACCCAAACCCTGGATTACTCCACAAAATGTCTACCTTCTCCCACTCACCCTCCCCCTATATATAACAAGATACACTAACTAATGCCCTATATCTAATTACCCTTGTGACCCTTATCAAGACCATACTAATACCCCAAATTAGGAACAGGTACCTTACAAAAAGTTCAGTTAAAAAGAAAAATTAAGATGCATGGGCACAGCATATGCTATTAGTATATAGTCTCAGAAGAATGGGCCAATTACAAATATAGCAACCAAGTTCAAAGTATTAACCCATATAGCACGTTATAAAATAATATGCAAATACAACATAATTTAGACGCAACTCTTGAAGTTTATCAATGATTACATCATATCGCTAATAGGAGTCTATTAGTGATAGAGTCTATCACTAATATATTTTACTATAATTGCAATTTTTTAAAAATGTTATAGCTATACACTTAGGGTATGTTTAGCCCAAGGAGAATGAAAGTAAGGAGTAGGCAAGTAGGGAGTTGTGAACTCCACTCCTTGTTTGGACCAAGGAGTTTCATAGTCCCACCACTGCAAAATATTAATATTGTACTTTATCAACTTTTAACACCGTGGGCCCCAAGGAAGTTGTGCTCCTAACAACTTATGCCCTAGGAGTTCCTAAGGGCTGTTTAGGGAGCTGTAATGTAATCACATGCTTGTTGGAAAACGTGACTAATCGAAGACATAACGAAAATGAGGTGTAAAAGAGTTTAGTTGGGGAGATTTTTTGGACCAACCTGAACTTTTGGGTTGGTCAAATTGATAACCCAAATAACCCAAATAGGATATTCAACCCAACCCTTAAAATTCAAGTTGGGTTCGTTGAGTTGTCGGATTATTTATTTATTTATTTTTCTTTTTTTGAGTATATTTTTTATTAACTTAAAATACTTAAATTTGTCTACAAAACATATTAATAACTAAATTTTCATAAAACTCAAAAGTTAAATATCAAAATCCAACATATCTATTACAAACGTCATAACAAGATGTATAAATTATAATATTTATAAGTTATAACATATACATTTTAATAATATTAGAAATTCGAGTTGAGCTGGGTCAACCTGAATTTTAAAAAATGTAACTCGAACCCAACCTGAAAAAAATATAAAAAATTCAACCCAACCCAACCCAAAATAAAAACCAATCTAACCCAACCCTTGTAATTTGGGTTGGGTAGTCCAAGTTGTTTGAGTTGTCATGTCTTTTTAAAACCCCTAAATGAGATTGTGATGAGTGAAAATAGTAAGAAAGAGGATTGAATTTAAAACTGTCAAAATGAAATGAGTTTATATTACAAATCGGACCCAAAACACTCAACCCACACGAGTTTTAAATTACATTACATTACAAACTCATTCCATTGTGAGTCACTAAACACCACGTTAATTATTAGTTCCTAAAGTTTTACACATTGCAATTACCTATAAGGAGGATTTGTGTTGTATTTAATATCCTAGATAAAAAGAGATTTGAAGCCCTATCTCGAAAAAATAACAACTCTTGCCCACTAAGAGGGCGTTTGGTTTGCGATAGAAATAAAGAATTAAGTTGAGTTGGTAATAATTACAGGGAAGTTATTGTAGGAGTTGATAAGAATAACTGTTAGAATTAGTGGACTTAGCTCATTGAGGAGATTTATCCTAAATATTCTTTCCTTTTTTATCTCTTTGTACTTTTCTATTTATTCCACTCTTGTACCTATTGTATGATTATTAAAAAATAATATAACTAAAAATATCGTGGTTTATCTCCCGATTCTCGAATTTCCACGTAAGCTTGATTTCGTGTTTATTGCTTTCAATATGGTATCAGAGAGAAGCAACAATGAAACCTTAGAAAAAAGTTTAAGAAAAAACCAGATCAAAACAGAAGTTGTTGCCGCCGCCGCCATTAACATCACCATGGAAAAACTACTCCAAAGGATTAAGCGAGAACTCAAGGGGAATCGGGCTTAAGAAGCATCGGGGTCGGTAACTGAAAAGGTATTCAGACACCGCCGGTCTATCCAATGGGCCAACCCTTGCCACCGTCCGCACAACCCTCCGGTCAGAAACAACCTCACGCGCCCCTTCTGTCGGGCGCATGGGCCCACGCGTCGCCGTCTGTTATTCTCACCCTTCCGATCATCTGCCGCTGCACGCACCGCCCATCACTGCCGGACAGCAACCTGCAAAACTGTCAAATCTGTACAACAATGCAAATCTGTTCGTCGACCCTTTACAGCAACCTTTCTTCTATAGGAGCGGGGCTGACCAACTCCATAACAAATTGGGGATTGAAGCGGGCAAGTCATCTGCACCCTCCAGTTATGGACAGCCATATGTTTGTGGTCTCGGGATCAACCAAACCTATAGGAGAGCTGTTTTTGAAGTTGGTGCATCCTCAGTACAGTCTAAATCAATCGATCTACCGATGTATTCCAAGAACCCGTTAATTTCGCTTCCTAATGTGTCTTCAAACTATATTACTAACTCTGCTGCCTTTAGTGCTCGATCCTTGACTCATGATAATGAAAAGAATAATGGGAAACCAATTCTCGTTTGTGAACACAGCAAGAGACAATGGCATACCAAGGATCAGTGTTGGAAACTCCACAGTCGACCCCCAAGAGGTAACAAGCGCTCCTCCAACGAGCAACAGAACTCATGACGTATCGATGTTAGGGAGACTGCCAGCACCTCTCAGCCAACTGCTAGCCAAACCAACTCTCCTACTTTAAGCATCATTGCTCAATCAGGTATGACTCAGTCCCTTGTCCTTATTAGTGTTGATGGGAAGAATCTTTGGATCTTGGACTCGGAAGCCACAGATCCCTTGACAGGTTTTTCAGAGCATTTTGTCTCTTATACCTCATGCTCCGGTAATGAGAAAATTCGGATAGCCAATGACTCTTTAGCCCTAATTGCTAGGAAAGGACAAATAGTTCTCTTTGACGGTTTCTCCCTCCATAATGTTTTGCATGTGCCTAAGCTTTCTTACAATTTGTTATCTATCAGTACGATCACCCGTGAGCTGCACTGTAAAGCTACTTTCTTACCTGAATCTGTTTGCTTTCAGGACTTGAGTTCGGGGAGGACGATTGACACTACTCGGCATAGCAGGGGACTTTACATCCTTGATGATGATACCTCCGGTAGTAGTATCTCTAGGACTAGTTTACTGTCTTCCTATTTTAGCACTTCTAAACATGACTTTATGTTGTGACATTTTCAGTTGGGTCACCCGAACTTTACTTATATGAAATATTTGTTTCCCCGTCTCTTTTCTAAAATAGATGTCTCCTCGTTATCTTGTGATGTGTGCATTCGAGGAAAACAACATCGGGTTTCTTTTCCTTCACAACCATATAAACCCACACAACCATTTACCCTTATCCATAGAGACGTTTGGGTCCCTCCATGGTCACCACCTCATCTGGGAAATAGTGGTCATTGATGATCATACCCGTCTTACCTGGGTCTACCTTATCACCGATAAATCTGAAGTTTCCTCTATTTTCCAAAACTTCTATCACACCATAGAAACACAATTCCATAAAAAAAATTGCTATTCTTCGGAGTGATAATGGTTGGGAATTCCAAAACCATAACCTTAGTGAATTTCTAGCCTATAAAGGGATTGTTCACCAAAACTCATGTGCCTACACTCCTCAACAAAATGGAGTGGCCGAGCAAAAAAACCATCACCTTCTGGAAATAGCCCGTTCCCTTATGCTTTCCACTTCCCTTCCTTCATACCTGTAGGGAGATGCTATTCTTACAGCAGCTCATTTAAGAATGTCTTCTCATATCCTCCACCTTCGGACTCCCTTAGAATGTCTTAAGGAGTCCTACCCCTCTACTCGTCCTATTTCTGAGGTTCCTCTTCGTGTATTTGGGTATACTATTTATGTCTACAATTTTGGCCCTAATTTGACCAAATTTACCCATCGGGCTTAGGCTTGTGTGTTTGTTAGGTATCCCCTTCACCAGCGCGGTTATAAATGTTTTCACCCGCCGTCCAAGAAATACTTTGTCATTATGGATGTTACTTTCTGTAAGGACCGACCCTATTTTCCCGTTAGCCATCTTCGGGGGAGAGTGTGAGTGAAACAACACCTTTGAATTTATCGAACCTATTACTGTGTCTGACATTGATCCTCATCCTATAATCCTACCCACAAACCAAGTTCCCTGTAAAACATATTACAGGAGAAATCTCAGAAAGGAAGTCAATCCCCTACTAGTCAACTGCCGACTCCAGTCCAAGACTCCGAACCTCCTCGAGATCAAGGTATGGAAAACCCTACTGAACCTTGTACTAATAATACAATGAGTGAGAATGACAAGTCTAGTGTTCTTGAAAATGTGGAAGAAAAGGACAGTGCTAATGAGACTGAAGTCATAACAGAAACTAGTAACAATGAAGCTGAACAAGGTCATACAGGGAAAATTGATAAGTATGATCCTTTTCTTGATCTTCCTATTGCATTGAGAAAAAGTACTAGGTCTTGTACAAAGCACTCCATATCTAATTATGTGTCATACGAGAATCTCTCACCACAGTTCAGAGCCTTTACTGCCAACCTTAACTCTACCATAATATCGAAAAAGATTCACATTGCTTTAGAGTGCTCTGAATGGAAGAATGCTGTCATGGAAGAGATGAAAGCTCTTGAAAAGAATAACACTTGGGAGATTTGTACTCTACCCAAGAGACGCAAGCCTATGGAATGCAAATGGGTGTTCACTCTCAAATACAAAGCAGATGGAACACTTGACAGACACAAAACAAAGTTAGTTGCAAAAAGGTTTACTTAGACCTATGGTGTTGATTATTCATAAACTTTTTCTCCCGATGCTAAGTTGAATACTATCAAAGTCCAATTTGCTGCTGTAAACAAAGATTGGCCTCTATATCAACTGGATGTTAAAAAATGCTTTTTTGAATGCAGATCTAGTAGAGGAAGTCTACATGAGCCCCCCGCCTAATTGAATTGCAAACCGAGACAGGTATGTTGGGATGTCGTTCTGCTGACACTCTAATTGAATTCAACTGTAAACTAGGAAACTCTAATGATCAAGTTCCAGTTGATAAAGAACGATATCAGCGTCTTGTAGGTAAATTGATTTACTTATCTCATACTCATCTTGATGTTTCCTTTGCTATGAGTGTTGTCAATCAATTTATGTAGGCTCCCTAAGAGGAACACATGGAAGTTGTCAAAAGAATTTTGAGATACTTGAAAACGACATCTGGTAAAGAGTTGATGTTTAGAAAGACAAACAGAAAGGCCATTGAGGCATATACTGACCGACTCGGCAGAATCTGTTGTTGACAGAAAGTCTACCTCCGGTTATTGTACATTTGTTTGGGACAATCTTGTAACTTGGAAGAGTAAGAAACAAAGTGCTGTGGCCAGGAGTAGTGCTGAGGCCGAATATAGAGCTATGAGTTTAGGAATATGTTAGAAAATTTGGCTCCAGAAAGTCTTGTATGATCTTCATCAAGAATGTGAGACTCTATTGAAACTCTTTTGTGATAATAAAGCCGCTATTAGTATTGCTAACAACCCAACTCAGCATGATAGAATTAAACATGTTGAGATTGATCAACATTTCATCAAAGAAAGACTTGATAGTGGGAGCATATGCATTCCATACATCCCTTTGAGCCGACAAGTTGCTGATGTCCTCACCAAGGGACTTCTCAGACCAAACTACGACTTTTGTGTTAGCAAGTTGGGCCTCATTGATATTTATGTCCTAACTTGAGAGGGAGTGTTAGAATTAGTGGGCTTAGCCCATTGGGGAAATTTACCCTAAATATTCTTTTCTTTTTTATCTCTTTGTACTTTTCTATTTATTCTCCTCTTGTACCTATTGTATGATTATCAAAAAATAATAGAACTAAAAATATCGTGGTTTTTCTCCCGGTTCTCGAGTTTAGTAAGCTTAGTTTCGTGTTTATTGCTTTCAATAATAACAATGTGAGAAGTGTGCGTATTTTGGTATTTGAATTTATGCGAATAACAAGGTAGTAAACCTCTTTAATTATTGGTGAACCAAATAGGGTGTTAGTTTATTTTTACCCACCCAACCCAACTCTTCCAAATTGCTCAAGTTGCCAAACACCCCAGGTCAATCCATGGTAAACAAAAGTATGATAATAAGATGATAAGCAGATAATAACAATTTAAAAAAGTTGTATATTATCACAACAAAATACCTGAAACATTGTTCTGGATATGCATCCAATTTTTTCTTGAACTTCAAGTAAGTTCGGTCAGCAGTCAGAGCCTTGTCATATTCGTAACCTTCTTCTGACCACTTTTCTTCTTGTATTGAATCCTCCTCATCACTTTGATTCTCCTTTAAAGAGAGTGATGCATAATTGGAACACATAGAAATATCCTTCGATGATGATTCATCTTCAGTATAGATATAAAAGCATGGTACCACTGCAAACAAACAGATGTACTACACCATTAAAACTGTTTCTAAATCCATAGGTGAAACAAATAAATAGTGAAGTAAGCAGCGAACAACAGTGCAGATTTTCAGATACTTTATTTGAGTGGGTTATGTTGCTAATGCAGGAACCACCTACCTTATTAATTGGTGAACCACATTCAAACCTATTCGTTTTGGAGGTTAGGAATCGATAATATAAAGACGAAAATGCTCTTTGTTCTAAATGGATCTGACCTTTACTGCAGAACCCAACTTTATAGCATATTGTAAATTGTAATCAGAAAAAGAAGTGTATTTATATGGAATACTTCTTGATTCAAGTCCAAAAAAATATTTCATTAGTCTTCAAGAGTCCCCTTGGTTTTTTACAGGCAACAGTTGGACTTTCTTGAAGTCAGAGTGGGAGAACTGCTGGACATCTGACTTTTCTCGACAAATTTAGTTCCTCTCCTCCATAGCTAACTCGAAACATGAAGCATCGCTAACATCTGGAACGACGACGATAACACTTGGGACTTCATACGGCATCATCATAGTTGGGTAAACTTGAATTTCCAAATGGACCGCCCATTCTCGTAGATAAGGCGTTGCTCCCAATTCCAGAGATAACTCAAGAAAAAAGTAAACAGGATTGAGTGTTTCCCTGAAATTTATGTCGAACGTCTCTTCAGTACCTTTTTTTTTTCAAGGCTCTGTAACTTCCTTGACCTTAATATCAAATAATCTCTTATCCCTTTCTTACACCTAATTAAAATCACTAGTTACTGATATTTTCTGTTTCCTACAAAAAAAAAGAATTGGATAGGCCATGCAGCCAAGAAGTACCAAAACACAAAAGCAAGCCAAAAGATTATCCAATTGCATTGCACTACGCTAACCTTTGCCAAGTTTATGCTCTGCAGACTACAAGCAATAATACCAGTTCTAAAGAGCCAGCAAAAAGCAACTAAAGCAATGAAGATTGTAGAGAGTTTTCTTAATCTGCAGACGCCATACCTGGTGTTTTCACATCGACAACTCTTGTTGGTCTCGAAGTTAAGCTCTTTGTGACAGTCTTAGAATGTGATTCACTTGGAGTTCCCTTGGCATGAGAAACTTTAGTTGCAACCTCCGAAAATGCCTTTTGTAGCTCCGCCAAATCCATTTCTTCATCGCTTTCTTCATCCAGTTGCTGCCACCAGTTAGTCTTTGCAGCTGAAGTTGACGTTGTCAAGGGGCCAATTTCTTGAGAAACTTTGGAGAACTCCTTGTCACATGATTTTTGAACACGAAAAACTCGCCAACTGCACACACCAAGTGAGGAAAGCCAAAGTTCAATGTTAAACCAATAATAACTGGCATTCCATCAACCAAAGAGATGGGAGGAAAATTAATACTAACCCAAGGGAACTGCTCCCACATTCTGGAGTTAGACAACCAAAAACAAGGAGAAGGCGTTCATCTATGTTTGTTCTATCGATTGAAACTGGAGCATAAATCTTCAAGAAAGCACAACTACCTTAAATATAACTATTTTAAAAAATTCAGTTAGAATGGAAGAAAGAGGAAGTGTAAGACGGGGAAAAGTTACAAACTTTAAAAACATAAAACAAAATCACCTGTAAAACAAGACATAATTTACTTCCACACTGAGAACAGTCTAACAGACTGTGGTTGAATTTTTTAAAAGCCAAGTCCTGTTTCAAGCAATAATCAAATGTACCATGCAACTACCATTATAAAGAAAAAATATATCCATACTTGAGGATATCATCTAACCAGCAACTTACCGGAATCCCGCCAACTTTTGTAGTATAATAATCAGAAAGTTCAAGATTATCATCAGCCCAAGGACCTGGCAAGCCTAGAATGACTGCACCCATCAACTTACTCTGCTAAACAATCAGGAATGAATTTTTTTGAATTATTTAAATAGACTGTAACTCATCTAAAATATAAACTCTCATTTTTTAAATTGTAAGGATAGAACAGAAGGAAAATACTAATTAGAATTTAACTTTTAAGTGCTTGAGATCATAGGCATAGCACATGCAAGATATTTTGAACGTTATCTGGCTCAATAGTTTCTTCTATACTCAAGCAAATTCAACGCCATTCAATCAAACTCGAGCTCTTTTCAAATGTTTGTCCATTGTATTTTGCTGTTTTCTGTCAACTGCTAACTCAATCTTTTCAAATACAGCTTTTTCGATTATTTTTTATAGCCAACCAATCGCTTTGTTCATCCTTTGAATTCATTCTGTAACTTCTTCGCTTAATTTTACGTTTTCGTGTGGACTAGTGGAACATTGGTTGAAGAAAAAATCAACCGAAAACATTTGCTTCTTCATTTTTCTCTTCGGGGACGCACAGAAAAATCAACAAAAAAACAACGAAACACAATAAAAAATCAAAACCTTGGGGATCTTAAAAATGAAAGGCGGCAGTGCTATCTCACCAACGGGGCAGGTTAGGGGTTGAAGCCCTGTGTTTCTGAGAAAAACAATAAAGATAAATAATTCTGAGTGGTCGGAGAGGTGAGAAAGTGTGAGAAAAATCAACAAAAAGACAACGAAACACAATCAAAAATCAAAACCTTGGGGGTCTTAAAAATGAAAGGCGGCAGTGCTATCTCACCAGCGGAGCAGGTTAGGGGTTGAAGCACTGTGTTTCTGAGAAAAACAATAAAGATAAATAATTCTGAGTGGTCGGAGAGGTGAGAAAGTGTGAGAGGAGCGGCATGGAATTTGTTCGGAGTGATTAGACTGGGCAGCTGATAATACAGCGCCACTGAGACAGCGTCGGGTAGGGCGGCGTACGGCGGAGCAAGGGGCAGTGGCTGGCAACTGGAGGGAGGGGGCCGGTGAGATAGGGTTTTAGAATTTAGAGAAAACAAAAAAAGAGAGAAAGGGACAAAAAAAAAGAATAAGATAAATCCCGACATTTTTTCTTTTACCCAGTCCACGTGACAAATGAAATTTGACCCAAAATTGAGATTTGCTTTAGGCTAGAAACCGACAACCACTTTTGAAGGACAGAACCGATAGGTCCAACCGTTGGATAGTTGTGGTCGGTTCGATTTTCTGGCCGGTTTTTCATTTTTTTGCCTTTAACGATGTGGCCGACTCCAAGGTCTTAATATAATAAGAAATGTTTAGAAATCTGCAAACATGTTTTTACACAAATATCTCGATCAATTAGGATTTATTGTTTCTAGAACCATTTTAACCATCACATTACTTATAAATAAAATTATTCTTTAAAAAAATATATAATATATTGTTAATATAATGTTATTATATCACATTTATTATGGGAAATTGTCAAAAATAAGTTAAAAAAGAGAGTTAAATGACTTTTGGGATAACTTTTCAAAATGAAAAAGTTTAGGACAATTTAGGTGTGAATGGAAAAAAATGCCCTTCATTAAATTTCTCTTTCTCTTTTCTTTTCCCTCTTCTCATGTTCGCTTTCCCTTCTCTCCACAATCTATTTTCCTTCTCTTTCGCGTAGAGTTCCCTTTCCCTTCTCTTTTGCGTAGAACACATGAATATCTTCGACCATTCGTCACTTGTTGTTCGTCGCTTGTCATTCGTCGCCTGCCGGTCGTTCAATGCATTTCGTCGCTCCTCTTCGAACCATTCAATCAACTTCGAGCGTTTTCTCTTATTTCGCTGAGTTTCATCTCTAACTCATTTTCGATTTATTTGCTGTAAATGTTTGGTTGGGGTATTTGTTGCTAGTTTCATCCGTAAATGTCTGATTTTTGGAATGGACTTATTTGTTGTAAATTAGTTTAATCAAAGTTTGGTTTAGGTTCTTAGAAAGTTCAATGGGTAGTGAAAAATGAATTTAACTAGAGGATTTAGTTGGGTCAAATAGAGGGGGTGTAAGTAATAGGAATAGAGGTTTTTTTTTTTATCTACATTGCTTTCTATCTATTCTGTATTATCTTATATTGTGAGCAATTTTTCATGCTACTGCTATGGATGCTTCTCAAACCACTCTAACTTCTATTTATTCTGTATTATTTTATATTGTGAGCATTAGTTTGAATTGTTTTTGTGCATGTTTAGTAAGTCTCTTAGGCCCTCATGGTTTATCTCGCACGTATCTCGTACCCATCTCGCACCTTCCAAACTTTCATTATTTATTTCAAAATCAAATTGGTACACCTTCTAATCCATTTACAGCGATTCTTTGCATGTTTAGTAACTCTCTTAGGCCCTCATGCTTTATCTCGCACGTATCTTGCACGCATCTCGCACGTTCCAAACTTTCACTATATATTTTAAAATCAAATTGGTACACCTCCTAATCCATTTAGAGCTATTATTTGCATGTTTAGTAAGTCTCTTAGGCCCTCATGGTTTATCTCGCACGTTCCAAACTTTCACTATTTATTTCAAAATCAAATTGGTACACCTCCTAATCCATTTAGAGCTATTCTTTGCATGTTTAGTAAGTCTCTTAGGCCCTCATGCTTTATCTCGCACGCATCTCGCACATTCCAAACTTTCACTATTTATTTAAAAATCAAATTGGTACATCTCCTAATCCATTTAGAGCTATTCTTTGCATGTTTAATAAGTCTCTTAGGCCCTCATGCTTTATCTCGCACGTATCTCGCACACATCTCGCAGTTATTTTTGTTATTTCTTTGCATCTCGCAAACATCTCGCACGCATCTTGTAGGTTCTTAAGTTCAAATCCATTTTTGCAGGAACTAAAAAACTTAAGGTAGTTTAAGGATGTCACATGTTTGGATTTTAGTGCGTTACGGTGGTGCATGGGATGAGAGACGAAGAAAATATGAAGGAGTAGTGTTAAAAGGCATTGTTGTCAGTAAAGAAATAACACACAAAGGTTTACAGGATGAATTATATGACCTTGCAGAAGTTGACCCTACAAAGTTCGACATAAAGATAAGATGTATATATGAGATAAAAGGGGAAAAAGAAGCTCCTCCATTTGAGTTAAGCAATGAGCGTGATTTGAAGTTTTATATTCTTAGTGAAAATCCATTGGAGGTCCCCTTATACCTATCATTTGAGCCTACAAGCAATCAAAGCAAGAAAGTGTTAAACAAATATTACAATTCAGTATCTGGGAGCAACCAAGTTCAAAATTTAAACCCTCATCCTTCAATTGGAATGGATACATTACATGATAATGAAGTTGATATTGGTGAAGTTCAGGTTGGCTTGTGTGATAACATAATAGGGACCAATTCGGCTATATGGGAATCATATGAGTCATATGATTCAAAACATGATACTTTTACATGGGAGTCAGTTGAGACGAACAATGAATTGTTTGACATCCCACAACAAAGAGATGCTCCTACAAAAGATTGCAAAGAAAAAGGTAAAGTTGACTACAGAACCTCTAGTCGAAAGTTGAAGACAAAAAGAAGTGGTTGGTCCGAAGAAAGCTCTACAAGTGAGGAGTTGGATGTAGGACAAATATTTTCTTGCAAGAGAGATTTGTCAATGAGATTGAGTGTGTTGGCAATGAAGATTTTTTTCCAGTTTGTAGTAAAAAAGTCTACGAAAGAGGTTCTTTTTATTAGATGCATCGACAACAAGTGTGGTTGGAGATTACGAGCAGTGAGATTGAAGGATTCAAATATATTCAAGATTAAAAAGTTTGTCAAAGTTCATTCATGTTCTCTTGAGTTTTTGAATTGTGACTATAGGCAAGCAAAATCTTGGGTTGTTGGAGAATTAATAAAGTCCAAATTCAAGGGAATCGGTCGCCTATACAAACCACGTGATATCATAGAAGACATGAGGCAAGACTATGGCATAAATATGAGTTATGAAAAAGCATGGTGTGCCAGAGAAAATGCATATAAACGAGTGCGAGGGTCTTCTGAAGAGTCATATAATATTTTGCGTAGATATGGTAAAGCACTCAAACTTACAAATCCAGGTACAATATTTCGCATGGAACTCGAAGATGATCGTTTCTTTAAATATCTTTTTATGGCTGTTGGTTCATGTGTCAGAGGATTCTTAAATTGCATTGGACCGGTTAGAGTCATGGATGGAACATTTCTTAAGAACAAATATCAGGGTCAGTTGATAGTGGTCATTTGCTTAGAAGGTAACAACAGATTTATCCTCTAGCCTTTAGAGTAGTTGATAGAGAAACAGATGACTCAATACAGTGGTTCTTAGAAAAATTGAAAGGTGCAATAGGGGAGGTGCCTAATCTAGGCTTCGTGACATATCGAAAAACATGCTTCTCCAAGGTTATTTCATTAGTTTTCCCCTCTGCATTCCACGGCCTTTGTGTCCAACATTTGACTCAAAATTTGCATGATAAATATAAGAATGTCACGGTTGCTACTTTGTTTTACAATGCATCGAGAACATATCGTGAATCAACATTTCTAGAAGCGTGAAGACATCTTTTTGCATTTCCTAATGATTCAGGGAAATATTTAAATGATGTTGGAATAGCACGGTGATCTCGTGTTCACTGCCCAGGAAGACAATATAACATGATGACAACAAATATAGCAGAGTCCATGAATTCTATACTGAAAGAACCTAGAGATTTGCCTATTGCTTCATTCCTTGAACATGTTCGAGCTTTGTTACAACGTTGGTTTTGGAAGCGTCGAGAAGAAGGCATTAAAGTGACGTCTACATTAACTAAATGGCCAAAGTTAGTTATTCAAAAGAAACAAGACTGAGCTTTGACAATGAAGGTCAACCTAATTGACTGTTACCAATTTCATGTCAAGGTAGAGTGCACTTGCAAGGAGTTTCAAGCTGAGCAACTACCATGCTCACATGTCATTGCTGCAACACGGGATCGCAATATAAATGTTTATAGTTTATGTGCTAATTATTACACTAATGAATGTTTGTTGGCCGCATATGCGGAGGCCGTCTACCTAGTTGGGAATCAGTCAGATTGGAAGACAAGCGAAGACTACGTACATATGACTGTTTTACCTCCGAAAGTAGTCAAAAAAGTTGGTCAACCGAAGAAAAAAAGGATTCCAAGTGTTGGTGAAGCTCCGAAATTGCATAAGTATGGTCGGTGTAAACAAATAGGTCACAACAAATTAACGTGTACCAGTCCAATTTCATATACCGAGAAGTCGAGCATACAAGATTAGAATTTTCTCTACCAATGTACTAATTATTACACTAATTAATGAATGTTTGTTAATGATGTGTTTTCTTAATGATGTCTCCGAACATTCTTACTTTATGTGCTTCCAGATAGATGAAAAAGACGAAAATAACAACTGGCTTATTCATTTAGGAACACAAAAAATTGGTTTCACCATCGTTTAAATATAACCAAACGATCGTTTAAAAACAACCAAACGATCGTTTAAAAACCACTAAATGATTGTTTAACGTAACTAAACGATTGTTTAAAATAATGAAACGATCGTTTTAAATGATCGTTTGTATATTTCACACGACTGTTCGTTTAGTTTATAATTCTTTAATTTATATATTTTTTAATTATTTGCTACACAGCTGCTTTCACGATCGTATATACATATTTAAAAGATTGTTTTGAAATAATTACATGATCGTTTATATATATATATATATATATATATATATATATATATATATATAGTAAACACCCAAGAATGCGATTAAGCATTTTAAAAAAAGTATGTGAATTTACAATATTGCCCCTTTGGTAAAAACAACCAATATATACATTTCGCCTTCTTCGTTTTCCGTCACTTCGCAATACAAAACCGCACTGATCACTCAGTCCATTTTTCTCTCAGACCATTTTTGTCTCAGTCAATTTTTTCTTCAACGTCAAAATGTATTTTCCTGAACTTTTCCTACTATAACGTTACATTTTTCCTTTCTTTATATTTCAAATGTTTCGACTTCTGTTTTGAAAAACTATCGTTATGTTCTTAAATTCTTATTGTCAAACGCTTAGGGTTTCAGATTCGTTTAAAGTTCTATTCTCCAAATTGTTAAATTTATTACTTGTCCGATTAACTATATTTTCAGGATGGTTGTACCTAGCGACAAGTATTTCCCTGCCACTGACTCATGCCAAGTGCACAAGATCGACAGTCTTATTAAGGATAAACTGACCAAGGAACATCTGCAAATGTTTAACAAAACAATTTTTGGTCCATTGCTGAATGTCAACATGGTCTTCAACGGCCAGTCGAACCATCATTTCTTGTTGAGGCAGATACCTGAAGACGGTAACGCAGATGGAATCTATTTTTCAGTTTGGGGAAGAACGTTCGTTTCACCCAAAAGGAATTTAACATCATAACTGGATTGTGGCCAACAAACACAACATTGGAGAAAGATTACGATAACAAGCGCCTACAAAACCTTCTATTCGGATCAGAAAAGAAGAAAGTAATAACATGCTTGGAAATTGAGGAAATTTTCAAGAATTTTGAGTTTACAAATGATGACGATGTTGTGAAGGTCGCCTTGGCTATCTTTATAGAAACTGTGATGGTCGAGAAGGATAAGAAAACACAGTTTGACATGGATATTTTTGGAAGAGTTGATGATGAAAAAGTATTTAAAAGCTTCGATTGGTAAACTTTCTTCTACACCTGTCTGCTCAACAGTTTAAAGACAAGTTTACGAGGGAAAAAGAAGCATACGAGCTAAAGAAGACAACAAGTTCGAAAGTAGTGGCATACTACAACATCAAAGGCTACGTGCTTGCTTTTCAGGTGATTTTTATTTGTTTATACACTTTAAATTAAATGCAAATTAAACATCAAAGTTTAACATATTTGTTTAAATGTTGTAGGTGTGGGCTTATGAAGTACTCTCAACTACAAGTGAGCACCTGACCACAAGAAACAATAAGAGATTAATCCCTAGGATATTGAGATGAAATTGTACACAAGTTCATCTTACAAATGCTGCAGAAGAACATATTTAACAACAAAAATGTAAGTAAAACTTGTCCGCGATCGTTTAATATAATTATACGATCGTTTAATACGATTACATTACAGATTGTTGTTATACTTAAATTGAAGCTGCCAATCCAAGAGAAAGCTTTCGTGGAGAGTCGAATTCGAGGGGATGATAACATGCAAATGGAGGACAATGAATCCATTCGAGATATTAACAACAATGATACCAATACTCCTAATCATGCAATGAACAACAAATCATTGGAGCAATCAGACTCATCTCCACAACTGTCACCACAAAGGAAACAAAGTCAAACAGTGGCTGACCAGTCTTAAATACATCCAATCACCAATAAGAAACGTTGCAGATCAAAGAAGTCCAATGACAAAGAACAACAAAGTCATTCAAAATCCTACAAGAAACTGAAGAACGAAATAAAAGAAGTTCGTAAGGATTTATCCACACTGACTTCTATAGTCTGTAGGATGGATGACACAATCAGAAAGCAGTCATTAGAGCTGTCTAAAATGAAGCAGATGCTCGAGAGATTGGTCTAGGTAAAATTTGTTTTCATAATACATTATATACACGATCGTTTATCAAAGTTACACAATCGTTTATCAAAGTTACGCGATCGTTTACTTTTATATACATGATCGTTTAACAATACATTATTTTTTAATTTTATTTTTGTTTTTATTTGTTTATTTGAATCAAAATGAAAATCAAGGGAATGATCGTACTCATCAGAATGACAATGATGATGATCAGAATAGAGAAGATATGATCACCAGTGACCAAGCATATGTTGAAGAACAACATACTGAACATCAAGAAGAAACCTAAAAGTTAACATTTCATTCATTGTTTACTGCTTTATAATGTTGAAAATTGCTTACATTTTAAATAAGTAACAATTGTATTTTTTTCTTATTTATATTTTTTTCCTCATTTTGTTTAGGGAACATCAAGAGGAATCTGGTAGTGATATAAGCGTAGACGACAGAGATGCAGACTTGCTAATGACTATAAGAGATATATCGGATAATCTAAATGCTCAAAGTCAGAAAGAAAAAGATTTGCTAGAAATGATTACTACCCTTCCACTTATGAGCCAACCTCTTGCCCTTTGTGAAATGGCTCCATTGGATCAAACTGTACAAATTCATGAAGTGCCACCATCAATTTCAATTGTAAATGAAGAATCTCAACTGGTATGTATACACAACAAATTTGTAGTCCTTTGAATTAATAGTTTGTTACTTGTCTAATATCATACATTGCAGGAAACAACAAAACAACAGGTTGAGATTCAAAAAAATGATGAAGCAGTTACTTTGGTTGAAAAAGAACCAGTAACGGTGTCTGATGAAGATGAACAACAAAAACCAATAAAGAGAAGAAAGCTATGTAAAATAGCAAATAAAAAGGTGCCTAATGAAGATGAACAAGTTAATCCACCCACAACATCTACTAAGATCATATCAGAATCTACAATACCTGTCCCAGATGTCAAAATCAGAGATGTAGATAGATATAATCCCATGTGGCAAGTGGATCCAAAATTATGGAAGGCATACTTAGAATGGAAAAGATCAAGAAAAATAACTCATGAAGAAAGGAAAGTAGTCTCTACAACCAGAAAGAAAGATTTTTTCAAACAACTTAAAGAAAACACATGGATACTTGGAGATGTAAGTACTCTTTCCAAATTTCATTTTACATGTAAACGATCATTCGTATTTTCTAAACAATCGCTTCTATTAACTAAACAATCGTTTATATATATTACACGATCGCTTAGTAAGTAAACGATCACAATGTACATTTTCTAAACGATCGCTTATACTCTCCTTTCATTTACTAAATGATTGTTTAATTTTCTTTGTAGACCATAGATTTGCTAATATCCCACTTGCAGGAGAAAATATTGCATCTCACGTAACTTTGCAAGCGTACTTTTAGAATAATAGATTCCGCGTTTATAGTAAGTTGTTATTCTTTATTTTTTTTTATAGAAGTTAAACTGCATCATTATATTCTGACTAAATTTTTTTACTTGTTCTTCAAGACTGGAATCAATAAACTACACTGCATAGTTTGGCAACATATTTTTGATACTCATCTGGTGACACCAGACAATAAAAAAGTTGAATGGACAGACACAACAGCACATTTAAATATATGGACAGAAAAAGATTTGGAATACTATTTCAACACAGTTGTTGGTGATTTCGAAGAAAAACCAAGGTGGGGAGACATCAACTACGTGATTGGCTGCATCAACATAAAAGAACACTGGTTGGCTATTGCAACTGATATGAGAAAATGCAAGATCTACGTGTTCGACTAAATACCAAATTATGTTGAGCAAAAACTTGTTGATCAAGCTCTTCAAATGCCTGCACGATGCATCGCCCCACTCGCAATTGCAATTGGAGTGAACCTCCATTCAGAACGATTCAAATATAGCCCTTAGCCAGTACGCACATCAAAGACCACATTACAGAAAGAGCGTTCACTGGATTGTGGCATTTTTTGTTCTAAATTTATTGAATGCCTTGTAACTGAAACTGACCATGGTTGTTGAACTGTGAAAAACATGAAACTGTTTAGACAACAGTATGTATTGGAACTTTGAGCGAATAAATACTTTTGGTAAATAAATATATATTTGGTTCTTGTACTTTTGAGTTAATATTTGTATTCGTTTAGATACATATCATAAAAAATTTGTGTAGAGAAATACTCATCGCGTACATATTTTTAAGCAATCGTTTAGTAAAGTCTAAAGGATCTTCTTAATAAACATAAAAATTAAGTGATCGTTTATAGAAACCACACTAATATCTAAAAGAATATTAAGCGATTTCCTAAACGTTCAGGTGAAGAATATTAAGCTATCGTTTATATGTATCAGACTAATGTAAAAGATCGTGCACATATCTTTAAGCCATCGTTTAGTAAAGTCTAAACAATCTTCTTAAAATCATAAAAAATATTAAGCGATCGTTTACCTACAAGTAGTTTTGCAACATAGAGAATAATTGATACTTGTGATTTATGTACATATTTCGCAGCATACATGATATACAATTACTACAAATCTCGCAACAAAATTCAATACATAGGAGTGTTGGTCCATAATTGAAATGCCAATTGTTTTCTGAAGTATGACATGTTTTCTTGACATAATATATCTAAATCAAAACCAGCAGCTATGTACTCAAAATACTTAATGGTGAATACGCCACAATCACTATTATTTCACTGTAGTGGAATGGAGTCGACAATGACAACTGGCCAAGGTTCCTTGTATGTCGATGATCCAGCTCTCCTAGCAAAGAATCCAATACTATCTAACAAATTTGGCACCAACTCTCAAATCGGCAATAACATGTTTCTCATCTCTTCGACATTTGTAAGTGACGGAAGCGAATCTCATACCTTGACTTGACAACTTACCAAATCCAAGCATAATAGAACCCAATGGTTTATGGACATTGAATGGAGAGTAAACATAATCAACACTTGCCCAAGGATCTTGGAAGTCCTTTTTTGACCCGACAACATAGTCAACCAACTTATACTCTTCCTTCCAGTCAAACGGGCAATTCTCTTTAATACATTCTTTGTATTGGGGCCACTTCGCAACTAAAATGCGCTGCAAAGAAAAACATACAAACACAAATATCAGACCGAAAGACAAATATCAAACGTAAATACATACATAAAGTAACGTGATGATTCTAAACCATAAATATTGTGTCTGTAGTTGTGAAGTTTTAAGCAGAAGGTATCCCGACTGCCTTAATCTTGAAGCGAATGAAAGAAAAAGTGCATCCAAATGCTAATAGAAACAAAAGTAAGCACTAAATGTATAGAACCATAACAATAAAAAAAATTATAATGGCATAAATAATAAGATAATCTCTTACCTCATCTGCGAACCACCGACGACACATAAACAAGTCTCTGAAAAATATCTTCGATTTTTTCCCATGAAAGGTTTCACACACCTCATCGTTTGTACGCTTGTCTGTAATCCAAGCTCGAAATCTATCTAAATCAACGTCAAGTATTTTGTGGATGGGATTATAAACAATTGGTTCACACTGAGAGGTAGTGGTGGTTGATGCCATAGACCGTTTAGGTAGAGTTATGAATCGGGTTGATAGGTAAACACTTGCACGCTTCCTACGGACGGGCCAAATGTGTGGTCGTTGAGTGGGAAATGGTTCTATCTCTGTGACGTCTGAATCAAAATGAGTATAAGTTTTTTCCCACTGTCCTCAATTTCAACCTCATCATCAACAACATCTATTGGCTCCTCTAAACCAATCTCAACCTTCTTCTCCAACACGTTGATTGGCTTCTCTAACTCAATATTAAACCTCAACCAAGGAGGGGTACCGATGGTGTGAACATCTTCGTCGCCCTATGGAAGCTCATAATGCATTAGTGTGGATAATGACAGAAATTAAACATCAATATTAGCAAGAACATGGAACCAAACCTTCTTTTTAAGTTCAATGTGTTTCGCCCCATTACTTGTGTCATCCTCCTTTGGCATCCTCAACCAATTAGGGGTACCGCCTGTGTCAACATCTTCGGTCTTAGCATTATCCACTTCTTCACTTTCTAGTGTATGATCTACTAAGCCTTCAAACCCCTTGCAGTCTCCTTCGTCACCCTATGTAACCTCAAATGAATTAGTGTGTATAACAATATAAAGTAAACATCAAGATTAGTGAGAACATGCAACTTAGCATATGAGTAATTACCAAATATGAAACAACTAACGTCAATACAATTAACAGTGTGATTCCTAACCTTTTTTGAAGTCCAATGTGCTTCAATATGGTTGACATCATGCCTTTCAATTCGTCAATATCTAATTTTATACTAGTAAGTTGCCCTTCAACAACCCCTACTCGATCTTGGAGATTTCGAATAGCCTTTTTCATCTTAGACTTCGACTTTTGTTTCTTACTATTTTTGAAGTCACATTCATCATTAACAACTTCTCTTCCTCTTTTTGAACCACCATTCTTCGACTGAACAATGGTAGATGAGTGGAGGTTTTCAAAAAGTTCACCTGAAGCAATTTTCAACTGCTCCTCTTCAGGTGTCATCTCAATGACCGCCTTAATTATCAACTACAAAGTGAAAAGGAAAATGTATTTAGGACAAAGAAATAAGCAAAAAATCATGTGATCCTTAAGTTAGTTACTATTGCTTGCTACTTACCATTGGCGAGTCAAACACCTGACTTATAGTTTGAGACTTTGGTGATTGTTGGCACACCCACCTCAACATTCATGGTATGACATCATCATTTACTTTATCTACACCACATCCAATGATGGTTGGTATAGACTCATATGCCCAAACCTATTCCACATTTGACAAACAAGTTTAGGAAGTGTCACAAGATGTATATAGATATATAAAAAAGTGGTTTCACGATCGTTTAAATATAACTAAACGATCGTTTAAAAACAACTAAACGATCGTTTAACATAACTAAATGATCGTTTAAAATAACTCAACGATCGTTTAAAATAACTCAACGATCGTTTAATTTTAAATGTATGCATAAGTTTTGAAGTAAGAAGTAAGAAGTAGCATACCTATAATGCATGCGGAAATCCATTGCTAGTATTTTTTTTTTATCTTAGTTGATTTCTTCTTTCCCTTGGCATATTGCTTGTCCAAGGCTCTTTTCAAGGCATTTAGCGTGCGTCCAAAAACAATCCCGCCCCAATCATAATTATTAAATGTATTCCAATCATCAGCAATCTTGAAAAAACCAATGTCGACTTTGGTTCGCCTATCTTTTCCTAACAAAGATAGCTCTATAAAGTAGACTAAAGCTAATTTCACAATATCATCGTCATCACCCTCATATTCCAAAAATATATCCTCTAAGTCGCTTACATAAATACACTCCTTGTCTTTGAAAAACTTCTCCAATAATCTACTATTCCCAACCAACTGAATAGACACCTCTTTAGGACCTTATAGACTCGTTATGATGTTAAACTCTCTCCTACCGAAAGTACAAACAACGCCCTCTAGTAAGAAACTTATATAATCATTTCCTTCATCTTCTACCTCCCTTAACAATAAGTAGTGGATGAGTGACCCATTAAAGACAATATTTAGGTCCAAAAAGTGCCCAAACTTTGTTTTCCTAAATAAGGCTAATTGATCGGGTTTGAGTTTGGCCTTAATATTATGTGTTTTCTTTTCAAAATGAGACAAACAACTTAATAGGGCATAAAAATGATGGGAAGGATTAATCTTGTACACGGGTCCGTCGGTCGATGTCGATATCATAATTGAAGCCTGAACAAAAAGGAACAAATTCAGAGTTAAAGAAGGGATCCAAAGAAAAAGGAGCAAAATGCCAACTATATCTAACTTCAATTCATTTCACTATCCATTTAACTTTCTAAGAACCTAAACCAAACTTTGATTAAACTAATTTTCAGCAAATAAGTCGATTCCAAAAAAGCCTAAACCAGACGGATGAAACTCACAACAAATACCTAAACCAAACATTTACAGTAAATAAATTGAAAATGGGATAGAGATAAAACTCACTGAAATAAGAGAAAACGCTCGAAGTTGATTGAATGGTTCGAAAAGGAGAAGCGACGAAATGCACTAGAGGACCGACGAACGGCAAGCGACAAACAGTCGGAGTATCTTCGAAGAGCAGAGCGGGAAATTTCAAAAGCCAACAAAAGGAGATTTTTTTTTTATTTCAAGTGTTCTACGCGAAAGAGAAGGGAAAGTGAACGTGGATGAGGGAAAGGAAAAGAGAGAAAAATTTAATGAAGGGCATTTTTGTCCATTCACACCTAAATTGTCCTAAAACTCTTCATTTTGAAAAGTTATCCCAAAAGTCATTTAACCCTCCTTTTTTAACCTATTTTTGACAATTTCCAATTTATTATTTATTTTATAACTTTCATAATTATTATAATAAATAATTCAATTTTATATTTGCATTTAATATTAGGATATCATTTATTAGTATAAAGTTTGAATTTAGTATCTTAATATTATATTAAATAATTTCTACAAATCGACTTTATTCAATTTCATTTGCAACACAATTAGAAAAATCTACTTCAACTAAAGTTTTCACATTTTCGTTCTCACGTTTTATATTTTTCATATACCTACTTAATATACTAAATACTTTTCATAATATACTATATATTTTTTTAAATACTCTAATTTGTTGACCAGAAACCACATGGTATACTATATATTTTTCATAACTCTAAAAAAATTTCAAAGCATAAACTACATAATATACTATGTGTTCTTCATATTGAAGGGATGAAAACCCTTTCCAACGGAAGAATTACCCAATTTTAATTGGAACCTTAAAATTACCAATACATTGGCAAAAAATAGAAAACTATTTTTATTGTTAAACATGCTTTGAAGAAAAATACAGAGAAGAAAACTTACGCTCGTTGACAACTCTGAATCTACCAATCACCAATTGGGCATCACCACTTGGAAACCTTCCTATTCTTTGATTGAGATAGTTTGTGGGAACCAAAAATGGAATAAGGAAATTTTTTTAGAGAGAAAAAATTGTTCAGAGAGAACAAGAGAGCAATTAAAAAAAAAACACAGAACTCACCCCTTTGATTTTTGTTACGCAAAAAATTCCGGAAGTTAGAGAGAATAAATGGGAACGTGGAAAAACCACCCATGTTCCTTATTAATTTAATAAATAAATATTAAATTAATATATATTAAATTAATTAATTAATTAATTAAATCATATTTAATTAATATTTCATTTAACTCATATTTAAATGAATATCTCTCATATAACCTATAGTTTTAATTTAATTAATTTAATTAAATCAAATTCAATTAAACGAAATTAAACTAAACTATTAATTAATTCTTCAATTAATTAATTTCTAAATTAAATATCTTATATTTAATTTAATCCAAAATTTGAATCATATTCAAATATAAATTTCTCTCATAACCTATAGTTTTAATATGTATCACATACACATTAAATTTTAACCTATAGTTTTAATATGAATCTAATTCACATTAAACTAATATTTGAACTCATTCAAATATTTTACTCTCTCGTAATTTAATTTTAAATTATTCAAAATTAAATTTATATAATAAAGTCTAATTAAATATAAATTTTATATTATAATGTATCAATATACATTATATTAATTCCCAAAGTAAATTTGAACATTTCAAATTACAACCAATATAAATAAATCTCATTACTCTTTATGAGCTAGGAAGGGGACCTAATGAACCTACAGATCAGAAGTTACAACGATATAAGATTAATTAGCTAAACTCATTAACCACATTAATCAATATTCGTTAACTGTGTGTACACTCCACTAAAGACTCACAGTTGAACTCTTCTCACTGTAGATATATTTCTGTGTCCACGGGTATAGACCAATATTAGTAAGTTAGTCCTTCACAAGTGTTCGTAACACCAGCTGGGTCAAATTACCGTTTTACCCATAGGTTACTTCTAGTCCTTAAATACCAGTGCTCCTCTAATGAACAACCTGTTTATGGTCCAACACTAAACAGAAACCCCTCTCGTGCCATAGAGAGGGTAGAGCCTTTTGTTCAAGTCCCAGAAACACCATTTAAGGGAACACTTATCTACTTACCCTAAAGGTGGGAATGAGTGAATTCCATCTTGTGTGATTATGTTTCCAGCTCCCCGCTCGGTCTTGTCCCCAAAATGATAAGCATATTGAGTTGGCAATTTGACCACTCTCACCCGTACAAATCAAAGGACAATCCCTCGCAAACAAGAGTTCATAATACACTCAAGATTAAGACTAAATCACCTAGGTTATCCTAATGAAATAGAAATCCAACTAGTTAACGGAGTTAAATCTAGTGATTACTGTTTCGTGGTCCAGTCTTATGCAAACTCATTGCATAGGATACCCTCACTCGCATGTCGCATACATGGACGCATTGGATCAATGTGTTTGTATCAAATACAAAGTGAGTCGTATCCATATTGTTAGCAGGATAAGGTACCCAACCTTAACCCTATACTATAGACCCTTTAAGCTGATCTTGAACATTAATCCCCGTATGTTTATACATACTGTTCAAGACTCATCAAATAGCTTAGGATGTTAGTTTATTGGATTTAGGTTATTAAGACAAAACTAATAATATAATCAATAACACTTATTGAAATTATAATAATAAAACACTTTATTAATGATGGTCAATTGATTATATTTACTATCTACGAGTTTTAGGACATAAAACCTAATACATATACCCTAAAACTTTTCCAAAACATGAACTACATAATATACTATATATTTTTCACGTATTCTAACAAATTTTGTATATAACCATAAACCCTTATTCATTGAAAAAAATTTGAAAGAGATGAACGAAATAAGAAAAAATGGACGAAGAGAGAGATTAGAAAGTGTGAGAGATATCAAACGAAGTGAATTTTTTTTAACAAAATCACTAAAAGAAAAAGAATTATGGAATAATTTTGATTATAATATTACCATAATAGAATTAATCACATACCATATTTACATAAGATATCTAATAAATGCAAATCTTGGTCCACTTTTCTTACTTCATTTTTTTATTTTTTCAATATATTATTAATAATAAAGATGAGTAGTTTTGTCTTTTAGACTCTACGCTTGTTTAAAATTGAAGCCCATTAGAACGTTTATGAAAAATTTGGCAACTTTAAGTCAAACTTATAATAAGGCACTCTATTTAGGCTATAGTAGCTAAAACCCCTAATATAATAATGTGGGCTTGTCAAATATAATAAGCATTATATAAAAAATTTTAGGTTCGGTTAGCTTCAGATAATAAGGTGATCGGTTTTTCGAAACCTTCAGTTGTTGGGATCATTTTTTATGGTATCGAAACTCACCTTTATTCTGCTTACGTCAACACCATGTGAAATTAACCATTTACCCCTTAAATTAAATAGATACTTGTTCCTTACTATTCATTGCACATTTTGCGATAATTTACATTAGTTTTCTCACCAACTAAAATAGAAACCAAAACTTTAAAGTCAAAACATAAAATTCCACTAAATATCAACAAAATATAAAAAAAATTCTCCTTGAAACATACTAAAACAATAATCAATCTAATAAAAAATGTATTTGTCTATCAACAAAATAAACTTTTGAAAATACCCTAAAAGTTCAAAAAATACTCTTAAACTTCAATTTTTTAGAATATGATAAAGTATATTAATTATGGTAGAAATAATAGAAGCACAAACAGATTTTAAGACTTAAATGTTCTAGCAAAGTTGTATGTTAATAGTTCAATGTGTATTAATAGTCATACATTTTTTTTTCTTTGACTAATTATTGTTTTAGTATGGTTTAAGGAGGAATTTTTATTTTCGAATTTTGTGGAGTTTTATGTTACTTAAAATTTTTGTTTTTATTTTGGGTGGCGAGAAGTTTGGTATAAAAATTGGATCAATAAGAGTACTTTTCTTTTAAATTTTTTTTAAAGCTTAATGGTATTTATGAAACTTTTCAATAATTTATAGACATATTTGAAACAAAACTTTTACGATTTTCATTAAAAAAAGTAAAGATAAATATATTTTTGAACATTTTTTAAAGTTGAAGAATATTTTTTAAACGTAATTTTTACCATAATTATAAAGTTTGGAGACATTCTTTTATATATGATTTAACATTTTTGTAAATTTAACTTTCTAAATAATAGTGGGTCAATGGGATAACATGGGGAGGGGGCGGGGATACCAAAAAGGAGTTCTTAAAAAAAAAAAATATTAGCAAAATATGGTGGTTTTGCTGCATCTTTTTTCCTGTATTTAATTTCTTTTCTTTCTTTCTCTATTTTCTACTTTTTTTCTTTTAACATTTGCTTTGGTTTATTTATTTATTTTCAACCAATATTATTTCTGCTTTAGAAATAATATAAGTTTAGGATTAATGTTTTCTAATAAAAAAAGTTTGAAATCAATTACAAATTGATTCCCCTCGATCCTTATCTTTTTTTCCTCAAGATGTATGATATTATTATTATTATTATTATTATTTTAAATTAAGAAATTTATTATTATTATTATTATTATTATTATTATTATTATTATTATTATTATTATTATTATTATTTTAATACTATATTTTAAAATAGAATTACATTCAATGTTTAATTGCGAAAAAAATATTTCTTTCCCATGTTTCAGTACTATTACATTGATCGTTATTTTTTTATATCAATTATTAACGATACGTAATTTTTCGATATTACATTTACAACAACATCAATTTAAAGAAAATACATGTAATTTATTTCATATGTAACACATCAATTAATTTTTTAGTACGAAAAGTTTGCGTACAAAACGTTCAAAATTGACATTGTATTTACAAAAGCTAATGAAACATATTTTCTAATAAAAATTTTAAATTTTAGTAAATAAATTATGAATATTTGAATATTTGATTCACAATATGAATTAAAAAAATATTTGTACGAATTAATATATTTTTTTTAAAATCGATTGTTAACTATACACAATTTTCTGATATTACATTTATAACATCAATCTAAAGAAAATACAGATAATTTCTTTCGCGTAACAAGTCAATTACTTTTTTGGTACATATTTTTTTTGATAGAATTTTTAAATTTTGATGAATAAAATACGGATATTTGTTTATTTGATTTATAATATAAATTAAAAAAATATATTTATATGATTAAGAAAAAATAATAATTCTTTCTTTCTCATCATTCTACCCCAAACAAAAATTATAATAATCTCTCGAAAGATATACTCTCTTCTAGATTATTATAATAATTTTTTTTCATAACCCCTCTTCTTATTCCTTTTCTTCTGCCAAATACCTTCTAAAATACGCGCAAGGTTATAAATATTTAGTACCCAAATGGTTTGAAATGGGTAATCTATTCACTTGAAATGGACTTACCTGCCTATGTTTCTGTGAGTTAAATGTAAACAGAAATGAGATTTTAAAAAATAGTAAAATATTAAAAATATTTATAGAATATAGCAGATTTCCATGGACGCGTATTCTTGGTAAAGAAGTCAATTTTCTATCCTCCTAAGAAAAAGGATGATTCTGTAGCTGTAGTGACGGTAGTTGACGGTTTAAATTCCAGTCTCCTGCATGAGCAAATCTTCTATCTGCTTCAAATTTTGGTATATTGATCTGTGATCTCAATCTGACATCTCCATTTTCATTGTTCAGAGTTCTTCGGAGATTGTTCCGAAGGTTTGCCACTATTTGAAGCGACCGGACAACTACTAGGAAAACCAAATACCATGGCGGATCTGATTCCACCACCACACAGATCGGCCAACGACCTCTTTTCCGATCCACTTGATTCTCATCCTCTCTGGTTCAAGCCTAACCTATTCCTCTCCCCCAATTTTGATTCCGAGTCCTACATTTCTGAGCTTCGAACATTTGTCCCATTTGACACCCTCCGATCTCAGCTCCACTCTCATCTTTCCGCTCTCAACCGTGAGCTCATTGATTTGATCAATCGTGACTATACCGATTTTGTAAACCTGAGCACAAAGCTTGTCGATGTGGAAGCGGCAGTCGTGCGAATGCGAGCTCCTTTGGTTGAACTCAGGGAGAAAATTGAGCAATTCAGGGCTTCCGTCGAGTTCTCTCTCTCAGCTTTGCAAAATGGATTGCGGCAGAGATCAGAGGCAGCATCAGCCAGAGAGGTCTTGGAATTGTTGCTTGATACATTTCACGTCGTGTCGAAGGTAGTATGTTTTCAAATTTCATTTTGATGAGACGTGGCATTCATGACTAGGGTTGAGTGCATTTCATTTGATATTTCGAATTCCAAAATATCGATAAGTTTACAGAGAGTTTCATGGACTGGAATGTAGAGTGTCGACTACCAGTTCACTTCCTAGCTCTCACGAATGTCGGAAACAACTTTGTTTAAACTAGTAGTATTAATCGTGACTCGCGTATACACAAATAGGTCGTGTATGAGTTTCACAGAAGGTAACGTGTGCCAGAATCGATAAGTTTTGATCTCGCATAGGTGTTTAAAATATTACTCATATTCTTCTGGAATTGATATGTATAGAAGCTTTTCATGAACCTTTTTGTGCATTTTGATGCCATCATTGAATACGTTTCCAGACCTTCTAGGATGACACCTTCTGGAGAATAGAATTCAAAAATGTTTAACATTTTAAAATTGCCTTGTTTTCCATTGTTGAAAGAGAACTTCGCCCTAGAGTAAAGATTACATAAGGAAAGTCAAATTTCACAGGAAGTTTATCAAGCCTCTCTCTCTCTCTCTCTGATCGATATGCTTATATAATACATTCAAGTTAGGTAGGAAGATTGTGCTGTAAAATTTAATTTATGGTTATACTCATCTTGACCTTTGTTAAGAATCAAGGTTATTAGTTTGTGCCTTTATAAAGCTTTGATTAATATTAGTCGATCTTGTTTTCCTAGATCTTTGTTCAAGTAGCTTCGTACTTATTTTCTTGGTTTCATACTTAGCTGGATCTTAATGGATGCAGGTTGAAAAACTAATCAAGGAGCTTCCAAGTGCTCCTGCTGATGGCTCAAATGGAACTACGAATTTAACAGATAATAGTGGATTAAGTAATGGTGCTTCTTTACCACACATGGAGAACGGAACAAATCTTAGGGAAACACAAAGCATGCTCTTGGAAAGAATTTCCAGTGAAATGAACCGGCTAAAATTTTACATTGCTCATGCACAGGTCTTGTCCTACACTCTTCATAAAACTCTCCTGCCATCAAAGTGTATTTTCTTGGAAAAAAATTAGTGATAAATTCCCTCAAATTTACATTAAGCATTTAGGGATTGAGTATTCTTGGACCAACTAAACCAATTACATTTATATTCTTCCACAACTGAAATTTATAGGACAAAGATGATTTCCTCATGGGTTAAAAGATGAGGTTATGGAACTTTCAGTAATGTTCTTCATATCATTGTTTGGCAAATAATTTCCCTTGGAATATGTGGATGATGCTATAGTTTGTTTTGTTTCTAGTTTCATTCCCTCAAACTGATGAAATGTTTTCTCCCACTCCGTTTTTCTTTCTTTATATTATATTTTTTAAAAAACAAGTGGAGATATTTAGTTATCACGACAATTTAGTGCAAGACTTAGAAAAGTAACAATTCTCTGCCAGTACATGTAAAAGTAAAATTAAGAGAATTGAGTTCGTAAGCACCCCTCAAATCAATTGTCAAGGGGTTGGGAGATGCTTATATTTCACCACGTTTGTTAAATCCCCCCAATATCAGTAGACAATGCCGAACAAGTAGCTTATGCATCCTGTCCAGACCGTAAACTAATGAGTTGACTGTACTTTTCCATTGCTGCATTCCAAACATATATTAAACTTAGGAACTGCCCAGGGATCAAAATTTTCTCAAATATCTCAATGGATAAGTATCACAATTACACATTATTAGCCCATGTTGATGGTCCACCCATCTCGATTTCAACTACTGTGGATATTTATAACCTTGCAATCGTCTTGCCAATTACTTTCTTTACTCTAACATTTAGTTTAAGCCATTTTGTTATAGTTCCTGATTCAATTACACATTAGGCCATGTTGATGGTCCACCCATCTCGATTTCAACTACTGGGGATATTTATAACCTTTCTTTGCCATTTACTTTCTTTACCCTAACATTTAGTTTAGGCCATTTTGTCATAGTTCCTGATTCAATTACTAATTTACTGAACAATGAGAATGATAGCAGGAGAGAGTAAACTCTAATACCTTCTTAGAACTCTTTGCTTCATCTTCAAGATGCTTCTGTATCCATACTTATTGTTTTTCTGTGTTATGCCAGTACAGAATCTTCCCTTCATTCAAAATATGGACAAGAGGATTCAGAGTGCCAGCCTTTTGTTGGACACAAGCTTGGGACATTGTTTTGTTGATGGACTTGCACATCACGATGAAAATGCTATTTACAACTGCCTACGTGCCTATGCTGCTATAGATAACACCACAAGTGCAGAGGAAATTTTTCGCAGTACTGTTGTATCACCAGCAATTCATAAAGTTATTCCTCATAAAGTTTCTGGCATGGACGCTGGATCATCTGATGATGATTTGGAGAATGATTACAAGCAAATGAAGCAATATATTGATAAAGACTGCAAGTTTTTGTTAGAAATATCTGCTACAGGTTATTTTCCTTTTCTTGTTGTTCTATTCCCATTATGTACAGCAATCTCCTAGTTATTTTATTTTGCTTGCAAATATTCCAGTTATCTCTTTGGGGTTGGTTTGATTCTTGTTTTGGTATGCATGTAATTTTGGTATATCATTTGTCAATAAACCATGCTTAATTGCTTTGGTCTTTTGAAAATTTTCTCTTCCAAGATCATCATTTTGCTGTTTGTTGACTATTGAGGTCAAAGATATAGCTGGGAACTGTTTCGTGCTCTTACGCTTTTTACGTTCATTTCAATAGTTCCTTTTGTGAGTCTTTTGCACTAGATTGCTATATGCAATCTTTGAATGAACTAATATTTTATTATTGGGATGATGTGATTAAGCTATTAATTTTTATTCCTTCAGAAAACTCAGGACTACATGTATTTGATTTCTTGGCTAATTCAATCCTGAAAGAGGTTCTCTCTGCTATCCAAAAGGCAAAACCAGGTGCATTTTCCCCAGGGAGACCTACTGAATTCTTGAAGAACTACAAGTCGAGCCTTGATTTCTTGGCATACTTGGAAGGTAGATAACTAAGCCTTTTTTTTTAATTGAACATGATAACTAAGTCTTTTTCTGTGTTATTTTTGTGGATTAAATAATCTTATGCACTAATTTGGAAACCCACAATATTACTTTGACCGACCTTTTAGAAATCTAGAAATCATATTTACATCTTTCATGAAGACTTCTTCTGCATTGCATTAACATTATCCATTGGCATTTTAGGCTATTGTCCATCCAGATCTGCTGTTGCTAAATTTCGAGCAGCATCTGTATATAATGAGTTCATGAAGCAATGGAATATCGGTGTTTATTTTTCTCTGAGGTAATCAATTCAATTTTTATGATTATACTCTAGAAGAAACATTGTATTCGGTGTTTATTTTTCTCTGAGGTAATCAATTCAATTTTTATGATTATACTCTAGAAGAAACATTGTATTCATTGGGTTCAAGTTTCTAATAACTTATTTTCACATCAGGCTTCAGGAAATAGCTGGAGCTTTGGATTCGTCACTGTCAGCACCTATTCTAACCCCTGTACAAACTTCATCTTCTGGCCGGGTAAACAATGAGGATCTAACGTTAAAGCAGAGTGTAACGCTTTTAGACTGCCTGACAGCATGCTGGAGAGATGATGTTCTCGTCCTTTCTTGTTCTGACAAGTTTCTTCGTCTATCTTTGCAGCTCCTTTCAAGGCGAGTGTGTATTGACATATATGCATTATACTGGTTAACGACTG
Source organism: Cucumis melo (assembly GCF_025177605.1). Lineage (NCBI taxonomy): Eukaryota > Viridiplantae > Streptophyta > Magnoliopsida > Cucurbitales > Cucurbitaceae > Cucumis > Cucumis melo. Next base: position 19,247,493 of record NC_066859.1, read on the forward strand.
ACTAGCTCATACACTTGTTTAATGTGAACAGATACTCTAACTGGTTGTCATCTGGTCTAGCTGCCCGTAACACGGGTACAGGCTCCCATCCAGGTTCTGAATGGGCTGTAGCAGCTACCCCCGATGATTTAATATATGTGAGCATCACCCCCCCCCCCCCCCCCCCAAAAAAAAAAAAAAAAGGAAAAGAAAAAAGGAAACAAAGAAAATTTAATAGTGGTGGTAGAAGGAATGACTGAATGCTTGCTTCTTTTTTCTAACCTTGCCTTCAAATGTGTACTCCTTTCAGCTTTCAGATTTTTCATTTCCTTCCGGCTATCTATTCTGTTTTCTGAGTTTGTTTGCAGTGGCACCATTACTACAGAAGTATTTGGCATGAGATGGACAGATGGGTGAATTTGAAATATATAAGTGCCGAACATGAGTTTATGTTGTGATCAAACATGCTTGAGTAATAATTCATTTGGTTATTTCTTAATAATCCATTAATCCCCGTATCCAAAATTTGCTTTTTTTCGTAAATTTTGTGTATTGTTTTCTATTGAAATATTGGTCATTCAACAGATGGAATACAGTTTTAAAATGCTATTTGAGTAGACACTCTCAGAAATTGAGCATTAAGATGAAGTTTCAATGCATTTATGAAAATATTTTGCTTTCTAAAATTATTGTTTAGATGATAAATTTATTTTATAGAAGGAATGTAAAACGTAGTCACAAGATTGAGGATTTGGAATAATCTCACACCCGATAGTAAAATAATGTTGGATGTGCAGATAATCCATGACCTTGGTTATCTATCCACGGTCGTAACTGGTAACTTCTTGGAAACTATACTTCAGCTCCTATCGTCATGCACCGTAGATGTTCTTGATTCAGTAAAGCAGAGCATTTTACACGGTGGAAAATCATTGTATAATTTAATGCCCAAAGTTATTGGTGCCATAGTTGCTTCACTGGTTGAGAAGTCTGTTGAGGTAAATGTTTGGTTCTTATGTATGCTAAGTGTGCACGAGCACGGGATTGAAAGTTTCTTCTGGAACTTCTGACTTGGATTACTTTTCTGAAACTAATGTAGGACTTGAGACAGCTGAAGGGTATTACAGCAACATACAGGATGACCAATAAACCACTACCTGTAAGGCATTCACCCTATGTATCAGGGTTGCTACGCCCTCTGAAGGTATGCAACAAACTATTGCCGCATTCTTTGGCATATCTTAGATGAATCTTGTTCTTTATGGACATTACTTTAGGAGGCTCACCCAAATACCTAAGCATGCACCTTCAGGGGCACTGTGCACTTAGACACCCTTTCAGAGCCTCTGCTGACCAGGCACCGGGTATGGCAGCCTCTATTTGGCAAGGGAGGCCTACACAATTTTTTTAAGCTTTTCAAATGCTTACTGTTACGTTTTTCTTTTCTTTCATAACTTTAACGTACAGACTTACATAATTCATACGCATAGGCTTAAAAGAGTTTTTTTAAACAAAACAAAAAATAAAATAATAGTTATTTTTTTAAGTATGTCATTATAATTCTTCTTTTTAAGATATACTGACCTTTTTGTATTACTTGGACTTGGGTCGTGAGGGTAGAAGTCTATAGTTCCAAATGCTTTAAGCTTCATATATGAGGAAACTGAAGGGACATCATTGTTCTTTATTCTTGATGCTACAATGTAAACTCCACCAGGTGTTATTGGATGGAGACAGGGCATCTACTTTTTTGACAATGGAAACAAGGACTGCACTGTTGACCGATGCTGTGACTGAGATTACTTCACGTTATTATGAGCAAGCAGCTGATCTTGTTAGCTTGGTTAGTTTGGATTTACCAAAATTTAGTTTCAACTTGGTTATTAATCTTAAAAGATTATTCCGTTTACTAATGTCCATGTTCAGGCCAGGAAAACAGATTCGTCACTCCAGAAAATTCGGCAGGGAGTACAAAGACGAGCTGGAGCAAGCTCAGATGTTTCAGACCATAACATTTCCGACACTGACAAGATTTGCATGCAACTCTTTCTCGATATTCAGGTAAGGTATCACTATTTTGTTTGTAATTGCTTGCTGCGTTAAAAGGGTGATGCTAGTAGGTTCTAGACATATCATATACAGAAACTGTTATGTCTATGATTAATACAATGCAGACATTGAAACCATTTAAAGTATGTTTTACTTATTCGTGAGTTATTAATGGCTATTTGAAATGATTGCCCAACTGCTTAAGAATGCAATTTTAAGTGACAAATATATATGAACATTTTAAAATACTTAAGGGGCCTTTGGAGCCCCGAGTTGGTTAACCTAGCTAGTGAATTATAATAATTGGTGGTTGAAGTGCAGACTATTTTAGCTTGGATTATAATAGTTTGTGACATGTAAACTAATTTTGTATAGATAGGAAATAGACAAAGAAGAAAAGAGAGGATGAATGAAAAATAGTAATGCTCTATCAAATAGTAAATATTCTAGCAAAGAAGGTTTTAAAATAGTATTTACTTTACTTAATTGTTGGTTATAAATAGTTGTACACACCACTATTTGGTGCTTCAAACATTAAATAGAATATAATAACTCACTTCACCAATACCTAGTTGGTGCCCTAAACGATCCCTTAGAAAATCATTTCAAATTGACTCAGTGTCCACTAGGGAGCCTTATAATGTCACTTTCTTTTATATATATTGATTTTCGTTCGTTGGATCGAAATATTAGAAAGTATTGATAAAATATTAAATTTATTGTAACTCATAAGCTTAAGCTTTTGAGATGATCGGTAATTTAACAAGTAAAATGAGATTACTTTTTCCCTTATGTTATACATCTTCAAAATTTTCTAATTGAATCAATATAATTACAAAGAAAAAGCCACCTAAGATGTATGGACCTATATGAATTATGTGTGTCGATCTTGATTGCAGGAGTATGGTCGCAACCTTTCATCCCTAGGGGTTGAAGCAGCGAGTATTCCAACATACCTCTCATTTTGGCACTTGGTTGCTCCTTCAGACAAGCAAAGCTCCATTAGTTTCTGATGTTCTATCATCGGAATAAGCATACGTTTGGCTTTGTGGCTGTATTTCTTTTTCTCTCTAAATTGGTAAATTGTTGCCTTTTATTATTATTATTATTATTATTTTTATTTTATAATGGCAAATTGTTGTCTTAATTATAACTTATTACTTAGAATACATTTTCTCCCTACCATATTGGTCGCAGGTGATGGTGTTCATAATGGGAATCAAAATTTTGTAGATTCAACAACGAAGCTTCCATGGGATCTGGTTTGGTAGAAAGATTTATTGATAAATATGTTAGAAGTTATTATTCTGTCTTTACTGTCACATTTTATTTTATTTTTGTTTTTTCTTAATAAATAAATTTTTATACTATAAATATTTCAGTAGGGATGAAATTCTAATTTGTCTGAGCTATGTTTAGGTTAATTTCATCTTGATTTTTGTTAGTGTTATAAATATTTCAATTCGTTTGTTTTTTTCTAGAGTTATTGGCTGATGAAATCTCATCAAAATTAATCATACAAAACTTTCAAGATTAATAGCAATCGTGAAAAGTCAATTTCAACCATAGAAGTGTTTAAATTCTAGTTTCACCGACAGCTTTGAGGACAGTTTGAATTGAGATTAAGATGGCTGAAAATTAAAGATGTATTAAAGACATATTTGATTGTGCATAAAAATGTATATTGGAATAATTTCTTTTTTGAGTAATTTTGCAGTCGGTATAACGAAGTCTATGAAGTTAGCTACTTTTTAAATATTTTAGATTTGTCTTTTCATCTTTTTTCTTCTCGCTGTGATTTCTTTCATCGTCTTTCTTCTTTTCCTTTTCTTTGTTTCATTGTGATTTCTTTATATTGTATTTCTTCTTTGCCTATTTTTTTTTATGTCATTTAATCTTTTTATCGTTTTTCTTCGTTGCGATTTCTTTCTATCGTTTTTTTTTTCGCTGTGATTTCTTTCCATGTCTTTTTTCTTTTCCTCATCTTTTTTCTACGTCGTTTAAATTTGGGTAATCAAATTTAAACGATCGTGTACAAAAAATAGCAAAATCTAAAAGATCGTGTACAAAGAATTTTTTTTACATCGTTTAAATTTTGAGTAACCAAATCTAAACGTCCGTGTACAAAAGATAGCAAAATCTAAAAAATTGTGTGTAAAGAATCTTGAAACAAATCATTTAGGTTGGAGTAGTCAAATATAAACGATCATGTAAAAAAAGAGTAAACAATTTGTAATCAAATTTAAATGTAATCAAATTAAACGATCGTGTAATAAATTAATTATTTTGGCTCAATTAAATATTATTTACTTAGGTTAAAATTCAATTAGGCTAAAAAATAAGCTTAATTTAGTCCAAATGTTAAATATGACCAAAATCTATGTAATTGAACCGTCCATTGACCAATTGGGCTCAAGACCATAAAAGCCCACCAGAGAATTCTATGGAGTTCTCTTCCTTTGTAGGGGTTGAAAATTTTTGACTACAAAAAGTCTAAAGTGAATTCTCCCTAAGAATTAAAGGACTCTCTAACTCCTGAAATCAAACACCCTTAAAGATCGAAGCTCTTTTAAAGATTCAAGCTCTCTTCCAAGACTCCAACTTCAAGAACATCATGTTCTCCACTTCCTCAAATCAAGCGTAAGCATCCAACCGAGAGAGAATCAGAGAATCAAATTCTAGAGATCGAACCACATCGCATTAAATCAACACAAGCACAACATCAATACAAGTTCAACTCCACGAATCAAATTTCTCCAAAAATCTCATGTGAACAAATTGGCACGTCCAGTGAGACATCTCTACCTTTCATCTCTCTCTCATCATCCAAACCTACAAATAAGCTAATGGCACTAAGAAAAGTTGCATCCAAAGCTACTGTCGCAAATGACTCTTACATTGGACTTGTCACCTAGAGTCACTGAAAGAGAAGCACGAAAGAACAAGAACAAGGTTTTGTCCTCAAAAAGAAAAGTTGGGAACAACTGATAGAATCTCCTAAAGGCGAGATCATTATTAGAGAGAATCCTTTGTTTAACAACTCTACGCCTGCTTCTAATCTATCAGACAAAGAATCACACCTTGAAGTAGTGTCTATTATGATGGTAGATGTGGCAGCTGAGACAGCCATGACAGAGATGGAAAGGAAAATAAATTTCCTAATGAAAATTGTCAAGGAATGAGATCATGAAATCGCCAGCCAAATGAAGGCTTGTGAAACTGCTGAGTTGAGCTAAACTTCTTCTGTCAATGTTGACGATAAAGGAAAAGCTGTGTTGCAGGAAAACCAGATGTAACAGTCCATCTTTGTTACCTCCCTATCAGTCCAACAACTTAAGATATGATCACAAGCTTCATAAGAGCTCAGTATGAAGGACTACCACAAACTTCTTTCATGTACTCCAAGCCATACACCAAGAGAATCAATGACTTGCGAATGCCTATTGGGTACCAACTTCTAAAATTCCAACAATTCGATGGAAAGGACAATCCAAAGCAATACATTGCTCACTTTGTTAAAACATGAGAGAACGCAAGATCAAGAGGAGACCAACTAGTCAGGCAGTTCGTTCGAAGCTTAAAAGGAAATGCTTTTGAGTGGTATACCAATCTAGAGCCGAAAGTAATTGACAACTGGGAATAACTAGAAAAGGAGTTCCTCAATTGCTTCTGCAACACACTCACCGTAAGCATGATGGAGCTTACAAACACGAAACAACGAAAGGGAGAGCCAGTCATCGACTACACCAATCGTAGAGGGCTCTGAGTCTTAACTGCAAAGATCGACTCATCGAACTGTTAGCTGTAGAAATGTGCACCCAAGGCATGCATTGGGGACTCCTATACATTCTGCAAGGAATAAAGCCCCGGACATTTGAAGAGTTAGCAACTTCGCTCATAATATGAAGTTGAGCATTGCCAGCAGAGGAACTAAGGATTTTCCTGTTCCTAAAGTAAGAAAAGATAAGAAAGAGACAAAGGGTGCTAAAAAGATAGTGAAGAGCATCGTGAAGGAATCTATGGTCATAAACACGACCCACCTGAAGTTCTCCAAAAGAAAAAAAGCGAGAGTTGAAAAGAAGGATGATGGAAGCGAGAGATGACATCTGAATTTAAAAGAAAGACAGGAAAAAGCATACCAATTTCTTGATTCAAATATTGCTGACATGCTAGAGCAACTATTGGATATGTAGCTGATCCAGTTGTCGGAATGTAAGCGACCTGAGCAAGCAAGAAAGGTAGATGATCCTAACTACTGCAAGTATCATCGGGTCATCGGGTCATCAGTCACTCAGTAGAGAAATGTTTTGTGCTGAAGGAGCTAATTCTAAGGTTAGTTCGTAAGAAAAAGATCGAGCTAGACTTGGAGGAGGTAGCTCAAACAAACCATGTTGCAGTGATGATAGTGTCAGAGGCTCTTCCACAAAAATTGATTTTTTAGCAAAGGGAAAGCTTGGCCCAGTTCGGGACCTTTGAGCCTATAGTTGTCCAATTCTATTAGGAAGTTGCACGTAGAGATTCTTAAGGTAAAGAAAGATCGATCGAAGAAGATGATGAAGGATGAATTGTTGCTGACATCGTCTCTTATACATTTAGCCAAACTAAAGGTCAGGAAGCAAGTTCGTTGGAGGGAGAACTAAGGTGCAACCCAAAATCGTAAAAAAAGTAAACAATGCTTTTAAAAAGTGACGAACGTTCGTCTAGTGTCAAAAACCACAGAAAATGCATTTCCAGAGAAAAATATGCCAAGTTGAAGAATTTCTGGAGTTCGTCCCAAAAAAGACCAACGATAATGCCCTAGACTTAATTTTTTATTAAGGGGTCAACAGTGGTCTGTCAACGGTTTCTTTGTTTTGTCTTGGTCATAAGCATCTAGAATAGGGATTCAAACTCGAAAGACTTTAGTCTATATTTCTAGCATCGTTCCCTACGCAACCAAACTATAGGTCGAGAAGCGAGTTTGTTGGAGGGAGGACAAAGGTGCAACCTAAAACAGTCGAAAAGGTGGACCATGCTCCTAAAAAGTGGCGAACGTTTGTCCAGTGTAAAAAACCATAGAAAATGCATTTCTAGGAAAGAAAATGGGCCAATTTGAAGAACTTTTGGAGTTTGTCCCAAAAAAAGGCCAACGACAAATCCCCAAACTCAGTTTTTTATTAAGGGGTCAAAAGGGGTCCGTCAAAGGTTTCTTTGTTATGTTGGTCATAAGCATTTCTAGCATAGGGATTCAAGCTCGAAAGACTTTAGTCTACATTTCTAGCATCATCCCCTACGCATTTAGCAAAACTATAGGTCAGGAAGCGAGTTTGTTGGAGGGAGGACTATGGTGCAACCCAAAACGGTTCAAAATGTGGACAATGCTTCTAAAAAGTGGCGAATGTTTGTCCAGTATAAAAAACCACTGAAAATGCATTTCCAAAAAATAAAATGGTCCAAGTTGAAGGACTTCTGGAGTTTATCCCAGAAAAAGGCCAATGTTAATACCCCGGACTCAGTTTTTCATTGAGGGGTTAAAAGTGGCACGTCAACCGTTTCTTTGTTTTATCTTGGTCATAAGCATTTCTAGCTTAAGGATTCAAACTTCAAAGACTTCAGTGTACATTGCTAGCATCATCCCTTACACATTTAGCCAAACTAAAGGTTGGAAAGCGAGTTCGTTGGAGGGAGGACTAAGGTGCAACCCAAAACGGTAAAAAAGGTGGACGATGCTTTCAAAATGTGACAAACGTTTTTCCATGGTAAAAAACCATCAAAAGTGCACTTTCAGCAAAGAAATTGGGCCATGTTAAAAACTCCTTGTGTTCGTCTAAAGAAAAGGTCAATGACAATGACTCGGACTCAGTTTTTTATTAAGGGGTCAAAAGTGGTTAGTCAACAGTTTCTTTGTTTTGTCTTGGTCATACGAATTTCTAGTTTAGGGATTCAAACTCGAATGACCACAGTCTACATTTCTAGCATCATTCCCTAAACATTTAGCAAAACTACAGGTCGGGAAGCGAGTTCATTGGAGGGAGGACTAAGGTTCAACCCAAAAAGGTCGAAAGGGTGGACAATGCTTCGAAGAAGTGGTGAACATTTGTCCATTGTAAAAAACCTCTGGAAATACATTTCCAGTAAAGAAAATGGGCAGTGTTGAAGAACTTTTGGAGTTCACCCTAAAAAAAGGCCAACGACAATGTCCCAGACTTATTTTTTATTCAAGGGTCAAACGTGGTCCATCAACATTTTCTTTGTTTTGTCTTGATCATAAGCATTTCTAGTTTAGGGATTCAAACTCTGATTTTAGTCTATATTTTTAGTATCGTCCCCTATACATTTAGCTAAAGTATAGGTCGGGAAGCGAGTTCGTTGGAGGGAGGACTAAGATGAAATCCAAAACGGTCGAAAATGTGGACAATACTTCCATAAAGTGGCGAACATTTGTCTAGTGTCAATAACAAGTGAAAATGCACTTCTAACAAAGAAATTGGGCCATGTAGAAAGACTTCTTTTGTTCGCCCTAAAAAAGGCCATTGACAATGCGTCAGACTTAGTTTTTTATTGAGGGGGTCAAAAGTGATCCATTAACGGTTTCATTATTTTGTCTTGGTCATAAACATTTTTAGCTTGGGGATTGATACTCCAAAGACTTTAGCCTTCATTGTGAGCATCCTCCACTACACATTTAGCAAACTAAAGGTCAGAAAGTGATTTCGTTGGACGGAGGACTAAGGTGCAATCCAAAACGGTAGAAAATGTGGACAATATTTCCAAAAAGTGGCAAACTTTTGTCAAGTGTCAAAAACAACTGAAAATGCATTTGCAGCAAAGAAATTGGGCCATGTTGAAGAACTTCTTGTGTTTGTCCCAAAAAAGGCCAATGATAATGCCTTAGACTCAATTTTTGTTTGAGGGGTCAAAAGTGGTATGTGAACAGTTTCTTTGTTTTGTCTTGGTCATACACATTTATACCTTAGGAATTCAAACACCAAAGACTTCAGTCTACATTACTGACATCGTCCCATACACATTTAGCTAAACTAAGGGTTAGGAAGTGAGTTCGTTGGAGGGAGGACTAAGGTACAACCTAAAATAGTCGAGAATGTGGACAACGCTTCCAAAAAGTGGTGAACGTTTGTCCAACGTCAAAAACCACTGTAAATGCATTTTCAACAATGAAATTGGGCCATTTTGAAAAACTTTTGGTGTTGGTAGCAAAAAAAGGCCAATGACAATGCCTTAGACTTAGTTTTTTATTTAGGGGTAAAAAAAGGTCCGTCAACGATTTCTTTGTTTTGTCTTGCACATAAGCATTTCTAGCTTAGGGATTCAAACCCCAAAGACTTCAGCCTACATTGCAGGAATCTCCCCTACACATTTAGCCATACTAAAGGTCAGAAATCGAGTTTGTTGGAGGGAGGACTAAAGTGCAACCCAAAATGGTAGTGAATGTAGACAATGCTTTCAAAAAGTGGCGAACATTTGTCCAATGTCCACAACAATTGAAAATTCATTTCCAACAAAGAAATTGGGCCATGTTGAAGAACTTCTGGTGTTCTTTCCAAAAAATGCCAATGAAAATACATCAGATTCAGTTTTTTATTGAGTGGTCAAAAGTGGTCCGTCAACGGTTTCTTTGTTTTGTCTCGGTGATAAGCATTTCTAACTTAGGGATTCAAACTCTAAAGACTTCAGTCTACATTGCGAACATCGTCCCCTACGCATTTAGCCAAACTAAAGGTCGAAAAGCGAGTTTGTTGGAGGGAGAACTAAGGTGCAACCTAAAACGATCGAAAATGTGGACAATGCTTCCAAAAAGTTGGGAACGTTTGTCCAAGGTAAAAAACCACTAAAAACACATTTTAAACAAAGAAATTGGGCCATTTTAAAGATCGTCTTATGTTAGTCCCAAAAAAGGCCAACGACTATGCTTCAGACTTAATTTTTTATTTAGGGGTCAAAAGTGGTTCGTTAACGATTTTGTTTGTTTTGTCTTTGTCATAAGCATATTTCTAGCTTATAGATTCAAACTTCAAAGACTTCAGTCTACATTGCTGGCATCGTACCCTACACATTTAGCCAAACTAAAGGTCATGAAGTGAGTTTGTTGGAGAGAGGACTAAGGTGGAATCTAAAATGGTTGAGTGGGTGGACAATTATTTCAAAAAGTGGCGAACGTTTATCCAACATCAAAAGCCACTGAAAATGCATTTCAAACAAAGAAATATGGCCATGTTGAAGAACTTCTGGTGTTCGTCTCAAAAAATTACCAACGACTATGCCACAGACTCAGTTTTATATTAAGGGGTCAAAAGTTGTCCGTCAACGGTTTCTTTGTTTTGTCTTGGTCATAAGCATTTCTAGCTCAAGGATTCAAACTCCAAAGATTTCAGTTTACATTGTTAGCATTGTCCCCCATATATTTAGCCAAACAAAATGTCAGAAAGTGAGTTCATTGGCGGGAGGACTAAGATTGAATACAAAACAGTAGAAAATATGGACAATGCTTCCAAAAAGTGGCGAACGTTTATCCAGTGTCTAAAACCACTGAAAATCCATTTTCAACAAAGAAATTGGGCCATGTTGAAGAACTTCTAGTGTTCGTTCCCAAAAGAGGACGACAATACCTCAGATTCAGTTTTTTATTGAGGGGTCAAAAGTGGTCCGTCAATAGTTTCTTTGTTTTGTCTTTGTGATATGCATTTCTAGTTTAGGGATTCAAACTCCAAAGACTTTAGTCTATATTGCGAGCATTGTTCGCAAAACATTTACTCAAACTAAAGGTCGAAAAATGAGTTCGTTGGAGGAGAACTAAGGTTCAACCCCAAATGGTCGAAAATGTGGACAATGCTCCCAAAAAGTGGCAAATGTTTGTTCAGTGTCAAAAACCACTTAAAATGCATTTCCAACAAAGAAATATTGCCATGGTTAAGAACTTCTGGTGTTCGTCCCAAAAAAGCCTAACGACAATGCCTTAGACTCAGTTTTTCATTGAGGAGTCAAGAGTGGTCCGCAACGGCTTCTTTATTTTGTCTTGGTATAAGTATTTCTAGCTTAGGGATTCAAACTCCAAAGTTTTCAGTCTACATTACGAGCGTCGTCCTCTATACATTTAGCCAAACTAAAGGTCGAAAAGCGATTTCATTGAAGGGAGAACTAAGGTGCAACCCAAAACAGTCGAAAATATGGACATTGCTTCCAAAAAGTGGTGAACGTTTGTCCAGGGTAAAAAAACAACTAAAAATGCATTTTCAACAAAGAAATTGGGTCATGTTAAAGAACTTCTGGTGTTCGTCCCAAAAAAAAGATTAATAACAATGCCTCAGACTCAGTTTTTTATTGTGGAGTCAAAAGTGTTCTGCCAACGGTTTCTTTTTTTGTCTTGGTCATATGCATTTCTAGCTTAAAGATTCAAACTCCAAAGACATCAGTCTACATTGTTAGCATCGTCCCTTACACATTTCGCCAAACTATAGGTCAAAAAGTGAGTTTATTGGAGAGGGGACTAAGGTGCAACCCAAAATGGTCGAAAAATGTGGACAATGCTTCTAAAAAGTGGCGAATGTTTGTCCAGTGTAAAACACCATTAAAAATGCATTTCTAACAAAGAAATTGGGTCATGTTGAAGAGCTTCTGGTGTTCGCCCTAACAAAATGCCAACGACAATGCCACGAACCTTGTAAACCTGAGGTTCTCTTTGGATTTATTTTTAATGTATAAAAGGAATAAAAGAAAATAGAAATTAATTATATAATATTTTTATATAATTAAAGGTTTTATTAAGAAAAAAGGAGAAAAGAAAGGAAAAAAGGGAAGAAAGTGGAAAAGCGAAAAGGGAATTCCATCTTTTTTTCTTCTTCTCTTTCCCTCCACTGCCAAGCAACTCCTCACCATGTTCATCCAAATTTCAGAGCTTTCTTTTGAGAGAATAATTGGAGATAACCCTGAAGAAGATTTCTTAGTTCTAAGATTGAGGAAGAAGGGGAAAAACTCAAAGGAAGTTTCAATCATGGCAGATTTTGATCCACTCTGCACACTTATGTTTTTTTATTCGATTTGATCTTCTAAAAAATAATTAAGAGGCGAGGTTTACATTTTCTGAAATTTAATTCATTTTTGAACAATTTTTGTGAAAAATGTTTGAGTTAATTTTGTTGTTAATTGGGTGATATTTGACAAAGAAGACATAATAGGTGTTTTCCACGCGAAATCAAATATCCTCTGGTTTTTTGAGTTTTTCGGTGTACATACATTGATTTAAAATCTCTAATTGATATGGAAAGCTTATTCAATTTCCTATAACATTATGAAGATGATGAGAGCCAATTATGACTAGAAATGTGTTAAATTACAGAGACAAGTACAAAGTTTGTAGAGTGCGCGATTTTAGAGAGGTCTTGTTTCGTGGTATTTCTGAACTTTTCAACTAGGAATTTTGGTTACATATCTTCAAGTAAATTATAGAGGACATCAAAATGAAGATTTTGACATAAAGAACACTCATTTTAGTTAAGTATTGAGGGAGTTATGGTCATTTGAAGTTTGTGTTCGAAATCTAAAAAATGCAGAGAGTTGTTCAAATAGGATTTTATTTCTTAAGCTTTGATTACGTGAGTGTCATCTTTAGTGCGACATGTTAAGTCTATCTTAGAAAACTAGAATATTTAGAGTTCTAATACTCGGTTTGGTTGTTGACAGACCGAGAAGAATTAAATCGAGCTTACAGACCAAGGATCTAGCTCAAGACAGTGAGTGACAAAACCAGTTTTGAAAATATTTTTCCTAATTATTATTTATGATTGACCGCTTTACACGTTTATTTACGAAGTTATGAAAATCATCTGAGTCCCATGACTATTTTCAAGTATGAGTTTCGAGACTAGATTTCTTAATGAAATTTCATGCTAACACGTGAATATCGAATGTCTAGAAAGTATTGGAACCACAGTGTTTCAAGCAAAGCATGAGTTAGCAAGTTTTATTTTAAGAACTATAGTTTTACACGAACAATCTAAGTAAGCTTGAGCTTTACGAAAAATAAAGGTAGCAAGTATGTTTTAATGTTTTTGTATGATTTTCTGATATTTTTCGTTAACTACATGATTGAGTTATTGAGCCCGAGACTTTATGGTATCGTGTGCACTCAAGTTAGATTCCGTTGTTGATATTGAGTGTACTCTGTAACAACAATGTTGTCGTGAGTGCTGGACGGGCCCCACTAGGATAAAGACGATGGGAGTGCTGGGCAGGCCCCACTACATTGTAGAGCTTGTAAACATTGGTTGTACTGGGCGTGCCCTACACAACGTAGATTTGTCATATTAGTTAAAATGTTTAATATACTTGATATGCCTTGCTAGATTTCAATGACGTACATGCTGAGTATTTGAGAAAGTTATTCTTACTATTATACGTTATTTACGACTTGTATAAACAGATTTATATGTTTAAAGTTTTCACATGCTCTTATCTTTAAATTTATAGTTTCAAACTGAGTCACTCAGTGAGCTTTATAGCTTACCCTTCAAAAATATTTTACTCACTTTCCAGGTAGATATTGAGTTCCGGGTGCCTAATAGACTGCCTTAGTCTACTGAAGCTCTAATATCGATTGCCAGTATGTGGTTAGAGTTGTACATAGAGTCTATTGTGTTATGTTGTATATTTCTTTGTACGATATAGATACTCTACAGTTTGTGTAAGCTATAGGAGTTGTGGTTATGTAAACCTTTGTTGGTTATGTTTTGGTTAAGGTGTCTCCATGTTTACTTGCGAAATCAATTATTTCTAGGCTACACTTCATGTATGTATATAATTAGTCTAAGTTTCAATGTGTTGTGTTGCATGTATAATAGTTTATATAATAGATTAGCAAGTTTATCACGTTCAAGAGTTCAGAAGAATCAGCAGATATCGTTAGAGGAGAACGATGTTGGTCGGCTTCACGACGTCTTTTGGGCTAAGCTAGCAGAAAGTTCGAGAGGGGATGTGACAGACCTAGTTTTATATTGAAGGGTAAAAAGTGGCCTGTCAATGATTTCTTTGTTTTGTCTTGGTCATAAGCATTTCTAGTTTAAGGCTTCAAACTCCAAAGACATCAGTTTACATTGTTAGCATCGTCCCCTACACATTTAGCCTAACTAAAGCGAGTTTGTTGGAGGGAGGACTAAAGTGCAACCTAAAACAATCGAAAATGTGGATAATGCTTCCAAAAAGTGAATAACGTTTGTCCAGTGTTAAAAATAACTGAGAATGCATTTCCAATAACGAAATTTGGCCATGTTGAAGGACTTCCAGTGTTCATCCCAAAAGAAGGCCAATGATAATGCCTCAGACTCAATTTTTTATTGAGGGGTCAAAAGTGGTCCATCAATGGCTTTTTTGTTTTGTCTTGCTCATAAGCATTTTTAGTTTAGGGAATCAAACTCCAAAGGCTTCAGTCTACAGTGCTGGCATTGTCTATTACACATTTAGCCAAACTAAAGGTCTGTAAGCGTGTTCGTTGGATAGAGGACTAAGGTGCAATCTAAAATGGTTGAGAAGGTGGACAATTCTTCTAAAACGTGGCGAATGTTTGTCTAGTGTCAAAAACAACTGAAAATGCATTTCCAACAACGAAATTGGGCCATGTTTAATGACTTTTAGTGTTCATTACAAAAGAAGTTCAACATCAATGCCTCAAATTTAATTTTTTATTGAGGGGTCAAAAGTGATCTGTCAACAGTTTCTTTGTTTTGTGTTGGTCATAAGCATTTCTAGCTTAGAGACTCAAACTCCAAAAACTTCAATCTTTAATGTTAGTATTGTCCCCTACACATTTAGCCAAACTAAAGGTCAGAAAGCGAGTTCGTTGGAAGAAGGACTAAGGTGCAACCCAAAACGGTCGAAAATGTAAACAGTGCTTCCAAAAAGTGGCGAATGTTTATCTAGTGTCCAAACCACTGAAAATTCTTGTCCAACAAAGCAATTAGGCCATGTTGAAGCACTTCTGGTGTTTGTCCCAAAAAAAGGTCATCAACAATACGTTATACTCAGTTTTTTATTGAGGGGTCAAAAGTGGTTTGTCAACGGTTTCCTTGTTTTGTCTTGGTCATAAGACTTTCTAGCTTAGAGATTCAAACTATAAAGACTTTAGTCTACATTTCGAGCGTCGTCCCCTACAAATTTAGCCAAGCTAAAGGTCAGAAACCGAGTTCGTTGGAGGGAGAACTAAGGTCAAACCCAAAATGGTCGAAAATGTAGACATATGCTTCCATATAGTGGCAAACGTTTGTCAAGGGTCAAAAACCACTGAAAGTGCATTTTCAACCAAGAAATTAAGCCATGTTAAAAAACTTCTGATGTTTGATCCAAGAAAAGGCCAACGACAATGCCTCAAACTTAGTTTTTTACTAAGGGGTCAAAAGTGGTTCGTCAACGATTTCTTTGTGTTGTCTTAGTCATAAGAATTTTTAGCTTAGGAATCAAACTCCAAATACTTCAGTCTACAGTGCTGTCATTGTCCACTATGCATTTAGCCAAACTAAGGTGCAATCTAAAACAATCGAGAAGGTGGACAATTCTTCCAAAAAGTGGCGAACGTTTGTCCAGTGTTGAAAACCACTGAAAATGCATTTCCAACAAAGAAATTGGGTCATGTTGAACAACTTCTAGTGTTCTTCCCAAAAAAAGGTCAACGACAATGCCAGGGACTCAGTTTTATATTGAGGGGTCAAAAGTTGTTCATCGAAGGTATCTTTTTTTTGTCTTGGTTATAAGCATTTCAAGCTTAGGGATTCAAACTCCAAAGACTTCACTCTATATTGTTAGATCGTCCCCTACACATTTAGCCAAACTATAGGTCGCGAAGTGAGTTCGTTGGAGGGAGGACTAAGGTGCAACCCAAAACTGTCGAAAAATGTGGACAATGGTTTCAAAAAGTGGCACATGTTTGTCTAGTGTCCAAAACCACTAAAATTGATTTTCCATCAAAGAAATTGTGCCATGTTGAAGTACTTCTGGTGTTCGTCCCAAAAAAAGACCAACAACCAAACCTCGGACTCAGTTTCTTATTGAGGGGTCAAAAGTGGTTCATCAACGATTTTTTTTTATTTTGTCTTGGCCATAAGCATTTCTAGCTCAGGGATTCAAACTCCAAAGACTTCGGTTTACATTATGAGCATCGTCTCCTACATATTTAGCCAAAGTAAAGGTTGAAAAGTGAGTTCGTTGGAGGGAGAACTAAGGTGCAATCCAAAACAGTCGAAGTGTGAACAATGCTTCCAAAAAGTAGCGAACGTTTGTCAAGTATCAATAACCACTGAAAATATATTTCCAACAAATAAATTGGGCCATGTTTAACAACTTCTAGTGTTTGTCCCAAAAGAGGCCAACGACAACGCCTCAGACTCAGTTTTTTATTTAGGGGTCAAAAGTGTTAACAGCTTCTTTGTTTTGTCTTGGTCATAAACGTATCTAGCTTAAGGATTCAAACTTCAAAGGCTTCAGTCTACATTGCGATCATCGTCCCTACACATTTAGCCAAACTAAAGGTTGGAAAGCGAGTTCGTTGGAGTGAGAACAAAGGTTCAACCCAAAATGATCGAAAATGTGGACAATGCTCCAAAAAAGTGGCGAATGTTTGTCCAGATTAAAAACCACTGAAAATGTATTTTCAACAACGAAATTGGGCCATGTTAATGAACTTCTAGTGTTCGTCTAAAAAAAAGGCCAACAACAATGCCTCAAACTCATTTTTTTTTATTAAAGGGATCAAAAGTGGTCCGTTAACGATTTCTTTGTTTTGTCTTGGTCATAAGCATTTCTAGTTTAGGGATTTAAACTCCAAAGACTTTAGTCTACATTGATTGCATCATCCCCTGCACATTTAGCCAAACTATAGGTCAAAAAGTGATTTCGTTGGAGAGAGGACTAAGGTGAAACCCAAAAGAGTAAAAAACGTGGACAATGCTTCCAAAAAGTGGTGAATGTTTGTCTAGTGCCAAAAATCATTGAAAATACATTTCCATCATAGAAATTGGGTCATGTTTAAGATCTTCTGGTGTTCTTCCTAAAAAATGGACAACGATAATGCCATAGACTCAATTTTATATTGAGGGGTCAAAAGTGGTCCGTCAATAGTTTCATTGTTTTATCTTGGTTATAAGCATTTCTGGCTTAGGGATTCAAACTCCAAAGGCTTTAGTCTACATTGCTGACATCATCCCCTACATATTTAGGCAAATTAAAGGTCAAGAAGCGAGTTCCTCGAATAGAGGACTAAAGTGCCACCTAAAACGGTCGAGAAGGTGGCAATGCATCCAAAAAGTGGCGAACGTTTGTTCAGTGTCATAAACCACTGAAAATGCATTTCCAACAAAGAAATTGGGCCATGTTGAAGATCTTTTGGTGTTCGTCCCAAAAAATGGCTATTAACAATACCTCAGACTTAGTTTTTTATTGAGGTGTTAAAAGTGGTATGTAAACAGTTTTTTTTGTTTTGACTTGGTTATAAACATTTCTAGCTTAGGGATTCAAACTCTATAGACTTCAGTCTAATTGCTAACATTGTCCCCTGCACGTTTAGGTAAACTAAAGCTCGAAAGCGAGTTCCTTTGATGGAGGACTAACGGACGACTTAAAACGGTCGAGAATGTGGACAACGTGTCACACCCCCTCCCGGACTACCTGCTACCTTAGACCGAAAGATGGCGTGAAGCCGACGAACAACGTTATTCTGTACCTGTATCTGTCGACTCTGCTTAAAACTTTCATGTGATGAACTTGCCAATCTAGTATATAAACTATTGTACATGCCACAAAACACATCGGATCCTAGGCTAGTCAAACACAGCTAGTCAAACACATACATGAAGTGTACCTCAAAATTTACCAATTTCACGAGTAAACCTAAAGACACCTTAATCAAAATATAACCAACAAAATTTACACAACTACAGCTCCTAAAGCTTATACAAACTGTGGAGTATCTATAACATACAAGGGTGTGAATACATCACAACACAACAGACTTTATGCCCAACTCAAAACACGTACTGGCAATCGATAATGAAGCTTCCGCAGACTAAGGCAGTCTATCAGGCACCGGGAAGTCGATCTCTACCTGGAAAATGGGTAAAACATTTTGGAAAGGGTGAGCTATGGAGCTCAGTGAGTGACTCAGTTTAAAACTATGAATTTAAAGATAAGAGCACGTGAAAACTTTACACATATAAATTTGTTTATACCAGTCGTAAATGTAAATGTGTAATAGTAAGAATAGCTTCCTTAAATACTCAGCATGTTCATCATTGAAATCTAGCAAGGCATATCAAGTATATCGAAGCATTTTAACTAACATGACGAATCTACGTTGTGTAGGGTACACCTAGTACAACAACGTTTATAAGCACTACGATGTAGTGGGGCCCGCCCAGCACTCCCATCGTCTTTGTCGTAGTGGGGCCCGCCCAGCACTCACGACAGCATCGTTGTTACGGAGTACACTCAACGTCAACAACGAAATCTAACCAGTGTGCACACGGTAATCTCTAGCCTCAGGCTCAAAATCTCAGTCATGTAGTTAATGAAAATTTCATAAATCATCATAAAATATTAAAACATGCCTGCTTATAAATTTTACACAAAGCTCGAACTTTACTCAACTCTTTCGTGGAAAATTGTAGTTCTTAAAACAAAACTTCATACTAATTCATGCTTTGCTTAAAATATTGTGGTTTAAATACTTTCCAAACATTTAATATCTACGTGCTAGCATAAATTTCTTTAAGAAATCTAGTCTCCAAATGTATACTTGAAAATAGTCATGAAATTCAAATACCTTTCATGGCTTCGTAAATAAACATTTATCGCATTCAATCATAATAACAGTTATGGAAAATATTTGAAAGTTGGTTTTGTCACTCACAGTCTTGGGCTAGATCCTTGGTCTATAAGCTCGGTTTAATTCTTCTCGGCCTGCCAACAACCCAACCGAGTATTAAAACCTTAAACATTCTGGTTTCCTAAAGATATACATAACATGTCGCACCAAAGATGACGCTCACGAAAACAAAGCTTAAGAAATAAAATCCTATTTCAACAATTCTCTAAAATTTCCAGATTTCTAACATAAACTTCAAAGAACTATAACGTTCTCAATACTTAACCAAAATGAGTGTTCTTTATATCAAACTCTTCATTTTGAGATCCTCTAAAACTTACCTGAAGACATATAAATCTGATTCCCCGTGCATAAACACATATAACCCTCAAAACAGAACCACTTCCAGAATCGCGCGCACACGACCTCTTTAACTTGTTCCTACAATTTAACCAATTTTTAGTCGTTTTTGGTTTACAATTTCTTCATGAAAGTTGTAGTAAATTGAATAAGATTTCCAACCATACCAAATAGAAATTCTAACTCCACCGATACACTCTGAAATACAAGAAAAACCAGAGACCTCCTGATTTCGAGTGAAAACCAACTGCCCTGTTTTCTTCATCAAAAAGCACCAAATGAAAATCCGAATTTGCTCCAACGTTCTTCATAAAGTTTGTTTACAAATGAGTTAACTTTCAGTAAATGTAAATCTCACCTCTTAATTCCTTTTGAAGAGTTCAAACCGAATTAAAAACCAGTGATGTGCAGAATGAACTAAAATTCAGCCATTGATACACTTTGCTTGAGTTCTCCTCCTCTTCTTCAACCTAAAAATTCTAGTAAAATTTCTCTTCTTCTTTCAAACTCTCTCTTAGAAGTTCTCTGCAAATTGAAGAAGGAAAAAGAAAAAAAAATAAAGGGAACTTGGATGTCTTCAAACTTGGCGGTGAAGGGAAGAGAAGAAGAAGAAGAAAAGAGAAAATGAAATTTTCTTCTCCTTTTCTTCTTTTTTTCCTTTCTTTTCTTTCTTTTCTTTAATTAATTTAATAAAACTATTTAATATATAAATATATATATTTATATTTACACTTAATTTCCATTTTTTTTTCTTTTTTTTTTTTCCACATTTAAAGAAATTAAACCAAGAAAATATCGGGTTTACAACTTACCTTCCCTTTAGAAAATTTCGTCCTCGAAATTTAGAATGTCCTTAACTGAAAAGTATCGGATAGCTCTTCTTCATCTGATATTCTGGTTCCCAAGTTTCCTCCTCCGCTCCATGATGTCTCCACAAAACTTTTATGAGTGGAATCGTTTTTTTTCTCAAAACTTGTTCCTTTCTGTCGAGAATCTGAACTGGTTCTTCAACATAACTCAAATCTTCTTTTAATTCAACTGGTTGATCTTGCAACACATGCGATGGATCTGGTATATATTTTCTTAACATGGATACATGGAAAACATCATGTATTCGTGCAAGTTCTATTGGCAACTCAAGTCTATATGCTGCTGGTCCCACTCGTTCCGTTATCTGATATGGCCCAATATATCTAGGACTTAACTTACCTTTTCTTCCGAAACGAATAACACCTCGCCATGGAGATAATTTCAAGAAAACTTGATCTCCAACTTGGAATTCTAGGTTTCTTCGTCGCTTATCCGCATAACTTTTCTGTCCATCTTGGGCTTTCCTCAGATTTTCTCTGATCAACTTAATATTGTTTGTCGTAATCTGAACCAACTCAGGACCTACTAACTTCCGCTCTCCCACTTCATTCCAGCACACAGGATTTCTGCATGGTCTCCCGTATAAGGCTTCATATGGTGCCATACCGATACTAGACTGATAGTTATTATTATAAGCAAACTCCATAAGTGGCAAGTGGGTATCCCGACTTCCTTTAAGTTGTAGGACACATGCTCTCAACATGTCCTCTAAAGTTTGGATGGTCCTCTCGGACTGACCATCTGTTTGGGGATGAAATGATGTACTAAACTTTAGCCCTGTTCCCATTGCTTTCTGTAAACTAGGCCAAAATTTAGAAGTAAACCTCGGATCCCTATCTGAAACTATGGACACTGGTACTCCATACTGACTCACAATCTTATCAACATATAATCTCGCTAGCTGGTCTAACGTAGATGTCATTTTAATCGGTATAAATCGTGTCGTCTTGGTGAGTCTGTCTACTATTACCCATATACCATCATGTCCACTGGATGTACGAGGTAATCCAAATAGAAAATCCATAGTAATATGCTCCCATTTCCACTCTGGCACTAGCAAAGGATTAAGAAATCCTCCTGGCCTCTGTCTTACTGGTTTAACCTGTTGACAAATCAAACATCTATCAACATATTCAGCTATCTCTTGCTTCATTCCAGACCACCAATAAGTCTTCTTTAAAGTTCTGTACATCTTGGTGCTACCAGGATGCATAGCGTAAGCTGAACTGTGAGCTTCTTCTAGAATAGCATTCTTAAGCTCACTGATATTCGGAACACATAATCTTCCTTGTTTAACAATGGCTCCATCTGTTCTCAGCTCAAACTCCACCTCTAAGCCTTTCTTGGATTTCTCAAACTTCTTTTGTAAATTACTGTCTTCTGACTGTCTTCTTACAATCTCAGTTACTAGAGAAGACCGAACCTGAAATTGAGCTAAGAGACTTCCTGAATCCTCTGTAGTTACTACTGCCTTGGAACCTCTTAACTCATTCAACAAAGCTACTCGAATACCACACAAGGCACTCTTCGGAAGTCTTGACTTCCTACTTAATGCATCTGCTACTACGTTGGCCTTACCTGGATGATACTCTATAGTACAATCATAATCTTTAATCAGTTCTAGCCATCGCCTTTGTCTCAGATTTAGCTCTTTTTGATCAAAAATATACTTCAGACTTTTATGATCTGTGAAAATATGGCACTTTTCCCCGAACAAATAGTGTCTCCAGATTTTTAGTGCTAAAACAACTGCTGCTAGCTCAAGATCATGGGTAGGGTAATTACACTCGTGCTCCTTCAACTGCCTTGAAGCATAAGCTATTACATTCCCATCTTGCATAAGCACACAACCTAATCCTAGCCTTGAAGCATCACAATAAATCACATAGTCCTTCCCTGTTACAGGAAGTGCCAAAATAGGTGCTGTAACTAGTCTTTTCTTCAATTCCTGAAAACTTTGCTCGCATTTATCTGACCACTCAAACTTAACATTCTTCCTTGTCAAAGCGGTCAAAGGCAATGCCAATCGAGAGAAATCCTCAATAAAACGCCTATAGTATCCTGCCAAACCCAGGAAACTACGTACTTCTGTCGCACTAATTGGTCTTTCCCAATTGACAACCGCTTCTACTTTTTGTGGATCGACACTAACTCCTTTTGCTGAAACTACATGCCCCAAAAATACTACTTGTTCCAACCAGAACTCACATTTGCTGAACTTAGCGTATAACTGTTTTTCACGTAGAGTCTGTAGAACAAT
Organism: Cucumis melo; assembly: GCF_025177605.1. Classification (NCBI taxonomy): domain Eukaryota; kingdom Viridiplantae; phylum Streptophyta; class Magnoliopsida; order Cucurbitales; family Cucurbitaceae; genus Cucumis; species Cucumis melo. The sequence goes on from NC_066859.1 coordinate 19,269,851, forward strand.
CCTCAGATGTTCCTCATGAGATTCTCTGTCAAGTGAGTAAACTAATATATCATCAATGAACACAATCACAAACTGATCTAAATACTGATGGAAGATCCTGTTCATGAGATCCATGAAAACCGCTGGCGCATTCGTTAAACCGAATGGCATAACTCGAAACTCATAATGCCCATACCTCGTTCTAAATGCTGTCTTAGCAATATCTGATTCTCTAACCTTCAACTGGTGGTATCCTGACCTTAAGTCAATCTTAGAGAACAACGTTGCTCCCCTTAGTTGATCAAATAAGTCATCGATGCGTGGTAAAGGATACTTGTTACGTATTGTAACCTTGTTTAACTGTCTATAGTCAATACATAATCTGAGGGTACCATCTTTCTTTTTCACAAAAAGCACTGGTGCTCCCCACGGCGAAACACTAGGCCTGATGTATCCCTTGTCAACTAGTTCTTGTAACTGCATCTTCAATTCTTTTAGCTCGCTTGGAGCCATTCTATACGGGGCCTGTGAAATAGGTGCTGTTCCTGGTAATAATTCAATGGTGAACTCAATCTCTCTATCAGGTGGCAAACCTGACAGATCATCTGGAAATACATCAAGAAACTCTTTCACCACAGGAACATCTTCTGGCTTTAGTTTTTCTCTCTGCACTACTACGATGTGTGCAAGAAACGCTGTGCAACCCTTCCTCAGTAATTTCTCAGCTTTCAAAACTGAGATTAGACTTCTAGAAACGGCCTTCCTCATACCTCTAAAAACCACTTCAGCAAAGCCTGGTTTTCTGAAAACCACTTCCTTCCTATGGCAATCCATAGATGCATAATGAGCAAATAAGAAATCCATTCCCAAAATTACATCTAACCTCTGCAACTCTAGTGGTAGCAAGTCCACTAGCAAACTGATACCTTCTACTAAAACTTCACAATTACGTAACACCTCATTAACAAGTAAAACGTCACCAACTGGAGTGTATATAGCTAACCCCTCAGATAAAGGCTCTAGCATCCTATTCAACTTAGTCAGAAATATACTAGAAACAAAGGAATGCGTAGCACCTGGATCAAATAAAACATCTGCAGGTACATTACAAATAAGAATCATACCAGTAATAACGTCTGGTGCATCCTCTACTTCTTGTTGAGTCATAGCATAGACTTTTCCCTGTTGCCTCGGTCTTCCAACAACTCCCTTTTGCCTTGCACCACTGGTGCCCTCTGTTGGAACCACTGAAACTCTCGATTGCTCAACTGTCTGGGACCCAACTCCCTGATCTCTCTGAACTGTCATGTTCAACTGCGGACAATCTTTCTTGAAATGTCCTGGCTGTCCGCACTGGTAACATACACCGGCACCTACCAAACACTGACCCCGATGGTTCCTGCCACAACTCGTGCATGGTATTCGCCTGACGGTACTAGCAATGGACTCCTGACCTGGTTGCGATCTTACTGTTGATCTAATGGGTTGACTAGGTATTCTCTGGCTCTGTCTCCGAAAAACACTACCATAACTCACGTTCCTCGATGCTTGGCCTCCAGAGCGATTCTTAAAATCTTGACGGCTTGAAATATTTATCCCAGGCGTGAACCTCCGCTGCTCACGGCCTCTAAATCCACTAGCTGTTGAAGTCCCACGACTAAGCTCCACTGCCGATTTCTCTTCTGTTATACTCTGCTCCACACGAAGAGCAGTCTCCACTAACTGAGAGAAATTCGTCCACTTAGCAATGGCTGTAACTGGGGTACGTATTTCAAAACGCAACCCTCTTTCAAACCTTCGGCACCTGTCACTCTCAGAAGCTATAATAACGTCAGCATACCGTGAAAGCTCGGTATACTTCCTCTCATACTCAGCCACTGAAAGTGATCCTTGTTTCAACCCCAGAAATTCATCCCTCTTGGCTTCGCAGTATGTGTTGGGATAATACTTATCTTCGAATATGCCTCTAAAAGTCTGCCAGTCTAAAGCACGTGCATCACTGCGTCTTGCTAATATAGATTTCCACCATCCTTCAGCCTCTTTTTGCAACAAAAATGTGGCCAATCTAACCTTTCGCTCCTCAGGACAATTCATCACATCAAAACACTTTTCAAGCATATTCAACCAGTTCTCTGCATCAGCTGGATCTGTGGAACCTTCAAACACTGTAGCCCCTAACTTCTTCAGCCGTTCAATTCCGTATGCCTTTTCTGGATCACTAGGCTCTGCTCTATCTGTCCTTCCTATTTCCTGTGTTGTTCTCGCAAACTGCTCGTTTCCTGCACCACCTCGAACTCCTAGGGTACTAGATTCCCCTACAGATGGACCTTGGGTAGGACCTTGCATCCCGTCCTGATTCTGCCGGCGTCGTCTACCAGTACGTGGTGGCATGACTCCTATAATATGTCAACACATTAGACATACTATAAATACTTAACTCAAATGCATGATACTAAATGTCTACTCACGTATTAATAATAATTGGACTCACTTCTACCCTTACCTAGACCATACTCCACTAGTTCCCTTTAAGCTAACTTGACGTTCAATTATTTACTTTCCAGTTTCTTCTTAGAGCTAACCGCTCTACCTTAATTCCCATGGAGCAAACTGCTCTGATACCAAGTTGTCACACCCCCTCCCGGACTACCTGCTACCTTAGACCGAAAGATGGCGTGAAGCCGACGAACAACGTTATTCTGTACCTGTATCTGTCGACTCTGCTTAAAACTTTCATGTGATGAACTTGCCAATCTAGTATATAAACTATTGTACATGCCACAAAACACATCGGATCCTAGGCTAGTCAAACACAGCTAGTCAAACACATACATGAAGTGTACCTCAAAATTTACCAATTTCACGAGTAAACCTAAAGACACCTTAATCAAAATATAACCAACAAAATTTACACAACTACAGCTCCTAAAGCTTATACAAACTGTGGAGTATCTATAACATACAAGGGTGTGAATACATCACAACACAACAGACTTTATGCCCAACTCAAAACACGTACTGGCAATCGATAATGAAGCTTCCGCAGACTAAGGCAGTCTATCAGGCACCGGGAAGTCGATCTCTACCTGGAAAATGGGTAAAACATTTTGGAAAGGGTGAGCTATGGAGCTCAGTGAGTGACTCAGTTTAAAACTATGAATTTAAAGATAAGAGCACGTGAAAACTTTACACATATAAATTTGTTTATACCAGTCGTAAATGTAAATGTGTAATAGTAAGAATAGCTTCCTTAAATACTCAGCATGTTCATCATTGAAATCTAGCAAGGCATATCAAGTATATCGAAGCATTTTAACTAACATGACGAATCTACGTTGTGTAGGGTACACCTAGTACAACAACGTTTATAAGCACTACGATGTAGTGGGGCCCGCCCAGCACTCCCATCGTCTTTGTCGTAGTGGGGCCCGCCCAGCACTCACGACAGCATCGTTGTTACGGAGTACACTCAACGTCAACAACGAAATCTAACCAGTGTGCACACGGTAATCTCTAGCCTCAGGCTCAAAATCTCAGTCATGTAGTTAATGAAAATTTCATAAATCATCATAAAATATTAAAACATGCCTGCTTATAAATTTTACACAAAGCTCGAACTTTACTCAACTCTTTCGTGGAAAATTGTAGTTCTTAAAACAAAACTTCATACTAATTCATGCTTTGCTTAAAATATTGTGGTTTAAATACTTTCCAAACATTTAATATCTACGTGCTAGCATAAATTTCTTTAAGAAATCTAGTCTCCAAATGTATACTTGAAAATAGTCATGAAATTCAAATACCTTTCATGGCTTCGTAAATAAACATTTATCGCATTCAATCATAATAACAGTTATGGAAAATATTTGAAAGTTGGTTTTGTCACTCACAGTCTTGGGCTAGATCCTTGGTCTATAAGCTCGGTTTAATTCTTCTCGGCCTGCCAACAACCCAACCGAGTATTAAAACCTTAAACATTCTGGTTTCCTAAAGATATACATAACATGTCGCACCAAAGATGACGCTCACGAAAACAAAGCTTAAGAAATAAAATCCTATTTCAACAATTCTCTAAAATTTCCAGATTTCTAACATAAACTTCAAAGAACTATAACGTTCTCAATACTTAACCAAAATGAGTGTTCTTTATATCAAACTCTTCATTTTGAGATCCTCTAAAACTTACCTGAAGACATATAAATCTGATTCCCCGTGCATAAACACATATAACCCTCAAAACAGAACCACTTCCAGAATCGCGCGCACACGACCTCTTTAACTTGTTCCTACAATTTAACCAATTTTTAGTCGTTTTTGGTTTACAATTTCTTCATGAAAGTTGTAGTAAATTGAATAAGATTTCCAACCATACCAAATAGAAATTCTAACTCCACCGATACACTCTGAAATACAAGAAAAACCAGAGACCTCCTGATTTCGAGTGAAAACCAACTGCCCTGTTTTCTTCATCAAAAAGCACCAAATGAAAATCCGAATTTGCTCCAACGTTCTTCATAAAGTTTGTTTACAAATGAGTTAACTTTCAGTAAATGTAAATCTCACCTCTTAATTCCTTTTGAAGAGTTCAAACCGAATTAAAAACCAGTGATGTGCAGAATGAACTAAAATTCAGCCATTGATACACTTTGCTTGAGTTCTCCTCCTCTTCTTCAACCTAAAAATTCTAGTAAAATTTCTCTTCTTCTTTCAAACTCTCTCTTAGAAGTTCTCTGCAAATTGAAGAAGGAAAAAGAAAAAAAAAATAAAGGGAACTTGGATGTCTTCAAACTTGGCGGTGAAGGGAAGAGAAGAAGAAGAAGAAAAGAGAAAATGAAATTTTCTTCTCCTTTTCTTCTTTTTTTCCTTTCTTTTCTTTCTTTTCTTTAATTAATTTAATAAAACTATTTAATATATAAATATATATATTTATATTTACACTTAATTTCCATTTTTTTTCTTTTTTTTTTCCACATTTAAAGAAATTAAACCAAGAAAATATCGGGTTTACACAACGCATCCAAGAAGTTGCGAATGTTTGTCCAATGTCTAAAACCACTGAAAATGCAATTCCAACAAAAAATTAGGCCATGTTGAAGAAATTCTTGTGTTCGTCCCAAAAAAAGGCCAACAATAATGCCTCAGACTCAATTTTTTATTGATGGGTTAAAAGTGGTCCGTCAATGGTTTCTTTATTTTGTCTTGGTCATAAGCATTTCTAGCTTATGGATTCAAACTCCAAAGACTTCAGTCTACATTGTTGACATGATCCCCAACATAAGCAAACCAAAGGTCAGAAAGCGAGTTCCTTGGATGGAGGACTAAGGTGTAACCTAAAATTGTCGAGAAGGTAGACAATACTTTTAAAAAGTGGCAAACATTTGTCCATTGTCAAAAACCACTTAAAATGCATTTCCAACAAAGAAATTGGGCCATGTTGAAGATCTTTTGGTGTTCGTCTTAAAAAAAATGGCAATGACAATGCCTCTAACTCAATTTTTTATTTAACTGTCAAAAGTGGTTCGTTAAACGGTTTCTTAGTTTTGTCTTGGTCATAAGCATTTCTAGCTTAGGGATTCAAACTCCAAAAACTTCAGTCTACATTGCTGACATTGTCCCTTACACATTTAGCTAAACTAAAGGTCGAAAAGCGAGTTCGTTTGAGGGAGGGGCTAAGGTGAAACTCAAAACGATCGAAAACGTGGACAATGCTGCCAAAAAGTGGTGAAAGTTTGTCTAGTGTGAAAAACCATTGAAAATGCAATTCTACCAAAGAAATTGGGCTATGTTATAGAACTTCTGGTGTTCATCCTGAAAAAAGGCCAACGACAATGCCTCAGACTCAGTTTTTTATTAAGGGGTCAAAAGTGGTCCGTCCATAGTTTGTTTGTTTTTTCTTCGTCATAAGCATTTTCAACTGAGGGATTCATACTCCAAAGACCTCAGTCCACATTGCTGACATTTTCCCCTATATATTTAGGCAAACTAAAGGTCAGAAAGCAAGTAACTTGGATGGAGGACTAAGGTGCAACCTAAAACGGTCGAGAATGTGGACGATGCTTCCAAGAAGTGGGGAACGTTTGTCCAATGTTAAAATCCACTTAAAATGAAATTCCACAAAGAAATTGGGTAGTGTTGGTCCTAGAAAAAGGCCAACGACAATGCCTAGGTCTCAGTTTTTATTGGGGGATCAAAAGTGGCCCGTCAACGGTTTATTTTTTTTCTTGGTCATAAGCATTTTTAGTTGAGAGATTCAAACTCCACAGTCTTCTGTCTATATTAAAACATGATTAATCTCAGTCTTCAATCTCAAAACTCCAAACTCCAAAGTCTTCAGTTTTAAAAAAAGGAAAGTAACAAAATCTCTATTAAAACATGATTAATCTCAGCGACCAAAGCATGTTCAAACCAAGGCAAAATTTATCCTATTCAAGATTTGCTAAGAAGGGGATAGCCACTACCCTTAGCAAAATTAATGCCCATTTCAAACTTCCTATGCAAGAATCAATTAGTAGAAAATTAAAGACAATCTCAACAATTAATTCAACATAGCTAACCATTGCAAATCAAAATTTAAGTTCAACACTTTAAGAATTTGTAAAGAAATTTCAATGAAAATTGATGGGGAAAACTTATTTGTTTCATTGAAATTTCAAAAGAAATTGCAAAAGGAAACAAACAATCAAATAAAAAAATTGAAAAGATATAGAAAGGAATTTAATTCTCAAAGAAAGCATGGTAATTTAACCCAAGAAAAAGTCTCAAAAGATTATCTTAGCCCATGAAGATTGATGAAATTCTTGAAAAAATGTTGAGGAAAGAGTCCATTTATTTAACAAAAGTAATATTTATTGATAGAGTTTCAAGAATTTGCTCTAAGAATTGAATGAGAAAGAGAGTTTTTTTTACTTGGAATTTCTTATTTCTCTCCCATAAAATATGAGGGATTTTATAGAAGGGAAAATGAGAGAAAAAAGTGGAATTAGTTTTAAAAACTGCCATTTTGCAGTTAATTTTGGGGAAAATGATGAACTGGGTCACAAATGGGTTTGGATCGGGTCTTGGGTTGGCCCAATTGAAGAGAAAAAAATAAAAAAAGAATTGCAGCTGCTGAGATTCGAACTCACGACGGGGGAGAGGCGCGCGTGGACGAGGAAACGACACGTGGCGGGGCGCGTGGGTCGCAAACCGGTTCGCGGATCGGGTTGCCGGGTCGGCCGGTCGCACGGAAAATGAAAGGAAAAATAGAGGCCGCCTGGGGTTCGAACTCGTGACTTCGCGGCGGATCAGTGGCGTGATCTGGTGATGCCACGTGGCACGATCTGGTTCGTCCAATTTTTCAGTTTTGCTCTTGAACTTGTTTTTGATCGTTCTTCTTCGTTATAACTCCGATTTAAGTGATTTCAGTGGCGTTGGACTCATATCAGGGTGAAGTTTCATATTCTGCATAAAAATGACATTTTAGTGAGTAAATGGATAAAGGTTGGGAAAAATTAGTCTAATAATGTTAGGTCTAAAATAGCCCTAACACATTCGTAGCATGGTCCCTTACACATTTAGCCAAACTATAGGTTGAGATGATGTTCATTGGAGGAAGGACCTTACATATTTAGCCAAACTTTAGGTCATGATGCGAGTTCATTAGAGAGAAGACTAAGTTGCAACCCAAAAGGGTCGAAAAGAAGGACGAAAGTCCAACAATTGGTGAACGTTTGGGTGCCAAGAACTATTGAAATTGTATTTCCAAAAACGAAAATGGGTCGGGTTTAAGAAATTTTGGTGTTCGTCCCAAAAAGAGGCCAAGGGCAATGCCCCGAACTTAGTTTTTTATTGAGGGACAAATAGTTGTCAGTCAACGGTTTCTTTATTTTTTTTTTCTAAGCATTTCTAGCTTAGGGATTCAAAATCCAAAGAGTTCAGTCTACATTTCTGGTATGGCCCCTTACAGATTTAGCCAAACTATAGGTCGGGATGCGAGTACATTGGAGGAAGATGGGTGCAGCCTAAAAAGACCGAAAAGATAGACAATACTTCCAAAGACTTTAGTCTACATTGCTAGTTTCTAGCTTACGGATTCAAACTCCAAAGACTTTAGTCTACATTGCTAGCATTATTCCCTACATATTTAGCCAAACTAAAGGTCGAAAAGCGAGTTTGCTGAAAGGGGACTAAGGTGAAATCCAAAACGATCGAAAAGGTGGATAATGCTCCTTAAAAGTCACAAATGTTTGTCCAGTGTAAAAAACCATTGAAAATGCATTTCCAGCAAAGAAAGTGGGCCAAGTTGAAAAACTTCTGGTTTTCGCCCCAAAAAAAGGCCAACGAAAATTTCTTGGTTTAAGTGTTTTATTGAGGGGTCAAAAGTGGTCCATCAACGATTTCTTTGTTTTGTCTTTGTCATAAGCATTTTTAGCTTAGAAATTCAAACTCAAAAGATTTTAGTCTACATTGCTAACATCGTCCTATACATATTTAGTCGTTGTCCATCAATGATCAGTAAGTTAATCCTTCACAGGTTGTTCGTAACCTCAACTAGGTCAAAATACCGTTTTACCCCCAAGACTACATCTTCTTCCTTAAATCCCACTGATCCACTATTGAACATTTGGTTTAAGGTCCAACATATAAATCGAATTCCTCTCGGGCCAATGAGATGGCAGGATCCTTTGTTTAAGAATTGGTTTCAGTTGTTAAGGGAACAACCTATCTACTAACCCTAAAGCGGGTAGGAGTGAATTCCATCTTGCATCTTATGTCCCTAGCCATCCACCCAGTCTTACCTCTGAAATGGGAGGCTTGTTGGGTTAGCGATATTGAGCTGCCCTCACCCATGCAGATATAAGGATAATACCATTTGAGCAGAAGTTCATAGTTAGCTCAGGATTAAGATTAAGTACCTAGGTCATCATAATCGAAATAGTCAGTTTATATAGTCAACAGTGTTATAACTTAAAAGTGATTATTTCTTGGTTCCAGTCTTATGTAAACTCTTTACATAGGATGCCCCCACTTCTATGTCTTTACATGAACGATTTAGGATCACTTCGTTTGTACTAACTACAAAGCAGGCCGCATCAATAGTGTTTCCAGAATAAGACGTCCAACCTTATTCATACACTAGACCGTTTGGGCTATAAACTCGAACTTGATCCATGTTTATGTTTACATAAAAATCAAGTGTACACTAGATAGCATCGAGACCTTAGTTAATTGAATTTAAGATTATAGTATTCTATTTTCACTAATAAGTAATAATAACCACTTTATTGAATAGAATATAGTTTTAACTACAAACTACGAGTTTTAGGACATAAATTCCAACATTATTTCCAATACAAAATAAAGAAACCGTTGAACAACCACTTTAGACACCAAAATAAAAAAAACTGAGTCCAAGGCATTATCGTTTGCCTCTTTGTGGGACGAACACCAGAAGTTCTTAAACTTGGACCATTTTCTTTGATAGAAATTTTATTTTAAGTTGTTTTTGACACTGCATGAACGTTCGCCACGTTTTGGAAGCATTGGCCATCTTTTCGATCCTTTTGGGTTGCAGTTAGTCCTCCCTCCAACGAGCTCGCTTCCCAACCTATACTTTGGGAAAATGTGTAAGGGACCATACGAGAAATGTAGATTGAAGTCAAAGGAGTTTGAATTCCTAAGCTAGAAAGGCTTATGACCAATACAAAACAAAGAAACTGTTAAAGAACCACTTTGTATGCCAAAATAAAAGCTCAGTCCAGGGCATTGTCGCTCCCCTCTTTTTGGGACGAACAATAGAGGTTCTTAAACTTCGCTGATTTTCTTTATTGAAAATGCATTTTTATTTTTTTTGACAGCAAACAAAGGTTCCCTGCTTTTTTTAAGTAGTGGCGATCATTTCAATTGTTTTTGGTTGCACCTTAGTCCTCCCTCCAACGAACTCACTTTCCTACCTATACTTTGGGAAAATGTGTAAAAGACCATACCAAGAATGTTGAGTGAAGACTTTCATGTTTGAATTCTTAAGTTAGAAAGGTTTATGACCAATACAAAATAAATAAACCGTTGAAGAACCACCTTTGACCCAAAAATAAAAAACAAAGTCTTGAGCATTGTCCTTCGCATTTATTTTTGGGACAAACACCATATGTTCTTAAAGTTGGCCCATTTTCTTTGCTAGAAACAATGGCCATCTTTTTTACTTTTCTGGGATTCACCTTAGTCCCCCCCTCCAATGAGCTTGTTTCCCTTCCTAAACTATGGAAAAATGTGTAAGGGACAATGCCAGGAATAAAGACTGATTGACTTTCGAGTTTGAATTCTTAAGCTAGAAAGACTTATGACCAATAAAAACAAAGAAACCATTAAACAGCTACTTTGGATGCCAAAATAAAAAACTGAGTCCAGGGCAATTTGGGATGAACACCAGAAGTTCTTAAACTTGGCCCATTTTCTTTACTAGAAATTTATTTTCAATTCTTTTGCATCAGACAAACGTTCGCCACTTCTTGGAAGCACTGACTAGCTTTTCGATGGTTTCCATTGTACTTTAGTCCTCCCTCCAACGACCTCGCTTCCCAACCTATACTTTAGGAAAATGTGTAAGGGACCATGCCAGGAATGTAGGCTGAAGTGTTCAGACGTTGAATTCCTAAGCTAGAAAAGCTTATGACTAATACAAAACAAAGAAGCCGTTGAATAACCACTTTGGATGCCAAAATAAAAAACTCAGTTCAGGGCATTGTTATTCCCCTTCTTTTAGGATGAACACCAGAAGTTCTTACACTTGATCCATTTTCTTTGCTAGAAATTTATTTTCAGTTGTTTTTGACACTAGACAAATGTTGGCAACTTTTTGAAAACATTGACCATATTTTCAACCATTTTGGATTGCATCTTAGTCCTCCCTCCAACGAGCTCGCTTCTCAACCTATACTTTGGAAAAATGTGTAAGGGACCATGCTAGAAATTTAGACTGAAGACTTCGGAGTTTGAATTCCTAAGCTAGAAAGACTTATGACCAATACAAAACAAAGAAACCATGGAATAACAACTAAAATCAACTTGCTTGATCTTGTAAGAACTTTGGTCAAGATTTTAAGAAAAGAGACAATCACCTCAAGCATTTAGTGTATATTCTTGCAATAACAACTAAAGTCTAATCTTGTTCTTTAAAGAAGATCAAAGTATGTTGCACACTTTTTTTGGAAACAATTTGCAATCAATGAATTAATTGGATTTAATTGTGCACAGTAAAATTGATGCAATCAAATTCAAAAATTGCCATGAACAAGGGAGATTCATCTAGGATTAATCAATTTCAAGATTTGACATGTTGCAATCAAAAATTAGATTGAGTTTTTGTGTAGACAAATGTAATCAAATTAATCTTGCATTAGTTTTTCATACCCAAAGTATTGCATACAAAAATGGCGTATCAAGAACAATATCAAAAATTAAATTGACAACAATTCTTGTAATTGAAAGAAGGAATTATTTTTTATACAAGAAAATTAGGGATTGATAAAAAACTATAAGAAATTCAAAGATTTGATCATATCTAATTAATAGGAAAAAATAAGAGAAGAATTCTCCAAGAATTGAAAAGCCTTAAGCCCACTAACCTCTTGGTGATTAGCCCTCCATCAAGAAATAATTTTGAAAATTAATTGAGAGAACAAAAAAGGGGAGAATGAAGGAGTAATTTCTTGAGTTTGAGAGAGTTTTAGGAGCATTTGGAGTTTATTTGAGAGAAAATGGTGAATATTATGATGAATTTGGTAGAAAATGGGTATATATAGAAAATATTTGGAAATATCTGTAAAAAAGAATCGAACATGCAACCTCAAGGCCATATGAGCGCATCAAATGACAGAAAATTTGGTTATTTTTGGATTTTTGCAAAAGAATTATGATAATGCCACTGAAATTATATATAAAAACAGGAAATGTAGCGATCGAGGATGGAACTTGGGTGGGAAGGAGGTGCGCAAGCTTTAGATGCGACACATGGTGGCAGATGGGTGGAGGGAGTCGGATTAAACCGCGTGTATGAAGGATTTGAAAAATCCGAATTTATTTTGTGTTTGGTGACATTTAAACCGATGATGTCTAAGGCGTGCAAAGAGGAGGACCAAAATGGCGGCATTTTGGCTTGAAAAATCCAGAAAATAAATGTTTCGATTGTTAAACTTGGCCCATTTTCTTCGCTTGAAATTCATTTTCAGTTGTTTTTTATATTAGACAAGCATTTGCCACTTTTACGAAGCATTGGCCATCTTTTCAATCGTTTTAGGTTGCACCACAGTTCTCCCTCCTACGAGATCGCTTTTAGATCTATACTTTGAGAAAATGTGTAAGAGACCATGCTAGAAATGTAGTTCGAAGACTTCAGAGTTTGAATTCCTAAGCTAGAAAGGTTTATGACTAATACAAAACAAAGAAACCATTGAACAACCACTTTGGATGCCAAAATAATAAACTTAGTCAAAGGCATTGTCGTTCGCCTCTTTTTGGGACGAACACAAGAAGTTTTTAAAGTTGGCCACTCATTTTGCTGGAAATTCATTTTCAATTGTTTTTGGCACCAGACAAACGTTTGTCACTTTTTCGAAGCATTAACCATTTTTTTGACCGTTTTGGGTTGCATTTAGTCCTTCCTCCAACTAGCTCGTTTTTCGACTTATATTATGGGAAAATGTGTAAGGGATCATGCCAGGAATGTAGACTTTGAAGATTGAATTCCTAAGCTAGAAAGACTTATGACCAAACAAAACAAAAAAATCGTTGAACAACCACTTTGGTCAAAATAAAAAAGTGAGTTCAGGACATTGTCGTTCATCTCTTTTTGGGACGAACACCAGAAGTTCTTAAACATGGCCCATTTTCTTTGTTGGAAATGCATTTTTAGTTTTTTTTAACACTTAACAAACACTTGTCAATTTTTGGAACAATTGGCCATCTTTTTGACTGTTTTGGGTTGAACCTTAGTCCTCCCTCCAACGAGCTCTCTTCCCAACCTATACTTTAGGAAAATGTGTAAGGGACCATGCCAGAAATGTAGATTAAAGTCTTTGGAGTTTGAATTCCTAAGCTAGAAAGGCTTATGACCAATACAAAACAAAGAAACCATGGAACAACAACTTTAGATGCCAAAATAAAAAACTTTGTCCAAGGTATTATCGTTCGCTTCTTCTTGGGACAAACACAAGAAGTTCCCATTCATTTTGTTGAAAATTCATTTTAAGTTGTTTTTGACAAAAGACAAACGTTCACCACTTTTTCAAAGCATTGGCCATCTTTTTGACCGTTTTGGATTGCACCTTAGTTGAACAACCACTTTGGATGCCAAAATAAAAAGCTAAGTCCAGGACATTTTCGTTCGTATTTTTTTGAGACGAACAACAAAAGTTCTTAAACTTTTTCCATTTTCTTTGCTGGAAAAGCGTTTTTAGTGGTTTTTACACCAGACAAATGTTCGCCACTTTTTGGAAGCATTCGCCATCTGTTTGACCATTTTGGGTTGTACCTTAGTCCTCCCTCCAAAACAAAGAAACCGTTGAACAACCTCTTTGGATGCCAAAATAAAAAACTTAGTCCAGGGCATTATCGATCGCCTATTTTTAGGACGAATACAAGAGTTTCTTAAACTTAGCCCATTTTCTTTGCTGGAAATGCATTTTCAATTGTTTTTTTTACTTTGGACAAACGTTAACCACTTTTTGGAAGCATTGGTCATCTTTTCGATCGTTTTTAGGTTGTACTTTAGTCCTTCCTCGAACGAACTTGATTCACGACCTATACTTTTGAAAATTGTGTAAGGGGCCATGCAATGAACGTAGACTGAAGACTCAAGTTTGAATTCTTGAGCTAGAAAATCTTATGACCAATACAAAACAAAGAAACCGTTGAAGAACCACTTTGGTGAATGTGATAAATGGAAAATAAAATAAATATCTTTCAAAACAACTTAAAATACATTTGTAGTAAAGAAAATTGGCAAGTTTTAAAACATATTTCAGAATGTCTAAAACACAGCGAGGATTTTTTGTAACTTCGTTCCACGAAAAAAGTTTTGGAACACTAACAAATGATTTATTGGGATTTGTTTCTATTAATATAGTTTTTCCTTTAGTTGATGACAATAAAGCTTTTGGATGCATGGTAGTAGTCAAAATTTTATAACTGGGTAAATAAAGGTATTTTTTAACTCTTTCAAAATTTAATCTTTGGCCAGTAATATCTAGACTCAAGAATATGTGGATCATCAAGAGATACCATAAAATTTGGAAAAAAGTTAAAATAGAGGGCCATTGACCAAATTTGATTCAATTATTCCTAATAAAAAATTTAAAAAATCTGTGACGTTTATTGCGTAAAATTGCTAAGATTGGTGTATCTAGTCCTGATCTAAACATTGGAATTAAAGCTACTTGGACAACACCTATGTGGAGAAATGAAAATTCTTTTTGATGCTTTTCAATATCATTTCTTGGAAATAATTGTATGGAATCAATTTTTCCATAAATTGGAATTCTTCTTTCAAAAATTTTTACATAAAGATTTTCTTTGAAATTGAAATTATTTTGAAAATAAATAGTTTTTGAATCAAGTTTGGGAATTCCGCAATTGAGAAATTCATTTTCTATTTTTGCAATACGAATTGATTCATTTGTCACTTCACTTTCATTGGAGGAATCAGTATGTTTCTCCTCAATTTTTTTTTGAGAAAGATCTTTTGAAGAAGATTTAGAAGATAAAATTTTCTTCAGCAAATTAGACATTTGAAAATTTAAAATTCTCATACTATAAATATTTATTTTTTAAATTTCTATTAAATCTAGAAATAAAATTTTTTGGATCAAGAATCTATACCTGTATGTAAGGTGGATTATTGCTCTCCTACGATCTCATCACGCTTCCTTGCGTCTTACTAATGAGACCGCAAACTTAGACACGGACGTATAGTCTGGATCTTCAAAATTTAATTTCTTGATTCAACAAAAAATTTTAAAAATTAAGATTTATGGAATAGAACTAAAATTATCAAACTCTTTTTCCCTGATAATGAAATTTGAATACGAATTGAAAGGAATTGATCATTTATGGAAGGCTCTAATACCAATTGCTTGATGCTAACTGCAAAGAGAATTAGGATCGATAGTTTATAAGAAGGAAGTAGTCGAAATATTAGGAGTTTTGTGTTTTAGAGCTCGATAATATTTCACGATGTGCTTTGCATTATAACTTGGAAGTCTATTTATAGACCCTAGGTTTCAAACACAATTGAAGTAGAAAAATTTAAAAGTTAAGATCGAATCAGACATGATATGACCCCTTATCTGATAAGATTTTAAAAAGAAGATAAGATTAAATCAGACAGGACATGACCCCTCATCTAATGAGATTCTCGTTGATCTTAAAATCCTAAAAACTAAATTAATTTATACAAGTAGGAAAATAATAAATGTTGGATAAGAATCCATCTTCGTACTAAACTAAAATGTGGAAATTTCTTCCACCTAATAAACTTCATAATTACATTACTTTAATTATTGTACATATTTAATAACTAACATATTTATTATTCTCATATATTTATTATTAACATTATCATTAGCTTTATAATAAGTAGGAATATATATGTCAAATTAAGGATTTGTCGGCCATTGATCCATGAAGAAATTGAAGCCTTTTTCCATATTTGTTGTTCTTTCTTGCAAATAAATCATGTATACCAATAATCGTATTCCCTAAAACAAATTACTGACTGAACAACGGACTCACCGCGCTTCATCATTGCGACTTATGACCGGGACCATCAAACGTAGTCGAACACTCCATAAAATACACAATTTCATTTTAGTTCTTGGACTTGGTCTTTATTGGCGCTTGTTGTCTTCAATTATTTTCGTGGATTTCTGGATGACAGAAAAATATTTACAGAGTAAACTAGAATATTTACAAAGTTTACTCATCAATTATACTAGAGATGAGATTGTACATTACATTTTTTTAATTTTTTAATTTTTAATTTTTTAATATATATATATGAATATGTTCATAAAACTATAATATAGTAATTTTGAATAGAAAATTTCTTTCAAAAAACTCTATATTGAACCTATTTTTCTTTTAAAATAGGTTTTTGGATTCGGAGCTCACATAGGTTGTGAATCGAGATATGGATCATCCAGATCGTATTCTAGATCTGCTTGCTCTTCGTCTTCCTGTATGAAAGAAGATGCTGACTTTGAAGATGAAGAAGCATTTATCGCTGTTGATAATAATATTTGGAAAATATCCATGGGATTTGAAAATAAAGGCAGAATCTCATTGAATTATGAAAAGAATTTTTTTTGAATTATTCTTGAGAAATAAAAATATGATTCTTGAATTGGAGTTAGTAGAATATCGTCTGTAAGACCAAAATTATTCCACCATTGAATAAACTATAAGTGAAAATTAATTTTGTAGGCGTTTCGGCAAAAAGAAATAAACCATGAGTTGTTCCTATTTGCAAGCCAAAATACTCTATACCAAGCTTTGATGTAATCTTGGTAGGAGTAGAATTGAGGAACAAAAGGTTTTGAAAGAGATTTTTCTATAAAAATTCATTGATTCCAATGAGTTGGATTGATTGTTTTTAAAATTTTCAATTTTAAATAAGCGATTTTTGAAGGATCGTTTTTGTCTGGAACATGGGTTATTTCTACAGACTTGGTGTCTACAAGAATAAACTCATAGAATTTTCTTGTTTTTCTGAGGTCTTCTAGAAGGAAATTGAAGCTCTCAGGGAAGATTTTTGAAACTGTCTCTTTTAAAGTGAGACTTTGATATTCGGGTTCTATGATAGGATCATAGGCAATGATAGATTTTTAAAAATAGGATTTGTTCTCGGGTCTTGGCACAAACCATTTATCGGGAGTGACAACTTGAGAATATGTTGTAGGAGGAGTAAAAGACTCCTTATTGGATGAAGGAGAGGCAACGTGCCTCATTTGAATGACTCCGCCAAAAGGACGGATGAGATTGGCCGAAGGCCTAGGTGGAGTTGATGACTCAGTAGGAGATCCAATCCATATGCCGGATGATCTTGATCTAGATTGAGTTACCATGGTAAACCCTAAATCCATTGCATATTGATCTGCACTCATAGGTGAGGGTGCAGAGTTAGAAGAAAAAGATGGGAGGTTGCCCTTTGAAGAGGTAGAGTCTATTCTTCCTCTAACACTTCCATTTTTCGAACTCATTTTATTTCGAGAGAGAGATTTTAGAAATGAGAGCGTTTTGGAGTTAGAAACTCCCTTGAGAGATTATCAGCTAGGGGGTTTTGTTCTCCTTTTATAGACACAACCTCAAAACCAAAGTAAGACAATATGGCTTGCAATCTGGCAAAAATTTGTTTTGAGACAAGATTTTTTACATCTTTTTCTAACATAAATTTTGAGGCTCTAGAATTAGTTTTGATAATGAATTTTTTATTAATTAATTCTCCTTGAAATTTTTGAACACAAAAAACTATTTCATTTAATTCTTTTTTCATTGTTGAATAATTTTTTTATGTGTCGTTCCAAATTCCTAAGTGGAATTGGATTATTGATTCGATCTTATCTAGACACTGTTTTAGGATTCCTCCATATCTGATATTAGAGGTATCAGTTTCAACGAAAGATTTACTTTTGAATTAATTAGACTGGGGCAAGGGATTGATTTGACTAAAGACTTACTTTTTGACTAGTTTGGGTGTGTTTGTTAGACAACGGTTTTAATTTTTCTTTAACCTTTAGTATAGTGGTTAGCAAATGGGCCTGAGGTTTTGGATAAAATTAGATACAAAATTTAAAAAGCCCAAAAACCTTTGAAGTTGGATTTTATCTCGGATTTGGTCAGGAAAATTTGAAGCAAACTCAATTGATCTTTGAATGGGCATAATTTTTTCTAGGTGGATTTCAACACCCAAAAATCTTATTTTTTTTTCAGCCAACAATTGAATGGGCCAAAGTAAACGCTTGTAGCTAGCTTCCCAACCTATACTTTAGGAAAATATCTGAGGGATAGTACCGGGAATGTAGACTGAAGTCCTTAGAGTATGAGTCCCGAGCTCGAAATACTTATGACTAATACAAAACAAAGAAACCGTTGAAGGATCACATTTTACCCCGAGTTGGAAAACCCGAGTTCGGACATTCTTGTTCGCATTTTCTTGGGACAAACACTAGAAGTTCTTGAGCTTAACCTGTTTCCTTCGCTGGCAGTGCATTTTCAATGGTTTCTGACACCGGACAAGCATTCGCCACTAGTTGGAAAAGCATTCGCCATCTTTTTGATTGTTTCGGGTTACACCTTAGTTCTCCCTCCAACGAACTCGCTTCCCGACCTACACTTTGAGAAAATGTGTGAAGAACGATGCCAGATTTGTAAACTGAAGTCCTAGGAGTATGAGTCCTGAAGCTCAAAACACTTATAACCAATAAAAAAAAAAGAAACCATTGAAGGACCGCTTTTTACCCAGCGATAGAAAAACTGAGTTTGGAGCATTCTCATTCATATCTTCTAGGGACAAACACCAGAAGTTCTTGAGCTTAGCCCATTCACTTCACTGGAAGTGCATTTTTAGTGGTTTCTGACATTGGACAAGCGTTCGCCACTCGTTTGAAGAGCATTGGCCATCTTTTCGATCGTTTTAGGTTACACCTTAGTTCTCTCTACAATGAGCTTGCTACCTGACCTATATTTTGGAAAAACAAGCGAGGGATGATGCCAGGAGTGTAGACTGAAGTCCTTGGAGTATGAGTCCCGATGCTAGAAGCACTTATGACTAATACAAAGCAAAGAAACCGTTGCGGAATCGCTTTCTACTCCGCGATAGAAAAACTGAGTCCAGGGAATTCTCGCTTGCATTATCTTGGGATGAACACTAGAAGCTTTTGAGCTTAGCCTGTTTCCTTCGCTGCAATGCATTTTTAGTGGTTTCTGACACCAAATGAGAGTTTGCCACTTATTGGAAGAGCATTGGCCATATTTTCGATTGTTATGAGTTGCACCTTAGTTCTCTCTCCAACGAGCTCGCTTCTTGACCTATACTTTGGGAAAATGGGCGAGGAACGATGTCAAGAATGTAGACTGAAGTCCTTGGAGTATGAGTCCCGAAGCTCGAAGCGCTTATGACCAACACAATACAAAACAAAGAAACCGTTACAAGACCGCTTTTTAGCCCGCGATAGAAAAACTGAGCCCGTGGCATTCTCGCTCGCACTTTCCTTGGACGGACACCAGAAGTTCTTGAGCTTAGCTCAATTCCTTCGCTGAAATGCATTATTAATGGTTTCTAACACCGGACGAGCGTTCGCCACTCGTTGGAAGAGCATTGGCCATCTTTTCGGGTTGAACATTAGTTCTCCCTCTAACAAGCTCGCTTCCGGACCTATACTTTGGGAAAATGGGTGAGGGACGATGCCAGGAATGTAGATTGAAGTTCTTGGAGCATGAGTTCTGAAGCTCAAAGCGCTTATGACCAACACAACACAAAACAAAAAAATCGTTGCAGGAATGTGTTTTAGCCCGCGATAGAAAAACTGAGCCTAGGGCATTCTTGCTCGCACTTTCCTGGAACAAACACCAGAAGTCTTTGAGCTTACCCATTTTCTTCGCTGAACTACATTCTCAATGGTTTCTAACATCGGACGAGCGTTCGCCACTCGTTGGAAGAGCATTGACCATCTTTTTGATCGTTACGGGTTACACCTTGGTTCTCCCTCCAACGAGCTTGCTTCCCGACCTATACTTTGGGAAAAGAGTGAGGGACGATGTTAGGAATGTAGACTAAAATCTTCGGATATGAGTCCCGAAGCTTGAAGTGCTTATGACCAACACAACACAAAATAAAGAAACCATTGCAGGACAACTTTTTAACCCACGATAGAAAAACTGAGTCCGAGGCATTCTCACTTGCACTTTCTTGGGAAGAACACCAAAAGTTCTTGAGCTTAGCCCATTTCCTTTGCTGAAATGCCTTTTCAGTTGTTTCTGACACCGGGCGAGTTTCACCACTCGTTGGAAAAGCATTGGCCATCTTTTTGATCGTTCCGCGTTGCACCTTGGTTCTCCCTTGAATGAGCTCGCTACCCGACCTATAATTTGGTAAAATGGGTGAGGGACGATGCCAGGAATGTCGACTGAAGTCCTCGGAGTATGAGTACCGAAGCTCGAAGCGCTTATGATCAACGGAATACAAAACAAAGAAACCATGCCAGGAGTGTGGGTTGAAATCCTCGGAGCACGAGCCCCGAAGATCGAAAGACTTATGACCAATACAGAGCAAAGGGAAGAAACCGTCGAGGGACCGCTTTTTACCCCAGGACGAGAAAACTGAGTCTGGGGCATTCTCACTCGCGTTTTCTTGGGACGAGCACCGGAAGTCCTCGAGCTCATCCCGTTTCCTTCGCTGCAAGTGCATTTCCAGTGGTTTCTGACACCAGACGAGCGTTCGCCACTCATTGGAAGCATTAGCCATCTTTTGGACCGTTTTGGGTCGCACCACAATTCTCCCTCCAACGAGCTCGCTTTCCGACCTATACCTCCGGAAAACGTGTCAGGGAGCATGCCAGGAGTCTGGGTTGAAGTTCTCGGAGCACGAGCCCTGAAGATCGAAAGACTTATGACCAATACGGAGCAAAGTGAAGAAACCGTCGGGGGACCGCTTTTTACCCCAGAACGAGAAAACTGAGTCCGGGGCATTCTCGCTCGCGTTTTCTTGGGACTAGCACCGGAAGTCCTCGAGCTCAGCCCATTTCCTTCGCTGCAAGTGCATTTCCAGTGGTTTCTGACACCTGACGAGCGTTCGCCACTCATTGGAAGCATTGGCCATCTTTTGGACCGTTTTGGGTCGCACCACAGTTCTCCCTCCAACGAGCTCGCTTTCCGTACTATACCTCCGGAAAACGTGTTAGGGAGCATGCCAGGAGTGTGGGTTGAATTCCTTGGAGCACGAGCCCCGAAGATCGAAAGACATATTACCAATACGGAGCAAAGGGAAGAAACCGTCGGAGGACCGCTTTTTACCTCAGGACGAGAAAACTGAGTCCGGGGCATTCTCGCTCACGTTTTCTTGGGACGAGCACCGGAATTCCTCGAGCTCAGCTCGTTTCCTTCGCTGCAAGGGCATTTCCAGTGGTTTCTGACACCGGACGAGCGTTCGCCACTCGTTGGAAGCATTAACCATCTTTTGGACCGTTTTGGGTCGCACCACAGTTCTCCCTCCAACGAGCTCGCTTTCCGTACTATACCTCCGAAAAACGTGTTAGGGAGCATGCCAGGAGTGTGGGTTGAATTCCTTGGAGCACGAGCCCCGAAGATCGAAAGACATATTACCAATACGGAGCAAAGGGAAGAAACCGTCGGAGGACCGCTTTTTACCCCAGGACGAGAAAACTGAGTCCGGGGCATTCTCGCTCACGTTTTCTTGGGACGAGCACCGGAAGTCCTCGAGCTCAGCCCGTTTCCTTTGCTGCAAGTGCATTTCCAGTGGTTTCTGACACCGGACGAGCGTTCGCCACTCGTTGGAAGCATTGGCCATCTTTTGGACCGTTTTGGGTCGCACCACAGTTCTCCCTCCAACGAGCTCGCTTCCCGACCTATACCACCGGAAAACGTGTAATGGAGCATGCCAGGAGTGTCGGTTGAAGTCCTCGGAGCACGAGCCCCGAAGATCGAAAGACTTATGACCAATACGGAGGAAAGGGAAGAATCCGTCGAGGGACCGCTTTTTACCCCAGGACGAGAAAACTGAGTCCAGGGCATTCTCGCTCGCGTTTTCTTGAGACGAGCACCGGAAGTCCTCGAGCTCAACCCGTTTCCTTCGCTGCAAGGGCATTTCCAGTGGTTTCTGACACCGGACGAGCGTTCGCCACTCGTTGGAAGCATTGGCCATCTTTTGGACCGTTTTGGATCGCACCACAGTTCTTTCTCCAATGAGCTCGCTTTCCGACCTATACCTCCGGAAAATGTGTCAAGGAGCATGCCAGGAGTGTGGGTTGAAGTCCTCGGAGCACGAGCCTTCAAGATCGAAAGACTTATGACCAATACGGAGCAAAGGGAAGAAACCGTCGGGGGACCGCTTTTTACCATAGGACGAGAAAACTGAGTCCGGGGCATTCTCGCTCGCGTTTTCTTGGGACAAGCACCAGAAGTCCTCGAGCTCAGCCCGTTTCCTTCGCTGCAAGTGCATTTCCAGTGGTTTCTGACACCGGACGAGCGTTCGCCACTCGTTGGAAGCATTGGCCATCTTTTGGACCGTTTTGGGTCGCACCACAGTTCTCCCTCCAACGAGCTCGCTTCCTGACCTATACCTCCGGAAAATGTGTCAGAGAGCATGCCAGGAGTGTCGGTTGAAGTCCTCGGAGTACGAGCCCCGAAGATCGAAAGACTTATGACCAATACGGAGGAAAGGGAAGAATCCGTCGCGGGACCGCTTTTTACCCGAGGACGAGAAAACTGAGTCCAGGGCATTCTCGCTCGCGTTTTCTTGGGATGAGCACCGGAAGTCCTCGAGCTCAGCCCGTTTCCTTCGCTGCAAGGGCATTTCGAGTGGTTTCTGACACCGGACGAGCGTTCGCCACTCGTTGGAAGCATTGGCCATCTTTTGGACCGTTTTGGATCGCACCACAGTTCTTTCTCCAACGAGCTCGCTTCCCGACCTATACCTCCGGAAAATGTGTCAGGGAGCATGCCAGAAGTGTGGGTTGAAGTCCTCGGAGCACGAGCCTTGAAGATCGAAAGACTTATGACCAATACGGAGCAAAGGGAAGAAACCGTCGGGGGACCGCTTTTTACCCCAAGACGAGAAAACTGAGTCCGGGGCATTCTCGCTCGCGTTTTCTTGGGACGAGCACCGGAAGTCCTCGAGCTCAGCTCGTTTCCTTCGCTGCAAGTGAATTTCCAGTGGTTTCTGACACCGGATGAGCGTTCGCCACTCGTTGGAAACATTGGCCATCTTTTGGACCGTTTTGGGTCGCACCACAGTTCTCCCTCCAACGAGCTCGCTTCCCGACCTATACCTCCGGAAAACGTGTCAGGGAGAATGCCAGGAGTGTGGGTTGAAGTGCTCGGAGCACGAGCCCCGAAGATCGAAAGACTTATGACCAATACGGAGCAAAGGGAAGAATCCGTCGCGGGACCGCTTTTTACCCCAGGACGAGAAAACTGAGTCCAGGGCATTCTCGCTCGCGTTTTCTTGGGACGAGCACCGGAAGTCCTCGAGCTCAGCCCGTTTCCTTCGCTGCAAGTGCATTTCCAGTCGCTTCTGACACCGGACGAGCGTTCGCCACTCGTTGGAAGCATTGGCCATCTTTTGGACCGTTTTGGATCGCACCACAGTTCTCCCTCCAACGAGCTCGCTTCCCGACCTATACCTCCGGAAAATGTGTCAGGGAGCATGCCAGGAGTGTGGGTTGAAGTCCTTGGAGCACGAGCCTTGAAGATCGAAAGACTTATGACCAATACGGAGCAAAGGGAAGAAACCGTCGGGGGACCGTGTTTTACCCCAGGACGAGAAAACTGAGTCTGGGGCATTCTCGCTCGCGTTTTCCTGGGACGAGCACCAGAAGTCCTCGAGCTCAGCCCGTTTCCTTCGATGCAAGTGCATTTTCAGTGGTTTCTGACACCGGACGAGCGTTCGCCACTCGTTGGAAGCATTGGCCATTTTTTGGACCGTTTTGGGTCGCACCACAGTTCTCCCTCCAACGAGCTCGCTTCTCGGCATATACCTCCGGAAAACGTGTCAGGGAGCATGCCAGGAGTGTGGGTTGAAGTCCTCGGAGCACGAGCCCCGAAGATCGAAAGACTTATGACCGATACGGAGCAAAGGGAAGAAACCGTTGGGGGACCGCTTTTTGCCCCAGGACGAGAAAACTGAGTCCGGGGCATTCTCGCTCGCGTTTTCTTGGGTCGAACACCGAAAGTCCTCGAACTCAGCCCGTTTCCTTCGCTGCAAGTGCATTTCCAGTGGTTTCTAACACCGGACGAGCGTTCGACACTCGTTGGAAGCATTGGCCATCTTTTGGACCGTTTTGGGTCGCACCACAGTTCTCCCTCCAACGAGCTCGCTTCTCGGCCTATACCTCCGGAAAACGTGTCAGGGAGCATGCCAGGAGTGTGGGTTGAAGTCCTCGGAGCACGAGCCCCGAAGATCGAAAGACTTATGACCGATACGGAGCAAAAGGAAGAAACCGTCGGGGCACCGCTTTTTGCCCCAGGACGAGAAAACTGAATCCGGGGCATTCTCGCTCGCGTTTTCTTGGGACGAGCACCGGAAGTCCTCGAGCTGAGCCCGTTTCCTTCGCTGCAAGTGCATTTCCAGTGGTTTCTGACACCGGACGAGCGTTCGCCACTCGTTGGAAGCATTGGCCATCTTTTGGACCGTTTTGGGTCGCACCACAGTTCTCCCTCCAACGAGCTCGCTTCCCGGACCATACCTCCGGAAAACGTGTCAGGGAGCATGCCAGGAGTGTGGGTTGAAGTCCTCGGAGCACGAGCCCCGAAGATCGAAAGACTTATGACCAATACGGAGCAAAGGGAAGAAACCGTCGGGGGACCGCTTTTTGCCTCAGGACGAGAAAACTGAGTCCGGGGCATTCTCGCTCGCGTTTTATTGGGACGAGCAGCAGAAGTCCTTGAGCTCAGCCCGTTTCCTTCGCTTCAAGTGCATTTCCAGTGGTTTCTGACACCGGACGAGCGTTCGCCACTCGTTGGAAGCATTGGCCATCTTTTCCACCGTTTTGGGTCGCACCACAGTTCTCTCTCCAACGAGCTCGCTTCCCGACCTATACATCCGGAAAACGTGTCAGGGAGCATGCCAGGAGTGTGGATTGAAGTCCTCGGAGCACGAGCCCCGAAGATCGAAAGACTTATGACCAATACGGAGCAAAGGGAAGAAACCGTCGGGGGACCGCTTTTTGCCCCAGGACGAGAAAACTGAGTCCGGGGCATTCTCGCTCGCGTTTTCTTGGGAAGAGCACCGGAAGTCCTCGAGCTCAGCCCGTTTCCTTCGCTGCAAGTGCATTTCCAGTGGTTTCTGGCACCGGACGAGCGTTCGCCACTCGTTGGAAGCATTGGCCATCTTTTGGACCGTTTTGGGTCGCACCACAGTTCTCCCTCCAACAAGCTCGCTTCCCGGCCTATACCTCCAGAAAACGTGTCAGGGAGCATGCCAGGAGTGTGGGTTGAAGTCCTCGGAGCACGAGCCCCGAAGATCGAAAGACTTATGACCAATACGGAGCAAAGGCAAGAAACCGTCGGGGGACCGCTTTTTGCCCGAGGACGAGAAAACTGAGTCTGGGGCATTCTCGCTCGCGTTTTCTTGGGACGAGCACTGGAAGTCCTGGAGCTCAGCCCGTTTCTGACACCGGACGAGCGTTCGCCACTCGTTGGAAGCATTCGCCATTTTTTGGACCGTTTTGGGTCGCACCACAGTTCTCCCAACAACGAGCTCGCTTCCCGGCCTATACCTCCGGAAAACGTGTCAGGGAGCATGCCAGGAGTGCGGGTTGAAGTCCTCGTAGCGTGAGCCTCGAAGATCGAAAGACTTATGACCAATACGGAGCATAGGGAAGAAACCGTCGGAGACCCGCTTTTTTCCCCAGGACGAGAAAACTGAGTCCGAGGCATTCTCGCTCGCGTTTTCTTGGGACGAGCACCGGAAGTCCTCGAGCTCAGCCCGTTTCCTTCGCTGCAAGTGCATTTCCAGTGGTTTCTGACACCGGACGAGCGTTCGCCACTCGTTGGAAGCATTGGCGATCTTTTAGACCGTTTTGGGTCGCACCACAGTTCTCCCTCCAACGAGCTCGCTTCCCGGCCTATACCTCCGGAAAACGTGTCAGGGAGCATGCCAGGAGTGTGGGTTGAAGTCCTCGGAGCACGAGCCCCGAAGATCGAAAGACTTATGACCAATACGGAGCAAAGGGAAGAAACCGTCGGGGGACCGCTTTTTGCCCCAGGACGAGAAAACTGAGTCCGAGGCATTCTCGCTCGCGTTTTCTTGGGACGAGCACCGGAAGTCCTCGAGCTCAGCCCGTTTCCTTCGCTGCAAGTGCATTTCCAGTGGTTTCTGACACCGGACGAGCGTTCGCCACTCGTTGGAAGCATTGGCCATGTTTTGGACCGTTTTGGGTCGCACCACAGTTCTCCCACCAACGAGCTCGCTTCCAGGCCTATACCTCCGGAAAACGTGTCAGGGAGCATGCCAGGAGTGCGGGTTGAAGTCCTCGTAGCACGAGCCCCGAAGATCGAAAGACTTATGACCAATACGGAGCATAGAGAAGAAACCGTCGGGGACCCGCTTTTTGCCCCAGGACGAGAAAACTGAGTCCGGGGCATTCTCACTCGCGTTTTCTTGGGACGAGCACCGGAAGTCCTCGAGCTCAGCCCGTTTCCTTCGCTGCAAGTGCATTCCAGTGGTTTCTGACACCGGACGAGCGTTCGCCACTCGTTGGAAGCATTGGCCATCTTTTAGACCGTTTTGGGTCGCACCACAGTTCTCCCTCCAACGAGCTCGCTTCCCGGCCTATACCTCCGGAAAACGTGTCAGGGAGCATGGCAGGAGTGTGGGTTGAAGTCCTCGGAGCACGAGCCCCGAAGATCGAAAGACTTATGACCAATACAGAGCTATGGGAAGAAACCGTCGGGGGACCGCTTTTTGCCCCAGGACGAGAAAACTGAGTCCGGGGCATTCTCACTCGCGTTTTCTTGGGACGAGCACCGGAAGTCCTCGAGCTCAGCCCGTTTCCTTCGCTGCAAGTGCATTCCAGTGGTTTCTGACACCGGACGAGCGTTCGCCACTCGTTGGAAGCATTGGCCATCTTTTAGACCGTTTTGGGTCGCACCACAGTTCTCCCTCCAACGAGCTCGCTTCCCGGCCTATACCTCCAGAAAACGTGTCAGGGAGCATGCCAGGAGTGTGGGTTGAAGTCCTCGGAGCACGAGCCCCGAAGATCGAAAGACTTATGACCAATACGGAGCAAAGGGAAAAAACCGTCGGGGGACCGCTTTTTGCCCCAGGACGAGAAAACTGAGTCCGGAGCATTCTCGCTCGCGTTTTCTTGGCACGAGCACCGGAAGTCCTCGAGCTCAGCCCGTTTCCTTCGCTGCAAGTGCATTTCCAGTGGTTTCTGACACCGGACGAGCGTTCTCCACTCGTTGGAAGCATTGGCCATCTTTTGGACCGTTTTGGATCGCACCACAGTTCTCCCTCCAACGAGCTCGCTTCCCGGCTTATACCCCTGCAAAACGTGTCAGGGAGCATGCCATGAGCGTGGGTTGAAGTCCTCGGAGCACGAGCCACGAAGATCGAAAGACTTATGACCAATACGGAGCAAAGGGAAGAAACCGTCGGGGGACCGCTTTTTGCCCCAGGACGAGAAAACTGAGTCCGAAGCATTCTCGCTCGCGTTTTCTTGGGACGAGCACCGGAAGTCCTCGAGCTCAGCCCGTTTCCTTCGCTGCAAGTGCATTTCCAGTGGTTTCTGACACCGGACGAGCGTTCGCCACTCGTTGAAAGCATTGGCCATTTTTTTGACCGTTTTGGGTCGCACCACATTTCTCCCAACAACTAGCTCGCTTCCCGGCCTATACCTCTGGAAAACGTGTCAGGGAGCATGCCAGGAGTGCGGGTTGAAGTCCTCGTAGCACGAGCCCCGAAGATCGAAAGACTTATGACCAATACGGAGCATAGGGAAGAAACCGTCGGGGACCCGCTTTTTGCCCCAGGACGAGAAAACTGAGTCCGAGGAAATCTCGCTCGCGTTTTCTTGGGACGAGCACCGGAAGTCCTCGAGCTCAGCCCGTTTCCTTCGCTGCAAGTGCATTTCCAGTTGTTTCTGACACCGAACGAGCGTTCGCCACTCGTTGGAAGCATTGGCGATCTTTTAGACCGTTTTGGGTCGCACCACAATTCTCCCTCCAACGAGCTCGCTTCCCGGCCTATACCTCCGCAAAACGTGTCAGGGAGCATGCCAGGAGTGTGGGTTGAAGTCCTCGGAGCACGAGCCCCGAAGATCGAAAGACTTATGACCAATACGGAGCAAAGGGAAGAAACCGTCGGGGGACCGCTTTTTGCCCCAGGACGAGAAAACTGAGTCCGAGGCATTCTCGCTCGCGTTTTCTTGGGACGAGCACCGGAAGTCCTTGAACTCAGCCCGTTTCCTTCGCTGCAAGTGCATTTCCAGTGGCTTCTGACACCGGACGAGCGTTCGCCACTCGTTGGAAGCTTCGGCCATCTTTTGGACCGTTTTGGGTCGCACCACAGTTCTCCCTCCAACGAGCTCGCTTCCCGACCCATACCTCCGGAAAACGTGTCAGGAAGCATGCCAGGAGTGTGGGTTGAAGTCCTCGGAGCACGAGACCCGAAGATCGAAAGACTTATGACCAATACGGAGCAAAGGGAAGAAACCGTCGGGGGACCGCTTTTTACCCCAGGACGAGAAAACTGAGTCCGGGGCATTCCCGCTCGCGTTTTCTTGGGACGAGCACCGGAAGTCCTCGAGCTCAGCCCGTTTCCTTCGCTGCAAGTGCATTTCCAGTCGCTTCTGACACCGGACGAGCGTTCGCCACTCGTTGGAAGCTTCGGCCATCTTTTGGACCGTTTTGGGTCGCACCACAGTTCTCCCTCCAACGAGCTCGCTTCCCGGCCTATAGCTCCGGAAAATGTGTCAGGGAGCATGGCAGGAGTGTGGGTTGAAGTCCTCGGAGCACGAGCCCCGAAGATCGAAAGACTTATGACCAATACGGAGCAAAGGGAAGAAACCGTCGGGGGACCGCTTTTTGGCCCAGGACGAGAAAACTGAGTCCGGGGCATTCCCGCTCGCGTTTTCTTGCGACGAGCACCGGAAGTCCTCGAGCTCAGCCCGTTTCCTTCGCTGCAAGTGCATTTCCAGTCGCTTCTGACACCGGACGAGCGTTCGCCACTCGTTGGAAGCTTCGGCCATCTTTTGGACCGTTTTGGGTCGCACCACAGTTCTCCCTCCAACGAGCTCGCTTCCCGACCTATACCTCCGGAAAACGTGTCAGGGAGCATGCCACGAGTGTGGGTTGAAGTCCTCGGAGCACGAGACCCGAAGATCGAAAGACTTATGACCAATACGGAGCAAAGGGAAGAAACCGTCGGGGGAACGCTTTTTACCCCAGGACGAGAAAACTGAGTCCGGGGCATTCCCGCTCGCGTTTTCTTGGGACGAGCACCGGAAGTCCTCGAGCTCAGCCCGTTTCCTTCGCTGCAAGTGCATTTCCAGTGGTTTCTGACACCGGACGAGCGTTCGCCACTCGTTGGAAGCTTCGGCCATCTTTTGGACCGTTTTGGGTCGCACCACAGTTCTCCCTCCAACGAGCTCGCTTCCCGACCTATACCTCCGGAAAACGTGTCAGGGAGCATGCCGGGAGTGTGGGTTGAAGTCCTCTGAGCACAAGACCCGAAGATCGAAAGACTTATGACCAATACGGAGCAAAGGGAAGAAACCGTCGGGGGACCGCTTTTTACCCCAGGACGAGAAAACTGAGTCCGGGGCATTCCCGGTCGCGTTTTCTTGGGACGAGCACCGGAAGTCCTCGAGCTCAGCCCGTTTCCTTCGCTGCAAGTGCATTTCCAGTGGCTTCTGACACCGGACGAGCGTTCGCCACTCGTTGGAAGCTTCGGCCATCTTTTGGACCGTTTTGGGTCGCACCACCGTTCTCCCTCCAACGAGCTCGCTTCCCGACCTATACCTCCGGAAAACGTGTCAGGGAGCATGCCAGGAGTGTGGGTTGAAGTCCTCGGAGCACGAGACCCGAAGATCGAAAGACTAATGACCAATACGGAGCAAAGGGAAGAAACCGTCGGGGGACCGCTTTTTACCCCTTGACGAGAAAACTGAGTCCGGGGCATTCCCGCTCGCGTTTTCTTGGGACGAGCACCGGAAGTCCTCGAGCTCAGCCCGTTTCCTTCGCTGCAAGTGCATTTCCAGTGGTTTCTGACACCGGACGAGCGTTCGCCACTCGTTGGAAGCTTCGGCCATCTTTTGGACCGTTTTGGGTCGCACCACAGTTCTCCCTCCAACGAGCTCGCTTCCCGGCCTATACCTCCAGAAAACGTGTCAGGGAGCATGCCAGGAGTGTGGGTTGAAGTCCTCGGAGCACGAGCCCCGAAGATCGAAAGACTTATGACCAATACGGAGCAAAGGGAAGAAACCGTCGGGGGACCGCTTTTTGCCCCAGGACGAGAAAACTGAGTCCGGGGCATTCTCGCTCGCGTTTTCTTGGGAAGAGCACCGGAAGTCCTCGAGCTCAGCCCGTTTCCTTCGCTGCAAGTGCATTTCCAGTGGTTTCTGACACCGGACGAGCGTTCGCCACTCGTTGGAAGCATTGGCCATCTTTTGGACCGTTTTGGGTCGCACCACAGTTCTCCCTCCAACAAGCTCGCTTCCCGGACCATACTTCCGGAAAACGTGTCAGGGAGCATGCCAGGAGTGTGGGTTGAAGTCCTCGGAGCACGAGCCCCGAAGATCGAAAGACTTATGACCAATACGGAGCAAAGGCAAGAAACCGTCGGGGGACCGCTTTTTGCCCGAGGACGAGAAAACTGAGTCTGGGGCATTCTCGCTCGCGTTTTCTTGGGACGAGCACTGGAAGTCCTGGAGCTCAGCCCGTTTCTGACACCGGACGAGCGTTCGCCACTCGTTGGAAGCATTCGCCATTTTTTGGACCGTTTTGGGTCGCACCACAGTTCTCCCAACAACGAGCTCGCTTCCCGGCCTATACCTCCGGAAAACGTGTCAGGGAGCATGCCAGGAGTGCGGGTTGAAGTCCTCGTAGCGTGAGCCTCGAAGATCGAAAGACTTATGACCAATACGGAGCATAGGGAAGAAACCGTCGGAGACCCGCTTTTTTCCCCAGGACGAGAAAACTGAGTCCGAGGCATTCTCGCTCGCGTTTTCTTGGGACGAGCACCGGAAGTCCTCGAGCTCAGCCCGTTTCCTTCGCTGCAAGTGCATTTCCAGTGGTTTCTGACACCGGACGAGCGTTCGCCACTCGTTGGAAGCATTGGCGATCTTTTAGACCGTTTTGGGTCGCACCACAGTTCTCCCTCCAACGAGCTCGCTTCCCGGCCTATACCTCCGGAAAACGTGTCAGGGAGCATGCCAGGAGTGTGGGTTGAAGTCCTCGGAGCACGAGCCCCGAAGATCGAAAGACTTATGACCAATACGGAGCAAAGGGAAGAAACCGTCGGGGGACCGCTTTTTGCCCCAGGACGAGAAAACTGAGTCCGAGGCATTCTCGCTCGCGTTTTCTTGGGACGAGCACCGGAAGTCCTCGAGCTCAGCCCGTTTCCTTCGCTGCAAGTGCATTTCCAGTGGTTTCTGACACCGGACGAGCGTTCGCCACTCGTTGGAAGCATGGGCCATGTTTTGGACCGTTTTGGGTCGCACCACAGTTCTCCCACCAACGAGCTCGCTTCCAGGCCTATACCTCCGGAAAACGTGTCAGGGAGCATGCCAGGAGTGCGGGTTGAAGTCCTCGTAGCACGAGCCCCGAAGATCGAAAGACTTATGACCAATACGGAGCATAGAGAAGAAACCGTCGGGGACCCGCTTTTTGCCCCAGGACGAGAAAACTGAGTCCGGGGCATTCTCACTCGCGTTTTCTTGGGACGAGCACCGGAAGTCCTCGAGCTCAGCCCGTTTCCTTCGCTGCAAGTGCATTCCAGTGGTTTCTGACACCGGACGAGCGTTCGCCACTCGTTGGAAGCATTGGCCATCTTTTAGACCGTTTTGGGTCGCACCACAGTTCTCCCTCCAACGAGCTCGCTTCCCGGCCTATACCTCCGAAAAACGTGTCAGGGAGCATGGCAGGAGTGTGGGTTGAAGTCCTCGGAGCACGAGCCCCGAAGATCGAAAGACTTATGACCAATACAGAGCTATGGGAAGAAACCGTCGGGGGACCGCTTTTTGCCCCAGGACGAGAAAACTGAGTCCGGGGCATTCTCACTCGCGTTTTCTTGGGACGAGCACCGGAAGTCCTCGAGCTCAGCCCGTTTCCTTCGCTGCAAGTGCATTCCAGTGGTTTCTGACACCGGACGAGCGTTCGCCACTCGTTGGAAGCATTGGCCATCTTTTAGACCGTTTTGGGTCGCACCACAGTTCTCCCTCCAACGAGCTCGCTTCCCGGCCTATACCTCCAGAAAACGTGTCAGGGAGCATGCCAGGAGTGTGGGTTGAAGTCCTCGGAGCACGAGCCCCGAAGATCGAAAGACTTATGACCAATACGGAGCAAAGGGAAAAAACCGTCGGGGGACCGCTTTTTGCCCCAGGACGAGAAAACTGAGTCCGGAGCATTCTCGCTCGCGTTTTCTTGGCACGAGCACCGGAAGTCCTCGAGCTCAGCCCGTTTCCTTCGCTGCAAGTGCATTTCCAGTGGTTTCTGACACCGGACGAGCGTTCTCCACTCGTTGGAAGCATTGGCCATCTTTTGGACCGTTTTGGATCGCACCACAGTTCTCCCTCCAACGAGCTCGCTTCCCGGCTTAGACCCCTGCAAAACGTGTCAGGGAGCATGCCATGAGCGTGGGTTGAAGTCCTCGGAGCACGAGCCACGAAGATCGAAAGACTTATGACCAATACGGAGCAAAGGGAAGAAACCGTCGGGGGACCGCTTTTTGCCCCAGGACGAGAAAACTGAGTCCGAAGCATTCTCGCTCGCGTTTTCTTGGGACGAGCACCGGAAGTCCTCGAGCTCAGCCCGTTTCCTTCGCTGCAAGTGCATTTCCAGTGGTTTCTGACACCGGACGAGCGTTCGCCACTCGTTGAAAGCATTGGCCATTTTTTTGACCGTTTTGGGTCGCACCACATTTCTCCCAACAACTAGCTCGCTTCCCGGCCTATACCTCTGGAAAACGTGTCAGGGAGCATGCCAGGAGTGCGGGTTGAAGTCCTCGTAGCACGAGCCCCGAAGATCGAAAGACTTATGACCAATACGGAGCATAGGGAAGAAACCGTCGGGGACCCGCTTTTTGCCCCAGGACGAGAAAACTGAGTCCGAGGAAATCTCGCTCGCGTTTTCTTGGGACGAGCACCGGAAGTCCTCGAGCTCAGCCCGTTTCCTTCGCTGCAAGTGCATTTCCAGTTGTTTCTGACACCGAACGAGCGTTCGCCACTCGTTGGAAGCATTGGCGATCTTTTAGACCGTTTTGGGTCGCACCACAATTCTCCCTCCAACGAGCTCGCTTCCCGGCCTATACCTCCGCAAAACGTGTCAGGGAGCATGCCAGGAGTGTGGGTTGAAGTCCTCGGAGCACGAGCCCCGAAGATCGAAAGACTTATGACCAATACGGAGCAAAGGGAAGAAACCGTCGGGGGACCGCTTTTTGCCCCAGGACGAGAAAACTGAGTCCGAGGCATTCTCGCTCGCGTTTTCTTGGGACGAGCACCGGAAGTCCTTGAACTCAGCCCGTTTCCTTCGCTGCAAGTGCATTTCCAGTGGCTTCTGACACCGGACGAGCGTTCGCCACTCGTTGGAAGCTTCGGCCATCTTTTGGACCGTTTTGGGTCGCACCACAGTTCTCCCTCCAACGAGCTCGCTTCCCGACCCATACCTCCGGAAAACGTGTCAGGAAGCATGCCAGGAGTGTGGGTTGAAGTCCTCGGAGCACGAGACCCGAAGATCGAAAGACTTATGACCAATACGGAGCAAAGGGAAGAAACCGTCGGGGGACCGCTTTTTACCCCAGGACGAGAAAACTGAGTCCGGGGCATTCCCGCTCGCGTTTTCTTGGGACGAGCACCGGAAGTCCTCGAGCTCAGCCCGTTTCCTTCGCTGCAAGTGCATTTCCAGTCGCTTCTGACACCGGACGAGCGTTCGCCACTCGTTGGAAGCTTCGGCCATCTTTTGGACCGTTTTGGGTCGCACCACAGTTCTCCCTCCAACGAGCTCGCTTCCCGGCCTATAGCTCCGGAAAATGTGTCAGGGAGCATGGCAGGAGTGTGGGTTGAAGTCCTCGGAGCACGAGCCCCGAAGATCGAAAGACTTATGACCAATACGGAGCAAAGGGAAGAAACCGTCGGGGGACCGCTTTTTGGCCCAGGACGAGAAAACTGAGTCCGGGGCATTCCCGCTCGCGTTTTCTTGCGACGAGCACCGGAAGTCCTCGAGCTCAGCCCGTTTCCTTCGCTGCAAGTGCATTTCCAGTCGCTTCTGACACCGGACGAGCGTTCGCCACTCGTTGGAAGCTTCGGCCATCTTTTGGACCGTTTTGGGTCGCACCACAGTTCTCCCTCCAACGAGCTCGCTTCCCGACCTATACCTCCGGAAAACGTGTCAGGGAGCATGCCACGAGTGTGGGTTGAAGTCCTCGGAGCACGAGACCCGAAGATCGAAAGACTTATGACCAATACGGAGCAAAGGGAAGAAACCGTCGGGGGAACGCTTTTTACCCCAGGACGAGAAAACTGAGTCCGGGGCATTCCCGCTCGCGTTTTCTTGGGACGAGCACCGGAAGTCCTCGAGCTCAGCCCGTTTCCTTCGCTGCAAGTGCATTTCCAGTGGTTTCTGACACCGGACGAGCGTTCGCCACTCGTTGGAAGCTTCGGCCATCTTTTGGACCGTTTTGGGTCGCACCACAGTTCTCCCTCCAACGAGCTCGCTTCCCGACCTATACCTCCGGAAAACGTGTCAGGGAGCATGCCGGGAGTGTGGGTTGAAGTCCTCTGAGCACAAGACCCGAAGATCGAAAGACTTATGACCAATACGGAGCAAAGGGAAGAAACCGTCGGGGGACCGCTTTTTACCCCAGGACGAGAAAACTGAGTCCGGGGCATTCCCGCTCGCGTTTTCTTGGGACGAGCACCGGAAGTCCTCGAGCTCAGCCCGTTTCCTTCGCTGCAAGTGCATTTCCAGTGGCTTCTGACACCGGACGAGCGTTCGCCACTCGTTGGAAGCTTCGGCCATCTTTTGGACCGTTTTGGGTCGCACCACCGTTCTCCCTCCAACGAGCTCGCTTCCCGACCTATACCTCCGGAAAACGTGTCAGGGAGCATGCCAGGAGTGTGGGTTGAAGTCCTCGGAGCACGAGACCCGAAGATCGAAAGACTAATGACCAATACGGAGCAAAGGGAAGAAACCGTCGGGGGACCGCTTTTTACCCCTTGACGAGAAAACTGAGTCCGGGGCATTCCCGCTCGCGTTTTCTTGGGACGAGCACCGGAAGTCCTCGAGCTCAGCCCGTTTCCTTCGCTGCAAGTGCATTTCCAGTGGTTTCTGACACCGGACGAGCGTTCGCCACTCGTTGGAAGCTTCGGCCATCTTTTGGACCGTTTTGGGTCGCACCACAGTTCTCCCTCCAACGAGCTCGCTTCCCGACCTATACTTCCGGAAAACGTGTCAGGGAGCATGCCGGGAGTGTGGGTTGAAGTCCTCGGAGCACGAGACCCGAAGATCGAAAGACTTATGACCAATACGGAGCAAAGGGAAGAAACCGTCGGGGGACCGCTTTTTACCCCAGGACGAGAAAACTGAGTCCGGGGCATTCCCGCTCGCGTTTTCTTGGGACGAGCACCGGAAGTCCTCGAGCTCAGCCCGTTTCCTTCGCTGCAAGTGCATTTCCAGTGGCTTCTGACACCGGACGAGCGTTCGCCACTCGTTGGAAGCTTCGGCCATCTTTTGGACCGTTTTGGGTCGCACCACCGTTCTCCCTCCAACGAGCTCGCTTCCCGACCTATACCTCCGGAAAACGTGTCAGGGAGCATGCCAGGAGTGTGGGTTGAAGTCCTCGGAGCACGAGACCCGAAGATCGAAAGACTAATGACCAATACGGAGCAAAGGGAAGAAACCTTCGGGGGACCGCTTTTTACCCCTGGACGAGAAAACTGAGTCCGGGGCATTCCCGCTCGCGTTTTCTTGGGACGAGCACCGGAAGTCCTCGAGCTCAGCCCGTTTCCTTCGCTGCAAGTGCATTTCCAGTGGTTTCTGACACCGGACGAGCGTTCGCCACTCGTTGGAAGCTTCGGCCATCTTTTGGACCGTTTTGGGTCGCACCACAGTTCTCCCTCCAACGAGCTCGCTTCCCGACCTATACCTCCGGAAAACGTGTCAGGGAGCATGCCGGGAGTGTGGGTTGAAGTCCTCGGAGCACGAGACCCGAAGATCGAAAGACTTATGACCAATACGGGGCAAAGGGAAGAAACCGTCGGGGGACCGCTTTTTACCCCAGGACGAGAAAACTGAGTCCGGGGCATTCCCGCTCGCGTTTTCTTGGGACGAGCACCGGAAGTCCTCGAGCTCAGCCCGTTTCCTTCGCTGCAAGTGCATTTCCAGTGGCTTCTGACACCGGACGAGCGTTCGCCACTCGTTGGAAGCTTCGGCCATCTTTTGGACCGTTTTGGGTCGCACCACCGTTCTCCCTCCAACGAGCTCGCTTCCCGACCTATACCTCCGGAAAACGTGTCAGGGAGCATGCCAGGAGTGTGGGTTGAAGTCCTCGGAGCACGAGACCCGAAGATCGAAAGACTAATGACCAATACGGAGCAAAGGGAAGAAACCGTCGGGGGACCGCTTTTTACCCCTTGACGAGAAAACTGAGTCCGGGGCATTCCCGCTCGCGTTTTCTTGGGACGAGCACCGGAAGTCCTCGAGCTCAGCCCGTTTCCTTCGCTGCAAGTGCATTTCCAGTGGTTTCTGACACCGGACGAGCGTTCGCCACTCGTTGGAAGCTTCGGCCATCTTTTGGACCGTTTTGGGTCGCACCACAGTTCTCCCTCCAACGAGCTCGCTTCCCGACCTATACTTCCGGAAAACGTGTCAGGGAGCATGCCGGGAGTGTGGGTTGAAGTCCTCAGAGCACGAGACCCGAAGATCGAAAGACTTATGACCAATACGGAGCAAAGGGAAGAAACCGTCGGGGGACCGCTTTTTACCCCAGGACGAGAAAACTGAGTCCGGGGCATTCCCGCTCGCGTTTTCTTGGGACGAGCACCGGAAGTCCTCGAGCTCAGCCCGTTTCCTTCGCTGCAAGTGCATTTCCAGTGGCTTCTGACACCGGACGAGCGTTCGCCACTCGTTGGAAGCTTCGGCCATCTTTTGGACCGTTTTGGGTCGCACCACCGTTCTCCCTCCAACGAGCTCGCTTCCCGACCTATACCTCCGGAAAACGTGTCAGGGAGCATGCCAGGAGTGTGGGTTGAAGTCCTCGGAGCACGAGACCCGAAGATCGAAAGACTAATGACCAATACGGAGCAAAGGGAAGAAACCTTCGGGGGACCGCTTTTTACCCCTGGACGAGAAAACTGAGTCCGGGGCATTCCCGCTCGCGTTTTCTTGGGACGAGCACCGGAAGTCCTCGAGCTCAGCCCGTTTCCTTCGCTGCAAGTGCATTTCCAGTGGTTTCTGACACCGGACGAGCGTTCGCCACTCGTTGGAAGCTTCGGCCATCTTTTGGACCGTTTTGGGTCGCACCACAGTTCTCCCTCCAACGAGCTCGCTTCCCGACCTATACCTCCGGAAAACGTGTCAGGGAGCATGCCGGGAGTGTGGGTTGAAGTCCTCGGAGCACGAGACCCGAAGATCGAAAGACTTATGACCAATACGGAGCAAAGGGAAGAAACCGTCGGGGGACCGCTTTTTACCCCAGGACGAGAAAACTGAGTCCGGGGCATTCCCGCTCGCGTTTTCTTGGGACGAGCACCGGAAGTCCTCGAGCTCAGCCCGTTTCCTTCGCTGCAAGTGCATTTCCAGTGGCTTCTGACACCGGACGAGCGTTCGCCACTCGTTGGAAGCTTCGGCCATCTTTTGGACCGTTTTGGGTCGCACCACAGTTCTCCCTCCAACGAGCTCGCTTCCCGACCAATACCTCCGGAAAACGTGTCAGGAAGCATGCCAGGAGTGTGGGTTGAAGTCCTCGGAGCACGAGACCCGAAGATCGAAAGACTTATGACCAATACGGAGCAAAGGGAAGAAACCGTCGGGGGACCGCTTTTTACCCCAGGACGAGAAAACTGAGTCCGGGGCATTCCCGCTCGCGTTTTCTTGGGACGAGCACCGGAAGTCCTCGAGCTCAGCCCGTTTCCTTCGCTGCAAGTGCATTTCCAGTGGTTTCTGACACCGGACGAGCGTTCGCCACTCGTTGGAAGCTTAGGGCATCTTTTGGACCGTTTTGGGTCGCACCACAGTTCTCCCTCCAACGAGCTCGCTTCCCGACCTATACCTCCGGAAAACGTGTCAGGGAGCATGCCAGGAGTGTGGGTTGAAGTCCTCGGAGCACGAGACCCGAAGATCGAAAGACTTATGACCAATACGGAGCAAAGGGAAGAAACCGTCGGGGGACCGCTTTTTACCCCAGGACGAGAAAACTGAGTCCGAGGCATTCCCGCTCGCGTTTTCTTGGGACGAGCACCGGAAGTCCTCGAGCTCAGCCCGTTTCCTTCGCTGCAAGTGCATTTCCAGTGGTTTCTGACACCGGACGAGCGTTCGCCACTCGTTGGAAGCTTAGGGCATCTTTTGGACCGTTTTGGGTCGCACCACAGTTCTCCCTCCAACGAGCTCGCTTCCCGACCTATACCTCCGGAAAACGTGTCAGGGAGCATGCCGGGAGTGTGGGTGGAAGTCCTCGGAGCACGAGACCCGAAGATCGAAAGACTTATGACCAATACGGAGCAAAGGAAAGAAACCGTCGGGGGACCGCTTTTTACTCCAGGACGAGAAAACTGAGTCCGGGGCATTCCCGCTCGCGTTTTCTTGGGACGAGCACCGGAAGTCCTCGAGCTCAGCCCGTTTCCTTCGCTGCAAGTGCATTTCCAGTGGTTTCTGACACCGGACGAGCGTTCGCCACTCGTTGGAAGCTTCGGCCATCTTTTGGACCGTTTTGGGTCGCACCACAGTTCTCCCTCCAACGAGCTCGCTTCCCGACCGATACCTCCGGAAAACGTGTCAGGGAGCATGCCAGGAGTGTAGGTTGAAGTCCTCGGAGCACGAGACCCGAAGATCAAAAGACTTATGACCAATACGGAGCAAAGGGAAGAAACCGTCGGGGGACCGCTTTTTACCCCAAGACGAGAAAACTGAGTCCGGGCCATTCCCGCTCGCGTTTTCTTGGGACGAGCACCGGAAGTCCTCGAGCTCAGCCCGTTTCCTTCGCTGCAAGTGCATTTCCAGTGGTTTCTGACACCGGACGAGCGTTCGCCACTCGTTGGAAGCTTCGGCCATCTTTTGGACCGTTTTGGGTCGCACCACAGTTCTCCCTCCAACGAGCTCGCTTCCCGACCTATACCTCCGGAAAACGTGTCAGGGAGCATGCCAGGAGTGTGGGTTGAAGTCCTCGGAGCACGAGACCCGAAGATCGAAAGACTTATGACCAATACGGAGCAAAGGGAAGAAACCGTCGGGGGACCGCTTTTTAGCCCAGGACGAGAAAACTGAGTCCGGGGCATTCCCGCTCGCGTTTTCTTGGGACGAGCACCGGAAGTCCTCGAGCTCAGCCCGTTTCCTTCGCTGCAAGTGCATTTCCAGTGGTTTTTGACACCGGACGAGCGTTCGCCACTCGTTGGAAGCTTCGGCCATCTTTTGGACCGTTTTGGGTCGCACCACAGTTCTCCCTCCAACGAGCTCGCTTCCCGACCTATACCTCCGGAAAACGTGTCAGGGAGCATGCCAGGAGTGTGGGTTGAAGTCCTCGGAGCACGAGACCCGAAGATCGAAAGACTTATGACCAATACGGAGCAAAGGGAAGAAACCGTCGGGGGACCGCTTTTTACCCCAGGACGAGAAAACTGAGTCCGGGGCATTCCCGCTCGCGTTTTCTTGGGACGAGCACCGGAAGTCCTCGAGCTCAGCCCGTTTCCTTCGCTGCAAGTGCATTTCCAGTGGTTTCTGACACCGGACGAGCGTTCGCCACTCGTTGGAAGCTTCGGCCATCTTTTGGACCGTTTTGGGTCGCACCACAGTTCTCCCTCCAACGAGCTCGCTTCCCGACCTATACCTCCGGAAAACGTGTCAGGGAGCATGCCAGGAGTGTGGGTTGAAGTCCTCGGAGCACGAGACCCGAAGATCGAAAGACTTATGACCAATACGGAGCAAAGGGAAGAAACCGTCGGGGGACCGCTTTTTACCCCAAGACGAGAAAACTGAGTCCGGGCCATTCCCGCTCGCGTTTTCTTGGGACGAGCACCGGAAGTCCTCGAGCTCAGCCCGTTTCCTTCGCTGCAAGTGCATTTCCAGTGGTTTCTGACACCGGACGAGCGTTCGCCACTCGTTGGAAGCTTCGGCCATCTTTTGGACCGTTTTGGGTCGCACCACAGTTCTCCCTCCAACGAGCTCGCTTCCCGACCTATACCTCCGGAAAACGTGTCAGGGAGCATGCCAGGAGTGTGGGTTGAAGTCCTCGGAGCACGAGACCCGAAGATCGAAAGACTTATGACCAATACGGAGCAAAGGGAAGAAACCGTCGGGGGACCGCTTTTTACCCCAGGACGAGAAAACTGAGTCCGGGGCATTCCCGCTCGCGTTTTCTTGGGACGAGCACCGGAAGTCCTCGAGCTCAGCCCGTTTCCTTCACTGCAAGTGCATTTCCAGTGGTTTCTGACACCGGACGAGCGTTCGCCACTCGTTGGAAGCTTCGGCCATCTTTTGGACCGTTTTGGGTCGCACCACAGTTCTCCCTCCAACGAGCTCGCTTCCCGACCTATACCTCCGGAAAACGTGTCAGGGAGCATGCCAGGAGTGTGGGTTGAAGTCCTCGGAGCACGAGACCCGAAGATCGAAAGACTTATGACCAATACGGAGCAAAGGGAAGAAACCGTCGGGGGACCGCTTTTTACCCCAAGACGAGAAAACTGAGTCCGGGCCATTCCCGCTCGCGTTTTCTTGGGACGAGCACCGGAAGTCCTCGAGCTCAGCCCGTTTCCTTCGCTGCAAGTGCATTTCCAGTGGTTTCTGACACCGGACGAGCGTTCGCCACTCGTTGGAAGCTTCGGCCATCTTTTGGACCGTTTTGGGTCGCACCACAGTTCTCCCTCCAACGAGCTCGCTTCCCGACCTATACCTCCGGAAAACGTGTCAGGGAGCATGCCAGGAGTGTGGGTTGAAGTCCTCGGAGCACGAGACCCGAAGATCGAAAGACTTATGACCAATACGGAGCAAAGGGAAGAAACCGTCGGGGGACCGCTTTTTACCCCAGGACGAGAAAACTGAGTCCGGGGCATTCCCGCTCGCGTTTTCTTGGGACGAGCACCGGAAGTCCTCGAGCTCAGCCCGTTTCCTTCGCTGCAAGTGCATTTCCAGTGGTTTCTGACACCGGACGAGCGTTCGCCACTCGTTGGAAGCTTCGGCCATCTTTTGGACCGTTTTGGGTCGCACCACAGTTCTCCCTCCAACGAGCTCGTTTCCCGACCTATACCTCCGGAAAACGTGTCAGGGAGCATGCCAGGAGTGTGGGTTGAAGTCCTCGGAGCACGAGACCCGAAGATCGAAAGACTTATGACCAATACGGAGCAAAGGGAAGAAACCGTCGGGGGACCGCTTTTTACCCCAGGACGAGAAAACTGAGTCCGGGGCATTCCCGCTCGCGTTTTCTTGGGACGAGCACCGGAAGTCCTCGAGCTCAGCCCGTTTCCTTCGCTGCAAGTGCATTTCCAGTGGTTTCTGACACCGGACGAGCGTTCGCCACTCGTTGGAAGCTTCGGCCATCTTTTGGACCGTTTTGGGTCGCACCACAGTTCTCCCTCCAACGAGCTCGCTTCATGACCTATACCTCCGGAAAACGTGTCAGGGAGCATGCCAAGAGTGTGGGTTGAAGTCCTCAGAGCACGAGACCCGAAGATCGAAAGACTTATGACCAATACGGAGCAAAGGGAAGAAACCGTCGGGGGACCGCTTTTTACCCCAGGACGAGAAAACGGAGTCCGGGGCATTCCCGCTCGCGTTTTCTTGGGACGAGCACCGGAAGTCCTCGAGCTCAGCCCGTTTCCTTTGCTGCAAGTGCATTTCCAGTGGTTTCTGACACCGGACGAGCGTTCGCCACTCGTTGGAAGCTTCGGCCATCTTTTGGACCGTTTTGGGTCGCACCACAGTTCTCCCTCCAACGAGCTCGCTTCCCGACCTATACCTCCGGAAAACGTGTCAGGGAGCATGCCAGGAGTGTGGGTTGAAGTCCTCGGAGCACGAGACCCGAAGATCGAAAGACTTATGACCAATACGGAGCAAAGGGAAGAAACCGTCGGGGGACCGCTTTTTACCCCAGGACGAGAAAACTGAGTCCGGGGCATTCCCGCTCGCGTTTTCTTGGGACGAGCACCGGAAGTCCTCGAGCTCAGCCCGTTTCCTTCGCTGCAAGTGCATTTCCAGTGGTTTCTGACACCGGACGAGCGTTCGCCACTCGTTGGAAGCTTCGGCCATCTTTTGGACCGTTTTGGGTCGCACCACAGTTCTCCCTCCAACGAGCTCGCTTCCCGACCTATACCTCCGGAAAACGTGTCAGGGAGCATGCCAGGAGTGTGGGTTGAAGTCCTCGGAGCACGAGACCCGAAGATCGAAAGACTTATGACCAATACGGAGCAAAGGGAAGAAACCGTCGGGGGACCGCTTTTTACCCCAGGACGAGAAAACTGAGTCCGGGGCATTCCCGCTCGCGTTTTCTTGGGACGAGCACCGGAAGTCCTCGAGCTCAGCCCGTTTCCTTCGCTGCAAGTGCATTTCCAGTGGTTTCTGACACCGGACGAGCGTTCGCCACTCGTTGGAAGCTTCGGCCATCTTTTGGACCGTTTTGGGTCGCACCACAGTTCTCCCTCCAACGAGCTCGCTTCCCGACCTTTACCTCCGGAAAACGTGTCAGGGAGCATGCCAGGAGTGTGGGTTGAAGTCCTCGGAGCACGAGACCCGAAGATCGAAAGACTTATGACCAATACGGAGCAAAGGGAAGAAACCGTCGGGGGACCGCTTTTTACCCCAGGACGAGAAAACTGAGTCCGGGGCATTCCCGCTCGCGTTTTCTTGGGACGAGCACCGGAAGTCCTCGAGCTCAGCCCGTTTCCTTCGCTGCAAGTGCATTTCCAGTGGTTTCTGACACCGGACGAGCGTTCGCCACTCGTTGGAAGCTTCAGCCATCTTTTGGACCGTTTTGGGTCGCACCACAGTTCTCCCTCCAACGAGCTCGCTTCCCGACCTATACCTCCGGAAAACGTGTCAGGGAGCATGCCAGGAGTGTGGGTTGATGTCCTCGGAGCACGAGACCCGAAGATCGAAAGACTTATGACCAATACAGAGCAAAGGGAAGAAACCGTCGGGGGACCGCTTTTTACCCCAGGACGAGAAAACTGAGTCCGGGGCATTCCCGCTCGCGTTTTCTTGGGACGAGCACCGGAAGTCCTCGAGCTCAGCCCGTTTCCTTTGCTGCAAGTGCATTTCCAGTGGTTTCTGACACCGGACGAGCGTTCGCCACTCGTTGGAATCTTCGGCCATCTTTTGGACCGTTTTAGGTCGCACCACAGTTCTCCCTCCAACGAGCTCGCTTCTCGACCTATACCTCCGGAAAACGTGTCAGGGAGCATGCCAGGAGTGTGGGTTGAAGTCCTCGGAGCACGAGACCCGAAGATCGAAAGACTTATGACCAATACGGAGCAAAGGGAAGAAACCGTCGGGGGACCGCTTTTTACCCCAGGACGAGAAAACTGAGTCCGGGGCATTCCCGCTCGCGTTTTCTTGGGACGAGCACCGGAAGTCCTCGAGCTCAGCCTGTTTCCTTCGCTGCAAGTGCATTTCCAGTGGTTTCTGACACCGGACGAGCGTTCGCCACTCGTTGGAAGCTTCGGCCATCTTTTGGACCGTTTTGGGTCGCACCACAGT
Source organism: Cucumis melo (assembly GCF_025177605.1). Classification (NCBI taxonomy): domain Eukaryota; kingdom Viridiplantae; phylum Streptophyta; class Magnoliopsida; order Cucurbitales; family Cucurbitaceae; genus Cucumis; species Cucumis melo. Next base: position 19,313,654 of record NC_066859.1, read on the forward strand.
TCTCCCTCCAACGAGCTCGCTTCCCGACCTATACCTCCGGAAAACGTGTCAGGGAGCATGCCAGGAGTGTGGGTTGAAGTCCTCGGAGCACGAGACCCGAAGATCGAAAGACTTATGACCAATACGGAGCAAAGGGAAGAAACCGTCGGGGGACCGCTTTTTACCCCAGGACGAGAAAACGGAGTCCGGGGCATTCCCGCTCGCGTTTTCTTGGGACGAGCACCGGAAGTCCTCGAGCTCAGCCCGTTTCCTTCGCTGCAAGTGCATTTCCAGTGGTTTCTGACACCGGACGAGCGTTCGCCACTCGTTGGAAGCTTCGGCCATCTTTTGGACCGTTTTGGGTCGCACCACAGTTCTCCCTCCAACGAGCTCGCTTCCCGACCCATACCTCCGGAAAACGTGTCAGGGAGCATGCCAGGAGTGTGGGTTGAAGTCCTCGGAGCACGAGACCCGAAGATCGAAAGACTTATGACCAATACGGAGCAAAGGGAAGAAACCGTCGGGGGACCGCTTTTTACCCCAGGACGAGAAAACTGAGTCCGGGGCATTCCCGCTCGCGTTTTCTTGGGACGAGCACCGGAAGTCCTCGAGCTCCGCCCGTTTCCTTCGCTGCAAGTGCATTTCCAGTGGTTTCTGACACCGGACGAGCGTTCGCCACTCGTTGGAAGCTTCGGCCATCTTTTGGACCGTTTTGGGTCGCACCACAGTTCTCCCTCCAACGAGCTCGCTTCCCGACCTATACCTCCGGAAAACGTGTCAGGGAGCATGCCAGAAGTGTGGGTTGAAGTCCTCGGAGCACGAGACCCGAAGATCGAAAGACTTATGACCAATACGGAGCAAAGGGAAGAAACCGTCGGGTGACCGCTTTTTACCCCAGGACGAGAAAACTGAGTCCGGGGCATTCCCGCTCGCGTTTTCTTGGGACGAGCACCGGAAGTCCTCGAGCTCAGCCCGTTTCCTTCGCTGCAATTGCATTTCGAGTGGTTTCTGACACCGGACGAGCGTTCGCCACTCGTTGGAAGCTTCGGCCATCTTTTGGACCATTTTGGGTCGCACCACAGTTCTCCCTCCAACGAGCTCGCTTCCCGACCTATACCTCCGGAAAACGTGTCAGGGAGCATGCCAGGAGTGTGGGTTGAAGTCCTCGGAGCACGAGACCCGAAGATCGAAAGACTTATGACCAATACGGAGCAAAGGGAAGAAACCGTCGGGGGACCGCTTTTTACCCCAGGACGAGAAAACTGAGTCCGGGGCATTCCCGCTCGCGTTTTCTTGGGACGAGCACCGGAAGTCCTCGAGCTCAGCCCGTTTCCTTCGCTGCAAGTGCATTTCCAGTGGTTTCTGACACCGGACGAGCGTTCGCCACTCGTTGGAAGCTTCGGCCATCTTTTGGACCGTTTTGGGTCGCACCACAGTTCTCCCTCCAACGAGCTCGCTTCCCGACCTATACCTCCGGAAAACGTGTCAGGGAGCATGCCAGGAGTGTGGGTTGAAGTCCTCGGAGCACGAGACCCGAAGATCGAAAGACTTATGACCAATACGGAGCAAAGGGAAGAAACCGTCGGGGGACCGCTTTTTACCCCAGGACGAGAAAACGGAGTCCGGGGCATTCCCGCTCGCGTTTTCTTGGGACGAGCACCGGAAGTCCTCGAGCTCAGCCCGTTTCCTTTGCTGCAAGTGCATTTCCAGTGGTTTCTGACACCGGACGAGCGTTCGCCACTCGTTGGAAGCTTCGGCCATCTTTTGGACCGTTTTGGGTCGCACCACAGTTCTCCCTCCAACGAGCTCGCTTCCCGACCTATACCTCCGGAAAACGTGTCAGGGAGCATGCCAGGAGTGTGGTTGAAGTCCTCGGAGCACGAGACCCGAAGATCGAAAGACTTATGACCAATACGGAGCAAAGGGAAGAAACCGTCGGGGGACCGCTTTTTACCCCAGGACGAGAAAACTGAGTCCGGGGCATTCCCGCTCGCGTTTTCTTGGGACGAGCACCGGAAGTCCTCGAGCTCAGCCCGTTTCCTTCGCTGCAAGTGCATTTCCAGTGGTTTCTGACACCGGACGAGCGTTCGCCACTCGTTGGAAGCTTCGGCCATCTTTTGGACCGTTTTGGGTCGCACCACAGTTCTCCCTCCAACGAGCTCGCTTCCCGACCTATACCTCCGGAAAACGTGTCAGGGAGCATGCCAGGAGTGTGGGTTGAAGTCCTCGGAGCACGAGACCCGAAGATCGAAAGACTTATGACCAATACGGAGCAAAGGGAAGAAACCGTCGGGGGACCGCTTTTTACCCCAGGACGAGAAAACGGAGTCCGGGGCATTCCCGCTCGCGTTTTCTTGGGACGAGCACCGGAAGTCCTCGAGCTCAGCCCGTTTCCTTCGCTGCAAGTGCATTTCCAGTGGTTTCTGACACCGGACGAGCGTTCGCCACTCGTTGGAAGCTTCGGCCATCTTTTGGACCGTTTTGGGTCGCACCACAGTTCTCCCTCCAACGAGCTCGCTTCCCGACCTATACCTCCGGAAAACGTGTCAGGGAGCATGCCAGGAGTGTGGTTGAAGTCCTCGGAGCACGAGACCCGAAGATCGAAAGACTTATGACCAATACGGAGCAAAGGGAAGAAACCGTCGGGGGACCGCTTTTTACCCCAGGACGAGAAAACTGAGTCCGGGGCATTCCCGCTCGCGTTTTCTTGGGACGAGCACCGGAAGTCCTCGAGCTCAGCCCGTTTCCTTCGCTGCAAGTGCATTTCCTGTGGTTTCTGACACCGGACGAGCGTTCGCCACTCGATGGAAGCTTCGGCCATCTTTTGGACCGTTTTGGGTCGCACCACAGTTCTCCCTCCAACGAGCTCGCTTCCCGACCTATACCTCCGGAAAACGTGTCAGGGAGCATGCCAGGAGTGTGGGTTGAAGTCCTCGGAGCACGAGACCCGAAGATCGAAAGACTTATGACCAATACGGAGCAAAGGGAAGAAACCGTCGGGGGACCGCCTTTTACCCTAGGACGAGAAAACGGAGTCCAGGGCATTCCCGCTCGCGTTTTCTTGGGACGAGCACCGGAAGTCCTCGAGCTCAGCCCGTTTCCTTCGCTGCAAGTGCATTTCCAGTGGTTTCTGACACCGGACGAGCGTTCGCCACTCGTTGGAAGCTTCGGCCATCTTTTGGACCGTTTTGGGTCGCACCACAGTTCTCCCTCCAACGAGCTCGCTTCCCGACCTATACCTCCGGAAAACGTGTCAGGGAGCATGCCAGGAGTGTGGGTTGAAGTCCTCGGAGCACGAGACCCGAAGATCGAAAGACTTATGACCAATACGGAGCAAAGGGAAGAAACCGTCGGGGGACCGCTTTTTACCCCAGGACGAGAAAACTGAGTCCGGGGCATTCCCGCTCGCGTTTTCTTGGGACGAGCACCGGAAGTCCTCGAGCTCAGCCCGTTTCCTTCGCTGCAAGTGCATTTCCAGTGGTTTCTGACACCGGACGAGCGTTCGCCACTCGTTGGAAGCTTTGGCCATCTTTTGGACCGTTTTGGGTCGCACCACAGTTCTCCCTCCAACGAGCTCGCTTCCCGACCTATACCTCCGGAAAACGTGTCAGGGAGCATGCCAGGAGTGTGGGTTGAAGTCCTCGGAGCACGAGACCCGAAGATCGAAAGACTTATGACCAATACGGAGCAAAGGGAAGAAACCGTCGGGGGACCGCCTTTTACCCCAGGACGAGAAAACGGAGTCCGGGGCATTCCCGCTCGCGTTTTCTTGGGACGAGCACCGGAAGTCCTCGAGCTCAGCCCGTTTCCTTCGCTGCAAGTGCATTTCCAGTGGTTTCTGACACCGGACGAGCGTTCGCCACTCGTTGGAAGCTTCGGCCATCTTTTGGACCGTTTTGGGTCGCCCCACAGTTCTCCCTCCAACGAGCTCGCTTCCCGACCTATACGTCCGGAAAACGTGTCAGGGAGCATGCCAGGAGTGTGGGTTCAAGTCCTCGGAGCACGAGACCCGAAGATCGAAAGACTTATGACCAATACGGAGCAAAGGGAAGAAACGGTCGGGGGACCGCTTTTTACCCCAGGACGAGAAAACTGAGTCCGGGGCATTCCCGCTCGCGTTTTCTTGGGACGAGCACCGGAAGTCCTCGAGCTCAGCCCGTTTCCTTCGCTGCAAGTGCATTTCCAGTGGTTTCTGACACCGGACGAGCGTTCGCCACTCGTTGGAAGCTTCGGCCATCTTTTGGACCGTTTTGTGTCGCACCACAGTTCTCCCTCCAACGAGCTCGCTTCCCGACCTATACCTCCGGAAAACGTGTCAGGGAGCATGCCAGAAGTGTGGGTTGAAGTCCTCGGAGCACGAGACCCGAAGATCGAAAGACTTATGACCAATACGGAGCAAAGGGAAGAAACCGTCGGGGGACCGCCTTTTTACCCCAGGACGAGAAAACTGAGTCCGGGGCATTCCCGCTCGCGTTTTCTTGGGACGAGCACCGGAAGTCCTCGAGCTCAGCCCGTTTCCTTCGCTGCAAGTGCATTTCCAGTGGTTTCTGAAACCGGACGAGCGTTCGCCACTCGTTGGAAGCTTCGGCCATCTTTTGGACCGTTTTGGGTCGCACCACAGTTCTCCCTCCAACGAGCTCGCTTCCCGACCTATACCTCCGGAAAACGTGTCAGGGAGCATGCCAGGAGTGTGGGTTGAAGTCCTCGGAGCACGAGACCCGAAGATCGAAAGACTTATGACCAATACGGAGCAAAGGGAAGAAACCGTCGGGGGACCGCCTTTTACCCCAGGACGAGAAAACTGAGTCCGGGGCATTCCCACTCGCGTTTTCTTGGGACGAGCACCGGAAGTCCTCGAGCTCAGCCCGTTTCCTTCGCTGCAAGGGCATTTCCAGTGGTTTCTGACACCGGACGAGCGTTCGCCACTCGTTGGAAGCTTCGGCCATCTTTTGGACCGTTTTGGGTCGCACCACAGTTCTCCCTCCAACGAGCTCGCTTCCCGACCTATACCTCCGGAAAACGTGTCAGCGAACATGCCTGGAGTGTGGGTTGAAGTCCTCGGAGCACGAGACCCGAAGATCGAAAGACTTATGACCAATACGGAGCAAAGGGAAGAAACCGTCGGGGGACCGCATTTTACCCCAGGACGAGAAAACTGAGTCCGGGGCATTCCCGCTCGCGTTTTCTTGGGACGAGCACCGGAAGCCCTCGAGCTCAGCCCGTTTCCTTCGCTGCAAGTGCATTTCCAGTGGTTTCTGACACCGGACGAGCGTTCGCCACTCGTTGGAAGCTTCGGCCATCTTTTGGACCGTTTTGGGTCGCACCACAGTTCTCCCTCCAACGAGCTCGCTTGCCGACCTATACCTCCGGAAAACGTGTCAGGGAGCATGCCAGGAGTGTGGGTTGAAGTCCTCGGAGCACGAGACCCGAAGATCGAAAGACTTATGACCAATACGGAGCAAAGGGAAGAAACCGTCGGGGGACCGCATTTTACCCCAGGACGAGAAAACTGAGTCCGGGGCATTCCCGCTCGCGTTTTCTTGGGACGAGCACCGGAAGCCCTCGAGCTCAGCCCGTTTCCTTCGCTGCAAGTGCATTTCCAGTGGTTTCTGACACCGGACGAGCGTTCGCCACTCGTTGGAAGCTTCGGCCATCTTTTGGACCGTTTTGGGTCGCACCACAGTTCTCCCTCCAACGAGCTCGCTTCCCAACCTATACCTCCGGAAAACGTGTCAGGGAGCATGCCAGGAGTGTGGGTTGAAGTCCTCGGAGCACGAGACCCGAAGATCGAAAGACTTATGACCAATACGGAGCAAAGGGAAGAAACCGTCGGGGGACCGCCTTTTTACCCCAGGACGAGAAAACTGAGTCCGGGGCATTCCCGCTCGCGTTTTCTTGGGACGAGCACCGGAAGTCCTCGAGCTCAGCCCGTTTCCTTCGCTGCAAGTGCATTTCCAGTGGTTTCTGACACCGGACGAGCGTTCGCCACTCGTTGGAAGCTTCGGCCATCTTTTGGACCGTTTTGGGTCGCACCAAAGTTCTCCCTCCAACGAGCTCGCTTCCCGACTTATACCTCCAGAAAACGTGTCAGGGAGCATGCCAGGAGTGTGGGTTGAAGTCCTCGGAGCACGAGACCCGAAGATCGAAAGACTTATGACCAATACGGAGCAAAGGGAAGAAACCGTCGGGGGACCGCTTTTTACCCCAGGACGAGAAAACTGAGTCCGGGGCATTCCCGCTCGCGTTTTCTTGGGACGAGCACCGGAAGTCCTCGAGCTCAGCCCGTTTCCTTCGCTGCAAGTGCATTTCCAGTGGTTTCTGACACTGGACGAGCGTTCGCCACTCGTTGGAAGCTTCGGCCATCTTTTGGACCGTTTTGGGTCGCACCACAGTTCTCCCTCCAACGAGCTCGCTTCCCGACCTAAACCTCCGGAAAACGTGTCAGGGAGCATGCCAGGAGTGTGGGTTGAAGTCCTCGGAGCACGAGACCCGAAGATCGAAAGACTTATGACCAATACGGAGCAAAGGGAAGAAACCGTCGGGGGACCGCTTTTTACCCCAGGACGAGAAAACTGAGTCCGGGGCATTCCCGCTCGCGTTTTCTTGGGACGAGCATCGGAAGTCCTCGAGCTTAGCCCGTTTCCTTCGCTGCAAGTGCATTTCCAGTGGTTTCTGACACCGGACGAGTGTTCGCCACTCGTTGGAAGCTTCGGCCATCTTTTGGACCGTTTTGGGTCGCACCACAGTTCTCCCTCCAACGAGCTCGCTTCCCGACCTATACCTCCGGAAAACGTGTCAGGGAGCATGCCAGAAGTGTGGGTTGAAGTCCTCGGAGCACGAGACCCGAAGATCGAAAGACTTATGACCAATACGGAGCAAAGGGAAGAAACCGTCGGGTGACCGCTTTTTACCCCAGGACGAGAAAACTGAGTCCGGGGCATTCCCGCTCGCGTTTTCTTGGGACGAGCACCGGAAGTCCTCGAGCTCAGCCCGTTTCCTTCGCTGCAATTGCATTTCGAGTGGTTTCTGACACCGGACGAGCGTTCGCCACTCGTTGGAAGCTTCGGCCATCTTTTGGACCATTTTGGGTCGCACCACAGTTCTCCCTCCAACGAGCTCGCTTCCCGACCTATACCTCCGGAAAACGTGTCAGGGAGCATGCCAGGAGTGTGGGTTGAAGTCCTCGGAGCACGAGACCCGAAGATCGAAAGACTTATGACCAATACGGAGCAAAGGGAAGAAACCGTCGGGGGACCGCTTTTTACCCCAGGACGAGAAAACTGAGTCCGGGGCATTCCCGCTCGCGTTTTCTTGGGACGAGCACCGGAAGTCCTCGAGCTCAGCCCGTTTCCTTCGCTGCAAGTGCATTTCCAGTGGTTTCTGACACCGGACGAGCGTTCGCCACTCGTTGGAAGCTTCGGCCATCTTTTGGACCGTTTTGGGTCGCACCACAGTTCTCCCTCCAACGAGCTCGCTTCCCGACCTATACCTCCGGAAAACGTGTCAGGGAGCATGCCAGGAGTGTGGGTTGAAGTCCTCGGAGCACGAGACCCGAAGATCGAAAGACTTATGACCAATACGGAGCAAAGGGAAGAAACCGTCGGGGGACCGCTTTTTACCCCAGGACGAGAAAACGGAGTCCGGGGCATTCCCGCTCGCGTTTTCTTGGGACGAGCACCGGAAGTCCTCGAGCTCAGCCCGTTTCCTTTGCTGCAAGTGCATTTCCAGTGGTTTCTGACACCGGACGAGCGTTCGCCACTCGTTGGAAGCTTCGGCCATCTTTTGGACCGTTTTGGGTCGCACCACAGTTCTCCCTCCAACGAGCTCGCTTCCCGACCTATACCTCCGGAAAACGTGTCAGGGAGCATGCCAGGAGTGTGGTTGAAGTCCTCGGAGCACGAGACCCGAAGATCGAAAGACTTATGACCAATACGGAGCAAAGGGAAGAAACCGTCGGGGGACCGCTTTTTACCCCAGGACGAGAAAACTGAGTCCGGGGCATTCCCGCTCGCGTTTTCTTGGGACGAGCACCGGAAGTCCTCGAGCTCAGCCCGTTTCCTTCGCTGCAAGTGCATTTCCAGTGGTTTCTGACACCGGACGAGCGTTCGCCACTCGTTGGAAGCTTCGGCCATCTTTTGGACCGTTTTGGGTCGCACCACAGTTCTCCCTCCAACGAGCTCGCTTCCCGACCTATACCTCCGGAAAACGTGTCAGGGAGCATGCCAGGAGTGTGGGTTGAAGTCCTCGGAGCACGAGACCCGAAGATCGAAAGACTTATGACCAATACGGAGCAAAGGGAAGAAACCGTCGGGGGACCGCCTTTTACCCCAGGACGAGAAAACTGAGTCCGGGGCATTCCCGCTCGCGTTTTCTTGGGACGAGCACCGGAAGTCCTCGAGCTCAGCCCGTTTCCTTCGCTGCAAGTGCATTTCCAGTGGTTTCTGACACCGGACGAGCGTTCGTCACTCGTTGGAAGCTTCGACCATCTTTTGGACCGTTTTGGGTCGCACCACAGTTCTCCCTCCAACGAGCTCGCTTCCCGACCTATACCTCCGGAAAACGTGTCAGGGAGCATGCCAGGAGTGTGGGTTGAAGTCCTCGGAGCACGAGACCCGAAGATCGAAAGACTTATGACCAATACGGAGCAAAGGGAAGAAACCGTCGGGGGACCGCCTTTTACCCCAGGACGAGAAAACTGAGTCCGGGGCATTCCCGCTCGCGTTTTCTTGGGACGAGCACCGGAAGTCCTCGAGCTCAGCCCGTTTCCTTCGCTGCAAGTGCATTTCCAGTGGTTTCTGACACCGGACGAGCGTTCGCCACTCGTTGGAAGCTTCGGCCATCTTTTGGACCGTTTTGGGTCGCACCACAGTTCTCCCTCCAACGAGCTCGCTTCCCGACCTATACCTCCGGAAAACGTGTCAGGGAGCATGCCAGGAGTGTGGGTTGAAGTCCTCGGAGCACGAGACCCGAAGATCGAAAGACTTATGACCAATACGGAGCAAAGGGAAGAAACCGTCGGGGGACCGCTTTTTACCCCAGGACGAGAAAACGGAGTCCGGGGCATTCCCGCTCGCGTTTTCTTGGGACGAGCACCGGAAGTCCTCGAGCTCAGCCCGTTTCCTTTGCTGCAAGTGCATTTCCAGTGGTTTCTGACACCGGACGAGCGTTCGCCACTCGTTGGAAGCTTCGGCCATCTTTTGGACCGTTTTGGGTCGCACCACAGTTCTCCCTCCAACGAGCTCGCTTCCCGACCTATACCTCCGGAAAACGTGTCAGGGAGCATGCCAGGAGTGTGGTTGAAGTCCTCGGAGCACGAGACCCGAAGATCGAAAGACTTATGACCAATACGGAGCAAAGGGAAGAAACCGTCGGGGGACCGCTTTTTACCCCAGGACGAGAAAACTGAGTCCGGGGCATTCCCGCTCGCGTTTTCTTGGGACGAGCACCGGAAGTCCTCGAGCTCAGCCCGTTTCCTTCGCTGCAAGTGCATTTCCAGTGGTTTCTGACACCGGACGAGCGTTCGCCACTCGTTGGAAGCTTCGGCCATCTTTTGGACCGTTTTGGGTCGCACCACAGTTCTCCCTCCAACGAGCTCGCTTCCCGACCTATACCTCCGGAAAACGTGTCAGGGAGCATGCCAGGAGTGTGGGTTGAAGTCCTCGGAGCACGAGACCCGAAGATCGAAAGACTTATGACCAATACGGAGCAAAGGGAAGAAACCGTCGGGGGACCGCCTTTTACCCCAGGACGAGAAAACTGAGTCCGGGGCATTCCCGCTCGCGTTTTCTTGGGACGAGCACCGGAAGTCCTCGAGCTCAGCCCGTTTCCTTCGCTGCAAGTGCATTTCCAGTGGTTTCTGACACCGGACGAGCGTTCGTCACTCGTTGGAAGCTTCGACCATCTTTTGGACCGTTTTGGGTCGCACCACAGTTCTCCCTCCAACGAGCTCGCTTCCCGACCTATACCTCCGGAAAACGTGTCAGGGAGCATGCCAGGAGTGTGGGTTGAAGTCCTCGGAGCACGAGACCCGAAGATCGAAAGACTTATGACCAATACGGAGCAAAGGGAAGAAACCGTCGGGGGACCGCCTTTTACCCCAGGACGAGAAAACTGAGTCCGGGGCATTCCCGCTCGCGTTTTCTTGGGACGAGCACCGGAAGTCCTCGAGCTCAGCCCGTTTCCTTCGCTGCAAGTGCATTTCCAGTGGTTTCTGACACCGGACGAGCGTTCGCCACTCGTTGGAAGCTTCGGCCATCTTTTGGACCGTTTTGGGTCGCACCACAGTTCTCCCTCCAACGAGCTCGCTTCCCGACCTATACCTCCGGAAAACGTGTCAGGGAGCATGCCAGGAGTGTGGGTTGAAGTCCTCGGAGCACGAGACCCGAAGATCGAAAGACTTATGACCAATACGGAGCAAAGGGAAGAAACCGTCGGGGGACCGCCTTTTACCCCAGGACGAGAAAACTGAGTCCGGGGCATTCCCGCTCGCGTTTTCTTGGGACGAGCACCGGAAGTCCTCGAGCTCAGCCCGTTTCCTTCGCTGCAAGTGCATTTCCAGTGGTTTCTGACACCGGACGAGCGTTCGCCACTCGTTGGAAGCTTCGGCCATCTTTTGGACCGTTTTGGGTCGCACCACAGTTCTCCCTCCAACGAGCTCGCTTCCCGACCTATACCTCCGGAAAACGTGTCAGGGAGCATGCCAGGAGTGTGGGTTGAAGTCCTCGGAGCACGAGACCCGAAGATCGAAAGACTTATGACCAATACGGAGCAAAGGGAAGAAACCGTCGGGGGACCGCCTTTTTACCCCAGGACGAGAAAACTGAGTCCGGGGCATTCCCGCTCGCGTTTTCTTGGGACGAGCACCGGAAGTCCTCGAGCTCAGCCCGTTTCCTTCGCTGCAAGTGCATTTCCAGTGGTTTCTGACACCGGACGAGCGTTCGCCACTCGTTGGAAGCTTCGGCCATCTTTTGGACCGTTTTCGGTCGCACCACAGTTCTCCCACCAACGAGCTCGCTTCCCGACCTATACCTCCGGAAAACGTGTCAGGGAGCATGCCAGGAGTGTGGGTTGAAGTCCTCGGAGCACGAGACCCGAAGATCGAAAGACTTATGACCAATACGGAGCAAAGGGAAGAAACCGTCGGGGGACCGCCTTTTTACCCCAGGACGAGAAAACTGAGACCGGGGCATTCCCGCTCGCGTTTTCTTGGGACGAGCACCGGAAGTCCTCGAGCTCAGCCCGTTTCCTTCGCTGCAAGTGCATTTCCAGTGGTTTCTGACACCGGACGAGCGTTCGCCACTCGTTGGAAGCTTCGGCCATCTTTTGGACCGTTTTGGGTCGCACCACAGTTCTCCCTCCAACGAGCTCGCTTCCCGACCTATACCTCCGGAAAACGTGTCAGGGAGCATGCCAGGAGTGTGGGTTGAAGTCCTCGGAGCACGAGACCCGAAGATCGAAAGACTTATGACCAATACGGAGCAAAGGGAAGAAACCGTCGGGGGACCGCCTTTTACCCCAGGACGAGAAAACTGAGTCCGGGGCATTCCCGCTCGCGTTTTCTTGGGACGAGCACCGGAAGTCCTCGAGCTCAGCCCGTTTCCTTCGCTGCAAGTGCATTTCCAGTGGTTTCTGACACCGGACGAGCGTTCGCCACTCGTTGGAAGCTTCGGCCATCTTTTGGACCGTTTTGGGTCGCACCACAGTTCTCCCTCCAACGAGCTCGCTTCCCGACCTATACCTCCGGAAAACGTGTCAGGGAGCATGCCAGGAGTGTGGGTTGAAGTCCTCGGAGCACGAGACCCGAAGATCGAAAGACTTATGACCAATACGGAGCAAAGGGAAGAAACCGTCGGGGGACCGCCTTTTTACCCCAGGACGAGAAAACTGAGTCCGGGGCATTCCCGCTCGCGTTTTCTTGGGACGAGCACCGGAAGTCCTCGAGCTCAGCCCGTTTCCTTCGCTGCAAGTGCATTTCCAGTGGTTTCTGACACCGGACGAGCGTTCGCCACTCGTTGGAAGCTTCGGCCATCTTTTGGACCGTTTTCGGTCGCACCACAGTTCTCCCACCAACGAGCTCGCTTCCCGACCTATACCTCCGGAAAACGTGTCAGGGAGCATGCCAGGAGTGTGGGTTGAAGTCCTCGGAGCACGAGACCCGAAGATCGAAAGACTTATGACCAATACGGAGCAAAGGGAAGAAACCGTCGGGGGACCGCCTTTTTACCCCAGGACGAGAAAACTGAGACCGGGGCATTCCCGCTCGCGTTTTCTTGGGACGAGCACCGGAAGTCCTCGAGCTCAGCCCGTTTCCTTCGCTGCAAGTGCATTTCCAGTGGTTTCTGACACCGGACGAGCGTTCGCCACTCGTTGGAAGCTTCGGCCATCTTTTGGACCGTTTTGGGTCGCACCACAGTTCTCCCTCCAACGAGCTCGCTTCCCGACCTATACCTCCGGAAAACGTGTCAGGGAGCATGCCAGGAGTGTGGGTTGAAGTCCTCGGAGCACGAGACCCGAAGATCGAAAGACTTATGACCAATACGGAGCAAAGGGAAGAAACCGTCGGGGGACCGCCTTTTACCCCAGGACGAGAAAACTGAGTCCGGGGCATTCCCGCTCGCGTTTTCTTGGGACGAGCACCGGAAGTCCTCGAGCTCAGCCCGTTTCCTTCGCTGCAAGTGCATTTCCAGTGGTTTCTGACACCGGACGAGCGTTCGCCACTCGTTGGAAGCTTCGGCCATCTTTTGGACCGTTTTGGGTCGCACCACAGTTCTCCCTCCAACGAGCTTGCTTCCCGACCTATACCTCCGGAAAACGTGTCAGGGAGCATGCCAGGAGTGTGGGTTGAAGTCCTCGGAGCACGAGACCCGAAGATCGAAAGACTTATGACCAATACGGAGCAAAGGGAAGAAACCGTCGGGGGACCGCCTTTTACCCCAGGACGAGAAAACTGAGTCCGGGGCATTCCCGCTCGCGTTTTCTTGGGACGAGCACCGGAAGTCCTCGAGCTCAGCCCGTTTCCTTCGCTGCAAGTGCATTTCCAGTGGTTTCTGACACCGGACGAGCGTTCGCCACTCGTTGGAAGCTTCGGCCATCTTTTGGACCGTTTTGGGTCGCACCACAGTTCTCCCTCCAACGAGCTCGCTTCCCGACCTATACCTCCGGAAAACGTGTCAGGGAGCATGCCAGGAGTGTGGGTTGAAGTCCTCGGAGCACGAGACCCGAAGATCGAAAGACTTATGACCAATACGGAGCAAAGGGAAGAAACCGTCGGGGGACCGCCTTTTACCCCAGGACGAGAAAACTGAGTCCGGGGCATTCCCGCTCGCGTTTTCTTGGGACGAGCACCGGAAGTCCTCGAGCTCAGCCCGTTTCCTTCGCTGCAAGTGCATTTCCAGTGGTTTCTGACACCGGACGAGCGTTCGCCACTCGTTGGAAGCTTCGGCCATCTTTTGGACCGTTTTGGGTCGCACCACAGTTCTCCCTCCAACGAGCTCGCTTCCCGACCTATACCTCCGGAAAACGTGTCAGGGAGCATGCCAGGAGTGTGGGTTGAAGTCCTCGGAGCACGAGACCCGAAGATCGAAAGACTTATGACCAATACGGAGCAAAGGGAAGAAACCGTCGGGGGACCGCTTTTTACCCCAGGACGAGAAAACTGAGTCCGGGGCATTCCCGCTCGCGTTTTCTTGGGACGAGCACCGGAAGTCCTCGAGCTCAGCCCGTTTCCTTCGCTGCAAGTGCATTTCCAGTGGTTTCTGACACCGGACGAGCGTTCGCCACTCGTTGGAAGCTTCGGCCATCTTTTGGACCGTTTTGGGTCGCACCACAGTTCTCCCTCCAACGAGCTCGCTTCCCGACCTATACCTCCGGAAAACGTGTCAGGGAGCATGCCAGGAGTGTGGGTTGAAGTCCTCGGAGCACGAGACCCGAAGATCGAAAGACTTATGACCAATACGGAGCAAAGGGAAGAAACCGTCGGGGGACCGCTTTTTACCCCAGGACGAGAAAACTGAGTCCGGGGCATTCCCGCTCGCGTTTTCTTGGGACGAGCACCGGAAGTCCTCGAGCTCAGCCCGTTTCCTTCGCTGCAAGTGCATTTCCAGTGGTTTCTGACACCGGACGAGCGTTCGCCACTCGTTGGAAGCTTCGGCCATCTTTTGGACCGTTTTGGGTCGCACCACAGTTCTCCCTCCAACGAGCTCGCTTCCCGACCTATACCTCCGGAAAACGTGTCAGGGAGCATGCCAGGAGTGTGGGTTGAAGTCCTCGGAGCACGAGACCCGAAGATCGAAAGACTTATGACCAATACGGAGCAAAGGGAAGAAACCGTCGGGGGACCGCTTTTTACCCCAGGACGAGAAAACTGAGTCCGGGGCATTCCCGCTCGCGTTTTCTTGGGACGAGCACCGGAAGTCCTCGAGCTCAGCCCGTTTCCTTCGCTGCAAGTGCATTTCCAGTGGTTTCTGACACCGGACGAGCGTTCGCCACTCGTTGGAAGCTTCGGCCATCTTTTGGACCGTTTTGGGTCGCACCACAGTTCTCCCTCCAACGAGCTCGCTTCCCGACCTATACCTCCGGAAAACGTGTCAGGGAGCATGCCAGGAGTGTGGGTTGAAGTCCTCGGAGCACGAGACCCGAAGATCGAAAGACTTATGACCAATACGGAGCAAAGGGAAGAAACCGTCGGGGGACCGCTTTTTACCCCAGGACGAGAAAACTGAGTCCGGGGCATTCCCGCTCGCGTTTTCTTGGGACGAGCACCGGAAGTCCTCGAGCTCAGCCCGTTTCCTTCGCTGCAAGTGCATTTCCAGTGGTTTCTGACACCGGACGAGCGTTCGCCACTCGTTGGAAGCTTCGGCCATCTTTTGGACCGTTTTGGGTCGCACCACAGTTCTCCCTCCAACGAGCTCGCTTCCCGACCTATACCTCCGGAAAACGTGTCAGGGAGCATGCCAGGAGTGTGGGTTGAAGTCCTCGGAGCACGAGACCCGAAGATCGAAAGACTTATGACCAATACGGAGCAAAGGGAAGAAACCGTCGGGGGACCGCTTTTTACCCCAGGACGAGAAAACTGAGTCCGGGGCATTCCCGCTCGCGTTTTCTTGGGACGAGCACCGGAAGTCCTCGAGCTCAGCCCGTTTCCTTCGCTGCAAGTGCATTTCCAGTGGTTTCTGACACCGGACGAGCGTTCGCCACTCGTTGGAAGCTTCGGCCATCTTTTGGACCGTTTTGGGTCGCACCACAGTTCTCCCTCCAACGAGCTCGCTTCCCGACCTATACCTCCGGAAAACGTGTCAGGGAGCATGCCAGGAGTGTGGGTTGAAGTCCTCGGAGCACGAGACCCGAAGATCGAAAGACTTATGACCAATACGGAGCAAAGGGAAGAAACCGTCGGGGGACCGCTTTTTACCCCAGGACGAGAAAACTGAGTCCGGGGCATTCCCGCTCGCGTTTTCTTGGGACGAGCACCGGAAGTCCTCGAGCTCAGCCCGTTTCCTTCGCTGCAAGTGCATTTCCAGTGGTTTCTGACACCGGACGAGCGTTCGCCACTCGTTGGAAGCTTCGGCCATCTTTTGGACCGTTTTGGGTCGCACCACAGTTCTCCCTCCAACGAGCTCGCTTCCCGACCTATACCTCCGGAAAACGTGTCAGGGAGCATGCCAGGAGTGTGGGTTGAAGTCCTCGGAGCACGAGACCCGAAGATCGAAAGACTTATGACCAATACGGAGCAAAGGGAAGAAACCGTCGGGGGACCGCTTTTTACCCCAGGACGAGAAAACTGAGTCCGGGGCATTCCCGCTCGCGTTTTCTTGGGACGAGCACCGGAAGTCCTCGAGCTCAGCCCGTTTCCTTCGCTGCAAGTGCATTTCCAGTGGTTTCTGACACCGGACGAGCGTTCGCCACTCGTTGGAAGCTTCGGCCATCTTTTGGACCGTTTTGGGTCGCACCACAGTTCTCCCTCCAACGAGCTCGCTTCCCGACCTATACCTCCGGAAAACGTGTCAGGGAGCATGCCAGGAGTGTGGGTTGAAGTCCTCGGAGCACGAGACCCGAAGATCGAAAGACTTATGACCAATACGGAGCAAAGGGAAGAAACCGTCGGGGGACCGCTTTTTACCCCAGGACGAGAAAACTGAGTCCGGGGCATTCCCGCTCGCGTTTTCTTGGGACGAGCACCGGAAGTCCTCGAGCTCAGCCCGTTTCCTTCGCTGCAAGTGCATTTCCAGTGGTTTCTGACACCGGACGAGCGTTCGCCACTCGTTGGAAGCTTCGGCCATCTTTTGGACCGTTTTGGGTCGCACCACAGTTCTCCCTCCAACGAGCTCGCTTCCCGACCTATACCTCCGGAAAACGTGTCAGGGAGCATGCCAGGAGTGTGGGTTGAAGTCCTCGGAGCACGAGACCCGAAGATCGAAAGACTTATGACCAATACGGAGCAAAGGGAAGAAACCGTCGGGGGACCGCTTTTTACCCCAGGACGAGAAAACTGAGTCCGGGGCATTCCCGCTCGCGTTTTCTTGGGACGAGCACCGGAAGTCCTCGAGCTCAGCCCGTTTCCTTCGCTGCAAGTGCATTTCCAGTGGTTTCTGACACCGGACGAGCGTTCGCCACTCGTTGGAAGCTTCGGCCATCTTTTGGACCGTTTTGGGTCGCACCACAGTTCTCCCTCCAACGAGCTCGCTTCCCGACCTATACCTCCGGAAAACGTGTCAGGGAGCATGCCAGGAGTGTGGGTTGAAGTCCTCGGAGCACGAGACCCGAAGATCGAAAGACTTATGACCAATACGGAGCAAAGGGAAGAAACCGTCGGGGGACCGCTTTTTACCCCAGGACGAGAAAACTGAGTCCGGGGCATTCCCGCTCGCGTTTTCTTGGGACGAGCACCGGAAGTCCTCGAGCTCAGCCCGTTTCCTTCGCTGCAAGTGCATTTCCAGTGGTTTCTGACACCGGACGAGCGTTCGCCACTCGTTGGAAGCTTCGGCCATCTTTTGGACCGTTTTGGGTCGCACCACAGTTCTCCCTCCAACGAGCTCGCTTCCCGACCTATACCTCCGGAAAACGTGTCAGGGAGCATGCCAGGAGTGTGGGTTGAAGTCCTCGGAGCACGAGACCCGAAGATCGAAAGACTTATGACCAATACGGAGCAAAGGGAAGAAACCGTCGGGGGACCGCTTTTTACCCCAGGACGAGAAAACTGAGTCCGGGGCATTCCCGCTCGCGTTTTCTTGGGACGAGCACCGGAAGTCCTCGAGCTCAGCCCGTTTCCTTCGCTGCAAGTGCATTTCCAGTGGTTTCTGACACCGGACGAGCGTTCGCCACTCGTTGGAAGCTTCGGCCATCTTTTGGACCGTTTTGGGTCGCACCACAGTTCTCCCTCCAACGAGCTCGCTTCCCGACCTATACCTCCGGAAAACGTGTCAGGGAGCATGCCAGGAGTGTGGGTTGAAGTCCTCGGAGCACGAGACCCGAAGATCGAAAGACTTATGACCAATACGGAGCAAAGGGAAGAAACCGTCGGGGGACCGCTTTTTACCCCAGGACGAGAAAACTGAGTCCGGGGCATTCCCGCTCGCGTTTTCTTGGGACGAGCACCGGAAGTCCTCGAGCTCAGCCCGTTTCCTTCGCTGCAAGTGCATTTCCAGTGGTTTCTGACACCGGACGAGCGTTCGCCACTCGTTGGAAGCTTCGGCCATCTTTTGGACCGTTTTGGGTCGCACCACAGTTCTCCCTCCAACGAGCTCGCTTCCCGACCTATACCTCCGGAAAACGTGTCAGGGAGCATGCCAGGAGTGTGGGTTGAAGTCCTCGGAGCACGAGACCCGAAGATCGAAAGACTTATGACCAATACGGAGCAAAGGGAAGAAACCGTCGGGGGACCGCTTTTTACCCCAGGACGAGAAAACTGAGTCCGGGGCATTCCCGCTCGCGTTTTCTTGGGACGAGCACCGGAAGTCCTCGAGCTCAGCCCGTTTCCTTCGCTGCAAGTGCATTTCCAGTGGTTTCTGACACCGGACGAGCGTTCGCCACTCGTTGGAAGCTTCGGCCATCTTTTGGACCGTTTTGGGTCGCACCACAGTTCTCCCTCCAACGAGCTCGCTTCCCGACCTATACCTCCGGAAAACGTGTCAGGGAGCATGCCAGGAGTGTGGGTTGAAGTCCTCGGAGCACGAGACCCGAAGATCGAAAGACTTATGACCAATACGGAGCAAAGGGAAGAAACCGTCGGGGGACCGCTTTTTACCCCAGGACGAGAAAACTGAGTCCGGGGCATTCCCGCTCGCGTTTTCTTGGGACGAGCACCGGAAGTCCTCGAGCTCAGCCCGTTTCCTTCGCTGCAAGTGCATTTCCAGTGGTTTCTGACACCGGACGAGCGTTCGCCACTCGTTGGAAGCTTCGGCCATCTTTTGGACCGTTTTGGGTCGCACCACAGTTCTCCCTCCAACGAGCTCGCTTCCCGACCTATACCTCCGGAAAACGTGTCAGGGAGCATGCCAGGAGTGTGGGTTGAAGTCCTCGGAGCACGAGACCCGAAGATCGAAAGACTTATGACCAATACGGAGCAAAGGGAAGAAACCGTCGGGGGACCGCTTTTTACCCCAGGACGAGAAAACTGAGTCCGGGGCATTCCCGCTCGCGTTTTCTTGGGACGAGCACCGGAAGTCCTCGAGCTCAGCCCGTTTCCTTCGCTGCAAGTGCATTTCCAGTGGTTTCTGACACCGGACGAGCGTTCGCCACTCGTTGGAAGCTTCGGCCATCTTTTGGACCGTTTTGGGTCGCACCACAGTTCTCCCTCCAACGAGCTCGCTTCCCGACCTATACCTCCGGAAAACGTGTCAGGGAGCATGCCAGGAGTGTGGGTTGAAGTCCTCGGAGCACGAGACCCGAAGATCGAAAGACTTATGACCAATACGGAGCAAAGGGAAGAAACCGTCGGGGGACCGCTTTTTACCCCAGGACGAGAAAACTGAGTCCGGGGCATTCCCGCTCGCGTTTTCTTGGGACGAGCACCGGAAGTCCTCGAGCTCAGCCCGTTTCCTTCGCTGCAAGTGCATTTCCAGTGGTTTCTGACACCGGACGAGCGTTCGCCACTCGTTGGAAGCTTCGGCCATCTTTTGGACCGTTTTGGGTCGCACCACAGTTCTCCCTCCAACGAGCTCGCTTCCCGACCTATACCTCCGGAAAACGTGTCAGGGAGCATGCCAGGAGTGTGGGTTGAAGTCCTCGGAGCACGAGACCCGAAGATCGAAAGACTTATGACCAATACGGAGCAAAGGGAAGAAACCGTCGGGGGACCGCCTTTTACCCCAGGACGAGAAAACTGAGTCCGGGGCATTCCCGCTCGCGTTTTCTTGGGACGAGCACCGGAAGTCCTCGAGCTCAGCCCGTTTCCTTCGCTGCAAGTGCATTTCCAGTGGTTTCTGACACCGGACGAGCGTTCGCCACTCGTTGGAAGCTTCGGCCATCTTTTGGACCGTTTTGGGTCGCACCACAGTTCTCCCTCCAACGAGCTCGCTTCCCGACCTATACCTCCGGAAAACGTGTCAGGGAGCATGCCAGGAGTGTGGGTTGAAGTCCTCGGAGCACGAGACCCGAAGATCGAAAGACTTATGACCAATACGGAGCAAAGGGAAGAAACCGTCGGGGGACCGCTTTTTACCCCAGGACGAGAAAACTGAGTCCGGGGCATTCCCGCTCGCGTTTTCTTGGGACGAGCACCGGAAGTCCTCGAGCTCAGCCCGTTTCCTTCGCTGCAAGTGCATTTCCAGTGGTTTCTGACACCGGACGAGCGTTCGCCACTCGTTGGAAGCTTCGGCCATCTTTTGGACCGTTTTGGGTCGCACCACAGTTCTCCCTCCAACGAGCTCGCTTCCCGACCTATACCTCCGGAAAACGTGTCAGGGAGCATGCCAGGAGTGTGGGTTGAAGTCCTCGGAGCACGAGACCCGAAGATCGAAAGACTTATGACCAATACGGAGCAAAGGGAAGAAACCGTCGGGGGACCGCTTTTTACCCCAGGACGAGAAAACTGAGTCCGGGGCATTCCCGCTCGCGTTTTCTTGGGACGAGCACCGGAAGTCCTCGAGCTCAGCCCGTTTCCTTCGCTGCAAGTGCATTTCCAGTGGTTTCTGACACCGGACGAGCGTTCGCCACTCGTTGGAAGCTTCGGCCATCTTTTGGACCGTTTTGGGTCGCACCACAGTTCTCCCTCCAACGAGCTCGCTTCCCGACCTATACCTCCGGAAAACGTGTCAGGGAGCATGCCAGGAGTGTGGGTTGAAGTCCTCGGAGCACGAGACCCGAAGATCGAAAGACTTATGACCAATACGGAGCAAAGGGAAGAAACCGTCGGGGGACCGCTTTTTACCCCAGGACGAGAAAACTGAGTCCGGGGCATTCCCGCTCGTGTTTTCTTGGGACGAGCACCGGAAGTCCTCGAGCTCAGCCCGTTTCCTTCGCTGCAAGTGCATTTCCAGTGGTTTCTGACACCGGACGAGCGTTCGCCACTCGTTGGAAGCTTCGGCCATCTTTTGGACCGTTTTGGGTCGCACCACAGTTCTCCCTCCAACGAGCTCGCTTCCCGACCTATACCTCCGGAAAACGTGTCAGGGAGCATGCCAGGAGTGTGGGTTGAAGTCCTCGGAGCACGAGACCCGAAGATCGAAAGACTTATGACCAATACGGAGCAAAGGGAAGAAACCGTCGGGGGACCGCTTTTTACCCCAGGACGAGAAAACTGAGTCCGGGGCATTCCCGCTCGCGTTTTCTTGGGACGAGCACCGGAAGTCCTCGAGCTCAGCCCGTTTCCTTCGCTGCAAGTGCATTTCCAGTGGTTTCTGACACCGGACGAGCGTTCGCCACTCGTTGGAAGCTTCGGCCATCTTTTGGACCGTTTTGGGTCGCACCACAGTTCTCCCTCCAACGAGCTCGCTTCCCGACCTATACCTCCGGAAAACGTGTCAGGGAGCATGCCAGGAGTGTGGGTTGAAGTCCTCGGAGCACGAGACCCGAAGATCGAAAGACTTATGACCAATACGGAGCAAAGGGAAGAAACCGTCGGGGGACCGCTTTTTACCCCAGGACGAGAAAACTGAGTCCGGGGCATTCCCGCTCGCGTTTTCTTGGGACGAGCACCGGAAGTCCTCGAGCTCAGCCCGTTTCCTTCGCTGCAAGTGCATTTCCAGTGGTTTCTGACACCGGACGAGCGTTCGCCACTCGTTGGAAGCTTCGGCCATCTTTTGGACCGTTTTGGGTCGCACCACAGTTCTCCCTCCAACGAGCTCGCTTCCCGACCTATACCTCCGGAAAACGTGTCAGGGAGCATGCCAGGAGTGTGGGTTGAAGTCCTCGGAGCACGAGACCCGAAGATCGAAAGACTTATGACCAATACGGAGCAAAGGGAAGAAACCGTCGGGGGACCGCTTTTTACCCCAGGACGAGAAAACTGAGTCCGGGGCATTCCCGCTCGCGTTTTCTTGGGACGAGCACCGGAAGTCCTCGAGCTCAGCCCGTTTCCTTCGCTGCAAGTGCATTTCCAGTGGTTTCTGACACCGGACGAGCGTTCGCCACTCGTTGGAAGCTTCGGCCATCTTTTGGACCGTTTTGGGTCGCACCACAGTTCTCCCTCCAACGAGCTCGCTTCCCGACCTATACCTCCGGAAAACGTGTCAGGGAGCATGCCAGGAGTGTGGGTTGAAGTCCTCGGAGCACGAGACCCGAAGATCGAAAGACTTATGACCAATACGGAGCAAAGGGAAGAAACCGTCGGGGGACCGCTTTTTACCCCAGGACGAGAAAACTGAGTCCGGGGCATTCCCGCTCGCGTTTTCTTGGGACGAGCACCGGAAGTCCTCGAGCTCAGCCCGTTTCCTTCGCTGCAAGTGCATTTCCAGTGGTTTCTGACACCGGACGAGCGTTCGCCACTCGTTGGAAGCTTCGGCCATCTTTTGGACCGTTTTGGGTCGCACCACAGTTCTCCCTCCAACGAGCTCGCTTCCCGACCTATACCTCCGGAAAACGTGTCAGGGAGCATGCCAGGAGTGTGGGTTGAAGTCCTCGGAGCACGAGACCCGAAGATCGAAAGACTTATGACCAATACGGAGCAAAGGGAAGAAACCGTCGGGGGACCGCTTTTTACCCCAGGACGAGAAAACTGAGTCCGGGGCATTCCCGCTCGCGTTTTCTTGGGACGAGCACCGGAAGTCCTCGAGCTCAGCCCGTTTCCTTCGCTGCAAGTGCATTTCCAGTGGTTTCTGACACCGGACGAGCGTTCGCCACTCGTTGGAAGCTTCGGCCATCTTTTGGACCGTTTTGGGTCGCACCACAGTTCTCCCTCCAACGAGCTCGCTTCCCGACCTATACCTCCGGAAAATGTGTCAGGGAGCATGCCAGGAGTGTGGGTTGAAGTCCTCGGAGCACGAGACCCGAAGATCGAAAGACTTATGACCAATACGGAGCAAAGGGAAGAAACCGTCGGGGGACCGCTTTTTACCCCAGGACGAGAAAACTGAGTCCGGGGCATTCCCGCTCGCGTTTTCTTTGGACGAGCACCGGAAGTCCTCGAGCTCAGCCCGTTTCCTTCGCTGCAAGTGCATTTCCAGTGGTTTCTGACACCGGACGAGCGTTCGCCACTCGTTGGAAGCTTCGGCCATCTTTTGGACCGTTTTGGGTCGCACCACAGTTCTCCCTCCAACGAGCTCGCTTCCCGACCTATACCTTCGGAAAACGTGTCAGGGAGCATGCCAGGAGTGTGGGTTGAAGTCCTCGGAGCACGAGACCCGAAGATCGAAAGACTTATGACCAATACGGAGCAAAGGGAAGAAACCGTCGGGGGACCGCTTTTTACCCCAGGACGAGAAAACTGAGTCCGGGGCATTCCCGCTCGCGTTTTCTTGGGACGAGCACCGGAAGTCCTCGAGCTCAGCCCGTTTCCTTCGCTGCAAGTGCATTTCCAGTGGTTTCTGACACCGGACGAGCGTTCGCCACTCGTTGGAAGCTTCGGCCATCTTTTGGACCGTTTTGGGTCGCACCACAGTTCTCCCTCCAACGAGCTCGCTTCCCGACCTATACCTCCGGAAAACGTGTCAGGGAGCATGCCAGGAGTGTGGGTTGAAGTCCTCGGAGCACGAGACCCGAAGATCGAAAGACTTATGACCAATACGGAGCAAAGGGAAGAAACCGTCGGGGGACCGCTTTTTACCCCAGGACGAGAAAACTGAGTCCGGGGCATTCTGCTCGCGTTTTCTTGGGACGAGCACCGGAAGTCCTCGAGCTCAGCCCGTTTCCTTCGCTGCAAGTGCATTTCCAGTGGTTTCTGACACCGGACGAGCGTTCGCCACTCGTTGGA
Source organism: Cucumis melo (assembly GCF_025177605.1). NCBI lineage: Eukaryota > Viridiplantae > Streptophyta > Magnoliopsida > Cucurbitales > Cucurbitaceae > Cucumis > Cucumis melo. The sequence goes on from NC_066859.1 coordinate 19,336,977, forward strand.
AGCTTCGGCCATCTTTTGGACCGTTTTGGGTCGCACCACAGTTCTCCCTCCAACGAGCTCGCTTCCCGACCTATACCTCCGGAAAACGTGTCAGGGAGCATGCCAGGAGTGTGGGTTGAAGTCCTCGGAGCACGAGACCCGAAGATCGAAAGACTTATGACCAATACGGAGCAAAGGGAAGAAACCGTCGGGGGACCGCTTTTTACCCCAGGACGAGAAAACTGAGTCCGGGGCATTCCCGCTCGCGTTTTCTTGGGACGAGCACCGGAAGTCCTCGAGCTCAGCCCGTTTCCTTCGCTGCAAGTGCATTTCCAGTGGTTTCTGACACCGGACGAGCGTTCGCCACTCGTTGGAAGCTTCGGCCATCTTTTGGACCGTTTTGGGTCGCACCACAGTTCTCCCTCCAACGAGCTCGCTTCTCGACCTATACCTCCGGAAAACGTGTCAGGGAGCATGCCAGGAGTGTGGGTTGAAGTCCTCGGAGCACGAGACCCGAAGATCGAAAGACTTATGACCAATACGGAGCAAAGGGAAGAAACCGTCGGGGGACCGCTTTTTACCCCAGGACGAGAAAACTGAGTCCGGGGCATTCCCGCTCGCGTTTTCTTGGGACGAGCACCGGAAGTCCTCGAGCTCAGCTCGTTTCCTTCGCTGCAAGTGCATTTCCAGTGGTTTCTGACACCGGACGAGCGTTCGCCACTCGTTGGAAGCTTCGGCCATCTTTTGGACCGTTTTGGGTCGCACCACAGTTCTCCCTCCAACGAGCTCGCTTCCCGACCTATACCTCCGGAAAACGTGTCAGGGAGCATGCCAGGAGTGTGGGTTGAAGTCCTCGGAGCACGAGACCCGAAGATCGAAAGACTTATGACCAATACGGAGCAAAGGGAAGAAACCGTCGGGGGACCGCTTTTTACCCGAGGACGAGAAAACTGAGTCTTGGGCATTCCCGCTCGCGTTTTCTTGGGACGAGCACCAGAAGTCCTCGAGCTCAGCCCGTTTCCTTCGCTGCAAGTGCATTTCCAGTGGTTTCTGACACCGGACGAGCGTTCGCCACTCGTTGGAAGCTTCGGCCATCTTTTGGACCGTTTTGGGTCGCACCACAGTTCTCCCTCCAACGAGCTCGCTTCCCGACCTATACCTCCGGAAAACGTGTCAGGGAGCATGCCAGGAGTGTGGGTTGAAGTCCTCGGAGCACGAGACCCGAAGATCGAAAGACTTATGACCAATACGGAGCAAAGGGAAGAAACCGTCGGGGGACCGCTTTTTACCCCAGGACGAGAAAACTGAGTCCGGGGCATTCCGCTCGCGTTTTCTTGGGACGAGCACCGGAAGTCCTCGAGCTCAGCCCGTTTCCTTCGCTGCAAGTGCATTTCCAGTGGTTTCTGACACCGGACGAGCGTTCGCCACTCGTTGGAAGCTTCGGCCATCTTTTGGACCGTTTTGGGTCGCACCACAGTTCTCCCTCCAACGAGCTCGCTTCCCGACCTATACCTCCGGAAAACGTGTCAGGGAGCATGCCAGGAGTGTGGGTTGAAGTCCTCGGAGCACGAGACCCGAAGATCGAAAGACTTATGACCAATACGGAGCAAAGGGAAGAAACCGTCGGGGGACCGCTTTTTACCCCAGGACGAGAAAACTGAGTCCGGGGCATTCCCGCTCGCGTTTTCTTGGGACGAGCACCGGAAGTCCTCGAGCTCAGCCCGTTTCCTTCGCTGCAAGTGCATTTCCAGTGGTTTCTGACACCGGACGAGCGTTCGCCACTCGTTGGAAGCTTCGGCCATCTTTTGGACCGTTTTGGGTCGCACCACAGTTCTCCCTCCAACGAGCTCGCTTCCCGACCTATACCTCCGGAAAACGTGTCAGGGAGCATGCCAGGAGTGTGGGTTGAAGTCCTCGGAGCACGAGACCCGAAGATCGAAAGACTTATGACCAATACGGAGCAAAGGGAAGAAACCGTCGGGGGACCGCTTTTTACCCCAGGACGAGAAAACTGAGTCCGGGGCATTCCCGCTCGCGTTTTCTTGGGACGAGCACCGGAAGTCCTCGAGCTCAGCCCGTTTCCTTCGCTGCAAGTGCATTTCCAGTGGTTTCTGACACCGGACGAGCGTTCGCCACTCGTTGGAAGCTTCGGCCATCTTTTGGACCGTTTTGGGTCGCACCACAGTTCTCCCTCCAACGAGCTCGCTTCCCGACCTATACCTCCGGAAAACGTGTCAGGGAGCATGCCAGGAGTGTGGGTTGAAGTCCTCGGAGCACGAGACCCGAAGATCGAAAGACTTATGACCAATACGGAGCAAAGGGAAGAAACCGTCGGGGGACCGCTTTTTACCCCAGGACGAGAAAACTGAGTCCGGGGCATTCCCGCTCGCGTTTTCTTGGGACGAGCACCGGAATTCCTCGAGCTCAGCCCGTTTCCTTCGCTGCAAGTGCATTTCCAGTGGTTTCTGACACCGGACGACATATACCTCCGGAAAACGTGTCAGGGAGCAAGCCAGGAGTGTGGGTTGAAGTCCTCGGAGCACGAGACCCGAAGATCGAAAGACTTATGACCAATACGGAGCAAAGGGAAGAAACCGTCGGGGGACCGCTTTTTACCCCAGGACGAGAAAACTGAGTCCGGGGCATTCCCGCTCGCGTTTTCTTGGGACGAGCACCGGAAGTCCTCGAGCTCAGCCCGTTTCCCTCGCTGCAAGTGCATTTCTAGTGGTTTCTGACACCGGACGAGCGTTCGCCACTCGTTGGAAGCTTCGGCCATCTTTTGGACCGTTTTGGGTCGCACCACAGTTCTCCCTCCAACGAGCTCGCTTCCCGACCTATACCTCCGGAAAACGTGTCAGGGAGCATGCCAGGAGTGTGGGTTGAAGTCCTCGGAGCACGAGACCCGAAGATCGAAAGACTTATGACCAATACGGAGCAAAGGGAAGAAACCGTCGGGGGACCGCTTTTTACCCCAGGACGAGAAAACTGAGTCCGGGGCATTCCCGCTCGCGTTTTCTTGGGACGAGCACCGGAAGTCCTCGAGCTCAGCCCATTTCCTTCGCTGCAAGTGCATTTCCAGTGGTTTCTGACACCGGACGAGCGTTCGCCACTCGTTGGAAGCTTCGGCCATCTTTTGGACCGTTTTGGGTCGCACCACAGTTCTCCCTCCAACGAGCTCGCTTCCCGACCTATACCTCCGGAAAACGTGTCAGGGAGCATGCTAGGAGTGTGGGTTGAAGTCCTCGGAGCACGAGACCCGAAGATCGAAAGACTTATGACCAATACGGAGCAAAGGGAAGAAACCGTCGGGGGACCGCTTTTTACCCCAGGACGAGAAAACTGAGTCCGGGGCATTCCCGCTCGCGTTTTCTTGGGACGAGCACCGGAAGTCCTCGAGCTCAGCCCGTTTCCTTCGCTGCAAGTGCATTTCCAGTGGTTTCTGACACCGGACGAGCGTTCGCCACTCGTTGGAAGCTTCGGCCATCTTTTGGACCGTTTTGGGTCGCACCACAGTTCTCCCTCCAACGAGCTCGCTTCCCGACCTATACCTCCGGAAAACGTGTCAGGGAGCATGCCAGGAGTGTGGGTTGAAGTCCTCGGAGCACGAGACCCGAAGATCGAAAGACTTATGACCAATACGGAGCAAAGGGAAGAAACCGTCGGGGGACCGCTTTTTACCCCAGGACGAGAAAACTGAGTCCGGGGCATTCCCGCTCGCGTTTTCTTGGGACGAGCACCGGAAGTCCTCGAGCTCAGCCCGTTTCCTTCGCTGCAAGTGCATTTCCAGTGGTTTCTGACACCGGACGAGCGTTCGCCACTCGTTGGAAGCTTCGGCCATCTTTTGGACCGTTTTGGGTCGCACCACAGTTCTCCCTCCAACGAGCTCGCTTCCCGACCTATACCTCCGGAAAACGTGTCAGGGAGCATGCCAGAAGTGCGGGTTGAAGTCCTCGGAGCACGAGACCCGAAGATCGAAAGACTTATGACCAATACGGAGCAAAGGGAAGAAACCGTCGGGGGACCGCTTTTTACCCCAGGACGAGAAAACTGAGTCCGGGGCATTCCCGCTCGCGTTTTCTTGGGACGAGCACCGGAAGTCCTCGAGCTCAGCCCGTTTCCTTCGCTGCAAGTGCATTTCCAGTGGTTTCTGACACCGGACGAGCGTTCGCCACTCGTTGGAAGCTTCGGCCATCTTTTGGACCGTTTTGGGTCGCACCACAGTTCTCCCTCCAACGAGCTCGCTTCCCGACCTATACCTCCGGAAAACGTGTCAGGGAGCATGCCAGGAGTGTGGGTTGAAGTCCTCGGAGCACGAGACCCGAAGATCGAAAGACTTATGACCAATACGGAGCAAAGGGAAGAAACCGTCGGGGGACCGCTTTTTACCCCAGGACGAGAAAACTGAGTCCGGGGCATTCCCGCTCGCGTTTTCTTGGGACGAGCACCGGAAGTCCTCGAGCTCAGCCCGTTTCCTTCGCTGCAAGTGCATTTCCAGTGGTTTCTGACACCGGACGAGCGTTCGCCACTCGTTGGAAGCTTCGGCCATCTTTTGGACCGTTTTGGGTCGCACCACAGTTCTCCCTCCAACGAGCTCGCTTCCCGACCTATACCTCCGGAAAACGTGTCAGGGAGCATGCCAGGAGTGTGGGTTGAAGTCCTCGGAGCACGAGACCCGAAGATCGAAAGACTTATGACCAATACGGAGCAAAGGGAAGAAACCGTCGGGGGACCGCTTTTTACCCCAGGACGAGAAAACTGAGTCCGGGGCATTCCCGCTCGCGTTTTCTTGGGACGAGCACCGGAAGTCCTCGAGCTCAGCCCGTTTCCTTCGCTGCAAGTGCATTTCCAGTGGTTTCTGACACCGGACGAGCGTTCGCCACTCGTTGGAAGCTTCGGCCATCTTTTGGACCGTTTTGGGTCGCACCACAGTTCTCCCTCCAACGAGCTCGCTTCCCGACCTATACCTCCGGAAAACGTGTCAGGGAGCATGCCAGGAGTGTGGGTTGAAGTCCTCGGAGCACGAGACCCGAAGATCGAAAGACTTATGACCAATACGGAGCAAAGGGAAGAAACCGTCGGGGGACCGCTTTTTACCCCAGGACGAGAAAACTGAGTCCGGGGCATTCCCGCTCGCGTTTTCTTGGGACGAGCACCGGAAGTCCTCGAGCTCAGCCCGTTTCCTTCGCTGCAAGTGCATTTCCAGTGGTTTCTGACACCGGACGAGCGTTCGCCACTCGTTGGAAGCTTCGGCCATCTTTTGGACCGTTTTGGGTCGCACCACAGTTCTCCCTCCAACGAGCTCGCTTCCCGACCTATACCTCCGGAAAACGTGTCAGGGAGCATGCCAGGAGTGTGGGTTGAAGTCCTCGGAGCACGAGACCCGAAGATCGAAAGACTTATGACCAATACGGAGCAAAGGGAAGAAACCGTCGGGGGACCGCTTTTTACCCCAGGACGAGAAAACTGAGTCCGGGGCATTCCCGCTCGCGTTTTCTTGGGACGAGCACCGGAAGTCCTCGAGCTCAGCCCGTTTCCTTCGCTGCAAGTGCATTTCCAGTGGTTTCTGACACCGGACGAGCGTTCGCCACTCGTTGGAAGCTTCGGCCATCTTTTGGACCGTTTTGGGTCGCACCACAGTTCTCCCTCCAACGAGCTCGCTTCCCGACCTATACCTCCGGAAAACGTGTCAGGGAGCATGCCAGGAGTGTGGGTTGAAGTCCTCGGAGCACGAGACCCGAAGATCGAAAGACTTATGACCAATACGGAGCAAAGGGAAGAAACCGTCGGGGGACCGCTTTTTACCCCAGGACGAGAAAACTGAGTCCGGGGCATTCCCGCTCGCGTTTTCTTGGGACGAGCACCGGAAGTCCTCGAGCTCAGCCCGTTTCCTTCGCTGCAAGTGCATTTCCAGTGGTTTCTGACACCGGACGAGCGTTCGCCACTCGTTGGAAGCTTCGGCCATCTTTTGGACCGTTTTGGGTCGCACCACAGTTCTCCCTCCAACGAGCTCGCTTCCCGACCTATACCTCCGGAAAAACGTGTCAGGGAGCATGCCAGGAGTGTGGGTTGAAGTCCTCGGAGCACGAGACCCGAAGATCGAAAGACTTATGACCAATACGGAGCAAAGGGAAGAAACCGTCGGGGGACCGCTTTTTACCCCAGGACGAGAAAACTGAGTCCGGGGCATTCCCGCTCGCGTTTTCTTGGGACGAGCACCGGAAGTCCTCGAGCTCAGCCCGTTTCCTTCGCTCCAAGTGCATTTCCAGTGGTTTCTGACACCGGACGAGCGTTCGCCACTCGTTGGAAGCTTCGGCCATCTTTTGGACCGTTTTGGGTCGCACCACAGTTCTCCCTCCAACGAGCTCGCTTCCCGACCTATACCTCCGGAAAACGTGTCAGGGAGCATGCCAGGAGTGTGGGTTGAAGTCCTCGGAGCACGAGACCCGAAGATCGAAAGACTTATGACCAATACGGAGCAAAGGGAAGAAACCGTCGGGGGACCGCTTTTTACCCCAGGACGAGAAAACTGAGTCCGGGGCATTCCCGCTCGCGTTTTCTTGGGACGAGCACCGGAAGTCCTCGAGCTCAGCCCGTTTCCTTCGCTGCAAGTGCATTTCCAGTGGTTCCTGACACCGGACGAGCGTTCGCCACTCGTTGGAAGCTTCGGCCATCTTTTGGACCGTTTTGGGTCGCACCACAGTTCTCCCTCCAACGAGCTCGCTTCCCGACCTATACCTCCGGAAAACGTGTCAGGGAGCATGCCAGGAGTGTGGGTTGAAGTCCTCGGAGCACGAGACCCGAAGATCGAAAGACTTATGACCAATACGGAGCAAAGGGAAGAAACCGTCGGGGGACCGCTTTTTACCCCAGGACGAGAAAACTGAGTCCGGGGCATTCCCGCTCGCGTTTTCTTGGGACGAGCACCGGAAGTCCTCGAGCTCAGCCCGTTTCCTTCGCTGCAAGTGCATTTCCAGTGGTTTCTGACACCGGACGAGCGTTCGCCACTCGTTGGAAGCTTCGGCCATCTTTTGGACCGTTTTGGGTCGCACCACAGTTCTCCCTCCAACGAGCTCGCTTCCCGACCTATACCTCCGGAAAACGTGTCAGGGAGCATGCCAGGAGTGTGGGTTGAAGTCCTCGGAGCACGAGACCCGAAGATCGAAAGACTTATGACCAATACGGAGCAAAGGGAAGAAACCGTCGGGGGACCGCTTTTTACCCCAGGACGAGAAAACTGAGTCCGGGGCATTCCGCTCGCGTTTTCTTTGGACGAGCACCGGAAGTCCTCGAGCTCAGCCCGTTTCCTTCGCTGCAAGTGCATTTCCAGTGGTTTCTGACACCGGACGAGCGTTCGCCACTCGTTGGAAGCTTCGGCCATCTTTTGGACCGTTTTGGGTCGCACCACAGTTCTCCCTCCAACGAGCTCGCTTCCCGACCTATACCTCCGGAAAACGTGTCAGGGAGCATGCCAGGAGTGTGGGTTGAAGTCCTCGGAGCACGAGACCCGAAGATCGAAAGACTTATGACCAATACGGAGCAAAGGGAAGAAACCGTCGGGGGACCGCTTTTTACCCCAGGACGAGAAAACTGAGTCCGGGGCATTCCCGCTCGCGTTTTCTTGGGACGAGCACCGGAAGTCCTCGAGCTCAGCCCGTTTCCTTCGCTGCAAGTGCATTTCCAGTGGTTTCTGACACCGGACGAGCGTTCGCCACTCGTTGGAAGCTTCGGCCATCTTTTGGACCGTTTTGGGTCGCACCACAGTTCTCCCTCCAACGAGCTCGCTTCCCGACCTATACCTCCGGAAAACGTGTCAGGGAGCATGCCAGGAGTGTGGGTTGAAGTCCTCAGAGCACGAGACCCGAAGATCGAAAGACTTATGACCAATACGGAGCAAAGGGAAGAAACCGTCGGGGGACCGCTTTTTACCCCAGGACGAGAAAACTGAGTCCGGGGCATTCCCGCTCGCGTTTTCTTGGGACGAGCACCGGAAGTCCTCGAGCTCAGCCCGTTTCCTTCGCTGCAAGTGCATTTCCAGTGGTTTCTGACACCGGACGAGCGTTCGCCACTCGTTGGAAGCTTCGGCCATCTTTTGGACTGTTTTGGGTCGCACCACAGTTCTCCCTCCAACGAGCTCGCTTCCCGACCTATACCTCCGGAAAACGTGTCAGGGAGCATGCCAGGAGTGTGGGTTGAAGTCCTCGGAGCACGAGACCCGAAGATCGAAAGACTTATGACCAATACGGAGCAAAGGGAAGAAACCGTCGGGGGACCGCTTTTTACCCCAGGACGAGAAAACTGAGTCCGGGGCATTCCCGCTCGCGTTTTCTTGGGACGAGCACCGGAAGTCCTCGAGCTCAGCCCGTTTCCTTCGCTGCAAGTGCATTTCCAGTGGTTTCTGACACCGGACGAGCGTTCGCCACTCGTTGGAAGCTTCGGCCATCTTTTGGACCGTTTTGGGTCGCACCACAGTTCTCCCTCCAACGAGCTCGCTTCCCGACCTATACCTCCGGAAAACGTGTCAGGGAGCATGCCAGGAGTGTGGGTTGAAGTCCTCGGAGCACGAGACCCGAAGATCGAAAGACTTATGACCAATACGGAGCAAAGGGAAGAAACCGTCGGGGGACCGCTTTTTACCCCAGGACGAGAAAACTGAGTCCGGGGCATTCCGCTCGCGTTTTCTTGGGACGAGCACCGGAAGTCCTCGAGCTCAGCCCGTTTCCTTCGCTGCAAGTGCATTTCCAGTGGTTTCTGACACCGGACGAGCGTTCGCCACTCGTTGGAAGCTTCGGCCATCTTTTGGACCGTTTTGGGTCGCACCACAGTTCTCCCTCCAACGAGCTCGCTTCCCGACCTATACCTCCGGAAAACGTGTCAGGGAGCATGCCAGGAGTGTGGGTTGAAGTCCTCGGAGCACGAGACCCGAAGATCGAAAGACTTATGACCAATACGGAGCAAAGGGAAGAAACCGTCGGGGGACCGCTTTTTACCCCAGGACGAGAAAACTGAGTCCGGGGCATTCCCGCTCGCGTTTTCTTGGGACGAGCACCGGAAGTCCTCGAGCTCAGCCCGTTTCCTTCGCTGCAAGTGCATTTCCAGTGGTTTCTGACACCGGACGAGCGTTCGCCACTCGTTGGAAGCTTCGGCCATCTTTTGGACCGTTTTGGGTCGCACCACAGTTCTCCCTCCAACGAGCTCGCTTCCCGACCTATACCTCCGGAAAACGTGTCAGGGAGCATGCCAGGAGTGTGGGTTGAAGTCCTCGGAGCACGAGACCCGAAGATCGAAAGACTTATGACCAATACGGAGCAAAGGGAAGAAACCGTCGGGGGACCGCTTTTTACCCCAGGACGAGAAAACTGAGTCCGGGGCATTCCCGCTCGCGTTTTCTTGGGACGAGCACCGGAAGTCCTCGAGCTCAGCCCGTTTCCTTCGCTGCAAGTGCATTTCCAGTGGTTTCTGACACCGGACGAGCGTTCGCCACTCGTTGGAAGCTTCGGCCATCTTTTGGACCGTTTTGGGTCGCACCACAGTTCTCCCTCCAACGAGCTCGCTTCCCGACCTATACCTCCGGAAAACGTGTCAGGGAGCATGCCAGGAGTGTGGGTTGAAGTCCTCGGAGCACGAGACCCGAAGATCGAAAGACTTATGACCAATACGGAGCAAAGGGAAGAAACCGTCGGGGGACCGCTTTTTACCCCAGGACGAGAAAACTGAGTCCGGGGCATTCCCGCTCGCGTTTTCTTGGGACGAGCACCGGAAGTCCTCGAGCTTAGCCCGTTTCCTTCGCTGCAAGTGCATTTCCAGTGGTTTCTGACACCGGACGAGCGTTCGCCACTCGTTGGAAGCTTCGGCCATCTTTTGGACCGTTTTGGGTCGCACCACAGTTCTCCCTCCAACGAGCTCGCTTCCCGACCTATACCTCCGGAAAACGTGTCAGGGAGCATGCCAGGAGTGTGGGTTGAAGTCCTCGGAGCACGAGACCCGAAGATCGAAAGACTTATGACCAATACGGAGCAAAGGGAAGAAACCGTCGGGGGACCGCTTTTTACCCCAGGACGAGAAAACTGAGTCCGGGGCATTCCCGCTCGCGTTTTCTTGGGACGAGCACCGGAAGACCTCGAGCTCAGCCCGTTTCCTTCGCTGCAAGTGCATTTCCAGTGGTTTCTGATACAGGACGAGCGTTCGCCACTCGTTGGAAGCTTCGGCCATCTTTTGGACCGTTTTGGGTCGCACCACAGTTCTCCCTCCAACGAGCTCGCTTCCCGACCTATACCTCCGGAAAACGTGTCAGGGAGCATGCCAGGAGTGTGGGTTGAAGTCCTCGGAGCACGAGACCCGAAGATCGAAAGACTTATGACCAATACGGAGCAAAGGGAAGAAACCGTCGGGGGACCGCTTTTTACCCCAGGACGAGAAAACTGAGTCCGGGGCATTCCCGCTCGCGTTTTCTTGGGACGAGCACCGGAAGTCCTCGAGCTCAGCCCGTTTCCTTCGCTGCAAGTGCATTTCCAGTGGTTTCTGACACCGGACGAGCGTTCGCCACTCGTTGGAAGCTTCGGCCATCTTTTGGACCGTTTTGGGTCGCACCACAGTTCTCCCTCCAACGAGCTCGCTTCCCGACCTATACCTCCGGAAAACGTGTCAGGGAGCATGCCAGGAGTGTGGGTTGAAGTCCTCGGAGCACGAGACCCGAAGATCGAAAGACTTATGACCAATACGGAGCAAAGGGAAGAAACCGTCGGGGGACCGCTTTTTACCCCAGGACGAGAAAACTGAGTCCGGGGCATTCCCGCTCGCGTTTTCTTGGGACGAGCACCGGAAGTCCTCGAGCTCAGCCCGTTTCCTTCGCTGCAAGTGCATTTCCAGTGGTTTCTGACACCGGACGAGCGTTCGCCACTCGTTGGAAGCTTCGGCCATCTTTTGGACCATTTTGGGTCGCACCACAGTTCTCCCTCCAACGAGCTCGCTTCCCGACCTATACCTCCGGAAAACGTGTCAGGGAGCATGCCAGGAGTGTGGGTTGAAGTCCTCGGAGCACGAGACCCGAAGATCGAAAGACTTATGACCAATACGGAGCAAAGGGAAGAAACCGTCGGGGGACCGCTTTTTACCCCAGGACGAGAAAACTGAGTCCGGGGCATTCCCGCTCGCGTTTTCTTGGGACGAGCACCGGAAGTCCTCGAGCTCAGCCCGTTTCCTTCGCTGCAAGTGCATTTCCAGTGGTTTCTGACACCGGACGAGCGTTCGCCACTCGTTGGAAGCTTCGGCCATCTTTTGGATCGTTTTGGGTCGCACCACAGTTCTCCCTCCAACGAGCTCGCTTCCCGACCTATACCTCCGGAAAACGTGTCAGGGAGCATGCCAGGAGTGTGGGTTGAAGTCCTCGGAGCACGAGACCCGAAGATCGAAAGACTTATGACCAATACGGAGCAAAGGGAAGAAACCGTCGGGGGACCGCTTTTTACCCCAGGACGAGAAAACTAAGTCCGGGGCATTCCCGCTCGCGTTTTCTTGGGACGAGCACCAGAAGTCCTCGAGCTCAGCCCGTTTCCTTCGCTGCAAGTGCATTTCCAGTGGTTTCTGACACCGGACGAGCGTTCGCCACTCGTTGGAAGCTTCGGCCATCTTTTGGACCGTTTTGGGTCGCACCACAGTTCTCCCTCCAACGAGCTCGCTTCCCGACCTATACCTCCGGAAAACGTGTCAGGGAGCATGCCAGGAGTGTGGGTTGAAGTCCTCGGAGCACGAGACCCGAAGATCGAAAGACTTATGACCAATACGGAGCAAAGGGAAGAAACCGTCGGGGGACCGCTTTTTACCCCAGGACGAGAAAACTGAGTCCGGGGCATTCCGCTCGCGTTTTCTTGGGACGAGCAACGGAAGTCCTCGAGCTCAGCCCGTTTCCTTCGCTGCAAGTGCATTTCCAGTGGTTTCTGACACCGGACGAGCGTTCGCCACTCGTTGGAAGCTTCGGCCATCTTTTGGACCGTTTTGGGTCGCACCACAGTTCTCCCTCCAACGAGCTCGCTTCCCGACCTATACCTCCGGAAAACGTGTCAGGGAGCATGCCAGGAGTGTGGGTTGAAGTCCTCGGAGCACGAGACCCGAAGATCGAAAGACTTATGACCAATACGGAGCAAAGGGAAGAAACCGTCGGGGGACCGCTTTTTACCCCAGGACGAGAAAACTGAGTCCGGGGCATTCCCGCTCGCGTTTTCTTGGGACGAGCACCGGAAGTCCTCGAGCTCAGCCCGTTTCCTTCGCTGCAAGTGCATTTCCAGTGGTTTCTGACACCGGACGAGCGTTCGCCACTCGTTGGAAGCTTCGGCCATCTTTTGGACCGTTTTGGGTCGCACCACAGTTCTCCCTCCAACGAGCTCGCTTCCCGACCTATACCTCCGGAAAACGTGTCAGGGAGCATGCCAGGAGTGTGGGTTGAAGTCCTCGGAGCACGAGACCCGAAGATCGAAAGACTTATGACCAATACGGAGCAAAGGGAAGAAACCGTCGGGGGACCGCTTTTTACCCCAGGACGAGAAAACTGAGTCCGGGGCATTCCCGCTCGCGTTTTCTTGGGACGAGCACCGGAAGTCCTCGAGCTCAGCCCGTTTCCTTCGCTGCAAGTGCATTTCCAGTGGTTTCTGACACCGGACGAGCGTTCGCCACTCGTTGGAAGCTTCGGCCATCTTTTGGACCGTTTTGGGTCGCACCACAGTTCTCCCTCCAACGAGCTCGCTTCCCGACCTATACCTCCGGAAAACGTGTCAGGGAGCATGCCAGGAGTGTGGGTTGAAGTCCTCGGAGCACGAGACCCGAAGATCGAAAGACTTATGACCAATACGGAGCAAAGGGAAGAAACCGTCGGGGGACCGCTTTTTACCCCAGGACGAGAAAACTGAGTCCGGGGCATTCCCGCTCGCGTTTTCTTGGGACGAGCACCGGAAGTCCTCGAGCTCAGCCCGTTTCCTTCGCTGCAAGTGCATTTCCAGTGGTTTCTGACACCGGACGAGCGTTCGCCACTCGTTGGAAGCTTCGGCCATCTTTTGGACCATTTTGGGTCGCACCACAGTTCTCCCTCCAACGAGCTCGCTTCCCGACCTATACCTCCGGAAAACGTGTCAGGGAGCATGCCAGGAGTGTGGGTTGAAGTCCTCGGAGCACGAGACCCGAAGATCGAAAGACTTATGACCAATACGGAGCAAAGGGAAGAAACCGTCGGGGGACCGCTTTTTACCCCAGGACGAGAAAACTGAGTCCGGGGCATTCCCGCTCGCGTTTTCTTGGGACGAGCACCGGAAGTCCTCGAGCTCAGCCCGTTTCCTTCGCTGCAAGTGCATTTCCAGTGGTTTCTGACACCGGACGAGCGTTCGCCACTCGTTGGAAGCTTCGGCCATCTTTTGGACCGTTTTGGGTCGCACCACAGTTCTCCCTCCAACGAGCTCGCTTCCCGACCTATACCTCCGGAAAACGTGTCAGGGAGCATGCCAGGAGTGTGGGTTGAAGTCCTCGGAGCACGAGACCCGAAGATCGAAAGACTTATGACCAATACGGAGCAAAGGGAAGAAACCGTCGGGGGACCGCTTTTTACCCCAGGACGAGAAAACTGAGTCCGGGGCATTCCCGCTCGCGTTTTCTTGGGACGAGCACCGGAAGTCCTCGAGCTCAGCCCGTTTCCTTCGCTGCAAGTGCATTTCCAGTGGTTTCTGACACCGGACGAGCGTTCGCCACTCGTTGGAAGCTTCGGCCATCTTTTGGACCGTTTTGGGTCGCACCACAGTTCTCCCTCCAACGAGCTCGCTTCCCGACCTATACCTCCGGAAAACGTGTCAGGGAGCATGCCAGGAGTGTGGGTTGAAGTCCTCGGAGCACGAGACCCGAAGATCGAAAGACTTATGACCAATACGGAGCAAAGGGAAGAAACCGTCGGGGGACCGCTTTTTACCCCAGGACGAGAAAACTGAGTCCGGGGCATTCCGCTCGCGTTTTCTTGGGACGAGCACCGGAAGTCCTCGAGCTCAGCCCGTTTCCTTCGCTGCAAGTGCATTTCCAGTGGTTTCTGACACCGGACGAGCGTTCGCCACTCGTTGGAAGCTTCGGCCATCGTTTGGACCGTTTTGGGTCGCACCACAGTTCTCCCTCCAACGAGCTCGCTTCCCGACCTATACCTCCGGAAAACGTGTCAGGGAGCATGCCAGGAGTGTGGGTTGAAGTCCTCGGAGCACGAGACCCGAAGATCGAAAGACTTATGACCAATACGGAGCAAAGGGAAGAAACCGTCGGGGGACCGCTTTTTACCCCAGGACGAGAAAACTGAGTCCGGGGCATTCCCGCTCGCGTTTTCTTGGGACGAGCACCGGAAGTCCTCGAGCTCAGCCCGTTTCCTTCGCTGCAAGTGCATTTCCAGTGGTTTCTGACACCGGACGAGCGTTCGCCACTCGTTGGAAGCTTCGGCCATCTTTTGGACCGTTTTGGGTCGCACCACAGTTCTCCCTCCAACGAGCTCGCTTCCCGACCTATACCTCCGGAAAACGTGTCAGGGAGCATGCCAGGAGTGTGGGTTGAAGTCCTCGGAGCACGAGACCCGAAGATCGAAAGACTTAAGACCAATACGGAGCAAAGGGAAGAAACCGTCGGGGGACCGCTTTTTACCCCAGGACGAGAAAACTGAGTCCGGGGCATTCCCGCTCGCGTTTTCTTGGGACGAGCACCGGAAGTCCTCGAGCTCAGCCCGTTTCCTTCGCTGCAAGTGCATTTCCAGTGGTTTCTGACACCGGACGAGCGTTCGCCACTCGTTGGAAGCTTCGGCCATCTTTTGGACCGTTTTGGGTCGCACCACAGTTCTCCCTCCAACGAGCTCGCTTCCCGACCTATACCTCCGGAAAACGTGTCAGGGAGCATGCCAGGAGTGTGGGTTGAAGTCCTCGGAGCACGAGACCCGAAGATCGAAAGACTTATGACCAATACGGAGCAAAGGGAAGAAACCGTCGGGGGACCGCTTTTTACCCCAGGACGAGAAAACTGAGTCCGGGGCATTCCCGCTCGCGTTTTCTTGGGACGAGCACCGGAAGTCCTCGAGCTCAGCCCGTTTCCTTCGCTGCAAGTGCATTTCCAGTGGTTTCTGACACCGGACGAGCGTTCGCCACTCGTTGGAAGCTTCGGCCATCTTTTGGACCGTTTTGGGTCGCACCACAGTTCTCCCTCCAACGAGCTCGCTTCCCGACCTATACCTCCGGAAAACGTGTCAGGGAGCATGCCAGGAGTGTGGGTTGAAGTCCTCGGAGCATGAGACCCGAAGATCGAAAGACTTATGACCAATACGGAGCAAAGGGAAGAAACCGTCGGGGGACCGCTTTTTACCCCAGGACGAGAAAACTGTGTCCGGGGCATTCCCGCTCGCGTTTTCTTGGGACGAGCACCGGAAGTCCTCGAGCTCAGCCCGTTTCCTTCGCTGCAAGTGCATTTCCAGTGGTTTCTGACACCGGACGAGCGTTCGCCACTCGTTGGAAGCTTCGGCCATCTTTTGGACCGTTTTGGGTCGCACCACAGTTCTCCCTCCAACGAGCTCGCTTCCCGACCTATACCTCCGGAAAACGTGTCAGGGAGCATGCCAGGAGTGTGGGTTGAAGTCCTCGGAGCACGAGACCCGAAGATCGAAAGACTTATGACCAATACGGAGCAAAGGGAAGAAACCGTCGGGGGACCGCTTTTTACCCCAGGACGAGAAAACTCAGTCCGGGGCATTCCCGCTCGCGTTTTCTTGGGACGAGCACCGGAAGTCCTCGAGCTCAGCCCGTTTCCTTCGCTGCAAGTGCATTTCCAGTGGTTTCTGACACCGGACGAGCGTTCGCCACTCGTTGGAAGCTTCGGCCATCTTTTGGACCGTTTTGTGTCGCACCACAGTTCTCCCTCCAACGAGCTCGCTTCCCGACCTATACCTCCGGAAAACGTGTCAGGGAGCATGCCAGGAGTGTGGGTTGAAGTCCTCGGAGCACGAGACCTGAAGATCGAAAGACTTATGACCAATACGGAGCAAAGGGAAGAAACCGTCGGGGGACCGCTTTTTACCCCAGGACGAGAAAACTGAGTCCGGGGCATTCCCGCTCGCGTTTTCTTGGGACGAGCACCGGAAGTCCTCGAGCTCAGCCCGTTTCCTTCGCTGCAAGTGCATTTCCAGTGGTTTCTGACACCGGACGAGCGTTCGCCACTCGTTGGAAGCTTCGGCCATCGTTTGGACCGTTTTGGGTCGCACCACAGTTCTCCCTCCAACGAGCTCGCTTCCCGACCTATACCTCCGGAAAACGTGTCAGGGAGCATGCCAGGAGTGTGGGTTGAAGTCCTCGGAGCACGAGACCCGAAGATCGAAAGACTTATGACCAATACGGAGCAAAGGGAAGAAACCGTCGGGGGACCGCTTTTTACCCCAGGACGAGAAAACTGAGTCCGGGGCATTCCCGCTCGCGTTTTCTTGGGACGAGCACCGGAAGTCCTCGAGCTCAGCCCGTTTCCTTCGCTGCAAGTGCATTTCCAGTGGTTTCTGACACCGGACGAGCGTTCGCCACTCGTTGGAAGCTTCGGCCATCTTTTGGACCGTTTTGGGTCGCACCACAGTTCTCCCTCCAACGAGCTCGCTTCCCGACCTATACCTCCGGAAAACGTGTCAGGGAGCATGCCAGGAGTGTGGGTTGAAGTCCTCGGAGCACGAGACCCGAAGATCGAAAGACTTAAGACCAATACGGAGCAAAGGGAAGAAACCGTCGGGGGACCGCTTTTTACCCCAGGACGAGAAAACTGAGTCCGGGGCATTCCCGCTCGCGTTTTCTTGGGACGAGCACCGGAAGTCCTCGAGCTCAGCCCGTTTCCTTCGCTGCAAGTGCATTTCCAGTGGTTTCTGACACCGGACGAGCGTTCGCCACTCGTTGGAAGCTTCGGCCATCTTTTGGACCGTTTTGGGTCGCACCACAGTTCTCCCTCCAACGAGCTCGCTTCCCGACCTATACCTCCGGAAAACGTGTCAGGGAGCATGCCAGGAGTGTGGGTTGAAGTCCTCGGAGCACGAGACCCGAAGATCGAAAGACTTATGACCAATACGGAGCAAAGGGAAGAAACCGTCGGGGGACCGCTTTTTACCCCAGGACGAGAAAACTGAGTCCGGGGCATTCCCGCTCGCGTTTTCTTGGGACGAGCACCGGAAGTCCTCGAGCTCAGCCCGTTTCCTTCGCTGCAAGTGCATTTCCAGTGGTTTCTGACACCGGACGAGCGTTCGCCACTCGTTGGAAGCTTCGGCCATCTTTTGGACCGTTTTGGGTCGCACCACAGTTCTCCCTCCAACGAGCTCGCTTCCCGACCTATACCTCCGGAAAACGTGTCAGGGAGCATGCCAGGAGTGTGGGTTGAAGTCCTCGGAGCACGAGACCCGAAGATCGAAAGACTTATGACCAATACGGAGCAAAGGGAAGAAACCGTCGGGGGACCGCTTTTTACCCCAGGACGAGAAAACTGTGTCCGGGGCATTCCCGCTCGCATTTTCTTGGGACGAGCACCGGAAGTCCTCGAGCTCAGCCCGTTTCCTTCGCTGCAAGTGCATTTCCAGTGGTTTCTGACACCGGACGAGCGTTCGCCACTCGTTGGAAGCTTCGGCCATCTTTTGGACCGTTTTGGGTCGCACCACAGTTCTCCCTCCAACGAGCTCGCTTCCCGACCTATACCTCCGGAAAACGTGTCAGGGAGCATGCCAGGAGTGTGGGTTGAAGTCCTCGGAGCACGAGACCCGAAGATCGAAAGACTTATGACCAATACGGAGCAAAGGGAAGAAACCGTCGGGGGACCGCTTTTTACCCCAGGACGAGAAAACTCAGTCCGGGGCATTCCCGCTCGCGTTTTCTTGGGACGAGCACCGGAAGTCCTCGAGCTCAGCCCGTTTCCTTCGCTGCAAGTGCATTTCCAGTGGTTTCTGACACCGGACGAGCGTTCGCCACTCGTTGGAAGCTTCGGCCATCTTTTGGACCGTTTTGGGTCGCACCACAGTTCTCCCTCCAACGAGCTCGCTTCCCGACCTATACCTCCGGAAAACGTGTCAGGGAGCATGCCAGGAGTGTGGGTTGAAGTCCTCGGAGCACGAGACCTGAAGATCGAAAGACTTATGACCAATACGGAGCAAAGGGAAGAAACCGTCGGGGGACCGCTTTTTACCCCAGGACGAGAAAACTGAGTCCGGGGCATTCCCGCTCGCGTTTTCTTGGGACGAGCACCGGAAGTCCTCGAGCTCAGCCCGTTTCCTTCGCTGCAAGTGCATTTCCAGTGGTTTCTGACACCGGACGAGCGTTCGCCACTCGTTGGAAGCTTCGGCCATCTTTTGGACCGTTTTGGGTCGCACCACAGTTCTCCCTCCAACGAGCTCGCTTCCCGACCTATACCTCCGGAAAACGTGTCAGGGAGCATGCCAGGAGTGTGGGTTGAAGTCCTCAGAGCACGAGACCCGAAGATCGAAAGACTTATGACCAATACGGAGCAAAGGGAAGAAACCGTCGGGGGACCGCTTTTTACCCCAGGACGAGAAAACTGAGTCCGGGGCATTCCCGCTCGCGTTTTCTTGGGACGAGCACCGGAAGACCTCGAGCTCAGCCCGTTTCCTTCGCTGCAAGTGCATTTCCAGTGGTTTCTGACACAGGACGAGCGTTCGCCACTCGTTGGAAGCTTCGGCCATCTTTTGGACCGTTTTGGGTCGCACCACAGTTCTCCCTCCAACGAGCTCGCTTCCCGACCTATACCTCCGGAAAACGTGTCAGGGAGCATGCCAGGAGTGTGGGTTGAAGTCCTCGGAGCACGAGACCCGAAGATCGAAAGACTTATGACCAATACGGAGCAAAGGGAAGAAACCGTTGGGGGACCGCTTTTTACCCCAGGACGAGAAAACTGAGTCCGGGGCATTCCCGCTCGCGTTTTCTTGGGACGAGCACCGGAAGACCTCGAGCTCAGCCCGTTTCCTTCGCTGCAAGTGCATTTCCAGTGGTTTCTGATACAGGACGAGCGTTCGCCACTCGTTGGAAGCTTCGGCCATCTTTTGGACCGTTTTGGGTCGCACCACAGTTCTCCCTCCAACGAGCTCGCTTCCCGACCTATACCTCCGGAAAACGTGTCAGGGAGCATGCCAGGAGTGTGGGTTGAAGTCCTCGGAGCACGAGACCCGAAGATCGAAAGACTTATGACCAATACGGAGCAAAGGGAAGAAACCGTCGGGGGACCGCTTTTTACCCCATGACGAGAAAACTGAGTCCGGGGCATTCCCGCTCGCGTTTTCTTGGGACGAGCACCGGAAGACCTCGAGCTCAGCCCGTTTCCTTCGCTGCAAGTGCATTTCCAGTGGTTTCTGACACAGGACGAGCGTTCGCCACTCGTTGGAAGCTTCGGCCATCTTTTGGACCGTTTTGGGTCGCACCACAGTTCTCCCTCCAACGAGCTCGCTTCCCGACCTATACCTCCGGAAAACGTGTCAGGGAGCATGCCAGGAGTGTGGGTTGAAGTCCTCGGAGCACGAGACCCGAAGATCGAAAGACTTATGACCAATACGGAGCAAAGGGAAGAAACCGTCGGGGGACCGCTTTTTACCCCAGGACGAGAAAACTGAGTCCGGGGCATTCCCGCTCGCGTTTTCTTGGGACGAGCACCGGAAGTCCTCGAGCTCAGCCCGTTTCCTTCGCTGCAAGTGCATTTCCAGTGGTTTCTGACACCGGACGAGCGTTCGCCACTCGTTGGAAGCTTCGGCCATCTTTTGGACCGTTTTGGGTCGCACCACAGTCTCCCTCCAACGAGCTCGCTTCCCGACCTATACCTCCGGAAAACGTGTCAGGGAGCATGCCAGGAGTGTGGGTTGAAGTCCTCGGAGCACGAGACCCGAAGATCGAAAGACTTATGACCAATACGGAGCAAAGGGAAGAAACCGTCGGGGGACCGCTTTTTACCCCAGGACGAGAAAACTGTGTCCGGGGCATTCCCGCTCGCGTTTTCTTGGGACGAGCACCGGAAGTCCTCGAGCTCAGCCTGTTTCCTTCGCTGCAAGTGCATTTCCAGTGGTTTCTGACACCGGACGAGCGTTCGCCACTCGTTGGAAGCTTCGGCCATCTTTTGGACCGTTTTGGGTCGCACCACAGTTCTCCCTCCAACGAGCTCGCTTCCCGACCTATACCTCCGGAAAACGTGTCAGGGAGCATGCCAGGAGTGTGGGTTGAAGTCCTCGGAGCACGAGACCCGAAGATCGAAAGACTTATGACCAATACGGAGCAAAGGGAAGAAACCGTCGGGGGACCGCTTTTTACCCCAGGACGAGAAAACTCAGTCCGGGGCATTCCCGCTCGCGTTTTCTTGGGACGAGCACCGGAAGTCCTCGAGCTCAGCCCGTTTCCTTCGCTGCAAGTGCATTTCCAGTGGTTTCTGACACCGGACGAGCGTTCGCCACTCGTTGGAAGCTTCGGCCATCTTTTGGACCGTTTTGGGTCGCACCACAGTTCTCCCTCCAACGAGCTCGCTTCCCGACCTATACCTCCGGAAAACGTGTCAGGGAGCATGCCAGGAGTGTGGGTTGAAGTCCTCGGAGCACGAGACCTGAAGATCGAAAGACTTATGACCAATACGGAGCAAAGGGAAGAAACCGTCGGGGGACCGCTTTTTACCCCAGGACGAGAAAACTGAGTCCGGGGCATTCCCGCTCGCGTTTTCTTGGGACGAGCACCGGAAGTCCTCGAGCTCAGCCCGTTTCCTTCGCTGCAAGTGCATTTCCAGTGGTTTCTGACACCGGACGAGCGTTCGCCACTCGTTGGAAGCTTCGGCCATCTTTTGGACCGTTTTGGGTCGCACCACAGTTCTCCCTCCAACGAGCTCGCTTCCCGACCTATACCTCCGGAAAACGTGTCAGGGAGCATGCCAGGAGTGTGGGTTGAAGTCCTCAGAGCACGAGACCCGAAGATCGAAAGACTTATGACCAATACGGAGCAAAGGGAAGAAACCGTCGGGGGACCGCTTTTTACCCCAGGACGAGAAAACTGAGTCCGGGGCATTCCCGCTCGCGTTTTCTTGGGACGAGCACCGGAAGACCTCGAGCTCAGCCCGTTTCCTTCGCTGCAAGTGCATTTCCAGTGGTTTCTGACACAGGACGAGCGTTCGCCACTCGTTGGAAGCTTCGGCCATCTTTTGGACCGTTTTGGGTCGCACCACAGTTCTCCCTCCAACGAGCTCGCTTCCCGACCTATACCTCCGGAAAACGTGTCAGGGAGCATGCCAGGAGTGTGGGTTGAAGTCCTCGGAGCACGAGACCCGAAGATCGAAAGACTTATGACCAATACGGAGCAAAGGGAAGAAACCGTCGGGGGACCGCTTTTTACCCCAGGACGAGAAAACTGAGTCCGGGGCATTCCCGCTCGCGTTTTCTTGGGACGAGCACCGGAAGACCTCGAGCTCAGCCCGTTTCCTTCGCTGCAAGTGCATTTCCAGTGGTTTCTGATACAGGACGAGCGTTCGCCACTCGTTGGAAGCTTCGGCCATCTTTTGGACCGTTTTGGGTCGCACCACAGTTCTCCCTCCAACGAGCTCGCTTCCCGACCTATACCTCCGGAAAACGTGTCAGGGAGCATGCCAGGAGTGTGGGTTGAAGTCCTCGGAGCACGAGACCCGAAGATCGAAAGACTTATGACCAATACGGAGCAAAGGGAAGAAACCGTCGGGGGACCGCTTTTTACCCCATGACGAGAAAACTGAGTCCGGGGCATTCCCGCTCGCGTTTTCTTGGGACGAGCACCGGAAGACCTCGAGCTCAGCCCGTTTCCTTCGCTGCAAGTGCATTTCCAGTGGTTTCTGACACAGGACGAGCGTTCGCCACTCGTTGGAAGCTTCGGCCATCTTTTGGACCGTTTTGGGTCGCACCACAGTTCTCCCTCCAACGAGCTCGCTTCCCGACCTATACCTCCGGAAAACGTGTCAGGGAGCATGCCAGGAGTGTGGGTTGAAGTCCTCGGAGCACGAGACCCGAAGATCGAAAGACTTATGACCAATACGGAGCAAAGGGAAGAAACCGTCGGGGGACCGCTTTTTACCCCAGGACGAGAAAACTGAGTCCGGGGCATTCCCGCTCGCGTTTTCTTGGGACGAGCACCGGAAGTCCTCGAGCTCAGCCCGTTTCCTTCGCTGCAAGTGCATTTCCAGTGGTTTCTGACACCGGACGAGCGTTCGCCACTCGTTGGAAGCTTCGGCCATCTTTTGGACCGTTTTGGGTCGCACCACAGTTCTCCCTCCAACGAGCTCGCTTCCCGACCTATACCTCCGGAAAACGTGTCAGGGAGCATGCCAGGAGTGTGGGTTGAAGTCCTCGGAGCACGAGACCCGAAGATCGAAAGACTTATGACCAATACGGAGCAAAGGGAAGAAACCGTCGGGGGACCGCTTTTTACCCCAGGACGAGAAAACTGAGTCCGGGGCATTCCCGCTCGCGTTTTCTTGGGACGAGCACCGGAAGTCCTCGAGCTCAGCCCGTTTCCTTCGCTGCAAGTGCATTTCCAGTGGTTTCTGACACCGGACGAGCGTTCGCCACTCGTTGGAAGCTTCGGCCATCTTTTGGACCGTTTTGGGTCGCACCACAGTCTCCCTCCAACGAGCTCGCTTCCCGACCTATACCTCCGGAAAACGTGTCAGGGAGCATGCCAGGAGTGTGGGTTGAAGTCCTCGGAGCACGAGACCCGAAGATCGAAAGACTTATGACCAATACGGAGCAAAGGGAAGAAACCGTCGGGGGACCGCTTTTTACCCCAGGACGAGAAAACTGTGTCCGGGGCATTCCCGCTCGCGTTTTCTTGGGACGAGCACCGGAAGTCCTCGAGCTCAGCCCGTTTCCTTCGCTGCAAGTGCATTTCCAGTGGTTTCTGACACCGGACGAGCGTTCGCCACTCGTTGGAAGCTTCGGCCATCTTTTGGACCGTTTTGGGTCGCACCACAGTTCTCCCTCCAACGAGCTCGCTTCCCGACCTATACCTCCGGAAAACGTGTCAGGGAGCATGCCAGGAGTGTGGGTTGAAGTCCTCGGAGCACGAGACCCGAAGATCGAAAGACTTATGACCAATACGGAGCAAAGGGAAGAAACCGTCGGGGGACCGCTTTTTACCCCAGGACGAGAAAACTGAGTCCGGGGCATTCCCGCTCGCGTTTTCTTGGGACGAGCACCGGAAGACCTCGAGCTCAGCCCGTTTCCTTCGCTGCAAGTGCATTTCCAGTGGTTTCTGATACAGGACGAGCGTTCGCCACTCGTTGGAAGCTTCGGCCATCTTTTGGACCGTTTTGGGTCGCACCACAGTTCTCCCTCCAACGAGCTCGCTTCCCGACCTATACCTCCGGAAAACGTGTCAGGGAGCATGCCAGGAGTGTGGGTTGAAGTCCTCGGAGCACGAGACCCGAAGATCGAAAGACTTATGACCAATACGGAGCAAAGGGAAGAAACCGTCGGGGGACCGCTTTTTACCCCAGGACGAGAAAACTGAGTCCGGGGCATTCCCGCTCGCGTTTTCTTGGGACGAGCACCGGAAGTCCTCGAGCTCAGCCCGTTTCCTTCGCTGCAAGTGCATTTCCAGTGGTTTCTGACACCGGACGAGCGTTCGCCACTCGTTGGAAGCTTCGGCCATCTTTTGGACCGTTTTGGGTCGCACCACAGTTCTCCCTCCAACGAGCTCGCTTCCCGACCTATACCTCCGGAAAACGTGTCAGGGAGCATGCCAGGAGTGTGGGTTGAAGTCCTCGGAGCACGAGACCCGAAGATCGAAAGACTTATGACCAATACGGAGCAAAGGGAAGAAACCGTCGGGGGACCGCTTTTTACCCCAGGACGAGAAAACTGAGTCCGGGGCATTCCCGCTCGCGTTTTCTTGGGACGAGCACCGGAAGTCCTCGAGCTCAGCCCGTTTCCTTCGCTGCAAGTGCATTTCCAGTGGTTTCTGACACCGGACGAGCGTTCGCCACTCGTTGGAAGCTTCGGCCATCTTTTGGACCGTTTTGGGTCGCACCACAGTTCTCCCTCCAACGAGCTCGCTTCCCGACCTATACCTCCGGAAAACGTGTCAGGGAGCATGCCAGGAGTGTGGGTTGAAGTCCTCGGAGCACGAGACCTGAAGATCGAAAGACTTATGACCAATACGGAGCAAAGGGAAGAAACCGTCGGGGACCGCTTTTTACCCCAGGACGAGAAAACTGAGTCCGGGGCATTCCCGCTCGCGTTTTCTTGGGACGAGCACCGGAAGTCCTCGAGCTCAGCCCGTTTCCTTCGCTGCAAGTGCATTTCCAGTGGTTTCTGACACCGGACGAGCGTTCGCCACTCGTTGGAAGCTTCGGCCATCTTTTGGACCGTTTTGGGTCGCACCACAGTTCTCCCTCCAACGAGCTCGCTTCCCGACCTATACCTCCGGAAAACGTGTCAGGGAGCATGCCAGGAGTGTGGGTTGATGTCCTCAGAGCACGAGACCCGAAGATCGAAAGATTTATGACCAATACGGAGCAAAGGGAAGAAACCGTCGGGGGACCGCTTTTTACCCCAGGACGAGAAAACTGAGTCCGGGGCATTCCCGCTCGCGTTTTCTTGGGACGAGCACCGGAAGACCTCGAGCTCAGCCCGTTTCCTTCGCTGCAAGTGCATTTCCAGTGGTTTCTGACACAGGACGAGCGTTCGCCACTCGTTGGAAGCTTCGGCCATCTTTTGGACCGTTTTGGGTCGCACCACAGTTCTCCCTCCAACGAGCTCGCTTCCCGACCTATACCTCCGGAAAACGTGTCAGGGAGCATGCCAGGAGTGTGGGTTGAAGTCCTCGGAGCACGAGACCCGAAGATCGAAAGACTTATGACCAATACGGAGCAAAGGGAAGAAACCGTCGGGGGACCGCTTTTTACCCCAGGACGAGAAAACTGAGTCCGGGGCATTCCCGCTCGCGTTTTCTTGGGACGAGCACCGGAAGACCTCGAGCTCAGCCCGTTTCCTTCGCTGCAAGTGCATTTCCAGTGGTTTCTGATACAGGACGAGCGTTCGCCACTCGTTGGAAGCTTCGGCCATCTTTTGGACCGTTTTGGGTCGCACCACAGTTCTCCCTCCAACGAGCTCGCTTCCCGACCTATACCTCCGGAAAACGTGTCAGGGAGCATGCCAGGAGTGTGGGTTGAAGTCCTCGGAGCACGAGACCCGAAGATCGAAAGACTTATGACCAATACGGAGCAAAGGGAAGAAACCGTCGGGGGACCGCTTTTTACCCCATGACGAGAAAACTGAGTCCGGGGCATTCCCGCTCGCGTTTTCTTGGGACGAGCACCGGAAGACCTCGAGCTCAGCCCGTTTCCTTCGCTGCAAGTGCATTTCCAGTGGTTTCTGACACAGGACGAGCGTTCGCCACTCGTTGGAAGCTTCGGCCATCTTTTGGACCGTTTTGGGTCGCACCACAGTTCTCCCTCCAACGAGCTCGCTTCCCGACCTATACCTCCGGAAAACGTGTCAGGGAGCATGCCAGGACTGTGGGTTGAAGTCCTCGGAGCACGAGACCCGAAGATCGAAAGACTTATGACCAATACGGAGCAAAGGGAAGAAACCGTCGGGGGACCGCTTTTTACCCCAGGACGAGAAAACTGAGTCCGGGGCATTCCCGCTCGCGTTTTCTTGGGACGAGCACTGGAAGTCCTCGAGCTCAGCCCGTTTCCTTCGCTGCAAGTGCATTTCCAGTGGTTTCTGAC
Source organism: Cucumis melo (assembly GCF_025177605.1). Taxonomy (NCBI): domain Eukaryota; kingdom Viridiplantae; phylum Streptophyta; class Magnoliopsida; order Cucurbitales; family Cucurbitaceae; genus Cucumis; species Cucumis melo. Next base: position 19,362,696 of record NC_066859.1, read on the forward strand.
ACCGGACGAGCGTTCGCCACTCGTTGGAAGCTTCGGCCATCTTTTGGACCGTTTTGGGTCGCACCACAGTTCTCCCTCCAACGAGCTCGCTTCCCGACCTATACCTCCGGAAAACGTGTCAGGGAGCATGCCAGGAGTGTGGGTTGAAGTCCTCGGAGCACGAGACCCGAAGATCGAAAGACTTATGACCAATACGGAGCAAAGGGAAGAAACCGTCGGGGGACCGCTTTTTACCCCAGGACGAGAAAACTGAGTCCGGGGCATTCCCGCTCGCGTTTTCTTGGGACGAGCACCGGAAGACCTCGAGCTCAGCCCGTTTCCTTCGCTGCAAGTGCATTTCCAGTGGTTTCTGACACAGGACGAGCGTTCGCCACTCGTTGGAAGCTTCGGCCATCTTTTGGACCGTTTTGGGTCGCACCACAGTTCTCCCTCCAACGAGCTCGCTTCCCGACCTATACCTCCGGAAAACGTGTCAGGGAGCATGCCAGGAGTGTGGGTTGAAGTCCTCGGAGCACGAGACCCGAAGATCGAAAGACTTATGACCAATACGGAGCAAAGGGAAGAAACCGTCGGGGGACCGCTTTTTACCCCAGGACGAGAAAACTGAGTCCGGGGCATTCCCGCTCGCGTTTTCTTGGGACGAGCACCGGAAGACCTCGAGCTCAGCCCGTTTCCTTCGCTGCAAGTGCATTTCCAGTGGTTTCTGACACAGGACGAGCGTTCGCCACTCGTTGGAAGCTTCGGCCATCTTTTGGACCGTTTTGGGTCGCACCACAGTTCTCCCTCCAACGAGCTCGCTTCCCGACCTATACCTCCGGAAAACGTGTCAGGGAGCATGCCAGGAGTGTGGGTTGAAGTCCTCGGAGCACGAGACCCGAAGATCGAAAGACTTATGACCAATACGGAGCAAAGGGAAGAAACCGTCGGGGGACCGCTTTTTACCCCAGGACGAGAAAACTGAGTCCGGGGCATTCCCGCTCGCGTTTTCTTGGGACGAGCACCGGAAGACCTCGAGCTCAGCCCGTTTCCTTCGCTGCAAGTGCATTTCCAGTGGTTTCTGACACAGGACGAGCGTTCGCCACTCGTTGGAAGCTTCGGCCATCTTTTGGACCGTTTTGGGTCGCACCACAGTTCTCCCTCCAACGAGCTCGCTTCCCGACCTATACCTCCGGAAAACGTGTCAGGGAGCATGCCAGGAGTGTGGGTTGAAGTCCTCGGAGCACGAGACCCGAAGATCGAAAGACTTATGACCAATACGGAGCAAAGGGAAGAAACCGTCGGGGGACCGCTTTTTACCCCAGGACGAGAAAACTGAGTCCGGGGCATTCCCGCTCGCGTTTTCTTGGGACGAGCACCGGAAGACCTCGAGCTCAGCCCGTTTCCTTCGCTGCAAGTGCATTTCCAGTGGTTTCTGACACAGGACGAGCGTTCGCCACTCGTTGGAAGCTTCGGCCATCTTTTGGACCGTTTTGGGTCGCACCACAGTTCTCCCTCCAACGAGCTCGCTTCCCGACCTATACCTCCGGAAAACGTGTCAGGGAGCATGCCAGGAGTGTGGGTTGAAGTCCTCGGAGCACGAGACCCGAAGATCGAAAGACTTATGACCAATACGGAGCAAAGGGAAGAAACTGTCGGGGGACCGCTTTTTACCCCACGACGAGAAAACTGAGTCCGGGGCATTCCCGCTCGCGTTTTCTTGGGACGAGCACCGGAAGTCCTCGAGCTCAGCCCGTTTCCTTCGCTGCAAGTGCATTTCCAGTGGTTTCTGACACCGGACGAGCGTTCGCCACTCGTTGGAAGCTTCGGCCATCTTTTGGACCGTTTTGGGTCGCACCACAGTTCTCCCTCCAACGAGCTCGTTTCCCGACCTATACCTCCGGAAAACGTGTCAGAGAGCATGCCAGGAGTGTGGGTTGAAGTCCTCGGAGCACGAGACCCGAAGATCGAAAGACTTATGACCAATACGGAGCAAAGGGAAGAAACCGTCGGGGGACCGCTTTTTACCCCAGGACGAGAAAACTGAGTCCGGGGCATTCCCGCTCGCGTTTTCTTGGGACGAGCACCGGAAGTCCTCGAGCTCAGCCCGTTTCCTTCGCTGCAAGTGCATTTCCAGTGGTTTCTGACACCGGACGAGCGTTCGCCACTCGTTGGAAGCTTCGGCCATCTTTTGGACCGTTTTGGGTCGCACCACAGTTCTCCCTCCAACGAGCTCGCTTCCCGACCTATACCTCCGGAAAACGTGTCAGAGAGCATGCCAGGAGTGTGGGTTGAAGTCCTCGGAGCACGAGACCCGAAGATCGAAAGACTTATGACCAATACGGAGCAAAGGGAAGAAACCGTCGGGGGACCGCTTTTTACCCCAGGACGAGAAAACGGAGTCCGGGGCATTCCCGCTCGCGTTTTCTTGGGACGAGCACCGGAAGTCCTCGAGCTCAGCCCGTTTCCTTCGCTGCAAGTGCATTTCCAGTGGTTTCTGACACCGGACGAGCGTTCGCCACTCGTTGGAAGCTTCGGCCATCTTTTGGACCGTTTTGGGTCGCACCACAGTTCTCCCTCCAACGAGCTCGCTTCCCGACCTATACCTCCGGAAAACGTGTCAGGGAGCATGCCAGGAGTGTGGGTTGAAGTCCTCGGAGCACGAGACCCGAAGATCGAAAGACTTATGACCAATACGGAGCAAAGGGAAGAAACCGTCGGGGGACCGCTTTTTACCCCAGGACGAGAAAACGGAGTCCGGGGCATTCCCGCTCGCGTTTTCTTGGGACGAGCACCGAAAGTCCTCGAGCTCAGCCCGTTTCCTTCGCTGCAAGTGCATTTCCAGTGGTTTCTGACACAGGACGAGCGTTCGCCACTCGTTGGAAGCTTCGGCCATCTTTTGGACCGTTTTGGGTCGCACCACAGTTCTCCCTCCAACGAGCTCGCTTCCCGACCTATACCTCCGGAAAACGTGTCAGGGAGCATGCCAGGAGTGTGGGTTGAAGTCCTCGGAGCACGAGATCCGAAGATCGAAAGACTTATGACCAATACGGAGCAAAGGGAAGAAACCGTCGGGGGACCGCTTTTTACCCCAGGACGAGAAAACGGAGTCCGGGGCATTCCCGCTCGCGTTTTCTTGGGACGAGCACCGGAAGTCCTCGAGCTCAGCCCGTTTCCTTCGCTGCAAGTGCATTTCCAGTGGTTTCTGACACCGGACGAGCGTTCGCCACTCGTTGGAAGCTTCGGCCATCTTTTGGACCGTTTTGGGTCGCACCACAGTTCTCCCTCCAACGAGCTCGCTTCCCGACCTATACCTCCGGAAAACGTGTCAGGGAGCATGCCAGAAGTGTGGGTTGAAGTCCTCGGAGCACGAGACCCGAAGATCGAAAGACTTATGACCAATACGGAGCAAAGGGAAGAAACCGTCGGGGGACCGCTTTTTACCCCAGGACGAGAAAACTCAGTCCGGGGCATTCCCGCTCGTGTTTTCTTGGGACGAGCACCGGAAGTCCTCGAGCTCAGCCCGTTTCCTTCGCTGCAAGTGCATTTCCAGTGGTTTCTGACACCGGACGAGCGTTCGCCACTCGTTGGAAGCTTCGGCCATCTTTTGGACCGTTTTGGGTCGCACCACAGTTCTCCCTCCAACGAGCTCGCTTCCCGACCTATACCTCCGGAAAACGTGTCAGGGAGCATGCCAGGAGTGTGGGTTGAAGTCCTCGGACCACGAGACCCGAAGATCGAAAGACTTATGACCAATACGGAGCAAAGGGAAGAAACCGTCGGGGGACCGCTTTTTACCCCAGGACGAGAAAACGGAGTCCGGGGCATTCCCGCTCGCGTTTTCTTGGGACGAGCACCGGAAGTCCTCAAGCTCAGCCCGTTTCCTTCGCTGCAAGTGCATTTCCAGTGGTTTCTGACACAGGACGAGCGTTCGCCACTCGTTGGAAGCTTCGGCCATCTTTTGGACCGTTTTGGGTCGCACCACAGTTCTCCCTCCAACGAGCTCGCTTCCCGACCTATACCTCCGGAAAACGTGTCAGGGAGCATGCCAGGAGTGTGGGTTGAAGTCCTCGGAGCACGAGATCCGAAGATCGAAAGACTTATGACCAATACGGAGCAAAGGGAAGAAACCGTCGGGGGACCGCTTTTTACCCCAGGACGAGGAAAACGGAGTCCGGGGCATTCCCGCTCGCGTTTTCTTGGGACGAGCACCGGAAGTCCTCGAGCTCAGCCCGTTTCCTTCGCTGCAAGTGCATTTCCAGTGGTTTCTGACACCGGACGAGCGTTCGCCACTCGTTGGAAGCTTCGGCCATCTTTTGGACCGTTTTGGGTCGCACCACAGTTCTCCCTCCAACGAGCTCGCTTCCCGACCTATACCTCCGGAAAATGTGTCAGGGAGCATGCCAGGAGTGTGGGTTGAAGTCCTCGGAGCACGAGACCCGAAGATCGAAAGACTTATGACCAATACGGAGCAAAGGGAAGAAACCGTCGGGGGACCGCTTTTTACCCCAGGACGAGAAAACTCAGTCCGGGGCATTCCCGCTCGCGTTTTCTTGGGACGAGCACCGGAAGTCCTCGAGCTCAGCCCGTTTCCTTCGCTGCAAGTGCATTTCCAGTGGTTTCTGACACCGGACGAGCGTTCGCCACTCGTTGGAAGCTTCGGCCATCTTTTGGACCGTTTTGGGTCGCACCACAGTTCTCCCTCCAACGAGCTCGCTTCCCGACCTATACCTCCGGAAAACGTGTCAGGGAGCATGCCAGGAGTGTGGGTTGAAGTCCTCGGAGCACGAGACCCGAAGATCGAAAGACTTATGACCAATACGGAGCAAAGGGAAGAAACCGTCGGGGGACCGCTTTTTACCCCAGGACGAGAAAACTCAGTCCGGGGCATTCCCGCTCGTGTTTTCTTGGGACGAGCACCGGAAGTCCTCGAGCTCAGCCCGTTTCCTTCGCTGCAAGTGCATTTCCAGTGGTTTCTGACACCGGACGAGCGTTCGCCACTCGTTGGAAGCTTCGGCCATCTTTTGGACCGTTTTGGGTCGCACCACAGTTCTCCCTCCAACGAGCTCGCTTCCCGACCTATACCTCCGGAAAACGTGTCAGGGAGCATGCCAGGAGTGTGGGTTGAAGTCCTCGGAGCACGAGACCCGAAGATCGAAAGACTTATGACCAATACGGAGCAAAGGGAAGAAACCGTCGGGGGACCGCTTTTTAACCCAGGACGAGAAAACGGAGTCCGGGGCATTCCCGCTCGCGTTTTCTTGGGACGAGCACCGGAAGTCCTCGAGCTCAGCCCGTTTCCTTCGCTGCAAGTGCATTTCCAGTGGTTTCTGACACCGGACGAGCGTTCGCCACTCGTTGGAAGCTTCGGCCATCTTTTGGACCGTTTTGGGTCGCACCACAGTTCTCCCTCCAACGAGCTCGCTTCCCGACCTATACCTCCGGAAAACGTGTCAGGGAGCATGCCAGGAGTGTGGGTTGAATTCCTCGGAGCACGAGACCCGAAGATCGAAAGACTTATGACCAATACGGAGCAAAGGGAAGAAACCGTCGGGGGACCGCTTTTTACCCCAGGACGAGAAAACGGAGTCCGGGGCATTCCCGCTCGCATTTTCTTGGGACGAGCACCGGAAGTCCTCGAGCTCAGCCCGTTTCCTTCGCTGCAAGTGCATTTCCAGTGGTTTCTGACACCGGACGAGCGTTCGCCACTCGTTGGAAGCTTCGGCCATCTTTTGGACCGTTTTGGGTCGCACCACAGTTCTCCCTCCAACGAGCTCGCTTCCCGACCTATACCTCCGGAAAACGTGTCAGGGAGCATGCCAGGAGTGTGGGTTGAAGTCCTCGGAGCACGAGACCCGAAGATCGAAAGACTTATGACCAATACGGAGCAAAGGGAAGAAACCGTCGGGGGACCGCTTTTTACCCCAGGACGAGAAAACTCAGTCCGGGGCATTCCCGCTCGTGTTTTCTTGGGACGAGCACCGGAAGTCCTCGAGCTCAGCCCGTTTCCTTCGCTGCAAGTGCATTTCCAGTGGTTTCTGACACCGGACGAGCGTTCGCCACTCGTTGGAAGCTTCGGCCATCTTTTGGACCGTTTTGGGTCGCACCACAGTTCTCCCTCCAACGAGCTCGCTTCCCGACCTATACCTCCGGAAAACGTGTCAGGGAGCATGCCAGGAGTGTGGGTTGAAGTCCTCGGAGCACGAGACCCGAAGATCGAAAGACTTATGACCAATACGGAGCAAAGGGAAGAAACCGTCGGGGGACCGCTTTTTACCCCAGGACGAGAAAACGGAGTCCGGAGCATTCCCGCTCGCGTTTTCTTGGGACGAGCACCGGAAGTCCTCGAGCTCAGCCCGTTTCCTTCGCTGCAAGTGCATTTCCAGTGGTTTCTGACACCGGACGAGCGTTCGCCACTCGTTGGAAGCTTCGGCCATCTTTTGGACTGTTTTGGGTCGCACCACAGTTCTCCCTCCAACGAGCTCGCTTCCCGACCTATACCTCCGGAAAACGTGTCAGGGAGCATGCCAGGAGTGTGGGTTGAATTCCTCGGAGCACGAGACCCGAAGATCGAAAGACTTATGACCAATACGGAGCAAAGGGAAGAAACCGTCGGGGGACCGCTTTTTACCCCAGGACGAGAAAACGGAGTCCGGGGCATTCCCGCTCGCATTTTCTTGGGACGAGCACCGGAAGTCCTCGAGCTCAGCCCGTTTCCTTCGCTGCAAGTGCATTTCCAGTGGTTTCTGACACCGGACGAGCGTTCGCCACTCGTTGGAAGCTTCGGCCATCTTTTGGACCGTTTTGGGTCGCACCACAGTTCTCCCTCCAACGAGCTCGCTTCCCGACCTATACCTCCGGAAAACGTGTCAGGGAGCATGCCAGGAGTGTGGGTTGAAGTCCTCGGAGCACGAGACCCGAAGATCGAAAGACTTATGACCAATACGGAGCAAAGGGAAGAAACCGTCGGGGGACCGCTTTTTACCCCAGGACGAGAAAACTCAGTCCGGGGCATTCCCGCTCGCGTTTTCTTGGGACGAGCACCGGAAGTCCTCGAGCTCAGCCCGTTTCCTTCGCTGCAAGTGCATTTCCAGTGGTTTCTGACACCGGACGAGCGTTCGCCACTCGTTGGAAGCTTCGGCCATCTTTTGGACCGTTTTGGGTCGCACCACAGTTCTCCCTCCAACGAGCTCGCTTCCCGACCTATACGTCCGGAAAACGTGTCAGGGAGCATGCCAGGAGTGTGGGTTGAAGTCCTCGGAGCACGAGACCCGAAGATCGAAAGACTTATGACCAATACGGAGCAAAGGGAAGAAACCGTCGGGGGACCGCTTTTTACCCCAGGACGAGAAAACGGAGTTCGGGGCATTCCCGCTCGCGTTTTCTTGGGACGAGCACCGGATGTCCTCGAGCTCAGCCCGTTTCCTTCGCTGCAAGTGCATTTCCAGTGGTTTCTGATACCGGACGAGCGTTCGCCACTCGTTGGAAGCTTCGGCCATCTTTTGGACCGTTTTAGGTCGCACCACAGTTCTCCCTCCAACGAGCTCGCTTCCCGACCTATACCTCCGGAAAACGTGTCAGGGAGCATGCCAGGAGTGTGGGTCGAAGTCCTCGGAGCACGAGACCCAAAGATCGAAAGACTTATGACCAATACGGAGCAAAGGGAAGAAACCGTCGGGGGACCGCTTTTTACCCCAGGACAAGAAAACTGAGTCCGGGGCATTCCCGCTCGCGTTTTCTTGGGACGAGCACCGGAAGTCCTCGAGCTCAGCCCGTTTCCTTCGCTGCAAGTGCATTTCCAGTGGTTTCTGACACCGGACGAGCGTTCGCCACTCGTTGGAAGCTTCGGCCATCTTTTGGACCGTTTTGGGTCGCACCACAGTTCTCCCTCCAACGAGCTCGCTTCCCGACCTATACCTCCGGAAAACGTGTCAGGGAGCATGCCAGGAGTGTGGGTTGAAGTCCTCGGAGCACGAGACCCGAAGATCGAAAGACTTATGACCAATACGGAGCAAAGAGAAGAAACCGTCGGGGGACCGCTTTTTACCCCAGGACGAGAAAACTGAGTCCGGGGCATTCCCGCTCGCGTTTTCTTGGGACGAGCACCGGAAGTCCTCGAGCTCAGCCCGTTTCCTTCGCTGCAAGTGCATTTCCAGTGGTTTCTGACACCGGACGAGCGTTCGCCACTCGTTGGAAGCTTCGGCCATCTTTTGGACCGTTTTGGGTCGCACCACAGTTCTCCCTCCAACGAGCTCGCTTCCCGACCTATACCTCCGGAAAACGTGTCAGGGAGCATGCTAGGAGTGTGGGTTGAAGTCCTCGGAGCACGAGACCCGAAGATCGAAAGACTTATGACCAATACGGAGCAAAGAGAAGAAACCGTCGGGGGACCGCTTTTTACCCCAGGACGAGAAAACTGAGTCCGGGGCATTCCCGCTCGCGTTTTCTTGGGACGAGCACCGGAAGTCCTCGAGCTCAGCCCGTTTCCTTCGCTGCAAGTGCATTTCCAGTGGTTTCTGACACCGGACGAGCGTTCGCCACTCGTTGGAAGCTTCCGCCATCTTTTGGACCGTTTTGGGTCGCACCACAGTTCTCCCTCCAACGAGCTCGCTTCCCGACCTATACCTCCAAAAAACGTGTCAGGGAGCATGCCAGGAGTGTGGGTTGAAGTCCTCAGAGCACGAGACCCGAAGATCGAAAGACTTATGACCAATACGGAGCAAAGGGAAGAAACCGTCGGGGGACCGCTTTTAACCCCAGGACCAGAAAACTGAGTCCGGGGCATTCCCGCTCGCGTTTTCTTGGGACGAGCACTGGAAGTCCTCGAGCTCAGCTCGTTTCCTTCGCTGCAAGTGCATTTTCAGTGGTTTCTGACACCGGACGAGCGTTCGCCACTCGTTGGAAGCTTCGGCCATCTTTTGGACCGTTTTGGGTCGCACCACAGTTCTCCCTCCAACGAGCTCGCTTCCCGACCTATACCTCCGGAAAACGTGTCAGGGAGCATGCCAGGAGTGTGGGTTGAAGTCCTCGGAGCACGAGACCCGAAGATCGAAAGACTTATGACCAATACGGAGCAAAGGGAAGAAACCGTCGGGGGACCGCTTTTTACCCCAGGACGAGAAAACTGAGTCCGGGGCATTCCCGCTCGCGTTTTCTTGGGACGAGCACCGGAAGTCCTCGAGCTCAGCCCGTTTCCTTCGCTGCAAGTGCATTTCCAGTGGTTTCTGACACCGGACGAGCGTTCGCCACTCGTTGGAAGCTTCCGCCATCTTTTGGACCGTTTTGGGTCGCACCACAGTTCTCCCTCCAACGAGCTCGCTTCCCGACCTATACCTCCGGAAAACGTGTCAGGGAGCATGCCAGGAGTGTGGGTTGAAGTCCTCGGAGCACGAGACCCGAAGATCGAAAGACTTATGACCAATACGGAGCAAAGGGAAGAAACCGTCGGGGGACCGCTTTTTACCCCAGGACGAGAAAACTGAGTCCGGGGCATTCCCGCTCGCGTTTTCTTGGGACGAGCACCGGAAGTCCTCGAGCTCAGCCCGTTTCCTTCGCTGCAATTGCATTTCCAGTGGTTTCTGACACCGGACGAGCGTTCGCCACTCGTTGGAAGCTTCGGCCATCTTTTGGACCGTTTTGGGTCGCACCACAGTTCTCCCTCCAACGAGCTCGCTTCCCGACCTATACCTCCAAAAAACGTGTCAGGGAGCATGCCAGGAGTGTGGGTTGAAGTCCTCGGAGCACGAGACCCGAAGATCGAAAGACTTATGACCAATACGGAGCAAAGGGAAGAAACCGTCGGGGGACCGCTTTTTACCCCAGGACGAGAAAACTGAGTCCGGGGCATTCCCGCTCGCGTTTTCTTGGGACGAGCACCGGAAGTCCTCGAGCTCAGCCCGTTTCCTTCGCTGCAAGTGCATTTCCAGTGGTTTCTGACACCGGACGAGCGTTCGCCACTTGTTGGAAGCTTCGGCCATCTTTTGGACCGTTTTGGGTCGCACCACAGTTCTCCCTCCAACGAGCTCGCTTCCCGACCTATACCTCCGGAAAATGTGTCAGGGAGCATGCCAGGAGTGTGGGTTGAAGTCCTCGGAGCACGAGACCCGAAGATCGAAAGACTTATGACCAATACGGAGCAAAGGGAAGAAACCGTCGGGGGACCGCTTTTTACCCCAGGACGAGAAAACTGAGTCCGGGGCATTCCCGCTCGCGTTTTCTTGGGACGAGCACCGGAAGTCCTCGAGCTCAGCCCGTTTCCTTCGCTGCAAGTGCATTTCCAGTGGTTTCTGACACCGGACGAGCGTTCGCCACTCGTTGGAAGCTTCGGCCATCTTTTGGACCGTTTTGGGTCGCACCACAGTTCTCCCTCCAACGAGCTCGCTTCCCGACCTATACCTCCGGAAAACGTGTCAGGGAGCATGCCAGGAGTGTGGGTTGAAGTCCTCGGAGCACGAGACCCGAAGATCGAAAGACTTATGACCAATACGGAGCAAAGGGAAGAAACCGTCGGGGGACCGCTTTTTACCCCAGGACGAGAAAACTGAGTCCGGGGCATTCCCGCTCGCGTTTTCTTGGGACGAGCACCGGAAGTCCTCGAGCTCAGCCCGTTTCCTTCGCTGCAAGTGCATTTCCAGTGGTTTCTGACACCGGACGAGCGTTCGCCACTCGTTGGAATCTTCGGCCATCTTTTGGACCGTTTTGGGTCGCACCACAGTTCTCCCTCCAACGAGCTCGCTTCCCGACCTATACCTCCGGAAAACGTGTCAGGGAGCATGCCAGGAGTGTGGGTTGAAGTCCTCGGAGCACGAGACCCGAAGATCGAATGACTTATGACCAATACGGAGCAAAGGGAAGAAACCGTCGGGGGACCGCTTTTTACCCCAGGACGAGAAAACTGAGTCCGGGGCATTCCCGCTCGCGTTTTCTTTGGACGAGCACCGGAAGTCCTCGAGCTCAGCCCGTTTCCTTCGCTGCAAGTGCATTTCCAGTGGTTTCTGACACCGGACGAGCGTTCGCCACTCGTTGGAAGCTTCGGCCATCTTTTGGACCGTTTTGGGTCGCACCACAGTTCTCCCTCCAACGAGCTCGCTTCCCGACCTATACCTCCGGAAAACGTGTTAGGGAGCATGCCAGGAGTGTGGGTTGAAGTCCTCGGAGCACGAGACCCGAAGATCGAAAGACTTATGACCAATACGGAGCAAAGGGAAGAAACCGTCGGGGGACCGCTTTTTACCCCAGGACGAGAAAACTGAGTCCGGGGCATTCCCGCTCGCGTTTTCTTGGGACGAGCACCGGAAGTCCTCGAGCTCAGCCCGTTTCCTTCGCTGCAAGTGCATTTCCAGTGGTTTCTGACACCGGACGAGCGTTCGCCACTCGTTGGAAGCTTCGGCCATCTTTTGGACCGTTTTGGGTCGCACCACAGTTCTCCCTCCAACGAGCTCGCTTCCCGACCTATACCTCCGGAAAACGTGTCAGGGAGCATGCCAGGAGTGTGGGTTGAAGTCCTCGGAGCACGAGACCCGAAGATCGAAAGACTTATGACCAATACGGAGCAAAGGGAAGAAAACGTCGAGGGACCGATTTTTACCCCAGGACGAGAAAACTGAGTCCGGGGCATTCCTGCTCGCGTTTTCTTGGGACGAGCACCGGAAGTCCTCGAGCTCAGCCCGTTTCCTTCGCTGCAAGTGCATTTCCAGTGGTTTCTGACACCGGACGAGCGTTCGACACTCGTTGGAAGCTTCGGCCATCTTTTGGACAGTTTTGGGTCGCACCACAGTTCTCCCTCCAACGAGCTCGCTTCCCGACCTATACCTCCGGAAAACGTGTCAGGGAGCATGCCAGGAGTGTGGGTTGAAGTCCTCGGAGCACGAGACCCGAAGATCGAAAGACTTATGACCAATACGGAGCAAAGGGAAGAAACCGTCGGGGGACCGCTTTTTACCCCAGGACGAGAAAACTGAGTCCGGGGCATTCCCGCTCGCGTTTTCTTGGGACGAGCACCGGAAGTCCTCGAGCTCAGCCCGTTTCCTTCGCTGCATGTGCATTTCCAGTGGTTTCTGACACCGGACGAGCGTTCGCCACTCGTTGGAAGCTTCGGCCATCTTTTGGACCGTTTTGGGTCGCACCACAGTTCTCCCTCCAACGAGCTCGCTTCCCGACCTATACCTCCGGAAAACGTGTCAGGGAGCATGCCAGGAGTGTGGGTTGAAGTCCTCGGAGCACGAGACCCGAAGATCGAAAGACTTATGACCAATACGGAGCAAAGGGAAGAAACCGTCGGGGGACCGCTTTTTACCCCAGGACGAGAAAACTGAGTCCGGGGCATTCCCGCTCGCGTTTTCTTGGGACGAGCACTGGAAGTCCTCGAGCTCAGCCCGTTTCCTTCGCTGCAAGTGCATTTCCAGTGGTTTCTGACACCGGACGAGCGTTCGCCACTCGTTGGAATCTTCGGCCATCTTTTGGACCGTTTTGGGTCGCACCACAGTTCTCCCTCCAACGAGCTCGCTTCCCGACCTATACCTCCGGAAAACGTGTCAGGGAGCATGCCAGGAGTGTGGGTTGAAGTCCTCGGAGCACGAGACCCGAAGATCGAATGACTTATGACCAATACGGAGCAAAGGGAAGAAACCGTCGGGGGACCGCTTTTTACCCCAGGACGAGAAAACTGAGTCCGGGGCATTCCCGCTCGCGTTTTCTTTGGACGAGCACCGGAAGTCCTCGAGCTCAGCCCGTTTCCTTCGCTGCAAGTGCATTTCCAGTGGTTTCTGACACCGGACGAGCGTTCGCCACTCGTTGGAAGCTTCGGCCATCTTTTGGACCGTTTTGGGTCGCACCACAGTTCTCCCTCCAACGAGCTCGCTTCCCGACCTATACCTCCGGAAAACGTGTCAGGGAGCATGCCAGGAGTGTGGGTTGAAGTCCTCGGAGCACGAGACCCGAAGATCGAAAGACTTATGACCAATACGGAGCAAAGGGAAGAAACCGTCGGGGGACCGCTTTTTACCCCAGGACGAGAAAACTGAGTCCGGGGCATTCCCGCTCGCATTTTCTTGGGACGAGCACCGGAAGTCCTCGAGCTCAGCCCGTTTCCTTCGCTGCAAGTGCATTTCCAGTGGTTTCTGACACCGGACGAGCGTTCGCCACTCGTTGGAAGCTTCGGCCATCTTTTGGACCGTTTTGGGTCGCACCACAGTTCTCCCTCCAACGAGCTCGCTTCCCGACCTATACCTCCGGAAAACGTGTCAGGGAGCATGCCAGGAGTGTGGGTTGAAGTCCTCGGAGCACGAGACCCGAAGATCGAAAGACTTATGACCAATACGGAGCAAAGGGAAGAAAACGTCGAGGGACCGCTTTTTACCCCAGGACGAGAAAACTGAGTCCGGGGCATTCCCGCTCGCGTTTTCTTGGGACGAGCACCGGAAGTCCTCGAGCGCAGCCCGTTTCCTTCGCTGCAAGTGCATTTCCAGTGGTTTCTGACACCGGACGAGCGTTCGCCACTCGTTGGAAGCTTCGGCCATCTTTTGGACCGTTTTGGGTCGCAGCACAGTTCTCCCTCCAACGAGCTCGCTTCCCGACCTATACCTCCGGAAAACGTGTCAGGGAGCATGCCAGGAGTGTGGGTTGAAGTCCTCGGAGCACGAGACCCGAAGATCGAAAGACTTATGACCAATACGGAGCAAAGGGAAGAAACCGTCGGGGGACCGCTTTTTACCCCAGGACGAGAAAACTGAGTCCGGGGCATTCCCGCTCGCGTTTTCTTCGGACGAGCACTGGAAGTCCTCGAGCTCAGCCCGTTTCCTTCGCTGCAAGTGCATTTCCAGTGGTTTCTGACACCGGACGAGCGCTCGCCACTCGTTGGAATCTTCAGCCATCTTTTGGACCGTTTTGGGTCGCACCACAGTTCTCCCTCCAACGAGCTCGCTTCCCGACCTATACCTCCGGAAAACGTGTCAGGGAGCATGCCAGGAGTGTGGGTTGAAGTCCTCGGAGCACGAGACCCGAAGATCGAATGACTTATGACCAATACGGAGCAAAGGGAAGAAACCGTCGGGGGACCGCTTTTTACCCCAGGACGAGAAAACTGAGTCCGGGGCATTCCCGCTCGCGTTTTCTTTGGACGAGCACCGAAAGTCCTCGAGCTCAGCCCGTTTCCTTCGCTGCAAGTGCATTTCCAGTGGTTTCTGACACCGGACGAGCGTTCGCCACTCGTTGGAAGCTTCGGCCATCTTTTGGACCGTTTTGGGTCGCACCACAGTTCTCCCTCCAACGCGCTCGCTTCCCGACCTATACCTCCGGAAAACGTGTCAGGGAGCATGCCAGGAGTGTGGGTTGAAGTCCTCGGAGCACGAGACCCGAAGATCGAAAGACTTATGACCAATACGGAGCAAAGGGAAGAAACCGTCGGGGGACCGCTTTTTACCCCAGGACGAGAAAACTGAGTCCGGGGCATTCCCGCTCGCGTTTTCTTGGGACGAGCACCGGAAGTCCTCGAGCTCAGCCCGTTTCCTTCGCTGCAAGTGCATTTCCAGTGGTTTCTGACACCGGACGAGCGTTTGCCACTCGTTGGAAGCTTCGGCCATCTTTTGGACCGTTTTGGGTCGCACCACAGTTCTCCCTCCAACGAGCTCGCTTCCCGACCTATACTTCCGGAAAACGTGTCAGGGAGCATGCCAGGAGTGTGGGTTGAAGTCCTCGGAGCACGAGACCCGAAGATCGAAAGACTTATGACCAATACGGAGCAAAGGGAAGAAACCGTCGGGGGACCCCTTTTTACCCCAGGACGAGAAAACTGAGTCCGGGGCATTCCCGCTCGCGTTTTCTTGGGACGAGCACCAGAAGTCCTCGAGCTCAGCCCGTTTCCTTCGCTGCAAGTGCATTTCCAGTGGTTTCTGACACCGGACGAGCGTTCGACACTCGTTGGAAGCTTCGGCCATCTTTTGGACCGTTTTGGGTCGCACCACAGTTCTCCCTCCAACGAGCTCGCTTCCCGACCTATACCTCCGGAAAACGTGTCAGGGAGCATGCCAGGAGTGTGGGTTGAAGTCCTCGGAGCACGAGACCCGAAGATCGAAAGACTTATGACCAATACGGAGCAAAGGGAAGAAACCGTCGGGGGACCGCTTTTTACCCCAGGACGAGAAAACTGAGTCCGGGGCATTCCCGCTCACGTTTTCTTTGGACGAGCACCGGAAGTCCTCGAGCTCAGCCCGTTTCCTTCGCTGCAAGTGCATTTCCAGTGGTTTCTGACACCGGACGAGCGTTCGCCACTCGTTGGAAGCTTCGGCCATCTTTTGGACCGTTTTGGGTCGCACCACAGTTCTCCCTCCAACGAGCTCGCTTCCCGACCTATACCTCCGGAAAACGTGTCAGGGAGCATGCCAGGAGTGTGGGTTGAAGTCCTCGGAGCACGAGACCCGAAGATCGAAAGACTTATGACCAATACGGAGCAAAGGGAAGAAACCGTCGGGGGACCGCTTTTTACCCCAGGACGAGAAAACTGAGTCCGGGGCATTCCCGCTCGCGTTTTCTTGGGACGAGCACCGGAAGTCCTCGAGCTCAGCCCGTTTCCTTCGCTGCAAGTTCATTTCCAGTGGTTTCTGACACCGGACGAGCGTTCGCCACTCGTTGGAAGCTTCGGCCATCTTTTGGACCGTTTTGGGTCGCACCACAGTTCTCCCTCCAACGAGCTCGCTTCCCGACCTATACCTCCAGAAAACGTGTCAGGGAGCATGCCAGGAGTGTGGGTTGAAGTCCTCGGAGCACGAGACCCGAAGATCGAAAGACTTATGACCAATACGGAGCAAAGGGAAGAAACCGTCGGGGGACCGCTTTTTACCCCAGGACGAGAAAACTGAGTCCGGGGCATTCCCGCTCGCGTTTTCTTGGGACGAGCACCGGAAGTCCTCGAGCTCAGCCCGTTTCCTTCGCTGCAAGTGCATTTCCAGTGGTTTCTGACACCGGACGAGCGTTCGCCACTCGTTGGAAGCTTCGGCCATCTTTTGGACCGTTTTGGGTCGCACCACAGTTCTCCCTCCAACGAGCTCGCTTCCCGACCTATACCTCCGGAAAACGTGTCAGGGAGCATGCCAGGAGTGTGGGTTGAAGTCCTCGGAGCACGAGACCCGAAGATCGAAAGACTTATGACCAATACGGAGCAAAGGGAAGAAACCGTCGGGGGACCGCTTTTTACCCCAGGACGAGAAAACTGAGTCCGGGGCATTCCCGCTCGCGTTTTCTTGGGACGAGCACCGGAAGTCCTCGAGCTCAGCCCGTTTCCTTCGTTGCAAGTGCATTTCCAGTGGTTTCTGACACAGGACGAGCGTTTGCCACTCGTTGGAAGCTTCGGCCATCTTTTGGACCGTTTTGGGTCGCACCACAGTTCTCCCTCCAACGAGCTCGCTTCCCGACCTATACTTCCGGAAAACGTGTCAGGGAGCATGCCAGGAGTGTGGGTTAAAGTCCTCGGAGCACGAGACCCGAAGATCGAAAGACTTATGACCAATACGGAGCAAAGGGAAGAAACCGTCGGGGGACCGCTTTTTACCCCAGGACGAGAAAACTGAGTCCGGGGCATTCCCGCTCGCGTTTTCTTGGGACGAGCACCAGAAGTCCTCGAGCTCAGCCCGTTTCCTTCGCTGCAAGTGCATTTCCAGTGGTTTCTGACACCGGACGAGCGTTCGACACTCGTTGGAAGCTTCGGCCATCTTTTGGACCGTTTTGGGTCGCACCACAGTTCTCCCTCCAACGAGCTCGCTTCCCGACCTATACCTCCGGAAAACGTGTCAGGGAGCATGCCAGGAGTGTGGGTTGAAGTCCTCGGAGCACGAGACCCGAAGATCGAAAAACTTATGACCAATACGGAGCAAAGGGAAGAAACCGTCGGGGGACCGCTTTTTACCCCAGGACGAGAAAACTGAGTCCGGGGCATTCCCGCTCGCGTTTTCTTGGGACGAGCACCGGAAGTCCTCGAGCTCAGCCCGTTTCCTTCGCTGCAAGTGCATTTCCAGTGGTTTCTGACACCGGACGAGCGTTCGCCACTCGTTGGAAGCTTCGGCCATCTTTTGGACCGTTTTGGGTCGCACCACAGTTCTCCCTCCAACGAGCTCGCTTCCCGACCTATACCTCCGGAAAACGTGTCAGGGAGCATGCCAGGAGTGTGGGTTGAAGTCCTCGGAGCACGAGACCCGAAGATCGAAAGACTTATGACCAATACGGAGCAAAGGGAAGAAACCGTCGGGGGACCGCTTTTTACCCCAGGACGAGAAAACTGAGTCCGGGGCATTCCCGCTCGCGTTTTCTTGGGACGAGCACCGGAAGTCCTCGAGCTCAGCCCGTTTCCTTCGCTGCAAGTGCATTTCCAGTGGTTTCTGACACCGGACGAGCGTTCGCCACTCGTTGGAAGCTTCGGCCATCTTTTGGACCGTTTTGGGTCGCACCACAGTTCTCCCTCCAACGAGCTCGCTTCCCGACCTATACCTCCGGAAAACGTGTCAGGGAGCATGCCAGGAGTGTGGGTTGAAGTCCTCGGAGCACGAGACCCGAAGATCGAAAGACTTATGACCAATACGGAGCAAAGGGAAGAAGCCGTCGGGGGACCGCTTTTTACCCCAGGACGAGAAAACTGAGTCCGGGGCATTCCCGCTCGCGTTTTCTTGGGACGAGCACCAGAAGTCCTCGAGCTCAGCCCGTTTCCTTCGCTGCAAGTGCATTTCCAGTGGTTTTTGACACCGGACGAGCGTTCGCCACTCGTTGGAAGCTTCGGCCATCTTTTGGACCGTTTTGGGTCGCACCACAGTTCTCCCTCCAACGAGCTCGCTTCCCGACCTATACCTCTGGAAAACGTGTCAGGGAGCATGCCAGGAGTGTGGGTTGAAGTCCTCGGAGCACGAGACCCGAAGATCGAAAGACTTATGATCAATACGGAGCAAAGGGAAGAAACCGTCGGGGGACCGCCTTTTACCCCAGGACGAGAAAACTGAGTCCGGGGCATTCCCGCTCGCGTTTTCTTGGGACGAGCACCGGAAGTCCTCGAGCTCAGCCCGTTTCCTTCGCTGGAAGTGCATTTCCAGTGGTTTCTGACACCGGACGAGCGTTCGCCACTCGTTGGAAGCTTCGGCCATCTTTTGGACCGTTTTGGGTCGCACCACAGTTCTCCCTCCAACGAGCTCGCTTCCCGACCTATACCTCCGGAAAACGTGTCAGGGAGCATACCAGGAGTGTGGGTTGAAGTCCTCGGAGCCTGAGACCCAAAGATCGAAAGACTTATGACCAATACGGAGCAAAGGGAAGAAACCGTCGGGGGACCGCTTTTTACCCCAGGACGAGAAAACTGAGTCCGGGGCATTCCTGCTCGCGTTTTCTTGGGACGAGCACCGGAAGTCCTCGAGCTCAGCCCGTTTCCTTCGCTGCAAGTGCATTTCCAGTGGTTTCTGACACCGGACGAGCGTTCGCCACTCGTTGGAAGCTTCGGCCATCTTTTGGACCGTTTTGGGTCGCACCACAGTTCTCCCTCCAACGAGCTCGCTTCCCGACCTATACCTCCGAAAAACGTGTCAGGGAGCATGCCAGGAGTGTGGGTTGAATTCCTCGGAGCACGAGACCCGAAGATCGAAAGACTTATGACCAATACGGAGCAAAGGGAAGAAACCGTCGGGGGACCGCTTTTTACCCCAGGACGAGAAAACTGAGTCCGGGGCATTCCCGCTCGCGTTTTCTTGGGACGAGCACCGGAAGTCCTCGAGCTCAGCCCGTTTCCTTCGCTGCAAGTGCATTTCCAGTTGTTTCTGACACCGGACGAGCGTTCGCCACTCGTTGGAAGCTTCGGCCATCTTTTGGACCGTTTTGGGTCGCACCACAGTTCTCCCTCCAACGAGCTCGCTTCCCGACCTATACCTCCGGAAAACGTGTCAGGGAGCATGCCAGGAGTGTGGGTTGAAGTCCTCGGAGCACGAGACCCGAAGATCGAAAGACTTATGACCAATACGGAGCAAAGGGAAGAAACCGTCGGGGGACCGCTTTTTACCCCAGGACGAGAAAACTGAGTCCGGGGCATTCCCGCTCGCGTTTTCTTGGGACGAGCACCGGAAGTCCTCGAGCTCAGCCCGTTTCCTTCGCTGCAAGTGCATTTCCAGTGGTTTCTGACACCGGACGAGCGTTCGCCACTCGTTGGAAGCTTCGGCCATCTTTTGGACCGTTTTGGGTCGCACCACAGTTCTCCCTCCAACGAGCTCGCTTCCCGACCTATACCTCCGGAAAACGTGTCAGGGAGCATGCCAGGAGTGTGGGTTGAAGTCCTCGGAGCACGAGACCCGAAGATCGAAAGACTTATGACCAATACGGAGCAAAGGGAAGAAACCGTCGGGGGACCGCTTTTTACCCCAGGACGAGAAAACTGAGTCCGGGGCATTCCCGCTCGCGTTTTCTTGGGACGAGCACCGGAAGTCCTCGAGCTCAGCCCGTTTCCTTCGCTGCAAGTGCATTTCCAGTTGTTTCTGACTACGGACGAGCGTTCGCCACTCGTTGGAAGCTTCGGCCATCTTTTGGACCGTTTTGGGTCGCACCACAGTTCTCCCTCCAACGAGCTCGCTTCCCGACCTATACCTCCGGAAAACGTGTCAGGGAGCATGCCAGGAGTGTGGGTTGAAGTCCTCGGAGCACGAGACCCGAAGATCGAAAGACTTATGACCAATACGGAGCAAAGGGAAGAAACCGTCGGGGGACCGCTTTTTACCCCAGGACGAGAAAACTGAGTCCGAGGCATTCCCGCTCGCGTTTTCTTGGGACGAGCACCGGAAGTCCTCGAGCTCAGCCCGTTTCCTTCGCTGCAAGTGCATTTCCAGTGGTTTCTGACACCGGACGAGCGTTCGCCACTCGTTGGAAGCTTCGGCCATCTTTTGGACCGTTTTGGATCGCACCACAGTTCTCCCTCCAACGAGCTCGCTTCCCGACCTATACCTCCGGAAAACGTGTCAGGGAGCATGCCAGGAGTGTGGGTTGAAGTCCTCGGAGCACGAGACCCGAAGATCGAAAGACTTATGACCAATACGGAGCAAAGGGAAGAAACCGTCGGGGGACCGCTTTTTACCCCAGGACGAGAAAACTGAGTCCGGGGCATTCCTGCTCGCGTTTTCTTGGGACGAGCACCGGAAGTCCTCGAGCTCAGCCCGTTTCCTTCGCTGCAAGTGCATTTCCAGTTGTTTCTGACACCGGACGAGCGTTCGCCACTCGTTGGAAGCTTCGGCCATCTTTTGGACCGTTTTGGGTCGCACCACATTTCTCCCTCCAACGAGCTCGCTTCCCGACCTATACCTCCGGAAAACGTGTCAGGGAGCATGCCAGGAGTGTGGGTTGAAGTCCTCGAAGCACGAGACCCGAAGATCGAAAGACTTATGACCAATACGGAGCAAAGGGAAGAAACCGTCGGGGGACCGCTTTTTACCCCAGGACGAGAAAACTGAGTCCGGGGCATTCCCGCTCGCGTTTTCTTGGGACGAGCACCGGAAGTCCTCGAGCTCAGCCCGTTTCCTTCGCTGCAAGTGCATTTCCAGTGGTTTCTGACACCGGACGAGCGTTCGCCACTCGTTGGAAGCTTCGGCCATCTTTTGGACCGTTTTGGGTCGCACCACAGTTCTCCCTCCAACGAGCTCGCTTCCCGACCTATACCTCCGGAAAACGTGTCAGGGAGCATGCCAGGAGTGTGGGTTGAAGTCCTCGGAGCACGAGACCCGAAGATCGAAAGACTTATGACCAATACGGAGCAAAGGGAAGAAACCGTCGGGGGACCGCTTTTTACCCCAGGACGAGAAAACTGAGTCCGGGGCATTCCCGCTCGCGTTTTCTTGGGACGAGCACCGGAAGTCCTCGAGCTCAGCCCGTTTCTTTCGCTGCAAGTGCATTTCCAGTTGTTTCTGACACCGGACGAGCGTTCGCCACTCGTTGGAAGCTTCGGCCATCTTTTGGACCGTTTTGGGTCGCACCACAGTTCTCCCTCCAACGAGCTCGCTTCCCGACCTATACCTCCGGAAAACGTGTCAGGGAGCATGCCAGGAGTGTGGGTTGAAGTCCTCGGAGCACGAGACCCGAAGATCGAAAGACTTATGACCAATACGGAGCAAAGGGAAGAAACCGTCGGGGGACCGCTTTTTACCCCAGGACGAGAAAACTGAGTCCGGGGCATTCCCGCTCGCGTTTTCTTGGGACGAGCACCGGAAGTCCTCGAGCTCAGCCCGTTTCCTTCGCTGCAAGTGCATTTCCAGTTGTTTCTGACACCGGACGAGCGTTCGCCACTCGTTGGAAGCTTCGGCCATCTTTTGGACCGTTTTGGGTCGCACCACAGTTCTCCCTCCAACGAGCTCGCTTCCCGACCTATACCTCCGGAAAACGTGTCAGGGAGCATGCCAGGAGTGTGGGTTGAAGTCCTCGGAGCACGAGACCCGAAGATCGAAAGACTTATGACCAATACGGAGCAAAGGGAAGAAACCGTCGGGGGACCGCTTTTTACCCCAGGACGAGAAAACTGAGTCCGGGGCATTCCCGCTCGCGTTTTCTTGGGACGAACACCGGAAGTCCTCGAGCTCAGCCCGTTTCCTTCGCTGCAAGTGCATTTCCAGTTGTTTCTGACACCGGACGAGCGTTCGCCACTCGTTGGAAGCTTCGGCCATCTTTTGGACCGTTTTGGGTCGCACCACAGTTCTCCCTCCAACGAGCTCGCTTCCCGACCTATACCTCCGGAAAACGTGTCAGGGAGCATGCCAGGAGTGTGGGTTGAAGTCCTCGGAGCACGAGACCCGAAGATCGAAAGACTTATGACCAATACGGAGCAAAGGGAAGAAACCGTCGGGGGACCGCTTTTTACCCCAGGACGAGAAAACTGAGTCCGGGGCATTCCCGCTCGCGTTTTCTTGGGACGAGCACCGGAAGTCCTCGAGCTCAGCCCGTTTCCTTCGCTGCAAGTGAATTTCCAGTGGTTTCTGACACCGGACGAGCGTTCGCCACTCGTTGGAAGCTTCGGCCATCTTTTGGACCGTTTTGGGTCGCACCACAGTTCTCCCTCCAACGAGCTCGCTTCCCGACCTATACCTCCGGAAAACGTGTCAGGGAGCATGCCAGAAGTGTGGGTTGAAGTCCTCGGAGCACGAGACCCGAAGATCGAAAGACTTATGACCAATACGGAGCAAAGGGAAGAAACCGTCGGGGGACCGCTTTTTACCCCAGGACGAGAAAACTGAGTCCGGGGCATTCCCGCTCGCGTTTTCTTGGGACGAGCACCGGAAGTCCTCGAGCTCAGCCCGTTTCCTTCGCTGCAAGTGCATTTCCAGTGGTTTCTGACACCGGACGAGCGTTCGCCACTCGTTGGAAGCTTCGGCCATCTTTTGGACCGTTTTGGGTCGCACCACAGTTCTCCCTCCAACGAGCTCGCTTCCCGACCTATACCTCCGGAAAACGTGTCAGGGAGCATGCCAGGAGTGTGGGTTGAAGTCCTCGGAGCACGAGACCCGAAGATCGAAAGACTTATGACCAATACGGAGCAAAGGGAAGAAACCGTCGGGGGACCGCTTTTTACCCCAGGACGAGAAAACTGAGTCCGGGGCATTCCCGCTCGCGTTTTCTTGGGACGAGCACCGGAAGTCCTCGAGCTCAGCCCGTTTCCTTCGCTGCAAGTGAATTTCCAGTGGTTTCTGACACCGGACGAGCGTTCGCCACTCGTTGGAAGCTTCGGCCATCTTTTGGACCGTTTTGGGTCGCACCACAGTTCTCCCTCCAACGAGCTCGCTTCCCGACCTATACCTCCGGAAAACGTGTCAGGGAGCATGCCAGGAGTGTGGGTTGAAGTCCTCGGAGCACGAGACCCGAAGATCGAAAGACTTATGACCAATACGGAGCAAAGGGAAGAAACCGTCGGGGGACCGCTTTTTACCCCAGGACGAGAAAACTGAGTCCGGGGCATTCCCGCTCGCGTTTTCTTGGGACGAGCACCGGAAGTCCTCGAGCTCAGCCCGTTTCCTTCGCTGCAAGTGCATTTCCAGTGGTTTCTGACACCGGACGAGCGTTCGCCACTCGTTGGAAGCTTCGGCCATCTTTTGGACCGTTTTGGGTCGCACCACAGTTCTCCCTCCAACGAGCTCGCTTCCCGACCTATACCTCCGGAAAACGTGTCAGGGAGCATGCCAGGAGTGTGGGTTGGAGTCCTCGGAGCACGAGACCCGAAGATCGAAAGACTTATGACCAATACGGAGCAAAGGGAAGAAACCGTCGGGGGACCGCTTTTTACCCCAGGACGAGAAAACTGAGTCCGGGGCATTCCCGCTCGCGTTTTCTTGGGACGAGCACCGGAAGTCCTCGAGCTCAGCCCGTTTCCTTCGCTGCAAGTGCATTTCCAGTGGTTCCTGACACCGGACGAGCGTTCGCCACTCGTTGGAAGCTTCGGCCATCTTTTGGACCGTTTTGGGTCGCACCACAGTTCTCCCTCCAACGAGCTCGCTTCCCGACCTATACCTCCGGAAAACGTGTCAGGGAGCATGCCAGGAGTGTGGGTTGGAGTCCTCGGAGCACGAGACCCGAAGATCGAAAGACTTATGACCAATACGGAGCAAAGGGAAAAAACCGTCGGGGGACCGCTTTTTACCCCAGGACGAGAAAACTGAGTCCGGGGCATTCCCGCTCGCGTTTTCTTGGGACGAGCACCGGAAGTCCTCGAGCTCAGCCCGTTTCCTTCGCTGCAAGTGCATTTCCAGTGGTTTCTGACACCGGACGAGCGTTCGCCACTCGTTGGAAGCTTCGGCCATCTTTTGGACCGTTTTGGGTCGCACCACAGTTCTCCCTCCAACGAGCTCGCTTCCCGACCTATACCTCCGGAAAACGTGTCAGGGAGCATGCCAGGAGTGTGGGTTGGAGTCCTTGGAGTACGAGACCCGAAGATCGAAAGACTTATGACCAATACGGAGCAAAGGGAAGAAACCGTCGGGGGACCGCTTTTTACCCCAGGACGAGAAAACTGAGTCCGGGGCATTCCCGCTCGCGTTTTCTTGGGACGAGCACCGGAAGTCCTCGAGCTCAGCCCGTTTCCTTCGCTGCAAGTGCATTTCCAGTGGTTCCTGACACCGGACGAGCGTTCGCCACTCGTTGGAAGCTTCGGCCATCTTTTGGACCGTTTTGGGTCGCACCACAGTTCTCCCTCCAACGAGCTCGCTTCCCGACCTATACCTCCGGAAAACGTGTCAGGGAGCATGCCAGGAGTGTGGGTTGGAGTCCTCGGAGCACGAGACCCGAAGATCGAAAGACTTATGACCAATACGGAGCAAAGGGAAGAAACCGTCGGGGGACCGCTTTTTACCCCAGGACGAGAAAACTGAGTCCGGGGCATTCCCGCTCGCGTTTTCTTGGGACAAGCACCGGAAGTCCTCGAGCTCAGCCCGTTTCCTTCGCTGCAAGTGCATTTCCAGTGGTTTCTGACACCGGACGAGCGTTCGCCACTCGTTGGAAGCTTCGGCCATCTTTTGGACCGTTTTGGGTCGCACCACAGTTCTCCCTCCAACGAGCTCGCTTCCCGACCTATACCTCCGGAAAACGTGTCAGGGAGCATGCCAGGAGTGTGGGTTGAAGTCCTCGGAGCACGAGACCCGAAGATCGAAAGACTTATGACCAATACGGAGCAAAGGGAAGAAACCGTCGGGGGACCGCTTTTTACCCCAGGACGAGAAAACTGAGTCCGGGGCATTCCCGCTCGCGTTTTCTTGGGACGAGCACCGGAAGTCCTCGAGCTCAGCCCGTTTCCTTCGCTGCAAGTGCATTTCCAGTGGTTTCTGACACCGGACGAGCGTTCGCCACTCGTTGGAAGCTTCGGCCATCTTTTGGACCGTTTTGGGTCGCACCACAGTTCTCCCTCCAACGAGCTCGCTTCCCGACCTATACCTCCGGAAAACGTGTCAGGGAGCATGCCAGGAGTGTGGGTTGAAGTCCTCGGAGCACGAGACCCGAAGATCGAAAGACTTATGACCAATACGGAGCAAAGGGAAGAAACCGTCGGGGGACCGCTTTTTACCCCAGGACGAGAAAACTGAGTCCGGGGCATTCCCGCTCGCGTTTTCTTGGGACGAGCACCGGAAGTCCTCGAGCTCAGCCCGTTTCCTTCGCTGCAAGTGCATTTCCAGTGGTTTCTGACACCGGACGAGCGTTCGCCACTCGTTGGAAGCTTCGGCCATCTTTTGGACCGTTTTGGGTCGCACCACAGTTCTCCCTCCAACGAGCTCGCTTCCCGACCTATACCTCCGGAAAACGTGTCAGGGAGCATGCCAGGAGTGTGGGTTGAAGTCCTCGGAGCACGAGACCCGAAGATCGAAAGACTTATGACCAATACGGAGCAAAGGGAAGAAACCGTCGGGGGACCGCTTTTTACCCCAGGACGAGAAAACTGAGTCCGGGGCATTCCCGCTCGCGTTTTCTTGGGACGAGCACCGGAAGTCCTCGAGCTCAGCCCGTTTCCTTCGCTGCAAGTGCATTTCCAGTGGTTTCTGACACCGGACGAGCGTTCGCCACTCGTTGGAAGCTTCGGCCATCTTTTGGACCGTTGTGGGTCGCACCACAGTTCTCCCTCCAACGAGCTCGCTTCCCGACCTATACCTCCGGAAAACGTGTCAGGGAGCATGCCAGGAGTGTGGGTTGAAGTCCTCGGAGCACGAGACCCGAAGATCGAAAGACTTATGACCAATACGGAGCAAAGGGAAGAAACCGTCGGGGGACCGCTTTTTACCCCAGGACGAGAAAACTGAGTCCGGGGCATTCCCGCTCGCGTTTTCTTGGGACGAGCACCGGAAGTCCTCGAGCTCAGCCCGTTTCCTTCGCTGCAAGTGCATTTCCAGTGGTTTCTGACACCGGACGAGCGTTCGCCACTCGTTGGAAGCTTCGGCCATCTTTTGGACCGTTTTGGGTCGCACCACAGTTCTCCCTCCAACGAGCTCGCTTCCCGACCTATACCTCCGGAAAACGTGTCAGGAAGCATGCCAGGAGTGTGGGTTGGAGTCCTCGGAGCACGAGACCCGAAGATCGAAAGACTTATGACCAATACGGAGCAAAGGGAAGAAACCGTCGGGGGACCGCTTTTTACCCCAGGACGAGAAAACTGAGTCCGGGGCATTCCCGCTCGCGTTTTCTTGGGACGAGCACCGGAAGTCCTCGAGCTCAGCCCGTTTCCTTCGCTGCAAGTGCATTTCCAGTGGTTTCTGACACCGGACGAGCGTTCGCCACTCGTTGGAAGCTTCGGCCATCTTTTGGACCGTTTTGGGTCGCACCACAGTTCTCCCTCCAACGAGCTCGCTTCCCGACCTATACCTCCGGAAAACGTGTCAGGAAGCATGCCAGGAGTGTGGGTTGGAGTCCTCGGAGCACGAGACCCGAAGATCGAAAGACTTATGACCAATACGGAGCAAAGGGAAGAAACCGTCGGGGGACCGCTTTTTACCCCAGGACGAGAAAACTGAGTCCGGGGCATTCCCGCTCGCGTTTTCTTGGGACGAGCACCGGAAGTCCTCGAGCTCAGCCCGTTTCCTTCGCTGCAAGTGCATTTCCAGTGGTTTCTGACACCGGACGAGCGTTCGCCACTCGTTGGAAGCTTCGGCCATCTTTTGGACCGTTTTGGGTCGCACCACAGTTCTCCCTCCAACGAGCTCGCTTCCCGACCTATACCTCCGGAAAACGTGTCAGGGAGCATGCCAGGAGTGTGGGTTGAAGTCCTCGGAGCACGAGACCCGAAGATCGAAAGACTTATGACCAATACGGAGCAAAGGGAAGAAACCGTCGGGGGACCGCTTTTTACCCCAGGACGAGAAAACTGAGTCCGGGGCATTCCCGCTCGCGTTTTCTTGGGACGAGCACCGGAAGTCCTCGAGCTCAGCCCGTTTCCTTCGCTGCAAGTGCATTTCCAGTGGTTTCTGACACCGGACGAGCGTTCGCCACTCGTTGGAAGCTTCGGCCATCTTTTGGACCGTTTTGGGTCGCACCACAGTTCTCCCTCCAACGAGCTCGCTTCCCGACCTATACCTCCGGAAAACGTGTCAGGGAGCATGCCAGGAGTGTGGGTTGGAGTCCTCGGAGCACGAGACCCGAAGATCGAAAGACTTATGACCAATACGGAGCAAAGGGAAGAAACCGTCGGGGGACCGCTTTTTACCCCAGGACGAGAAAACTGAGTCCGGGGCATTCCCGCTCGCGTTTTCTTGGGACGAGCACCGGAAGTCCTCGAGCTCAGCCCGTTTCCTTCGCTGCAAGTGCATTTCCAGTGGTTTCTGACACCGGACGAGCGTTCGCCACTCGTTGGAAGCTTCGGCCATCTTTTGGACCGTTTTGGGTCGCACCACAGTTCTCCCTCCAACGAGCTCGCTTCCCGACCTATACCTCCGGAAAACGTGTCAGGGAGCATGCCAGGAGTGTGGGTTGAAGTCCTCGGAGCACGAGACCCGAAGATCGAAAGACTTATGACCAATACGGAGCAAAGGGAAGAAACCGTCGGGGGACCGCTTTTTACCCCAGGACGAGAAAACTGAGTCCGGGGCATTCCCGCTCGCGTTTTCTTGGGACGAGCACCGGAAGTCCTCGAGCTCAGCCCGTTTCCTTCGCTGCAAGTGCATTTCCAGTGGTTCCTGACACCGGACGAGCGTTCGCCACTCGTTGGAAGCTTCGGCCATCTTTTGGACCGTTTTGGGTCGCACCACAGTTCTCCCTCCAACGAGCTCGCTTCCCGACCTATACCTCCGGAAAACGTGTCAGGGAGCATGCCAGGAGTGTGGGTTGGAGTCCTCGGAGCACGAGACCCGAAGATCGAAAGACTTATGACCAATACGGAGCAAAGGGAAAAAACCGTCGGGGGACCGCTTTTTACCCCAGGACGAGAAAACTGAGTCCGGGGCATTCCCGCTCGCGTTTTCTTGGGACGAGCACCGGAAGTCCTCGAGCTCAGCCCGTTTCCTTCGCTGCAAGTGCATTTCCAGTGGTTTCTGACACCGGACGAGCGTTCGCCACTCGTTGGAAGCTTCGGCCATCTTTTGGACCGTTTTGGGTCGCACCACAGTTCTCCCTCCAACGAGCTCGCTTCCCGACCTATACCTCCGGAAAACGTGTCAGGGAGCATGCCAGGAGTGTGGGTTGGAGTCCTTGGAGTACGAGACCCGAAGATCGAAAGACTTATGACCAATACGGAGCAAAGGGAAGAAACCGTCGGGGGACCGCTTTTTACCCCAGGACGAGAAAACTGAGTCCGGGGCATTCCCGCTCGCGTTTTCTTGGGACGAGCACCGGAAGTCCTCGAGCTCAGCCCGTTTCCTTCGCTGCAAGTGCATTTCCAGTGGTTCCTGACACCGGACGAGCGTTCGCCACTCGTTGGAAGCTTCGGCCATCTTTTGGACCGTTTTGGGTCGCACCACAGTTCTCCCTCCAACGAGCTCGCTTCCCGACCTATACCTCCGGAAAACGTGTCAGGGAGCATGCCAGGAGTGTGGGTTGGAGTCCTCGGAGCACGAGACCCGAAGATCGAAAGACTTATGACCAATACGGAGCAAAGGGAAGAAACCGTCGGGGGACCGCTTTTTACCCCAGGACGAGAAAACTGAGTCCGGGGCATTCCCGCTCGCGTTTTCTTGGGACAAGCACCGGAAGTCCTCGAGCTCAGCCCGTTTCCTTCGCTGCAAGTGCATTTCCAGTGGTTTCTGACACCGGACGAGCGTTCGCCACTCGTTGGAAGCTTCGGCCATCTTTTGGACCGTTTTGGGTCGCACCACAGTTCTCCCTCCAACGAGCTCGCTTCCCGACCTATACCTCCGGAAAACGTGTCAGGGAGCATGCCAGGAGTGTGGGTTGAAGTCCTCGGAGCACGAGACCCGAAGATCGAAAGACTTATGACCAATACGGAGCAAAGGGAAGAAACCGTCGGGGGACCGCTTTTTACCCCAGGACGAGAAAACTGAGTCCGGGGCATTCCCGCTCGCGTTTTCTTGGGACGAGCACCGGAAGTCCTCGAGCTCAGCCCGTTTCCTTCGCTGCAAGTGCATTTCCAGTGGTTTCTGACACCGGACGAGCGTTCGCCACTCGTTGGAAGCTTCGGCCATCTTTTGGACCGTTTTGGGTCGCACCACAGTTCTCCCTCCAACGAGCTCGCTTCCCGACCTATACCTCCGGAAAACGTGTCAGGGAGCATGCCAGGAGTGTGGGTTGAAGTCCTCGGAGCACGAGACCCGAAGATCGAAAGACTTATGACCAATACGGAGCAAAGGGAAGAAACCGTCGGGGGACCGCTTTTTACCCCAGGACGAGAAAACTGAGTCCGGGGCATTCCCGCTCGCGTTTTCTTGGGACGAGCACCGGAAGTCCTCGAGCTCAGCCCGTTTCCTTCGCTGCAAGTGCATTTCCAGTGGTTTCTGACACCGGACGAGCGTTCGCCACTCGTTGGAAGCTTCGGCCATCTTTTGGACCGTTTTGGGTCGCACCACAGTTCTCCCTCCAACGAGCTCGCTTCCCGACCTATACCTCCGGAAAACGTGTCAGGGAGCATGCCAGGAGTGTGGGTTGAAGTCCTCGGAGCACGAGACCCGAAGATCGAAAGACTTATGACCAATACGGAGCAAAGGGAAGAAACCGTCGGGGGACCGCTTTTTACCCCAGGACGAGAAAACTGAGTCCGGGGCATTCCCGCTCGCGTTTTCTTGGGACGAGCACCGGAAGTCCTCGAGCTCAGCCCGTTTCCTTCGCTGCAAGTGCATTTCCAGTGGTTTCTGACACCGGACGAGCGTTCGCCACTCGTTGGAAGCTTCGGCCATCTTTTGGACCGTTGTGGGTCGCACCACAGTTCTCCCTCCAACGAGCTCGCTTCCCGACCTATACCTCCGGAAAACGTGTCAGGGAGCATGCCAGGAGTGTGGGTTGAAGTCCTCGGAGCACGAGACCCGAAGATCGAAAGACTTATGACCAATACGGAGCAAAGGGAAGAAACCGTCGGGGGACCGCTTTTTACCCCAGGACGAGAAAACTGAGTCCGGGGCATTCCCGCTCGCGTTTTCTTGGGACGAGCACCGGAAGTCCTCGAGCTCAGCCCGTTTCCTTCGCTGCAAGTGCATTTCCAGTGGTTTCTGACACCGGACGAGCGTTCGCCACTCGTTGGAAGCTTCGGCCATCTTTTGGACCGTTTTGGGTCGCACCACAGTTCTCCCTCCAACGAGCTCGCTTCCCGACCTATACCTCCGGAAAACGTGTCAGGAAGCATGCCAGGAGTGTGGGTTGGAGTCCTCGGAGCACGAGACCCGAAGATCGAAAGACTTATGACCAATACGGAGCAAAGGGAAGAAACCGTCGGGGGACCGCTTTTTA
This sequence comes from Cucumis melo, assembly GCF_025177605.1. Classification (NCBI taxonomy): domain Eukaryota; kingdom Viridiplantae; phylum Streptophyta; class Magnoliopsida; order Cucurbitales; family Cucurbitaceae; genus Cucumis; species Cucumis melo. The sequence continues at coordinate 19,393,020 of NC_066859.1, forward strand.
CCCCAGGACGAGAAAACTGAGTCCGGGGCATTCCCGCTCGCGTTTTCTTGGGACGAGCACCGGAAGTCCTCGAGCTCAGCCCGTTTCCTTCGCTGCAAGTGCATTTCCAGTGGTTTCTGACACCGGACGAGCGTTCGCCACTCGTTGGAAGCTTCGGCCATCTTTTGGACCGTTTTGGGTCGCACCACAGTTCTCCCTCCAACGAGCTCGCTTCCCGACCTATACCTCCGGAAAACGTGTCAGGAAGCATGCCAGGAGTGTGGGTTGGAGTCCTCGGAGCACGAGACCCGAAGATCGAAAGACTTATGACCAATACGGAGCAAAGGGAAGAAACCGTCGGGGGACCGCTTTTTACCCCAGGACGAGAAAACTGAGTCCGGGGCATTCCCGCTCGCGTTTTCTTGGGACGAGCACCGGAAGTCCTCGAGCTCAGCCCGTTTCCTTCGCTGCAAGTGCATTTCCAGTGGTTTCTGACACCGGACGAGCGTTCGCCACTCGTTGGAAGCTTCGGCCATCTTTTGGACCGTTTTGGGTCGCACCACAGTTCTCCCTCCAACGAGCTCGCTTCCCGACCTATACCTCCGGAAAACGTGTCAGGGAGCATGCCAGGAGTGTGGGTTGAAGTCCTCGGAGCACGAGACCCGAAGATCGAAAGACTTATGACCAATACGGAGCAAAGGGAAGAAACCGTCGGGGGACCGCTTTTTACCCCAGGACGAGAAAACTGAGTCCGGGGCATTCCCGCTCGCGTTTTCTTGGGACGAGCACCGGAAGTCCTCGAGCTCAGCCCGTTTCCTTCGCTGCAAGTGCATTTCCAGTGGTTTCTGACACCGGACGAGCGTTCGCCACTCGTTGGAAGCTTCGGCCATCTTTTGGACCGTTTTGGGTCGCACCACAGTTCTCCCTCCAACGAGCTCGCTTCCCGACCTATACCTCCGGAAAACGTGTCAGGGAGCATGCCAGGAGTGTGGGTTGAAGTCCTCGGAGCACGAGACCCGAAGATCGAAAGACTTATGACCAATACGGAGCAAAGGGAAGAAACCGTCGGGGGACCGCTTTTTACCCCAGGACGAGAAAACTGAGTCCGGGGCATTCCCGCTCGCGTTTTCTTGGGACGAGCACCGGAAGTCCTCGAGCTCAGCCCGTTTCCTTCGCTGCAAGTGCATTTCCAGTGGTTTCTGACACCGGACGAGCGTTCGCCACTCGTTGGAAGCTTCGGCCATCTTTTGGACCGTTTTGGGTCGCACCACAGTTCTCCCTCCAACGAGCTCGCTTCCCGACCTATACCTCCGGAAAACGTGTCAGGGAGCATGCCAGGAGTGTGGGTTGAAGTCCTCGGAGCACGAGACCCGAAGATCGAAAGACTTATGACCAATACGGAGCAAAGGGAAGAAACCGTCGGGGGACCGCTTTTTACCCCAGGACGAGAAAACTGAGTCCGGGGCATTCCCGCTCGCGTTTTCTTGGGACGAGCACCGGAAGTCCTCGAGCTCAGCCCGTTTCCTTCGCTGCAAGTGCATTTCCAGTGGTTTCTGACACCGGACGAGCGTTCGCCACTCGTTGGAAGCTTCGGCCATCTTTTGGACCGTTTTGGGTCGCACCACAGTTCTCCCTCCAACGAGCTCGCTTCCCGACCTATACCTCCGGAAAACGTGTCAGGGAGCATGCCGGGAGTGTGGGTTGAAGTCCTCGGAGCACGAGACCCGAAGATCGAAAGACTTATGACCAATACGGAGCAAGGGGAAGAAACCGTCGGGGGACAGCTTTTTACCCCAGGACGAGAAAACTGAGTCCGGGGCATTCCCGCTCGCGTTTTCTTGGGACGAGCACCGGAAGTCCTCGAGCTCAGCCCGTTTCCTTCGCTGCAAGTGCATTTCCAGTGGTTTCTGACACCGGACGAGCGTTCGCCACTCGTTGGAAGCTTCGGCCATCTTTTGGACCGTTTTGGGTCGCACCACAGTTCTCCCTCCAACGAGCTCGCTTCCCGACCTATACCTCCGGAAAACGTGTCAGGGAGCATGCCAGGAGTGTGGGTTGAAGTCCTCGGAGCACGAGACCCGAAGATCGAAAGACTTATGACCAATACGGAGCAAGGGGAAGAAACCGTCGGGGGACCGCTTTTTACCCCAGGACGAGAAAACTGAGTCCGGGGCATTCCTGTCGCGTTTTCTTGGGACGAGCACCGGAAGTCCTCGAGCTCAGCCCGTTTCCTTCGCTGCAAGTGCATTTCCAGTGGTTTCTGACACCGGACGAGCGTTCGCCACTCGTTGGAAGCTTCGGCCATCTTTTGGACCGTTTTGGGTCGCACCACAGTTCTCCCTCCAACGAGCTCGCTTCCCGACCTATACCTCCGGAAAACGTGTCAGGGAGCATGCCAGGAGTGTGGGTTGAAGTCCTCGGAGCACGAGACCCGAAGATCGAAAGACTTATGACCAATACGGAGCAAGGGGAAGAAACCGTCGGGGGACCGCTTTTTACCCCAGGACGAGAAAACTGAGTCCGGGGCATTCCCGCTCGCGTTTTCTTGGGACGAGCACCGGAAGTCCTCGAGCTCAGCCCGTTTCCTTCGCTGCAAGTGCATTTCCAGTGGTTTCTGACACCGGACGAGCGTTCGCCACTCGTTGGAAGCTTTGGCCATCTTTTGGACCGTTTTGGGTCGCACCACAGTTCTCCCTCCAACGAGCTCGCTTCCCGACCTATACCTCCGGAAAACGTGTCAGGGAGCATGCCAGGAGTGTGGGTTGAAGTCCTCGGAGCACGAGACCCGAAGATCGAAAGACTTATGACCAATACGGAGCAAAGGGAAGAAACCGTCGGGGGACCGCTTTTTACCCCAGGACGAGAAAACTGAGTCCGGGGCATTCCCGCTCGCGTTTTCTTGGGACGAGCACCGGAAGTCCTCGAGCTCAGCCCGTTTCCTTCGCTGCAAGTGCATTTCCAGTGGTTTCTGACACCGGACGAGCGTTCGCCACTCGTTGGAAGCTTCGGCCATCTTTTGGACCGTTTTGGGTCGCACCACAGTTCTCCCTCCAACGAGCTCGCTTCCCGACCTATACCTCCGGAAAACGTGTCAGGGAGCATGCCAGGAGTGTGGGTTGAAGTCCTCGGAGCACGAGACCCGAAGATCGAAAGACTTATGACCAATACGGAGCAAAGGGAAGAAACCGTCGGGGGACCGCTTTTTACCCCAGGACGAGAAAACTGAGTCCGGGGCATTCCCGCTCGCGTTTTCTTGGGACGAGCACCGGAAGTCCTCGAGCTCAGCCCGTTTCCTTCGCTGCAAGTGCATTTCCAGTGGTTTCTGACACCGGACGAGCGTTCGCCACTCGTTGGAAGCTTCGGCCATCTTTTGGACCGTTTTGGGTCGCACCACAGTTCTCCCTCCAACGAGCTCGCTTCCCGACCTATACCTCCGGAAAACGTGTCAGGGAGCATGCCAGGAGTGTGGGTTGAAGTCCTCGGAGCACGAGACCCGAAGATCGAAAGACTTATGACCAATACGGAGCAAAGGGAAGAAACCGTCGGGGGACCGCTTTTTACCCCAGGACGAGAAAACTGAGTCCGGGGCATTCCCGCTCGCGTTTTCTTGGGACGAGCACCGGAAGTCCTCGAGCTCAGCCCGTTTCCTTCGCTGCAAGTGCATTTCCAGTGGTTTCTTACACCGGACGAGCGTTCGCCACTCGTTGGAAGCTTCGGCCATCTTTTGGACCGTTTTGGGTCGCACCACAGTTCTCCCTCCAACGAGCTCGCTTCCCGACCTATACCTCCGGAAAACGTGTCAGGGAGCATGCCAGGAGTGTGGGTTGAAGTCCTCGGAGCACGAGACCCGAAGATCGAAAGACTTATGACCAATACGGAGCAAAGGGAAGAAACCGTCGGGGGACCGCTTTTTACCCCAGGACGAGAAAACTGAGTCCGGGGCATTCCCGCTCGCGTTTTCTTGGGACGAGCACCGGAAGTCCTCGAGCTCAGCCCGTTTCCTTCGCTGCAAGTGCATTTCCAGTGGTTTCTGACACCGGACGAGCGTTCGCCACTCGTTGGAAGCTTCGGCCATCTTTTGGACCGTTTTGGGTCGCACCACAGTTCTCCCTCCAACGAGCTCGCTTCCCGACCTATACCTCCGGAAAACGTGTCAAGGAGCATGCCAGGAGTGTGGGTTGAAGTCCTCGGAGCACGAGACCCGAAGATCGAAAGACTTATGACCAATACGGAGCAAAGGGAAGAAACCGTCGGGGGACCGCTTTTTACCCCAGGACGAGAAAACTGAGTCCGGGGCATTCCCGCTCGCGTTTTCTTGGGACGAGCACCGGAAGTCCTCGAGCTCAGCCCGTTTCCTTCGCTGCAAGTGCATTTCCAGTGGTTTCTGACACCGGACGAGCGTTCGCCACTCGTTGGAAGCTTCGGCCATCTTTTGGACCGTTTTGGGTCGCACCACAGTTCTCCCTCCAACGAGCTCGCTTCCCGACCTATACCTCCGGAAAACGTGTCAGGGAGCATGCCAGGAGTGTGGGTTGAAGTCCTCGGAGCACGAGACCCGAAGATCGAAAGACTTATGACCAATACGGAGCAAAGGGAAGAAACCGTCGGGGGACCGCTTTTTACCCCAGGACGAGAAAACTGAGTCCGGGGCATTCCCGCTCGCGTTTTCTTGGGACGAGCACCGGAAGTCCTCGAGCTCAGCCCGTTTCCTTCGCTGCAAGTGCATTTCCAGTGGTTTCTGACACCGGACGAGCGTTCGCCACTCGTTGGAAGCTTCGGCCATCTTTTGGACCGTTTTGGGTCGCACCACAGTTCTCCCTCCAACGAGCTCGCTTCCCGACCTATACCTCCGGAAAACGTGTCAGGGAGCATGCCAGGAGTGTGGGTTGAAGTCCTCGGAGCACGAGACCCGAAGATCGAAAGACTTATGACCAATACGGAGCAAAGGGAAGAAACCGTCGGGGGACCGCTTTTTACCCCAGGACGAGAAAACTGAGTCCGGGGCATTCCCGCTCGCGTTTTCTTGGGACGAGCACCGGAAGTCCTCGAGCTCAGCCCGTTTCCTTCGCTGCAAGTGCATTTCCAGTGGTTTCTGACACCGGACGAGCGTTCGCCACTCGTTGGAAGCTTCGGCCATCTTTTGGACCGTTTTGGGTCGCACCACAGTTCTCCCTCCAACGAGCTCGCTTCCCGACCTATACCTCCGGAAAACGTGTCAGGGAGCATGCCAGGAGTGTGGGTTGAAGTCCTCGGAGCACGAGACCCGAAGATCGAAAGACTTATGACCAATACGGAGCAAAAAGAAGAAACCGTCGGGGGACCGCTTTTTACCCCAGGACGAGAAAACTAAGTCCGGGGCATTCCCGCTCGCGTTTTCTTGGGACGAGCACCGGAAGTCCTCGAGCTCAGCCCGTTTCCTTCGCTGCAAGTGCATTTCCAGTGGTTTCTGACACCGGACGAGCGTTCGCCACTCGTTGGAAGCTTCGGCCATCTTTTGGACCGTTTTGGGTCGCACCACATTTCTCCCTCCAACGAGCTCGCTTCCCGACCTATACCTCCGGAAAACGTGTCAGGGAGCATGCCAGGAGTGTGGGTTGAAGTCCTCGGAGCACGAGACCCGAAGATCGAAAGACTTATGACCAATACGGAGCAAAGGGAAGAAACCGTCGGGGGACCGCTTTTTACCCCAGGACGAGAAAACTGAGTCCGGGGCATTCCCGCTCGCGTTTTCTTGGGACGAGCACCGGAAGTCCTCGAGCTCAGCCCGTTTCCTTCGCTGCAAGTGCATTTCCAGTGGTTTCTGACACCGGACGAGCGTTCGCCACTCGTTGGAAGCTTCGGCCATCTTTTGGACCGTTTTGGGTCGCACCACAGTTCTCCCTCCAACGAGCTCGCTTCCCGACCTATACCTCCGGAAAACGTGTCAGGGAGCATGCCAGGAGTGTGGGTTGAAGTCCTCGGAGCACGAGACCCGAAGATCGAAAGACTTATGACCAATACGGAGCAAAAAGAAGAAACCGTCGGGGGACCGCTTTTTACCCCAGGACGAGAAAACTGAGTCCGGGGCATTCCCGCTCGCGTTTTCTTGGGACGAGCACCGGAAGTCCTCGAGCTCAGCCCGTTTCCTTCGCTGCAAGTGCATTTCCAGTGGTTTCTGACACCGGACGAGCGTTCGCCACTCGTTGGAAGCTTCGGCCATCTTTTGGACCGTTTTGGGTCGCACCACAGTTCTCCCTCCAACGAGCTCGCTTCCCGACCTATACCTCCGGAAAACGTGTCAGGGAGCATGCCAGGAGTGTGGGTTGAAGTCCTCGGAGCACGAGACCCGAAGATCGAAAGACTTATGACCAATACGGAGCAAAGGGAAGAAACCGTCGGGGGACCGCTTTTTACCCCAGGACGAGAAAACTGAGTCCGGGGCATTCCCGCTCGCGTTTTCTTGGGACGAGCACCGGAAGTCCTCGAGCTCAGCCCGTTTCCTTCGCTGCAAGTGCATTTCCAGTGGTTTCTGACACCGGACGAGCGTTCGCCACTCGTTGGAAGCTTCGGCCATCTTTTGGACCGTTTTGGGTCGCACCATAGTTCTCCCTCCAACGAGCTCGCTTCCCGACCTATACCTCCGGAAAACGTGTCAGGGAGCATGCCAGGAGTGTGGGTTGAAGTCCTCGGAGCACGAGACCCGAAGATCGAAAGACTTATGACCAATACGGAGCAAAGGGAAGAAACCGTCGGGGGACCGCTTTTTACCCCAGGACGAGAAAACTGAGTCCGGGGCATTCCCGCTCGCGTTTTCTTGGGACGAGCACCGGAAGTCCTCGAGCTCAGCCCGTTTCCTTCGCTGCAAGTGCATTTCCAGTGGTTTCTGACACCGGACGAGCGTTCGCCACTCGTTGGAAGCTTCGGCCATCTTTTGGACCGTTTTGGGTCGCACCACAGTTCTCCCTCCAACGAGCTCGCTTCCCGACCTATACCTCCGGAAAACGTGTCAGGGAGCATGCCAGGAGTGTGGGTTGAAGTCCTCGGAGCACGAGACCCGAAGATCGAAAGACTTATGACCAATACGGAGCAAAGGGAAGAAACCGTCGGGGGACCGCTTTTTACCCCAGGACGAGAAAACTGAGTCCGGGGCATTCCCGCTCGCGTTTTCTTGGGACGAGCACCGGAAGTCCTCGAGCTCAGCCCGTTTCCTTCGCTGCAAGTGCATTTCCAGTGGTTTCTGACACCGGACGAGCGTTCGCCACTCGTTGGAAGCTTCGGCCATCTTTTGGACCGTTTTGGGTCGCACCATAGTTCTCCCTCCAACGAGCTCGCTTCCCGACCTATACCTCCGGAAAACGTGTCAGGGAGCATGCCAGGAGTGTGGGTTGAAGTCCTCGGAGCACGAGACCCGAAGATCGAAAGACTTATGACCAATACGGAGCAAAGGGAAGAAACCGTCGGGGGACCGCTTTTTACCCCAGGACGAGAAAACTGAGTCCGGGGCATTCCCGCTCGCGTTTTCTTGGGACGAGCACCGGAAGTCCTCGAGCTCAGCCCGTTTCCTTCGCTGCAAGTGCATTTCCAGTTGTTTCTGACACCGGACGAGCGTTCGCCACTCGTTGGAAGCTTCGGCCATCTTTTGGACCGTTTTGGGTCGCACCACAGTTCTCCCTCCAACGATCTCGCTTCCCGACCTATACCTCCGGAAAACGTGTCAGGGAGCATGCCAGGAGTGTGGGTTGAAGTCCTCGGAGCACGAGACCCGAAGATCGAAAGACTTATGACCAATACGGAGCAAAGGGAAGAAACCGTCGGGGGACCGCTTTTTACCCCAGGACGAGAAAACTGAGTCCGGGGCATTCCCGCTCGCGTTTTCTTGGGACGAGCACCGGAAGTCCTCGAGCTCAGCCCGTTTCCTTCGCTGCAAGTGCATTTCCAGTGGTTTCTGACACCGGACGAGCGTTCGCCACTCGTTGGAAGCTTCGGCCATCTTTTGGACCGTTTTGGGTCGCACCACAGTTCTCCCTCCAACGAGCTCGCTTCTCGACCTATACCTCCGGAAAACGTGTCAGGGAGCATGCCAGGAGTGTGGGTTGAAGTCCTCGGAGCACGAGACCCGAAGATCGAAAGACTTATGACCAATACGGAGCAAAGGGAAGAAACCGTCGGGGGACCGCTTTTTACCCCAGGACGAGAAAACTGAGTCCGGTGCATTCCCGCTCGCGTTTTCTTGGGACGAGCACCGGAAGTCCTCGAGCTCAGCCCGTTTCCTTCGCTGCAAGTGCATTTCCAGTGGTTTCTGACACCGGACGAGCTTTCGCCACTCGTTGGAAGCTTCGGCCATCTTTTGGACCGTTTTGGGTCGCACCACAGTTCTCCCTCCAACGAGCTCGCTTCCCGACCTATACCTCCGGAAAACGTGTCAGGGAGCATGCCAGGAGTGTGGGTTGAAGTCCTCGGAGCACGAGACCCGAAGATCGAAAGACTTATGACCAATACGGAGCAAAGGGAAGAAACCGTCGGGGGACCGCTTTTTACCCCAGGACGAGAAAACTGAGTCCGGGGCATTCCCGCTCGCGTTTTCTTGGGACGAGCACCGGAAGTCCTCGAGCTCAGCCCGTTTCCTTCGCTGCAAGTGCATTTCCAGTGGTTTCTGACACCGGACGAGCGTTCGCCACTCGTTGGAAGCTTCGGCCATCTTTTGGACCGTTTTGGGTCGCACCACAGTTCTCCCTCCAACGAGCTCGCTTCCCGACCTATACCTCCGGAAAACGTGTCAGGGAGCATGCCAGGAGTGTGGGTTGAAGTCCTCGGAGCACGAGACCCGAAGATCGAAAGACTTATGACCAATACGGAGCAAAGGGAAGAAACCGTCGGGGGACCGCTTTTTACCCCAGGACGAGAAAACTGAGTCCGGTGCATTCCCGCTCGTGTTTTCTTGGGACGAGCACCGGAAGTCCTCGAGCTCAGCCCGTTTCCTTCGCTGCAAGTGCATTTCCAGTGGTTTCTGACACCGGACGAGCTTTCGCCACTCGTTGGAAGCTTCGGCCATCTTTTGGACCGTTTTGGGTCGCACCACAGTTCTCCCTCCAACGAGCTCGCTTCCCGACCTATACCTCCGGAAAACGTGTCAGGGAGCATGCCAGAAGTGTGGGTTGAAGTCCTCGGAGCACGAGACCCGAAGATCGAAAGACTTATGACCAATACGGAGCAAAGGGAAGAAACCGTCGGGGGACCGCTTTTTACCCCAGGACGAGAAAACTGAGTCCGGGGCATTCCCGCTCGCGTTTTCTTGGGACGAGCACCGGAAGTCCTCGAGCTCAGCCCGTTTCCTTCGCTGCAAGTGCATTTCCAGTGGTTTCTGACACCGGACGAGCGTTCGCCACTCGTTGGAAGCTTCGGCCATCTTTTGGACCGTTTTGGGTTGCACCACAGTTCTCCCTCCAACGAGCTCGCTTCCCGACCTATACCTCCGGAAAACGTGTCAGGGAGCATGCCAGGAGTGTGGGTTGAAGTCCTCGGAGCACGAGACCCGAAGATCGAAAGACTTATGACCAATACGGAGCAAAGGGAAGAAACCGTCGGGGGATCGCTTTTTACCCCAGGACGAGAAAACTGAGTCCGGGGCATTCCCGCTCGCGTTTTCTTGGGACGAGCACCGGAAGTCCTCGAGCTCAGCCCGTTTCCTTCGCTGCAAGTGCATTTCCAGTGGTTTCTGACACCGGACGAGCGTTCGCCACTCGTTGGAAGCTTCGGCCATCTTTTGGACCGTTTTGGGTCGCACCACAGTTCTCCCTCCAACGAGCTCGCTTCCCGACCTATACCTCCGGAAAACGTGTCAGGGAGCATGCCAGGAGTGTGGGTTGAAGTCCTCGGAGCACGAGACCCGAAGATCGAAAGACTTGTGACCAATACGGAGCAAAGGGAAGAAACCGTCGGGGGACCGCTTTTTACCCCAGGACGAGAAAACTGAGTCCGGGGCATTCCCGCTCGCGTTTTCTTGGGACGAGCACCGGAAGTCCTCGAGCTCAGCCCGTTTCCTTCGCTGCAAGTGCATTTCCAGTGGTTTCTGACACCGGACGAGCGTTCGCCACTCGTTGGAAGCTTCGGCCATCTTTTGGACCGTTTTGGGTCGCACCACAGTTCTCCCTCCAACGAGCTCGCTTCCCGACCTATACCTCCGGAAAACGTGTCAGGGAGCATGCCAGGAGTGTGGGTTGAAGTCCTCGGAGCACGAGACCCGAAGATCGAAAGACTTGTGACCAATACGGAGCAAAGGGAAGAAACCGTCGGGGGACCGCTTTTTACCCCAGGACGAGAAAACTGAGTCCGGGGCATTCCCGCTCGCGTTTTCTTGGGACGAGCACCGGAAGTCCTCGAGCTCAGCCCGTTTCCTTCGCTGCAAGTGCATTTCCAGTGGTTTCTGACACCGGACGAGCGTTCGCCACTCGTTGGAAGCTTCGGCCATCTTTTGGACCGTTTTGGGTCGCACCACAGTTCTCCCTCCAACGAGCTCGCTTCCCGACCTATACCTCCGGAAAACGTGTCAGGGAGCATGCCAGGAGTGTGGGTTGAAGTCCTCGGAGCACGAGACCCGAAGATCGAAAGACTTGTGACCAATACGGAGCAAAGGGAAGAAACCGTCGGGGGACCGCTTTTTACCCCAGGACGAGAAAACTGAGTCCGGGGCATTCCCGCTCGCGTTTTCTTGGGACGAGCACCGGAAGTCCTCGAGCTCAGCCCGTTTCCTTCGCTGCAAGTGCATTTCCAGTGGTTTCTGACACCGGACGAGCGTTCGCCACTCGTTGGAAGCTTCGGCCATCTTTTGGACCGTTTTGGGTCGCACCACAGTTCTCCCTCCAACGAGCTCGCTTCCCGACCTATACCTCCGGAAAACGTGTCAGGGAGCATGCCAGGAGTGTGGGTTGAAGTCCTCGGAGCACGAGACCCGAAGATCGAAAGACTTATGACCAATACGGAGCAAAGGGAAGAAACCGTCGGGGGACCGCTTTTTACCCCAGGACGAGAAAACTGAGTCCGGGGCATTCCCGCTCGCGTTTTCTTGGGACGAGCACCGGAAGTCCTCGAGCTCAGCCCGTTTTCTTCGCTGCAAGTGCATTTCCAGTGGTTTCTGACACCGGACGAGCGTTCGCCACTCGTTGGAAGCTTCGGCCATCTTTTGGACCGTTTTGGGTCGCACCACAGTTCTCCCTCCAACGAGCTCGCTTCCCGACCTATACCTCCGGAAAACGTGTCAGGGAGCATGCCAGGAGTGTGGGTTGAAGTCCTCGGAGCACGAGACCCGAAGATCGAAAGACTTATGACCAATACGGAGCAAAGGGAAGAAACCGTCGGGGGACCGCTTTTTACCCCAGGACGAGAAAACTGAGTCCGGGGCATTCCCGCTCGCGTTTTCTTGGGACGAGCACCGGAAGTCCTCGAGCTCAGCCCGTTTCCTTCGCTGCAAGTGCATTTCCAGTGGTTTCTGACACCGGACGAGCGTTCGCCACTCGTTGGAAGCTTCGGCCATCTTTTGGACCGTTTTGGGTCGCACCACAGTTCTCCCTCCAACGAGCTCGCTTCCCGACCTATACCTCCGGAAAACGTGTCAGGGAGCATGCCAGGAGTGTGGGTTGAAGTCCTTGGAGCACGAGACCCGAAGATCGAAAGACTTGTGACCAATACGGAGCAAAGGGAAGAAACCGTCGGGGGACCGCTTTTTACCCCAGGACGAGAAAACTGAGTCCGGGGCATTCCCGCTCGCGTTTTCTTGGGACGAGCACCGGAAGTCCTCGAGCTCAGCCCGTTTCCTTCGCTGCAAGTGCATTTCCAGTGGTTTCTGACACCGGACGAGCGTTCGCCACTCGTTGGAAGCTTCGGCCATCTTTTGGACCGTTTTGGGTCGCACCACAGTGCTCCCTCCAACGAGCTCGCTTCCCGACCTATACCTCCGGAAAACGTGTCAGGGAGCATGCCAGGAGTGTGGGTTGAAGTCCTCGGAGCACGAGACCCGAAGATCGAAAGACTTGTGACCAATACGGAGCAAAGGGAAGAAACCGTCGGGGGACCGCTTTTTACCCCAGGACGAGAAAACTGAGTCCGGGGCATTCCCGCTCGCGTTTTCTTGGGACGAGCACCGGAAGTCCTCGAGCTCAGCCCGTTTCCTTCGCTGCAAGTGCATTTCCAGTGGTTTCTGACACCGGACGAGCGTTCCCCACTCGTTGGAAGCTTCGGCCATCTTTTGGACCGTTTTGGGTCGCACCACAGTTCTCCCTCCAACGAGCTCGCTTCCCGACCTATACCTCCGGAAAACGTGTCAGGGAGCATGCCAGGAGTGTGGGTTGAAGTCCTCGGAGCACGAGACCCGAAGATCGAAAGACTTGTGACCAATACGGAGCAAAGGGAAGAAACCGTCGGGGGACCGCTTTTTACCCCAGGACGAGAAAACTGAGTCCGGGGCATTCCCGCTCGCGTTTTCTTGGGACGAGCACCGGAAGTCCTCGAGCTCAGCCCGTTTCCTTCGCTGCAAGTGCATTTCCAGTGGTTTCTGACACCGGACGAGCGTTCGCCACTCGTTGGAAGCTTCGGCCATCTTTTGGACCGTTTTGGGTCGCACCACAGTTCTCCCTCCAACGAGCTCGCTTCCCGACCTATACCTCCGGAAAACGTGTCAGGGAGCATGCCAGGAGTGTGGGTTGAAGTCCTCGGAGCACGAGACCCGAAGATCGAAAGACTTGTGACCAATACGGAGCAAAGGGAAGAAGCCGTCGGGGGACCGCTTTTTACCCCAGGACGAGAAAACTGAGTCCGGGGCATTCCCGCTCGCGTTTTCTTGGGACGAGCACCGGAAGTCCTCGAGCTCAGCCCGTTTCCTTCGCTGCAAGTGCATTTCCAGTGGTTTCTGACACCGGACGAGCGTTCGCCACTCGTTGGAAGCTTCGGCCATCTTTTGGACCGTTTTGGGTCGCACCACAGTTCTCCCTCCAACGAGCTCGCTTCCCGACCTATACCTCCGGAAAACGTGTCAGGGAGCATGCCAGGAGTGTGGGTTGAAGTCCTCGGAGCACGAGACCCGAAGATCGAAAGACTTATGACCAATACGGAGCAAAGGGAAGAAACCGTCGGGGGACCGCTTTTTACCCCAGGACGAGAAAACTGAGTCCGGGGCATTCCCGCTCGCGTTTTCTTGGGACGAGCACCGGAAGTCCTCGAGCTCAGCCTATTTTCTTCGCTGCAAGTGCATTTCCAGTGGTTTCTGACACCGGAAGAGCGTTCGCCACTTGTTGGAAGCTTCGGCCATCTTTTGGACCGTTTTGGGTCGCACCACAGTTCTCCCTCCAACGAGCTCGCTTCCCGACCTATACCTCCGGAAAACGTGTCAGGGAGCATGCCAGGAGTGTGGGTTGAAGTCCTCGGAGCACGAGACCCGAAGATCGAAAGACTTATGACCAATACGGAGCAAAGGGAAGAAACCGTCGGGGGACCGCTTTTTACCCCAGGACGAGAAAACTGAGTCCGGGGCATTCCCGCTCGCGTTTTCTTGGGACGAGCACCGGAAGTCCTCGAGCTCAGCCCGTTTCCTTCGCTGCAAGTGCATTTCCAGTGGTTTCTGACACCGGACGAGCGTTCGCCACTCGTTGGAAGCTTCGGCCATCTTTTGGACCGTTTTGGGTCGCACCACAGTTCTCCCTCCAACGAGCTCGCTTCCCGACCTATACCTCCGGAAAACGTGTCAGGGAGCATGCCAGGAGTGTGGGTTGAAGTCCTCGGAGCACGAGACCCGAAGATCGAAAGACTTATGACCAATACGGAGCAAAGGGAAGAAACCGTCGGGGGACCGCTTTTTACCCCAGGACGAGAAAACTGAGTCCGGGGCATTCCCGCTCGCGTTTTCTTGGGACGAGCACCGGAAGTCCTCGAGCTCAGCCCGTTTCCTTCGTTGCAAGTGCATTTCCAGTGGTTTCTGACACCGGACGAGCGTTCGCCACTCGTTGGAAGCTTCGGCCATCTTTTGGACCGTTTTGGGTCGCACCACAGTTCTCCCTCCAACGAGCTCGCTTCCCGACCTATACCTCCGGAAAACGTGTCAGGGAGCATGCCAGGAGTGTGGGTTGAAGTCCTCGGAGCACGAGACCCGAAGATCGAAAGACTTGTGACCAATACGGAGCAAAGGGAAGAAACCGTCGGGGGACCGCTTTTTACCCCAGGACGAGAAAACTGAGTCCGGGGCATTCCCGCTCGCGTTTTCTTGGGACGAGCACCGGAAGTCCTCGAGCTCAGCCCGTTTCCTTCGCTGCAAGTGCATTTCCAGTGGTTTCTGACACCGGACGAGCGTTCGCCACTCGTTGGAAGCTTCGGCCATCTTTTGGACCGTTTTGGGTCGCACCACAGTTCTCCCTCCAACGAGCTCGCTTCCCGACCTATACCTCCGGAAAACGTGTCAGGGAGCATGCCAGGAGTGTGGGTTGAAGTCCTCGGAGCACGAGACCCGAAGATCGAAAGACTTATGACCAATACGGAGCAAAGGGAAGAAACCGTCGGGGGACCGCTTTTTACCCCAGGACGAGAAAACTGAGTCCGGGGCATTCCCGCTCGCGTTTTCTTGGGACGAGCACCGGAAGTCCTCGAGCTCAGCCCGTTTCCTTCGCTGCAAGTGCATTTCCAGTGGTTTCTGACACCGGACGAGCGTTCGCCACTCGTTGGAAGCTTCGGCCATCTTTTGGACCGTTTAGGGTCGCACCACAGTTCTCCCTCCAACGAGCTCGCTTCCCGACCTATACCTCCGGAAAACGTGTCAGGGAGCATGCCAGGAGTGTGGGTTGAAGTCCTCGGAGCACGAGACCCGAAGATCGAAAGACTTATGACCAATACGGAGCAAAGGGAAGAAACCGTCGGGGGACCGCTTTTTACCCCAGGACGAGAAAACTGAGTCCGGGGCATTCCCGCTCGCGTTTTCTTGGGACGAGCACCGGAAGTCCTCGAGCTCAGCCCGTTTCCTTCGCTGCAAGTGCATTTCCAGTGGTTTCTGACACCGGACGAGCGTTCGCCACTCGTTGGAAGCTTCGGCCATCTTTTGGACCGTTTTGGGTCGCACCACAGTTCTCCCTCCAACGAGCTCGCTTCCCGACCTATACCTCCGGAAAACGTGTCAGGGAGCATGCCAGGAGTGTGGGTTGAAGTCCTCGGAGCACGAGACCCGAAGATCGAAAGACTTATGACCAATACGGAGCAAAGGGAAGAAACCGTCGGGGGACCGCTTTTTACCCCAGGACGAGAAAACTGAGTCCGGGGCATTCCCGCTCGCGTTTTCTTGGGACGAGCACCGGAAGTCCTCGAGCTCAGCCCGTTTCCTTCGCTGCAAGTGCATTTCCAGTGGTTTCTGACACCGGACGAGCGTTCGCCACTCGTTGGAAGCTTCGGCCATCTTTTGGACCGTTTTGGGTCGCACCACAGTTCTCCCTCCAACGAGCTCGCTTCCCGACCTATACCTCCGGAAAACGTGTCAGGGAGCATGCCAGGAGTGTGGGTTGAAGTCCTCGGAGCACGAGACCCGAAGATCGAAAGACTTATGACCAATACGGAGCAAAGGGAAGAAACCGTCGGGGGACCGCTTTTTACCCCAGGACGAGAAAACTGAGTCCGGGGCATTCCCGCTCGCGTTTTCTTGGGACGAGCACCGGAAGTCCTCGAGCTCAGCCCGTTTCCTTCGCTGCAAGTGCATTTCCAGTGGTTTCTGACACCGGACGAGCGTTCGCCACTCGTTGGAAGCTTCGGCCATCTTTTGGACCGTTTTGGGTCGCACCACAGTTCTCCCTCCAACGAGCTCGCTTCCCGACCTATACCTCCGGAAAACGTGTCAGGGAGCATGCGAGGAGTGTGGGTTGAAGTCCTCGGAGCACGAGACCCGAAGATCGAAAGACTTATGACCAATACGGAGCAAAGGGAAGAAACCATCGGGGGACCGCTTTTTACCCCAGGACGAGAAAACTGAGTCCGGGGCATTCCCGCTCGCGTTTTCTTGGGACGAGCACCGGAAGTCCTCGAGCTCAGCCCGTTTCCTTCGCTGCAAGTGCATTTCCAGTGGTTTCTGACACCGGACGAGCGTTCGCCACTCGTTGGAAGCTTCGGCCATCTTTTGGACCGTTTTGGGTCGCACCACAGTTCTCCCTCCAACGAGCTCGCTTCCCGACCTATACCTCCGGAAAACGTGTCAGGGAGCATGCCAGGAGTGTGGGTTGAAGTCCTCGGAGCACGAGACCCGAAGATCGAAAGACTTATGACCAATACGGAGCAAAGGGAAGAAACCGTCGGGGGACCGCTTTTTACCCCATGACGAGAAAACTGAGTCCGGGGCATTCCCGCTCGCGTTTTCTTGGGACGAGCACCGGAAGTCCTTGAGCTCAGCCCGTTTCCTTCGCTGCAAGTGCATTTCCAGTGGTTTCTGACACCGGACGAGCGTTCGCCACTCGTTGGAAGCTTCGGCCATCTTTTGGACCGTTTTGGGTCGCACCACAGTTCTCCCTCCAACGAGCTCGCTTCCCGACCTATACCTCCGGAAAACGTGTCAGGGAGCACGCCAGGAGTGTGGGTTGAAGTCCTCGGAGCACGAGACCCGAAGATCGAAAGACTTATGACCAATACGGAGCAAAGGGAAGAAACCGTCGGGGGACCGCTTTTTACCCCAGGACGAGAAAACTGAGTCCGGGGCATTCCCGCTCGCGTTTTCTTGGGACGAGCACCGGAAGTCCTCGAGCTCAGCCCGTTTCCTTCGCTGCAAGTGCATTTCCAGTGGTTTCTGACACCGGACGAGCGTTCGCCACTCGTTGGAAGCTTCGGCCATCTTTTGGACCGTTTTGGGTCGCACCACAGTTCTCCCTCCAACGAGCTCGCTTCCCGACCTATACCTCCGGAAAACGTGTCAGGGAGCATGCCAGGAGTGTGGGTTGAAGTCCTCGGAGCACGAGACCCGAAGATCGAAAGACTTATGACCAATACGGAGCAAAGGGAAGAAACCGTCGGGGGACCGCTTTTTACCCCAGGACGAGAAAACTGAGTCCGGGGCATTCCCGCTCGCGTTTTCTTGGGACGAGCACCGGAAGTCCTCGAGCTCAGCCCGTTTCCTTCGCTGCAAGTGCATTTCCAGTGGTTTCTGACACCGGACGAGCGTTCGCCACTCGTTGGAAGCTTCGGCCATCTTTTGGACCGTTTTGGGTCGCACCACAGTTCTCCCTCCAACGAGCTCGCTTCCCGACCTATACCTCCGGAAAACGTGTCAGGGAGCATGCCAGGAGTGTGGGTTGAAGTCCTCGGAGCACGAGACCCGAAGATCGAAAGACTTATGACCAATACGGAGCAAAGGGAAGAAACCGTCGGGGGACCGCTTTTTACCCCAGGACGAGAAAACTGAGTCCGGGGCATTCCCGCTCGCGTTTTCTTGGGACGAGCACCGGAAGTCCTCGAGCTCAGCCCGTTTCCTTCGCTGCAAGTGCATTTCCAGTGGTTTCTGACACCGGACGAGCGTTCGCCACTCGTTGGAAGCTTCGGCCATCTTTTGGACCGTTTTGGGTCGCACCACAGTTCTCCCTCCAACGAGCTCGCTTCCCGACCTATACCTCCGGAAAACGTGTCAGGGAGCATGCCAGGAGTGTGGGTTGAAGTCCTCGGAGCACGAGACCCGAAGATCGAAAGACTTATGACCAATACGGAGCAAAGGGAAGAAACCGTCGGGGGACCGCTTTTTACCCCAGGACGAGAAAACTGAGTCCGGGGCATTCCCGCTCGAGTTTTCTTGGGACGAGCACCGGAAGTCCTCGAGCTCAGCCCGTTTCCTTCGCTGCAAGTGCATTTCCAGTGGTTTCTGACACCGGACGAGCGTTCGCCACTCGTTGGAAGCTTCGGCCATCTTTTGGACCGTTTTGGGTCGCACCACAGTTCTCCCTCCAACGAGCTCGCTTCCCGACCTATACCTCCGGAAAACGTGTCAGGGAGCATGCCAGGAGTGTGGGTTGAAGTCCTCGGAGCACGAGACCCGAAGATCGAAAGACTTATGACCAATACGGAGCAAAGGGAAGAAACAGTCGGGGGACCGCTTTTTACCCCAGGACGAGAAAACTGAGTCCGGGGCATTCCCGCTCGCGTTTTCTTGGGACGAGCACCGGAAGTGCTCGAGCTCAGCCCGTTTCCTTCGCTGCAAGTGCATTTCCAGTGGTTTCTGACACCGGACGAGCGTTCGCCACTCGTTGGAAGCTTCGGCCATCTTTTGGACCGTTTTGGGTCGCACCACAGTTCTCCCTCCAACGAGCTCGCTTCCCGACCTATACCTCCGGAAAACGTGTCAGGGAGCACGCCAGGAGTGTGGGTTGAAGTCCTCGGAGCACGAGACCCGAAGATCGAAAGACTTATGACCAATACGGAGCAAAGGGAAGAAACCGTCGGGGGACCGCTTTTCACCCCAGGACGAGAAAACTGAGTCCGGGGCATTCCCGCTCGCGTTTTCTTGGGACGAGCACCGGAAGTCCTCGAGCTCAGCCCGTTTCCTTCGCTGCAAGTGCATTTCCAGTGGTTTCTGACACCGGACGAGCGTTCGCCACTCGTTGGAAGCTTCGGCCATCTTTTGGACCGTTTTGGGTCGCACCACAGTTCTCCCTCCAACGAGCTCGCTTCCCGACCTATACCTCCGGAAAACGTGTCAGGGAGCATGCCAGGAGTGTGGGTTGAAGTCCTCGGAGCACGAGACCCGAAGATCGAAAGACTTATGACCAATACGGAGCAAATGGAAGAAACCGTCGGGGGACCGCTTTTTACCCCAGGACGAGAAAACTGAGTCCGGGGCATTCCCGCTCGCGTTTTCTTGGGACGAGCACCGGAAGTCCTCGAGCTCAGCCCGTTTCCTTCGCTGCAAGTGCATTTCCAGTGGTTTCTGACACCGGACGAGCGTTCGCCACTCGTTGGAAGCTTCGGCCATCTTTTGGACCGTTTTGGGTCGCACCACAGTTCTCCCTCCAACGAGCTCGCTTCTCGACCTATACCTCCGGAAAACGTGTCAGGGAGCACGCCAGGAGTGTGGGTTGAAGTCCTCGGAGCACGAGACCCGAAGATCGAAAGACTTATGACCAATACGGAGCAAAGGGAAGAAACCGTCGGGGGACCGCTTTTTACCCCAGGACGAGAAAACTGAGTCCGGGGCATTCCCGCTCGCGTTTTCTTGGGACGAGCACCGGAAGTCCTCGAGCTCAGCCCGTTTCCTTCGCTGCAAGTGCATTTCCAGTTGTTTCTGACACCGGACGAGCGTTCGCCACTCGTTGGAAGCTTCGGCCATCTTTTGGACCGTTTTGGGTCGCACCACAGTTCTCCCTCCAACGAGCTCGCTTCCCGACCTATACCTCCGGAAAACGTGTCAGAGAGCATGCCAGGAGTGTGGGTTGAAGTCCTCGGAGCACGAGACCCGAAGATCGAAAGACTTATGACCAATACGGAGCAAAGGGAAGAAACCGTCGGGGGACCGCTTTTTACCCCAGGACGAGAAAACTGAGTCCGGGGCATTCCCGCTCGCGTTTTCTTGGGACGAGCACCGGAAGTCCTCGAGCTCAGCCCGTTTCCTTCGCTGCAAGTGCATTTCCAGTGGTTTCTGACACCGGACGAGCGTTCGCCACTCGTTGGAAGCTTCGGCCATCTTTTGGACCGTTTTGGGTCGCACCACAGTTCTCCCTCCAACGAGCTCGCTTCCCGACCTATACCTCCGGAAAACGTGTCAGGGAGCATGCCAGGAGTGTGGGTTGAAGTCCTCGGAGCACGAGACCCGAAGATCGAAAGACTTATGACCAATACGGAGCAAAGGGAAGAAACCGTCGGGGGACCGCTTTTTACCCCAGGACGAGAAAACTGAGTCCGGGGCATTCCCGCTCGCGTTTTCTTGGGACGAGCACCGGAAGTCCTCGAGCTCAGCCCGTTTCCTTCGCTGCAAGTGCATTTCTAGTGGTTTCTGACACCGGACAAGCGTTCGCCACTCGTTGGAAGCTTCGGCCATCTTTTGGACCGTTTTGGGTCGCACCACAGTTCTCCCTCCAACGAGCTCGCTTCCCGACCTATACCTCCGGAAAACGTGTCAGGGAGCATGCCAGGAGTGTGGGTTGAGTCCTCGGAGCACGAGACCCGAAGATCGAAAGACTTATGACCAATACGGAGCAAAGGGAAGAAACCGTCGGGGGACCGCTTTTTACCCCAGGACGAGAAAACTGAGTCCGGGGCATTCCCGCTCGCGTTTTCTTGGGACGAGCACCGGAAGTCCTCGAGCTCAGCCCGTTTCCTTCGCTGCAAGTGCATTTCCAGTGGTTTCTGACACCGGACGAGCGTTCGCCACTCGTTGGAAGCTTCGGCCATCTTTTGGACCGTTTTGGGTCGCACCACAGTTCTCCCTCCAACGAGCTCGCTTCCCGACCTATACCTCCGGAAAACGTGTCAGGGAGCATGCCAGGAGTGTGGGTTGGAGTCCTCGGAGCACGAGACCCGAAGATCGAAAGACTTATGACCAATACGGAGCAAAGGGAAGAAACCGTCGGGGGACCGCTTTTTCCCCCAGGACGAGAAAACTGAGTCCGGGGCATTCCCGCTCGCGTTTTCTTGGGACGAGCACCGGAAGTCCTCGAGCTCAGCCCGTTTCCTTCGCTGCAAGTGCATTTCCAGTGGTTTCTGACACCGGACGAGCGTTCGCCACTCGTTGGAAGCTTCGGCCATCTTTTGGACCGTTTTGGGTCGCACCACAGTTCTCCCTCCAACGAGCTCGCTTCCCGACCTATACCTCCGGAAAACGTGTCAGGGAGCATGCCAGGAGTGTGGGTTGAAGTCCTCGGAGCACGAGACCCGAAGATCGAAAGACTTATGACCAATACGGAGCAAAGGGAAGAAACCGTCGGGGGACCGCTTTTTACCCCAGGACGAGAAAACTGAGTCCGGGGCATTCCCGCTCGCGTTTTCTTGGGACGAGCACCGGAAGTCCTCGAGCTCAGCCCGTTTCCTTCGCTGCAAGTGCATTTCCAGTGGTTTCTGACACCGGACGAGCGTTCGCCACTCGTTGGAAGCTTCGGCCATCTTTTGGACCGTTTTGGGTCGCACCACAGTTCTCCCTCCAACGAGCTCGCTTCCCGACCTATACCTCCGGAAAACGTGTCAGGGAGCATGCCAGGAGTGTGGGTTGAAGTCCTCGGGGCACGAGACCCGAAGATCGAAAGACTTATGACCAATACGGAGCAAAGGGAAGAAACCGTCGGGGGACCGCTTTTTACCCCAGGACGAGAAAACTGAGTCCGGGGCATTCCCGCTCGCGTTTTCTTGGGACGAGCACCGGAAGTCCTCGAGCTCAGCCCGTTTCCTTCGCTGCAAGTGCATTTCCAGTGGTTTCTGACACCGGACGAGCGTTCGCCACTCGTTGGAAGCTTCGGCCATCTTTTGGACCGTTTTGGGTCGCACCACAGTTCTCCCTCCAACGAGCTCGCTTCCCGACCTATACCTCCGGAAAACGTGTCAGGGAGCATGCCAGGAGTGTGGGTTGAAGTCCTCGGAGCACGAGACCCGAAGATCGAAAGACTTATGACCAATACGGAGCAAGGGGAAGAAACCGTCGGGGGACCGCTTTTTACCCCAGGACGAGAAAACTGAGTCCGGGGCATTCCCGCTCGCGTTTTCTTGGGACGAGCACCGGAAGTCCTCGAGCTCAGCCCGTTTCCTTCGCTGCAAGTGCATTTCCAGTGGTTTCTGACACCGGACGAGCGTTCGCCACTCGTTGGAAGCTTCGGCCATCTTTTGGACCGTTTTGGGTCGCACCACAGTTCTCCCTCCAACGAGCTCGCTTCCCGACCTATACCTCCGGAAAACGTGTCAGGGAGCATGCCAGGAGTGTGGGTTGAAGTCCTCGGAGCACGAGACCCGAAGATCGAAAGACTTATGACCAATACGGAGCAAAGGGAAGAAACCGTCGGGGGACCGCTTTTTACCCCAGGACGAGAAAACTGAGTCCGGGGCATTCCCGCTCGCGTTTTCTTGGGACGAGCACCGGAAGTCCTCGAGCTCAGCCCGTTTCCTTCGCTGCAAGTGCATTTCCAGTGGTTTCTGACACCGGACGAGCGTTCGCCACTCGTTGGAAGCTTCGGCCATCTTTTGGACCGTTTTGGGTCGCACCACAGTTCTCCCTCCAACGAGCTCGCTTCCCGACCTATACCTCCGGAAAACGTGTCAGGGAGCATGCCAGGAGTGTGGGTTGAAGTCCTCGGAGCACGAGACCCGAAGATCGAAAGACTTATGACCAATACGGAGCAAAGGGAAGAAACCGTCGGGGGACCGCTTTTTACCCCAGGACGAGAAAACTGAGTCCGGGGCATTCCCGCTCGCGTTTTCTTGGGACGAGCACCGGAAGTCCTCGAGCTCAGCCCGTTTCCTTCGCTGCAAGTGCATTTCCAGTGGTTTCTGACACCGGACGAGCGTTCGCCACTCGTTGGAAGCTTCGGCCATCTTTTGGACCGTTTTGGGTCGCACCACAGTTCTCCCTCCAACGAGCTCGCTTCCCGACCTATACCTCCGGAAAACGTGTCAGGGAGCATGCCAGGAGTGTGGGTTGAAGTCCTCGGAGCACGAGACCCGAAGATCGAAAGACTTATGACCAATACGGAGCAAAGGGAAGAAACCGTCGGGGGACCGCTTTTTACCCCAGGACGAGAAAACTGAGTCCGGGGCATTCCCGCTCGCGTTTTCTTGGGACGAGCACCGGAAGTCCTCGAGCTCAGCCCGTTTCCTTCGCTGCAAGTGCATTTCCAGTGGTTTCTGACACCGGACGAGCGTTCGCCACTCGTTGGAAGCTTCGGCCATCTTTTGGACCGTTTTGGGTCGCACCACAGTTCTCCCTCCAACGAGCTCGCTTCCCGACCTATACCTCCGGAAAACGTGTCAGGGAGCATGCCAGGAGTGTGGGTTGAAGTCCTCGGAGCACGAGACCCGAAGATCGAAAGACTTATGACCAATACGGAGCAAAGGGAAGAAACCGTCGGGGGACCGCTTTTTACCCCAGGACGAGAAAACTGAGTCCGGGGCATTCCCGCTCGCGTTTTCTTGGGACGAGCACCGGAAGTCCTCGAGCTCAGCCCGTTTCCTTCGCTGCAAGTGCATTTCCAGTGGTTTCTGACATCGGACGAGCGTTCGCCACTCGTTGGAAGCTTCGGCCATCTTTTGGACCGTTTTGGGTCGCACCACAGTTCTCCCTCCAACGAGCTCGCTTCCCGACCTATAACTCCGGAAAACGTGTCAGGGAGCATGCCAGGAGTGTGGGTTGAAGTCCTCGGAGCACGAGACCCGAAGATCGAAAGACTTATGACCAATACGGAGCAAAGGGTGAGAAACCGTCGAGGGACCGCTTTTTACCCCAGGACGAGAAAACTGAGTCCGGGGCATTCCCGCTCGCGTTTTCTTGGGACGAGCACCGGAAGTCCTCAAGCTCAGCCCGTTTCCTTCGCTGCAAGTGCATTTCCAGTGGTTTCTGACACCGGACGAGCGTTCGCCACTCGTTGGAAGCTTCGGCCATCTTTTGGACCGTTTTGGGTCGCACCACAGTTCTCCCTCCAACGAGCTCGCTTCCCGACCTATACCTCCGGAAAACGTGTCAGGGAGCATGCCAGGAGTGTGGGTTGAAGTCCTCGGAGCACGAGACCCGAAGATCGAAAGACTTATGACCAATACGGAGCAAAGGGAAGAAACGTCGGGGGACCGCTTTTTACCCCAGGACGAGAAAACTGAGTCCGGGGCATTCCCGCTCGCGTTTTCTTGGGACGAGCACCGGAAGACCTCGAGCTCAGCCCGTTTCCTTCGCTGCAAGTGCATTTCCAGTGGTTTCTGACACAGGACGAGCGTTCGCCACTCGTTGGAAGCTTCGGCCATCTTTTGGACCGTTTTGGGTCGCACCACAGTTCTCCCTCCAACGAGCTCGCTTCCCGACCTATACCTCCGGAAAACGTGTCAGGGAGCATGCCAGGAGTGTGGGTTGAAGTCCTCGGAGCACGAGACCCGAAGATCGAAAGACTTATGACCAATACGGAGCAAAGGGAAGAAACCGTCGGGGGACCGCTTTTTACCCCAGGACGAGAAAACTGAGTCCGGGGCATTCCCGCTCGCGTTTTCTTGGGACGAGCACCGGAAGTCCTCGAGCTCAGCCCGTTTCCTTCGCTGCAAGTGCATTTCCAGTGGTTTCTGACACCGGACGAGCGTTCGCCACTCGTTGGAAGCTTCGGCCATCTTTTGGACCGTTTTGGGTCGCACCACAGTTCTCCCTCCAACGAGCTCGCTTCCCGACCTATACCTCCGGAAAACGTGTCAGGGAGCATGCCAGGAGTGTGGGTTGAAGTCCTCGGAGCACGAGACCCGAAGATCGAAAGACTTATGACCAATACGGAGCAAAGGGAAGAAACCGTCGGGGGACCGCTTTTTACCCCAGGACGAGAAAACTGAGTCCGGGGCATTCCCGCTCGCGTTTTCTTGGGACGAGCACCGGAAGTCCTCGAGCTCAGCCCGTTTCCTTCGCTGCAAGTGCATTTCCAGTGGTTTCTGACACCGGACGAGCGTTCGCCACTCGTTGGAAGCTTCGGCCATCTTTTGGACCGTTTTGGGTCGCACCACAGTTCTCCCTCCAACGAGCTCGCTTCCCGACCTATACCTCCGGAAAACGTGTCAGGGAGCATGCCAGGAGTGTGGGTTGAAGTCCTCGGAGCACGAGACCCGAAGATCGAAAGACTTATGACCAATACGGAGCAAAGGGAAGAAACCGTCGGGGGACCGCTTTTTACCCCAGGACGAGAAAACTGAGTCCGGGGCATTCCCGCTCGCGTTTTCTTGGGACGAGCACCGGAAGTCCTCGAGCTCAGCCCGTTTCCTTCGCTGCAAGTGCATTTCCAGTGGTTTCTGACACCGGACGAGCGTTCGCCACTCGTTGGAAGCTTCGGCCATCTTTTGGACCGTTTTGGGTCGCACCACAGTTCTCCCTCCAACGAGCTCGCTTCCCGACCTATACCTCCGGAAAACGTGTCAGGGAGCATGCCAGGAGTGTGGGTTGAAGTCCTCGGAGCACGAGACCTGAAGATCGAAAGACTTATGACCAATACGGAGCAAAGGGAAGAAACCGTCGGGGGACCGCTTTTTACCCCAGGACGAGAAAACTGAGTCCGGGGCAATCCCGCTCGCGTTTTCTTGGGACGAGCACCGGAAGTCCTCGAGCTCAGCCCGTTTCCTTCGCTGCAAGTGCATTTCCAGTGGTTTCTGACACCGGACGAGCGTTCGCCACTCGTTGGAAGCTTCGGCCATCTTTTGGACCGTTTTGGGTCGCACCACAGTTCTCCCTCCAACGAGCTCGCTTCCCGACCTATACCTCCGGAAAACGTGTCAGGGAGCATGCCAGGAGTGTGGGTTGAAGTCCTCGGAGCACGAGACCCGAAGATCGAAAGACTTATGACCAATACGGAGCAAAAGGAAGAAACCGTCGGGGGACCACTTTTTACCCCAGGACGAGAAAACTGAGTCCGGGGCATTCCCGCTCGCGTTTTATTGGGACGAGCACCGAAAGTCCTCGAGCTCAGCCCGTTTCCTTCGCTGCAAGTGCATTTCCAGTGGTTTCTGACACCGGACGAGCGTTCGCCACTCGTTGGAAGCTTCGGCCATCTTTTGGACCGTTTTGGGTCGCACCACAGTTCTCCCTCCAACGAGCTCGCTTCCCGACCTATACCTCCGGAAAACGTGTCAGGGAGCATGCCAGGAGTGTGGGTTGAAGTCCTCGGAGCACGAGATCCGAAGATCGAAAGACTTATGACCAATACGGAGCAAAGGGAAGAAACCGTCGGGGGACCGCTTTTTACCCCAGGACGAGAAAACTGAGTCCGGGGCATTCCCGCTCGCGTTTTCTTGGGACGAGCACCGGAAGTCCTCGAGCTCAGCCCGTTTCCTTCGCTGCAAGTGCATTTCCAGTGGTTTCTGACACCGGACGAGCGTTCGCCACTCGTTGGAAGCTTCGGCCATCTTTTGGACCGTTTTGGGTCGCACCACAGTTCTCCCTCCAACGAGCTCGCTTCCCGACCTATACCTCCGGAAAACGTGTCAGGGAGCATGCCAGGAGTGTGGGTTGAAGTCCTCGGAGCACGAGACCCGAAGATCGAAAGACTTATGACCAATACGGAGCAAAGGGAAGAAACCGTCGGGGGACCGCTTTTTACCCCAGGACGAGAAAACTGAGTCCGGGGCATTCCCGCTCGTGTTTTCTTGGGACGAGCACCGGAAGTCCTCGAGCTCAGCCCGTTTCCTTCGCTGCAAGTGCATTTCCAGTGGTTTCTGACACCGGACGAGCGTTCGCCACTCGTTGGAAGCTTCGGCCATCTTTTGGACCGTTTTGGGTCGCACCACAGTTCTCCCTCCAACGAGCTCGCTTCCCGACCTATACCTCCGGAAAACGTGTCAGGGAGCATGCCAGGAGTGTGGGTTGAAGTCCTCGGAGCACGAGACCCGAAGATCGAAAGACTTATGACCAATACGGAGCAAAGGGAAGAAACCGTCGGGGGACCGCTTTTTACCCCAGGACGAGAAAACTGAGTCCGGGGCATTCCCGCTCGCGTTTTCTTGGGACGAGCACCGGAAGTCCTCGAGCTCAGCCCGTTTCCTTCGCTGCAAGTGCATTTCCAGTGGTTTCTGACACCGGACGAGCGTTCGCCACTCGTTGGAAGCTTCGGCCATCTTTTGGACCGTTTTGGGTCGCACCACAGTTCTCCCTCCAACGAGCTCGCTTCCCGACCTATAACTCCGGAAAACGTGTCAGGGAGCATGCCAGGAGTGTGGGTTGAAGTCCTCGGAGCACGAGACCCGAAGATCGAAAGACTTATGACCAATACGGAGCAAAGGGTGAGAAACCGTCGAGGGACCGCTTTTTACCCCAGGACGAGAAAACTGAGTCCGGGGCATTCCCGCTCGCGTTTTCTTGGGACGAGCACCGGAAGTCCTCAAGCTCAGCCCGTTTCCTTCGCTGCAAGTGCATTTCCAGTGGTTTCTGACACCGGACGAGCGTTCGCCACTCGTTGGAAGCTTCGGCCATCTTTTGGACCGTTTTGGGTCGCACCACAGTTCTCCCTCCAACGAGCTCGCTTCCCGACCTATACCTCCGGAAAACGTGTCAGGGAGCATGCCAGGAGTGTGGGTTGAAGTCCTCGGAGCACGAGACCCGAAGATCGAAAGACTTATGACCAATACGGAGCAAAGGGAAGAAACGTCGGGGGACCGCTTTTTACCCCAGGACGAGAAAACTGAGTCCGGGGCATTCCCGCTCGCGTTTTCTTGGGACGAGCACCGGAAGACCTCGAGCTCAGCCCGTTTCCTTCGCTGCAAGTGCATTTCCAGTGGTTTCTGACACAGGACGAGCGTTCGCCACTCGTTGGAAGCTTCGGCCATCTTTTGGACCATTTTGGGTCGCACCACAGTTCTCCCTCCAACGAGCTCGCTTCCCGACCTATACCTCCGGAAAACGTGTCAGGGAGCATGCCAGGAGTGTGGGTTGAAGTCCTCGGAGCACGAGACCCGAAGATCGAAAGACTTATGACCAATACGGAGCAAAGGGAAGAAACCGTCGGGGGACCGCTTTTTACCCCAGGACGAGAAAACTGAGTCCGGGGCATTCCCGCTCGCGTTTTCTTGGGACGAGCACCGGAAGACCTCGAGCTCAGCCCGTTTCCTTCGCTGCAAGTGCATTTCCAGTGGTTTCTGACACAGGACGAGCGTTCGCCACTCGTTGGAAGCTTCGGCCATCTTTTGGACCGTTTTGGGTCGCACCACAGTTCTCCCTCCAACGAGCTCGCTTCCCGACCTATACCTCCGGAAAACGTGTCAGGGAGCATGCCAGGAGTGTGGGTTGAAGTCCTCGGAGCACGAGACCCGAAGATCGAAAGACTTATGACCAATACGGAGCAAAGGGAAGAAACGTCGGGGGACCGCTTTTTACCCCAGGACGAGAAAACTGAGTCCGGGGCATTCCCGCTCGCGTTTTCTTGGGACGAGCACCGGAAGACCTCGAGCTCAGCCCGTTTCCTTCGCTGCAAGTGCATTTCCAGTGGTTTCTGACACAGGACGAGCGTTCGCCACTCGTTGGAAGCTTCGGCCATCTTTTGGACCGTTTTGGGTCGCACCACAGTTCTCCCTCCAACGAGCTCGCTTCCCGACCTATACCTCCGGAAAACGTGTCAGGGAGCATGCCAGGAGTGTGGGTTGAAGTCCTCGGAGCACGAGACCCGAAGATCGAAAGACTTATGACCAATACGGAGCAAAGGGAAGAAACCGTCGGGGGACCGCTTTTTACCCCAGGACGAGAAAACTGAGTCCAGGGCATTCCCGCTCGCGTTTTCTTGGGACGAGCACCGGAAGACCTCGAGCTCAGCCCGTTTCCTTCGCTGCAAGTGCATTTCCAGTGGTTTCTGACACAGGACGAGCGTTCGCCACTCGTTGGAAGCTTCGGCCATCTTTTGGACCGTTTTGGGTCGCACCACAGTTCTCCCTCCAACGAGCTCGCTTCCCGACCTATACCTCCGGAAAACGTGTCAGGGAGCATGCCAGGAGTGTGGGTTGAAGTCCTCGGAGCACGAGACCCGAAGATCGAAAGACTTATGACCAATACGGAGCAAAGGGAAGAAACCGTCGGGGGACCGCTTTTTACCCCATGACGAGAAAACTGAGTCCGGGGCATTCCCGCTCGCGTTTTCTTGGGACGAGCACCGGAAGACCTCGAGCTCAGCCCGTTTCCTTCGCTGCAAGTGCATTTCCAGTGGTTTCTGACACCGGACGAGCGTTCGCCACTCGTTGGAAGCTTCGGCCATCTTTTGGACCGTTTTGGGTCGCACCACAGTTCTCCCTCCAACGAGCTCGCTTCCCGACCTATACCTCCGGAAAACGTGTCAGGGAGCATGCCAGGAGTGTGGGTTGAAGTCCTCGGAGCACGAGACCCGAAGATCGAAAGACTTATGACCAATACGGAGCAAAGGGAAGAAACCGTCGGGGGACCGCTTTTTACCCCAGGACGAGAAAACTGAGTCCGGGGCATTCCCGCTCGCGTTTTCTTGGGACGAGCACCGGAAGTCCTCGAGCTCAGCCCGTTTCCTTCGCTGCAAGTGCATTTCCAGTGGTTTCTGACACCGGACGAGCGTTCGCCACTCGTTGGAAGCTTCGGCCATCTTTTGGACCGTTTTGGGTCGCACCACAGTTCTCCCTCCAACGAGCTCGCTTCCCGACCTATACCTCCGGAAAACGTGTCAGGGAGCATGCCAGGAGTGTGGGTTGAAGTCCTCGGAGCACGAGACCCGAAGATCGAAAGACTTATGACCAATACGGAGCAAAGGGAAGAAACCGTCGGGGGACCGCTTTTTACCCCAGGACGAGAAAACTGAGTCCGGGGCATTCCCGCTCGCGTTTTCTTGGGACGAGCACCGGAAGTCCTCGAGCTCAGCCCGTTTCCTTCGCTGCAAGTGCATTTCCAGTGGTTTCTGACACCGGACGAGCGTTCGCCACTCGTTGGAAGCTTCGGCCATCTTTTGGACCGTTTTGGGTCGCACCACAGTTCTCCCTCCAACGAGCTCGCTTCCCGACCTATACCTCCGGAAAACGTGTCAGGGAGCATGCCAGGAGTGTGGGTTGAAGTCCTCGGAGCACGAGACCCGAAGATCGAAAGACTTATGACCAATACGGAGCAAAGGGAAGAAACCGTCGGGGGACCGCTTTTTACCCCAGGACGAGAAAACTGAGTCCGGGGCATTCCCGCTCGCGTTTTCTTGGGACGAGCACCGGAAGTCCTCGAGCTCAGCCCGTTTCCTTCGCTGCAAGTGCATTTCCAGTGGTTTCTGACACCGGACGAGCGTTCGCCACTCGTTGGAAGCTTCGGCCATCTTTTGGACCGTTTTGGGTCGCACCACAGTTCTCCCTCCAACGAGCTCGCTTCCCGACCTATACCTCCGGAAAACGTGTCAGGGAGCATGCCAGGAGTGTGGGTTGAAGTCCTCGGAGCACGAGACCCGAAGATCGAAAGACTTATGACCAATACGGAGCAAAGGGAAGAAACCGTCGGGGGACCGCTTTTTACCCCAGGACGAGAAAACTGAGTCCGGGGCATTCCCGCTCGCGTTTTCTTGGGACGAGCACCGGAAGTCCTCGAGCTCAGCCCGTTTCCTTCGCTGCAAGTGCATTTCCAGTGGTTTCTGACACCGGACGAGCGTTCGCCACTCGTTGGAAGCTTCGGCCATCTTTTGGACCGTTTTGGGTCGCACCACAGTTCTCCCTCCAACGAGCTCGCTTCCCGACCTATACCTCCGGAAAACGTGTCAGGGAGCATGCCAGGAGTGTGGGTTGAAGTCCTCGGAGCACGAGACCCGAAGATCGAAAGACTTATGACCAATACGGAGCAAAGGGAAGAAACCGTCGGGGGACCGCTTTTTACCCCAGGACGAGAAAACTGAGTCCGGGGCATTCCCGCTCGCGTTTTCTTGGGACGAGCACCGGAAGTCCTCGAGCTCAGCCCGTTTCCTTCGCTGCAAGTGCATTTCCAGTGGTTTCTGACACCGGACGAGCGTTCGCCACTCGTTGGAAGCTTCGGCCATCTTTTGGACCGTTTTGGGTCGCACCACAGTTCTCCCTCCAACGAGCTCGCTTCCCGACCTATACCTCCGGAAAACGTGTCAGGGAGCATGCCAGGAGTGTGGGTTGAAGTCCTCGGAGCACGAGACCCGAAGATCGAAAGACTTATGACCAATACGGAGCAAAGGGAAGAAACCGTCGGGGGACCGCTTTTTACCCCAGGACGAGAAAACTGAGTCCGGGGCATTCCCGCTCGCGTTTTCTTGGGACGAGCACCGGAAGTCCTCGAGCTCAGCCCGTTTCCTTCGCTGCAAGTGCATTTCCAGTGGTTTCTGACACCGGACGAGCGTTCGCCACTCGTTGGAAGCTTCGGCCATCTTTTGGACCGTTTTGGGTCGCACCACAGTTCTCCCTCCAACGAGCTCGCTTCCCGACCTATACCTCCGGAAAACGTGTCAGGGAGCATGCCAGGAGTGTGGGTTGAAGTCCTCGATGCACGAGACCCGAAGATCGAAAGACTTATGACCAATACGGAGCAAAGGGAAGAAACCGTCGGGGGACCGCTTTTTACCCCAGGACGAGAAAACTGAGTCCGGGGCATTCCCGCTCGCGTTTTCTTGGGACGAGCACCGGAAGTCCTCGAGCTCAGCCCGTTTCCTTCGCTGCAAGTGCATTTCCAGTGGTTTCTGACACCGGACGAGCGTTCGCCACTCGTTGGAAGCTTCGGCCATCTTTTGGACCGTTTTGGGTCGCACCACAGTTCTCCCTCCAACGAGCTCGCTTCCCGACCTATACCTCCGGAAAACGTGTCAGGGAGCATGCCAGGAGTGTGGGTTGAAGTCCTCGATGCACGAGACTCGAAGATCGAAAGACTTATGACCAATACGGAGCAAAGGGAAGAAACCGTCGGGGGACCGCTTTTTACCCCAGGACGAGAAAACTGAGTCCGGGACATTCCCGCTCGCGTTTTCTTGGGACGAGCACCGGAAGTCCTCGAGCTCAGCCCGTTTCCTTCGCTGCAAGTGCATTTCCAGTGGTTTCTGACACCGGACGAGCGTTCGCCACTCGTTGGAAGCTTCGGCCATCTTTTGGACCGTTTTGGGTCGCACCACAGTTCTCCCTCCAACGAGCTCGCTTCCCGACCTATACCTCCGGAAAACGTGTCAGGGAGCATGCCAGGAGTGTGGGTTGAAGTCCTCGGAGCACGAGACCCGAAGATCGAAAGACTTATGACCAATACGGAGCAAAGGGAAGAAACCGTCGGGGGACCGCTTTTTACCCCAGGACGAGAAAACTGAGTCCGGGGCATTCCCGCTCGCGTTTTCTTGGGACGAGCACCGGAAGTCCTCGAGCTCAGCCCGTTTCCTTCGCTGCAAGTGCATTTCCAGTGGTTTCTGACACCGGACGAGCGTTCGCCACTCGTTGGAAGCTTCGGCCATCTTTTGGACCGTTTTGGGTCGCACCACAGTTCTCCCTCCAACGAGCTCGCTTCCCGACCTATACCTCCGGAAAACGTGTCAGGGAGCATGCCAGGAGTGTGGGTTGAAGTCCTCGATGCACGAGACCCGAAGATCGAAAGACTTATCACCAATACGGAGCAAAGGGAAGAAACCGTCGGGGGACCGCTTTTTACCCCAGGACGAGAAAACTGAGTCCGGGACATTCCCGCTCGCGTTTTCTTGGGACGAGCACCGGAAGTCCTCGAGCTCAGCATGTTTCCTTCGCTGCAAGAGCATTTCCAGTGGTTTCTGACACCGGACGAGCGTTCGCCACTCGTTGGACGCTTCGGCCATCTTTTGGACCGTTTTGGGTCGCACCACAGTTCTCCCTCCAACGAGCTCGCTTCCCGACCTATACCTCCAGAAAACGTGTCAGGGAGCATGCCAGGAGTGTGGGTTGAAGTCCTCGGAGCACGAGACCCGAAGATCGAAAGACTTATGACCAATACGGAGCAAAGGGAAGAAACCGTCGGGGGACCGCTTTTTACCCCAGGACGAGAAAACTGAGTCCGGGGCATTCCCGCTCGCGTTTTCTTGGGACGAGCACCGGAAGTCCTCGAGCTCAGCCCGTTTCCTTCGCTGCAAGTGCATTTCCAGTGGTTTCTGACACCGGACGAGCGTTCGCCACTCGTTGGAAGCTTCGGCCATCTTTTGGACCGTTTTGGGTCGCACCACAGTTCTCCCTCCAACGAGCTCGCTTCCCGACCTATACCTCCGGAAAACGTGTCAGGGAGCATGCCAGGAGTGTGGGTTGAAGTCCTCGGAGCACGAGACCCGAAGATCGAAAGACTTATGACCAATACGGAGCAAAGGGAAGAAACCGTCGGGGGACCGCTTTTTACCCCAGGACGAGAAAACTGAGTCCGGGGCATTCCCGCTCGCGTTTTCTTGGGACGAGCACCGGAAGTCCTCGAGCTCAGCCCGTTTCCTTCGCTGCAAGTGCATTTCCAGTGGTTTCTGACACCGGACGAGCGTTCGCCACTCGTTGGAAGCTTCGGCCATCTTTTGGACCGTTTTGGGTCGCACCACAGTTCTCCCTCCAACGAGCTCGCTTCCCGACCTATACCTCCGGAAAACGTGTCAGGGAGCATGCCAGGAGTGTGGGTTGAAGTCCTCGATGCACGAGACCCGAAGATCGAAAGACTTATGACCAATACGGAGCAAAGGGAAGAAACCGTCGGGGGACCGCTTTTTACCCCAGGACGAGAAAACTGAGTCCGGGACATTCCCGCTCGCGTTTTCTTGGGACGAGCACCGGAAGTCCTCGAGCTCAGCCCGTTTCCTTCGCTGCAAGTGCATTTCCAGTGGTTTCTGACACCGGACGAGCGTTCGCCACTCGTTGGAAGCTTCGGCCATCTTTTGGACCGTTTTGGGTCGCACCACAGTTCTCCCTCCAACGAGCTCGCTTCCCGACCTATACCTCCGGAAAACGTGTCAGGGAGCATGCCAGGAGTGTGGGTTGAAGTCCTCGGAGCACGAGACCCGAAGATCGAAAGACTTATGACCAATACGGAGCAAAGGGAAGAAACCGTCGGGGGACCGCTTTTTACCCCAGGACGAGAAAACGGAGTCCGGGGCATTCCCGCTCGCGTTTTCTTGGGACGAGCACCGGAAGTCCTCGAGCTCAGCCCGTTTCCTTCGCTGCAAGTGCATTTCCAGTGGTTTCTGACACCGGACGAGCGTTCGCCACTCGTTGGAAGCTTCGGCCATCTTTTGGACCGTTTTGGGTCGCACCACAGTTCTCCCTCCAACGAGCTCGCTTCCCGACCTATACCTCCGGAAAACGTGTCAGGGAGCATGCCAGGAGTGTGGGTTGAAGTCCTCGGAGCACGAGACCCGAAGATCGAAAGACTTATGACCAATACGGAGCAAAGGGAAGAAACCGTCGGGGGACCGCTTTTTACCCCAGGACGAGAAAACTGAGTCCGGGGCATTCCCGCTCGCGTTTTCTTGGGACGAGCACCGGAAGTCCTCGAGCTCAGCCTGTTTCCTTCGCTGCAAGTGCATTTCCAGTGGTTTCTGACACCGGACGAGCGTTCGCCACTCGTTGGAAGCTTCGGCCATCTTTTGGACCGTTTTGGGTCGCACCACAGTTCTCCCTCCAACGAGCTCGCTTCCCGACCTATACCTCCGGAAAACGTGTCAGGGAGCATGCCAGGAGTGTGGGTTGAAGTCCTCGGAGCACGAGACCCGAAGATCGAAAGACTTATGACCAATACGGAGCAAAGGGAAGAAACCGTCGGGGGACCGCTTTTTACCCCAGGACGAGAAAACTGAGTCCGGGGCATTCCCGCTCGCGTTTTCTTGGGACGAGCACCGGAAGTCCTCGAGCTCAGCCCGTTTCCTTCGCTGCAAGTGCATTTCCAGTGGTTTCTGACACCGGACGAGCGTTCGCCACTCGTTGGAAGCTTCGGCCATCTTTTGGACCGTTTTGGGTCGCACCACAGTTCTCCCTCCAACGAGCTCGCTTCCCGACCTATACCTCCGGAAAACGTGTCAGGGAGCATGCCAGGAGTGTGGGTTAAAGTCCTCGGAGCACGAGACCCGAAGATCGAAAGACTTATGACCAATACGGAGCAAAGGTAAGAAACCGTCGGGGGACCGCTTTTTACCCCAGGACGAGAAAACTGAGTCCGGGGCATTCCCGCTCGCGTTTTCTTGGGACGAGCACCGGAAGTCCTCGAGCTCAGCCCGTTTCCTTCGCTGCAAGTGCATTTCCAGTGGTTTCTGACACCGGACGAGCGTTCGCCACTCGTTGGAAGCTTCGGCCATCTTTTGGACCGTTTTGGGTCGCACCACTATTCTCCCTCCAACGAGCTCGCTTCCCGACCTATACCTCCGGAAAACGTGTCAGGGAGCATGCCAGGAGTGTGGGTTAAAGTCCTCGGAGCACGAGACCCGAAGATCGAAAGACTTATGACCAATACGGAGCAAAGGGAAGAAACCGTCGGGGGACCGCTTTTTACCCCAGGACGAGAAAACTGAGTCCGGGGCATTCCCGCTCGCGTTTTCTTGTGACGAGCACCGGAAGTCCTCGAGCTCAGCCCGTTGCCTTCGCTGCAAGTGCATTTCCAGTTGTTTCTGACACCGGACGAGCGTTCGCCACTCGTTGGAAGCTTCGGCCATCTTTTGGACCGTTTTGGGTCGCACCACAGTTCTCCCTCCAACGAGCTCGCTTCCCGACCTATACATCCGGAAAACGTGTCAGGGAGCATGCCAGGAGTGTGAGTTGAAGTCCTCGGAGCACGAGACCCGAAGATCGAAAGACTTATGACCAATACGGAGCAAAGGGAAGAAACCGTCGGGGGACCGCTTTTTACCCCAGGACGAGAAAACTGAGTCCGGGGCATTCCCGCTCGCGTTTTCTTGGGACGAGCACCGGAAGTCCTCGAGCTCAGCCCGTTTCCTTCGCTGCAAGTGCATTTCCAGTGGTTTCTGACACCGGACGAGCGTTCGCCACTCGTTGGAAGCTTCGGCCATCTTTTGGACCGTTTTGGGTCGCACCTCAGTTCTCCCTCCAACGAGCTCGCTTCCCGACCTATACCTCCGGAAAACGTGTCAGGGAGCATGCCAGGAGTGTGGGTTGAAGTCCTCGGAGCACGAGACCCGAAGATCGAAAGACTTATGACCAATACGGAGCAAAGGGAAGAAACCGTCGGGGGACCGCTTTTTACCCCAGGACGAGAAAACTGAGTCCGGGGCATTCCCGCTCGCGTTTTCTTGGGACGAGCACCGGAAGTCCTCGAGCTCAGCCCGTTTCCTTCGCTACAAGTGCATTTCCAGTGGTTTCTGACACCGGACGAGCGTTCGCCACTCGTTGGAAGCTTCGGCCATCTTTTGGACCGTTTTGGGTCGCACCACAGTTCTCCCTCCAACGAGCTCGCTTCCCGACCTATACCTCCGGAAAACGTGTCAGGGAGCATGCCAGGAGTGTGGGTTGAAGTCCTCGGAGCACGAGACCCGAAGATCGAAAGACTTATGACCAATACGGAGCAAAGGGAAGAAACCGTCGGGGGACCGCCTTTTACCCCAGGACGAGAAAACTGAGTCCGGGGCATTCCCGCTCGCGTTTTCTTGGGACGAGCACCGGAAGTCCTCGAGCTCAGCCCGTTTCCTTCGCTGCAAGTGCATTTCCAGTGGTTTCTGACACCGGACGAGCGTTCGCCACTCGTTGGAAGCTTCGGCCATCTTTTGGACCGTTTTGGGTCGCACCACAGTTCTCCCTCCAACGAGCTCGCTTCCCGACCTATACCTCCGGAAAACGTGTCAGGGAGCATGCCAGGAGTGTGGGTTGAAGTCCTCGGAGCACGAGACCCGAAGATCGAAAGACTTATGACCAATACGGAGCAAAGGGAAGAAACCGTCGGGGGACCGCTTTTTACCCCAGGACGAGAAAACTGAGTCCGGGGCATTCCCGCTCGCGTTTTCTTGGGACGAGCACCGGAAGTCCTCGAGCTCAGCCCGTTTCCTTCGCTGCAAGTGCATTTCCAGTGGTTTCTGACACCGGACGAGCGTTCGCCACTCGTTGGAAGCTTCGGCCATCTTTTGGACCGTTTTGGGTCGCACCACAGTTCTCCCTCCAACGAGCTCGCTTCCCGACCTATACCTCCGGAAAACGTGTCAGGGAGCATGCCAGGAGTGTGGGTTGAAGTCCTCGGAGCACGAGACCCGAAGATCGAAAGACTTATGACCAATACGGAGCAAAGGGAAGAAACCGTCGGGGGACCGCCTTTTACCCCAGGACGAGAAAACTGAGTCCGGGGCATTCCCGCTCGCGTTTTCTTGGGACGAGCACCGGAAGTCCTCGAGCTCAGCCCGTTTCCTTCGCTGCAAGTGCATTTCCAGTGGTTTCTGACACCGGACGAGCGTTCGCCACTCGTTGGAAGCTTCGGCCATCTTTTGGACCGTTTTGGGTCGCACCACAGTTCTCCCTCCAACGAGCTCGCTTCCCGACCTATACCTCCGGAAAACGTGTCAGGGAGCATGCCAGGAGTGTGGGTTGAAGTCCTCGGAGCACGAGACCCGAAGATCGAAAGACTTATGACCAATACGGAGCAAAGGGAAGAAACCGTCGGGGGACCGCCTTTTACCCCAGGACGAGAAAACTGAGTCCGGGGCATTCCCGCTCGCGTTTTCTTGGGACGAGCACCGGAAGTCCTCGAGCTCAGCCCGTTTCCTTCGCTGCAAGTGCATTTCCAGTGGTTTCTGACACCGGACGAGCGTTCGCCACTCGTTGGAAGCTTCGGCCATCTTTTGGACCGTTTTGGGTCGCACCACAGTTCTCCCTCCAACGAGCTCGCTTCCCGACCTATACCTCCGGAAAACGTGTCAGGGAGCATGCCAGGAGTGTGGGTTGAAGTCCTCGGAGCACGAGACCCGAAGATCGAAAGACTTATGACCAATATGGAGCAAAGGGAAGAAACCGTCGGGGGACCGCTTTTTACCCCAGGACGAGAAAACTGAGTCCGGGGCATTCCCGCTCGCGTTTTCTTGGGACGAGCACCGGAAGTCCTCGAGCTCAGCCCGTTTCCTTCGCTGCAAGTGCATTTCCAGTGGTTTCTGACACCGGACGAGCGTTCGCCACTCGTTGGAAGCTTCGGCCATCTTTTGGACCGTTTTGGGTCGCACCACAGTTCTCCCTCCAACGAGCTCGCTTCCCGACCTATACCTCCGGAAAACGTGTCAGGGAGCATGCCAGGAGTGTGGGTTGAAGTCCTCGGAGCACGAGACCCGAAGATCGAAAGACTTATGACCAATACGGAGCAAAGGGAAGAAACCGTCGGGGGGACCGCCTTTTACCCCAGGACGAGAAAACTGAGTCCGGGGCATTCCCGCTCGCGTTTTCTTGGGACGAGCACCGGAAGTCCTCGAGCTCAGCCCGTTTCCTTCGCTGCAAGTGCATTTCCAGTAGTTTCTGACACCGGACGAGCGTTCGCCACTCGTTGGAAGCTTCGGCCATCTTTTGGACCGTTTTGGGTCGCACCACAGTTCTCCCTCCAACGAGCTCGCTTCCCGACCTATACCTCCGGAAAACGTGTCAGGGAGCATGCCAGGAGTGTGGGTTGAAGTCCTCGGAGCACGAGACCCGAAGATCGAAAGACTTATGACCAATACGGAGCAAAGGGAAGAAACCGTCGGGGGACCGCCTTTTACCCCAGGACGAGAAAACTGAGTCCGGGGCATTCCCGCTCGCGTTTTCTTGGGACGAGCACCGGAAGTCCTCGAGCTCAGCCCGTTTCCTTCGCTGCAAGTGCATTTCCAGTGGTTTCTGACACCGGACGAGCGTTCGCCACTCGTTGAAAGCTTCGGCCATCTTTTGGACCGTTTTGGGTCGCACCACAGTTCTCCCTCCAACGAGCTCGCTTCCCGACCTATACCTCCGGAAAACGTGTCAGGGAGCATGCCAGGAGTGTGGGTTGAAGTCCTCGGAGCACGAGACCCGAAGATCGAAAGACTTGTGACCAATACGGAGCAAAGGGAAGAAACCGTCGGGGGACCGCTTTTTACCCCAGGACGAGAAAACTGAGTCCGGGGCATTCCCGCTCGCGTTTTCTTGGGACGAGCACCGGAAGTCCTCGAGCTCAGCCCGTTTCCTTCGCTGCAAGTGCATTTCCAGTGGTTTCTGACACCGGACGAGCGTTCGCCACTCGTTGGAAGCTTCGGCCATCTTTTGGACCGTTTTGGGTCGCACCACAGTTCTCCCTCCAACGAGCTCGCTTCCCGACCTATACCTCCGGAAAACGTGTCAGGGAGCATGCCAGGAGTGTGGGTTGAAGTCCTCGGAGCACGAGACCCGAAGATCGAAAGACTTATGACCAATACGGAGCAAAGGGAAGAAACCGTCGGGGGACCGCTTTTTACCCCAGGACGAGAAAACTGAGTCCGGCGCATTCCCGCTCGCGTTTTCTTGGGACGAGCACCGGAAGTCCTCGAGCTCAGCCCGTTTCCTTCGCTGCAAGTGCATTTCCAGTAGTTTCTGACACCGGACGAGCGTTCGCCACTCGTTGGAATCTTCGGCCATCTTTTGGACCGTTTTGGGTCGCACCACAGTTCTCCCTCCAACGAGCTCGCTTCCCGACCTATACCTCCGGAAAACGTGTCAGGGAGCATGCCAGGAGTGTGGGTTGAAGTCCTCGGAGCACGAGACCCGAAGATCGAAAGACTTATGACCAATACGGAGCAAAGGGAAGAAACCGTCGGGGGACCGCTTTTTACCCCAGGACGAGAAAACTGAGTCCGGGGCATTCCCGCTCGCGTTTTCTTGGGACGAGCACCGGAAGTCCTCGAGCTCAGCCCGTTCCCTTCGCTGCAAGTGCATTTCCAGTGGTTTCTGACACCGGACGAGCGTTCGCCACTCGTTGGAAGCTTCGGCCATCTTTTGGACCGTTTTGGGTCGCACCACAGTTCTCCCTCCAACGAGCTCGCTTCCCGACCTATACCTCCGGAAAACGTGTCAGGGAGCATGCCAGGAGTGTGGGTTGAAGTCCTCGGAGCACGAGACCCGAAGATCGAAAGACTTGTGACCAATACGGAGCAAAGGGAAGAAACCGTCGGGGGACCGCTTTTTACCCCAGGACGAGAAAACTGAGTCCGGGGCATTCCCGCTCGCGTTTTCTTGGGACGAGCACCGGAAGTCCTCGAGCTCAGCCCGTTTCCTTCGCTGCAAGTGCATTTCCAATGGTTTCTGACACCGGACGAGCGTTCGCCACTCGTTGGAAGCTTCGGCCATCTTTTGGACCGTTTTGGGTCGCACCACAGTTCTCCCTCCAACGAGCTCGCTTCCCGACCTATACCTCCGGAAAACGTGTCAGGGAGCATGCCAGGAGTGTGGGTTGAAGTCCTCGGAGCACGAGACCCGAAGATCGAAAGACTTATGACCAATACGGAGCAAAGGGAAGAAACCGTCGGGGGACCGCCTTTTACCCCAGGACGAGAAAACTGAGTCCGGGGCATTCCCGCTCGCGTTTTCTTGGGACGAGCACCGGAAGTCCTCGAGCTCAGCCCGTTTCCTTCGCTGCAAGTGCATTTCCAGTGGTTTCTGACACCGGACGAGCGTTCGCCACTCGTTGGAAGCTTCGGCCATCTTTTGGACCGTTTTGGGTCGCACCACAGTTCTCCCTCCAACGAGCTCGCTTCCCGACCTATACCTCCGGAAAACGTGTCAGGGAGCATGCCAGGAGTGTGGGTTGAAGTCCTCGGAGCACGAGACCCGAAGATCGAAAGACTTATGACCAATACGGAGCAAAGGGAAGAAACCGTCGGGGGACCGCCTTTTACCCCAGGACGAGAAAACGGAGTCCGGGGCATTCCCGCTCGCGTTTTCTTGGGACGAGCACCGGAAGTCCTCGAGCTCAGCCCGTTTCCTTCGCTGCAAGTGCATTTCCAGTGGTTTCTGACACCGGACGAGCGTTCGCCACTCGTTGGAAGCTTCGGCCATCTTTTGGACCGTTTTGGGTCGCACCACAGTTCTCCCTCCAACGAGCTCGCTTCCCGACCTATACCTCCGGAAAACGTGTCAGGGAGCATGCCAGGAGTGTGGGTTGAAGTCCTCGGAGCACGAGACCCGAAGATCGAAAGACTTATGACCAATACGGAGCAAAGGGAAGAAACCGTCGGGGGACCGCTTTTTACCCCAGGACGAGAAAACTGAGTCCGGGGCATTCCCGCTCGCGTTTTCTTGGGACGAGCACCGGAAGTCCTCGTGCTCAGCCCGTTTCCTTCGCTGCAAGTGCATTTCCAGTGGTTTCTGACACCGGACGAGCGTTCGCCACTCGTTGGAAGCTTCGGCCATCTTTTGGACCGTTTTGGGTCGCACCACAGTTCTCCCTCCAACGAGCTCGCTTCCCGACCTATACCTCCGGAAAACGTGTCAGGGAGCATGCCAGGAGTGTGGGTTGAAGTCCTCGGAGCACGAGACCCGAAGATCGAAAGACTTATGACCAATACGGAGCAAAGGGAAGAAACCGTCGGGGGACCGCTTTTTACCCCAGGACGAGAAAACTGAGTCCGGCGCATTCCCGCTCGCGTTTTCTTGGGACGAGCACCGGAAGTCCTCGAGCTCAGCCCGTTTCCTTCGCTGCAAGTGCATTTCCAGTAGTTTCTGACACCGGACGAGCGTTCGCCACTCGTTGGAATCTTCGGCCATCTTTTGGACCGTTTTGGGTCGCACCACAGTTCTCCCTCCAACGAGCTCGCTTCCCGACCTATACCTCCGGAAAACGTGTCAGGGAGCATGCCAGGAGTGTGGGTTGAAGTCCTCGGAGCACGAGACCCGAAGATCGAAAGACTTATGACCAATACGGAGCAAAGGGAAGAAACCGTCGGGGGACCGCTTTTTACCCCAGGACGAGAAAACTGAGTCCGGGGCATTCCCGCTCGCGTTTTCTTGGGACGAGCACCGGAAGTCCTCGAGCTCAGCCCGTTCCCTTCGCTGCAAGTGCATTTCCAGTGGTTTCTGACACCGGACGAGCGTTCGCCACTCGTTGGAAGCTTCGGCCATCTTTTGGACCGTTTTGGGTCGCACCACAGTTCTCCCTCCAACGAGCTCGCTTCCCGACCTATACCTCCGGAAAACGTGTCAGGGAGCATGCCAGGAGTGTGGGTTGAAGTCCTCGGAGCACGAGACCCGAAGATCGAAAGACTTGTGACCAATACGGAGCAAAGGGAAGAAACCGTCGGGGGACCGCTTTTTACCCCAGGACGAGAAAACTGAGTCCGGGGCATTCCCGCTCGCGTTTTCTTGGGACGAGCACCGGAAGTCCTCGAGCTCAGCCCGTTTCCTTCGCTGCAAGTGCATTTCCAATGGTTTCTGACACCGGACGAGCGTTCGCCACTCGTTGGAAGCTTCGGCCATCTTTTGGACCGTTTTGGGTCGCACCACAGTTCTCCCTCCAACGAGCTCGCTTCCCGACCTATACCTCCGGAAAACGTGTCAGGGAGCATGCCAGGAGTGTGGGTTGAAGTCCTCGGAGCACGAGACCCGAAGATCGAAAGACTTATGACCAATACGGAGCAAAGGGAAGAAACCGTCGGGGGACCGCCTTTTACCCCAGGACGAGAAAACTGAGTCCGGGGCATTCCCGCTCGCGTTTTCTTGGGACGAGCACCGGAAGTCCTCGAGCTCAGCCCGTTTCCTTCGCTGCAAGTGCATTTCCAGTGGTTTCTGACACCGGACGAGCGTTCGCCACTCGTTGGAAGCTTCGGCCATCTTTTGGACCGTTTTGGGTCGCACCACAGTTCTCCCTCCAACGAGCTCGCTTCCCGACCTATACCTCCGGAAAACGTGTCAGGGAGCATGCCAGGAGTGTGGGTTGAAGTCCTCGGAGCACGAGACCCGAAGATCGAAAGACTTATGACCAATACGGAGCAAAGGGAAGAAACCGTCGGGGGACCGCCTTTTACCCCAGGACGAGAAAACGGAGTCCGGGGCATTCCCGCTCGCGTTTTCTTGGGACGAGCACCGGAAGTCCTCGAGCTCAGCCCGTTTCCTTCGCTGCAAGTGCATTTCCAGTGGTTTCTGACACCGGACGAGCGTTCGCCACTCGTTGGAAGCTTCGGCCATCTTTTGGACCGTTTTGGGTCGCACCACAGTTCTCCCTCCAACGAGCTCGCTTCCCGACCTATACCTCCGGAAAACGTGTCAGGGAGCATGCCAGGAGTGTGGGTTGAAGTCCTCGGAGCACGAGACCCGAAGATCGAAAGACTTATGACCAATACGGAGCAAAGGGAAGAAACCGTCGGGGGACCGCTTTTTACCCCAGGACGAGAAAACTGAGTCCGGGGCATTCCCGCTCGCGTTTTCTTGGGACGAGCACCGGAAGTCCTCGTGCTCAGCCCGTTTCCTTCGCTGCAAGTGCATTTCCAGTGGTTTCTGACACCGGACGAGCGTTCGCCACTCGTTGGAAGCTTCGGCCATCTTTTGGACCGTTTTGGGTCGCACCACAGTTCTCCCTCCAACGAGCTCGCTTCCCGACCTATACCTCCGGAAAACGTGTCAGGGAGCATGCCAGGAGTGTGGGTTGAAGTCCTCGGAGCACGAGACCCGAAGATCGAAAGACTTATGACCAATACGGAGCAAAGGGAAGAAACCGTCGGGGGACCGCCTTTTACCCCAGGACGAGAAAACTGAGTCCGGGGCATTCCCGCTCGCGTTTTCTTGGGACGAGCACCGGAAGTCCTCGAGCTCAGCCCGTTTCCTTCGCTGCAAGTGCATTTCCAGTGGTTTCTGACACCGGACGAGCGTTCGCCACTCGTTGGAAGCTTCGGCCATCTTTTGGACCGTTTTGGGTCGCACCACAGTTCTCCCTCCAACGAGCTCGCTTCCCGACCTATACCTCCGGAAAACGTGTCAGGGAGCATGCCAGGAGTGTGGGTTGAAGTCCTCGGAGCACGAGACCCGAAGATCGAAAGACTTATGACCAATACGGAGCAAAGGGAAGAAACCGTCGGGGGACCGCTTTTTACCCCAGGACGAGAAAACTGAGTCCGGGGCATTCCCGCTCGTGTTTTCTTGGGACGAGCACCGGAAGTCCTCGAGCTCAGCCCGTTTCCTTCGCTGCAAGTGCATTTCCAGTGGTTTCTGACACCGGACGAGCGTTCGCCACTCGTTGGAAGCTTCGGCCATCTTTTGGACCGTTTTGGGTCGCACCACAGTTCTCCCTCCAACGAGCTCGCTTCCCGACCTATACCTCCGGAAAACGTGTCAGGGAGCATGCCAGGAGTGTGGGTTGAAGTCCTCGGAGCACGAGACCCGAAGATCGAAAGACTTATGACCAATACGGAGCAAAGGGAAGAAACC
This sequence comes from Cucumis melo, assembly GCF_025177605.1. Lineage (NCBI taxonomy): Eukaryota > Viridiplantae > Streptophyta > Magnoliopsida > Cucurbitales > Cucurbitaceae > Cucumis > Cucumis melo. Next base: position 19,436,895 of record NC_066859.1, read on the forward strand.
GTCGGGGGACCGCTTTTTACCCCAGGACGAGAAAACTGAGTCCGGGGCATTCCCGCTCGCGTTTTCTTGGGACGAGCACCGGAAGTCCTCGAGCTCAGCCCGTTTCCTTCGCTGCAAGTGCATTTCCAGTGGTTTCTGACACCGGACGAGCGTTCGCCACTCGTTGGAAGCTTCGGCCATCTTTTGGACCGTTTTGGGTCGCACCACAGTTCTCCCTCCAACGAGCTCGCTTCCCGACCTATACCTCCGGAAAACGTGTCAGGGAGCATGCCAGGTGTGTGGGTTGAAGTCCTCGGAGCACGAGACCCGAAGATCGAAAGACTTATGACCAATACGGAGCAAAGGGAAGAAACCGTCGGGGGACCGCTTTTTACCCCAGGACGAGAAAACTGAGTCCGGGGCATTCCCGCTCGCGTTTTCTTGGGACTAGCACCGGAAGTCCTCGAGCTCAGCCCGTTCCCTTCGCTGCAAGTGCATTTCCAGTGGTTTCTGACACCGGACGAGCGTTCGCCACTCGTTGGAAGCTTCGGCCATCTTTTGGACCGTTTTGGGTCGCACCACAGTTCTCCCTCCAACGAGCTCGCTTCCCGACCTATACCTCCGGAAAACGTGTCAGGGAGCATGCCAGGAGTGTGGGTTGAAGTCCTCGGAGCACGAGACCCGAAGATCGAAAGACTTATGACCAATACGGAGCAAAGGGAAGAAACCGTCGGGGGACCGCTTTTTACCCCAGGACGAGAAAACTGAGTCCGGGGCATTCCCGCTCGCGTTTTCTTGGGACGAGCACCGGAAGTCCTCGAGCTCAGCCCGTTTCCTTCGCTGCAAGTGCATTTCCAGTGGTTTCTGACACCGGACGAGCGTTCGCCACTCGTTGGAAGCTTCGGCCATCTTTTGGACCGTTTTGGGTCGCACCACAGTTCTCCCTCCAACGAGCTCGCTTCCCGACCTATACCTCCGGAAAACGTGTCAGGGAGCATGCCAGGAGTGTGGGTTGAAGTCCTCGGAGCACGAGACCCGAAGATCGAAAGACTTATGACCAATACGGAGCAAAGGGAAGAAACCGTCGGGGGACCGCCTTTTACCCCAGGACGAGAAAACTGAGTCCGGGGCATTCCCGCTCGCGTTTTCTTGGGACGAGCACCGGAAGTCCTCGAGCTCAGCCCGTTTCCTTCGCTGCAAGTGCATTTCCAGTGGTTTCTGACACCGGACGAGCGTTCGCCACTCGTTGGAAGCTTCGGCCATCTTTTGGACCGTTTTGGGTCGCACCACAGTTCTCCCTCCAACGAGCTCGCTTCCCGACCTATACCTCCGGAAAACGTGTCAGGGAGCATGCCAGGAGTGTGGGTTGAAGTCCTCGGAGCACGAGACCCGAAGATCGAAAGACTTATGACCAATACGGAGCAAAGGGAAGAAACCGTCGGGGGACCGCCTTTTACCCCAGGACGAGAAAACTGAGTCCGGGGCATTCCCGCTCGCGTTTTCTTGGGACGAGCACCGGAAGTCCTCGAGCTCAGCCCGTTTCCTTCGCTGCAAGTGCATTTCTAGTGGTTTCTGACACCGGACGAGCGTTCGCCACTCGTTGGAAGCTTCGGCCATCTTTTGGACCGTTTTGGGTCGCACCACAGTTCTCCCTCCAACGAGCTCGCTTCCCGACCTATACCTCCGGAAAACGTGTCAGGGAGCATGCCAGGAGTGTGGGTTGAAGTCCTCGGAGCACGAGACCCGAAGATCGAAAGACTTATGACCAATACGGAGCAAAGGGAAGAAACCGTCGGGGGACCGCTTTTTACCCCAGGACGAGAAAACTGAGTCCGGGGCATTCCCGCTCGCGTTTTCTTGGGACGAGCACCGGAAGTCCTCAAGCTCAGCCCGTTTCCTTCGCTGCAAGTGCATTTCCAGTGGTTTCTGACACCGGACGAGCGTTCGCCACTCGTTGGAAGCTTCGGCCATCTTTTGGACCGTTTTGGGTCGCACCACAGTTCTCCCTCCAACGAGCTCGCTTCCCGACCTATACCTCCGGAAAACGTGTCAGGGAGCATGCTAGGAGTGTGGGTTGAAGTCCTCGGAGCACGAGACCCGAAGATCGAAAGACTTATGACCAATACGGAGCAAAGGGAAGAAACCGTCGGGGGACCGCTTTTTACCCCAGGACGAGAAAACTGAGTCCGGGGCATTCCCGCTCGCGTTTTCTTGGGACGAGCACCGGAAGTCCTCGAGCTCAGCCCGTTCCCTTCGCTGCAAGTGCATTTCCAGTGGTTTCTGACACCGGACGAGCGTTCGCCACTCGTTGGAAGCTTCGGCCATCTTTTGGACCGTTTTGGGTCGCACCACAGTTCTCCCTCCAACGAGCTCGCTTCCCGACCTATACCTCCGGAAAACGTGTCAGGGAGCATGCCAGGAGTGTGGGTTGAAGTCCTCGGAGCACGAGACCCGAAGATCGAAAGACTTATGACCAATACGGAGCAAAGGGAAGAAACCGTCGGGGGACCGCTTTTTACCCCAGGACGAGAAAACTGAGTCCGGGGCATTCCCGCTCGCGTTTTCTTGGGACGAGCACCGGAAGTCCTCGAGCTCAGCCCGTTTCCTTCGCTGCATGTGCATTTCCAGTGGTTTCTGACACCGGACGAGCGTTCGCCACTCGTTGGAAGCTTCGGCCATCTTTTGGACCGTTTTGGGTCGCACCACAGTTCTCCCTCCAACGAGCTCGCTTCCCGACCTATACCTCCGGAAAACGTGTCAGGGAGCATGCCAGGAGTGTGGGTTGAAGTCCTCGGAGCACGAGACCCGAAGATCGAAAGACTTATGACCAATACGGAGCAAAGGGAAGAAACCGTCGGGGGACCGCCTTTTACCCCAGGACGAGAAAACTGAGTCCGGGGCATTCCCGCTCGCGTTTTCTTGGGACAAGCACCGGAAGTCCTCGAGCTCAGCCCGTTTCCTTCGCTGCAAGTGCATTTCCAGTGGTTTCTGACACCGGACGAGCGTTCGCCACTCGTTGGAAGCTTCGGCCATCTTTTGGACCGTTTTGGGTCGCACCACAGTTCTCCCTCCAACGAGCTCGCTTCCCGACCTATACCTCCGGAAAACGTGTCAGGGAGCATGCCAGGAGTGTGGGTTGAAGTCCTCGGAGCACGAGACCCGAAGATCGAAAGACTTATGACCAATACGGAGCAAAGGGAAGAAACCGTCGGGGGACCGCCTTTTACCCCAGGACGAGAAAACTGAGTCCGGGGCATTCCCGCTCGCGTTTTCTTGGGACGAGCACCGGAAGTCCTCGAGCTCAGCCCGTTTCCTTCGCTGCAAGTGCATTTCCAGTGGTTTCTGACACCGGACGAGCGTTCGCCACTCGTTGGAAGCTTCGGCCATCTTTTGGACCGTTTTGGGTCGCACCACAGTTCTCCCTCCAACGAGCTCGCTTCCCGACCTATACCTCCGGAAAACGTGTCAGGGAGCATGCCAGGAGTGTGGGTTGAAGTCCTCGGAGCACGAGACCCGAAGATCGAAAGACTTATGACCAATACGGAGCAAAGGGAAGAAACCGTCGGGGGACCGCTTTTTACCCCAGGACGAGAAAACTGAGTCCGGGGCATTCCCGCTCGCGTTTTCTTGGGACGAGCACCGGAAGTCCTCGAGCTCAGCCCGTTTCCTTCGCTGCAAGTGCATTTCCAGTGGTTTCTGACACCGGACGAGCGTTCGCCACTCGTTGGAAGCTTCGGCCATCTTTTGGACCGTTTTGGGTCGCACCACAGTTCTCCCTCCAACGAGCTCGCTTCCCGACCTATACCTCCGGAAAACGTGTCAGGGAGCATGCCAGGAGTGTGGGTTGAAGTCCTCGGAGCACGAGACCCGAAGATCGAAAGACTTATGACCAATACGGAGCAAAGGGAAGAAACCGTCGGGGGACCGCCTTTTACCCCAGGACGAGAAAACTGAGTCCGGGGCATTCCCGCTCGCGTTTTCTTAGGACGAGCACCGGAAGTACTCGAGCTCAGCCCGTTTCCTTCGCTGCAAGTGCATTTCCAGTGGTTTCTGACACCGGACGAGCGTTCGCCACTCGTTGGAAGCTTCGACCATCTTTTGGACCGTTTTGGGTCGCACCACAGTTCTCCCTCCAACGAGCTCGCTTCCCGACCTATACCTCCGGAAAACGTGTCAGGGAGCATGCCAGGAGTGTGGGTTGAAGTCCTCGGAGCACGAGACCCGAAGATCGAAAGACTTATGACCAATACGGAGCAAAGGGAAGAAACCGTCGGGGGACCGCTTTTTACCCCAGGACGAGAAAACTGAGTCCGGGGCATTCCCGCTCGCGTTTTCTTGGGACGAGCACCGGAAGTCCTCGAGCTCAGCCCGTTTCCTTCGCTGCAAGTGCATTTCCAGTGGTTTCTGACACCGGACGAGCGTTCGCCACTCGTTGGAAGCTTCGGCCATCTTTTGGACCGTTTTGGGTCGCACCACAGTTCTCCCTCCAACGAGCTCGCTTCCCGACCTATACCTCCGGAAAACGTGTCAGGGAGCATGCCAGGAGTGTGGGTTGAAGTCCTCGGAGCACGAGACCCGAAGATCGAAAGACTTATGACCAATACGGAGCAAAGGGAAGAAACCGTCGGGGGACCGCTTTTTACCCCAGGACGAGAAAACTGAGTCCGGGGCATTCCCGCTCGCGTTTTCTTGGGACGAGCACCGGAAGTCCTCGAGCTCAGCCCGTTTCCTTCGCTGCAAGTGCATTTCCAGTGGTTTCTGACACCGGACGAGCGTTCGCCACTCGTTGGAAGCTTCGGCCATCTTTTGGACCGTTTTGGGTCGCACCACAGTTCTCCCTCCAACGAGCTCGCTTCCCGACCTATACTTCCGGAAAACGTGTCAGGGAGCATGCCAGGAGTGTGGGTTGAAGTCCTCGGAGCACGAGACCCGAAGATCGAAAGACTTATGACCAATACGGAGCAAAGGGAAGAAACCGTCGGGGGACCGCTTTTTACCCCAGGACGAGAAAACTGAGTCCGGGGCATTCCCGCTCGCGTTTTCTTGGGACGAGCACCGGAAGTCCTCGAGCTCAGCCCGTTCCCTTCGCTGCAAGTGCATTTCCAGTGGTTTCTGACACCGGACGAGCGTTCGCCACTCGTTGGAAGCTTCGGCCATCTTTTGGACCGTTTTGGGTCGCACCACAGTTCTCCCTCCAACGAGCTCGCTTCCTGACCTATACCTCCGGAAAACGTGTCAGGGAGCATGCCAGGAGTGTGGGTTGAAGTCCTCGGAGCACGAGACCCGAAGATCGAAAGACTTATGACCAATACGGAGCAAAGGGAAGAAACCGTCGGGGGACCGCTTTTTACCCCAGGACGAGAAAACTGAGTCCGGGGCATCCCGCTCGCGTTTTCTTGGGACGAGCACCGGAAGTCCTCGAGCTCAGCCCGTTTCCTTCGCTGCAAGTGCATTTCCAGTGGTTTCTGACACCGGACGAGCGTTCGCCACTCGTTGGAAGCTTCGGCCATCTTTTGGACCGTTTTGGGTCGCACCACAGTTCTCCCTCCAACGAGCTCGCTTCCCGACCTATACCTCCGGAAAACGTGTCAGGGAGCATGCCAGGAGTGTGGGTTGAAGTCCTCGGAGCACGAGACCCGAAGATCGAAAGACTTATGACCAATACGGAGCAAAGGGAAGAAACCGTCGGGGGACCGCTTTTTACCCCAGGACGAGAAAACTGAGTCCGGGGCATTCCCGCTCGCGTTTTCTTGGGACGAGCACCGGAAGTCCTCGAGCTCAGCCCGTTTCCTTCGCTGCAAGTGCATTTCCAGTGGTTTCTGACACCGGACGAGCGTTCGCCACTCGTTGGAAGCTTCGGCCATCTTTTGGACCGTTTTGGGTCGCACCACAGTTCTCCCTCCAACGAGCTCGCTTCCCGACCTATACCTCCGGAAAACGTGTCAGGGAGCATGCCAGGAGTGTGGGTTGAAGTCCTCGGAGCACGAGACCCGAAGATCGAAAGACTTATGACCAATACGGAGCAAAGGGAAGAAACCGTCGGGGGACCGCCTTTTACCCCAGGACGAGAAAACTGAGTCCGGGGCATTCCCGCTCGCGTTTTCTTGGGACGAGCACCGGAAGTCCTCGAGCTCAGCCCGTTTCCTTCGCTGCAAGTGCATTTCCAGTGGTTTCTGACACCGGACGAGCGTTCAACACTCGTTGGAAGCTTCGGCCATCTTTTGGACCGTTTTGGGTCGCACCACAGTTCTCCCTCCAACGAGCTCGCTTCCCGACCTATACCTCCGGAAAACGTGTCAGGGAGCATGCCAGGAGTGTGGGTTGAAGTCCTCCGAGCACGAGACCCGAAGATCGAAAGACTTATGACCAATACGGAGCAAAGGGAAGAAACCGTCGGGGGACCGCCTTTTACCCCAGGACGAGAAAACTGAGTCCGGGGCATTCCCGCTCGCGTTTTCTTGGGACGAGCACCGGAAGTCCTCGAGCTCAGCCCGTTTCCTTCGCTGCAAGTTCATTTCCAGTGGTTTCTGACACCGGACGAGCATTCGCCACTCGTTGGAAGCTTCGGCCATCTTTTGGACCGTTTTGGGTCGCACCACAGTTCTCCCTCCAACGAGCTCGCTTCCCGACCTATACCTCCGGAAAACGTGTCAGGGAGCATGCCAGGAGTGTGGGTTGAAGTCCTCGGAGCACGAGACCCGAAGATCGAAAGACTTATGACCAATACGAAGCAAAGGTAAGAAACCGTCGGGGGACCGCCTTTTACCCCAGGACGAGAAAACTGAGTCCGGGGCATTCCCGCTCGCGTTTTCTTGGGACGAGCACCGGAAGTCCTCGAGCTCAGCCCGTTTCCTTCGCTGCAAGTGCATTTCCAGTGGTTTCTGACACCGGATGAGCGTTCGCCACTCGTTGGAAGCTTCGGCCATCTTTTGGACCGTTTTGGGTCGCACCACAGTTCTCCCTCCAACGAGCTCGCTTCCCGACCTATACCTCCGGAAAACGTGTCAGGGAGCATGCCAGGAGTGTGGGTTCAAGTCCTCGGAGCACGAGACCCGAAGATCGAAAGACTTATGACCAATACGGAGCAAAGGGAAGAACTCGTCGGGGGACCGCTTTTTACCCCAGGACGAGAAAACTGAGTCCGGGGCATTCCCGCTCGCGTTTTCTTGGGACGAGCACCGGAAGTCCTCGAGCTCAGCCCGTTTCCTTCGCTGCAAGTGCATTTCCAGTGGTTTCTGACACCGGACGAGCATTCGCCACTCGTTGGAAGCTTCGGCCATCTTTTGGACCGTTTTGGGTCGCACCACAGTTCTCCCTCCAACGAGCTCGCTTCCCGACCTATACCTCCGGAAAACGTGTCAGGGAGCATGCCAGGAGTGTGGGTTGAAGTCCTCGGAGCACGAGACCCGAAGATCGAAAGACTTATGACCAATACGAAGCAAAGGGAAGAAACCGTCGGGGGACCGCCTTTTACCCCAGGACGAGAAAACTGAGTCCGGGGCATTCCCGCTCGCGTTTTCTTGGGACGAGCACCGGAAGTCCTCGAGCTCAGCCCGTTTCCTTCGCTGCAAGTGCATTTCCAGTGGTTTCTGACACCGGACGAGCGTTCGCCACTCGTTGGAAGCTTCGGCCATCTTTTGGACCGTTTTGGGTCGCACCACAGTTCTCCCTCCAACGAGCTCGCTTCCCGACCTATACCTCCGGAAAACGTGTCAGGGAGCATGCCAGGAGTGTGGGTTGAAGTCCTCGGAGCACGAGACCCGAAGATCGAAAGACTTATGACCAATACGGAGCAAAGGGAAGAACTCGTCGGGGGACCGCTTTTTACCCCAGGACGAGAAAACTGAGTCCGGAGCATTCCCGCTCGCGTTTTCTTGGGACGAGCACCGGAAGTCCTCGAGCTCAGCCCGTTTCCTTCGCTGCAAGTGCATTTCTATTGGTTTCTGACACCGGACGAGCGTTCGCCACTCGTTGGAAGCTTCGGCCATCTTTTGGGCCGTTTTGGGTCGCACCACAGTTCTCCCTCCAACGAGCTCGCTTCCCGACCTATACCTCCAGAAAACGTGTCAGGGAGCATGCCAGGAGTGTGGGTTGAAGTCCTCGGAGCACGAGACCCGAAGATCGAAAGACTTATGACCAATACGGAGCAAAGGGAAGAAACCGTCGGGGGACCGCTTTTTACCCCAGGACGAGAAAACTGAGTCCGGGGCATTCCCGCTCGCGTTTTCTTGGGACGAGCACCGGAAGTCCTCGAGCTCAGCCCGTTTCCTTCGCTGCAAGTGCATTTCCAGTGGTTTCTGACACCGGACGAGCGTTCGCCACTCGTTGGAAGCTTCGGCCATCTTTTGGACCGTTTTGGGTCGCACCACAGTTCTCCCTCCAACGAGCTCGCTTCCCGACCTATACCTCCGGAAAACGTGTCAGGGAGCATGCCAGGAGTGTGGGTTGAAGTCCTCGGAGCACGAGACCCGAAGATCGAAAGACTTATGACCAATACGGAGCAAAGGGAAGAAACCGTCGGGGGACCGCCTTTTACCCCAGGACGAGAAAACTGAGTCCGGGGCATTCCCGCTCGCGTTTTCTTGGGACGAGCACCGGAAGTCCTCGAGCTCAGCCCGTTTCCTTCGCTGCAAGTGCATTTCCAGTGGTTTCTGACACCGGACGAGCGTTCGCCACTCGTTGGAAGCTTCGGCCATCTTTTGGACCGTTTTGGGTCGCACCACAGTTCTCCCTCCAACGAGCTCGCTTCCCGACCTATACCTCCGGAAAACGTGTCAGGGAGCATGCCAGGAGTGTGGGTTGAAGTCCTCCGAGCACGAGACCCGAAGTTCGAAAGACTTATGACCAATACGGAGCAAAGGGAAGAAACCGTCGGGGGACCGCCTTTTACCCCAGGACGAGAAAACTGAGTCCGGGGCATTCCCGCTCGCGTTTTCTTGGGACGAGCACCGGAAGTCCTCGAGCTCAGCCCGTTTCCTTCGCTGCAAGTGCATTTCCAGTGGTTTCTGACACCGGACGAGCATTCGCCACTCGTTGGAAGCTTCGGCCATCTTTTGGACCGTTTTGGGTCGCACCACAGTTCTCCCTCCAACGAGCTCGCTTCCCGACCTATACCTCCGGAAAACGTGTCAGGGAGCATGCCAGGAGTGTGGGTTGAAGTCCTCGGAGCACGAGACCCGAAGATCGAAAGACTTATGACCAATACGAAGCAAAGGGAAGAAACCGTCGGGGGACCGCCTTTTACCCCAGGACGAGAAAACTGAGTCCGGGGCATTCCCGCTCGCGTTTTCTTGGGACGAGCACCGGAAGTCCTCGAGCTCAGCCCGTTTCCTTCGCTGCAAGTGCATTTCCAGTGGTTTCTGACACCGGACGAGCGTTCGCCACTCGTTGGAAGCTTCGGCCATCTTTTGGACCGTTTTGGGTCGCACCACAGTTCTCCCTCCAACGAGCTCGCTTCCCGACCTATACCTCCGGAAAACGTGTCAGGGAGTATGCCAGGAGTGTGGGTTGAAGTCCTCGGAGCACGAGACCCGAAGATCGAAAGACTTATGACCAATACGGAGCAAAGGGAAGAACTCGTCGGGGGACCGCTTTTTACCCCAGGACGAGAAAACTGAGTCCGGGGCATTCCCGCTCGCGTTTTCTTGGGACGAGCACCGGAAGTCCTCGAGCTCAGCCCGTTTCCTTCGCTGCAAGTGCATTTCTAGTGGTTTCTGACACCGGACGAGCGTTCGCCACTCGTTGGAAGCTTCGGCCATCTTTTGGACCGTTTTGGGTCGCACCACAGTTCTCCCTCCAACGAGCTCGCTTCCCGACCTATACCTCCAGAAAACGTGTCAGGGAGCATGCCAGGAGTGTGGGTTGAAGTCCTCGGAGCACGAGACCCGAAGATCGAAAGACTTATGACCAATACGGAGCAAAGGGAAGAAACCGTCGGGGGACCGCTTTTTACCCCAGGACGAGAAAACTGAGTCCGGGGCATTCCCGCTCGCGTTTTCTTGGGACGAGCGCCGGAAGTCCTCGAGCTCAGCCCGTTTCCTTCGCTGCAACTGCATTTCCAGTGGTTTCTGACACCAGACGAGCGTTCGCCACTCGTTGGAAGCTTCGGCCATCTTTTGGACCGTTTTGGGTCGCACCACAGTTCTCCCTCCAACGAGCTCGCTTCCCGACCTATACCTCCGGAAAACGTGTCAGGGAGCATGCCAGGAGTGTGGGTTGAAGTCCTCCGAGCACGAGACCCGAAGATCGAAAGACTTATGACCAATACGGAGCAAAGGGAAGAAACCGTCGGGGGACCGCCGTTTACCCCAGGACGAGAACACTGAGTCCGGGGCATTCCCGCTCGCGTTTTCTTGGGACGAGCACTGGAAGTCCTCGAGCTCAGCCCGTTTCCTTCGCTGCAAGTGCATTTCCAGTGGTTTCTGACACCGGACGAGCGTTCGCCACTCGTTGGAAGCTTCGGCCATCTTTTGGACCGTTTTGGGTCGCACCACAGTTCTCCCTCCAACGAGCTCGCTTCCCGACCTATACCTCCGGAAAACGTGTCAGGGAGCATGCCAGGAGTGTGGGTTGAAGTCCTCGGAGCACGAGACCCGAAGATCGAAAGACTTATGACCAATACGGAGCAAAGGGAAGAAACCGTCGGGGGACCGCCTTTTACCCCAGGACGAGAAAACTGAGTCCGGGGCATTCCCGCTCGCGTTTTCTTGGGACGAGCACCGGAAGTCCTCGAGCTCAGCCCGTTTCCTTCGCTGCAAGTGCATTTCCAGTGGTTTCTGACACCGGACGAGCGTTCGCCACTCGTTGGAAGCTTCGGCCATCTTTTGGACCGTTTTGGGTCGCACCAGAGTTCTCCCTCCAACGAGCTCGCTTCCCGACCTATACCTCCAGAAAACGTGTCAGGGAGCATGCCAGGAGTGTGGGTTGAAGTCCTCGAAGCACGAGACCCGAAGATCGAAAGACTTATGACCAATACGGAGCAAAGGGAAGAAACCGTCGGGGGACCGCTTTTTACCCCAGGACGAGAAAACTGAGTCCGGGGCATTCCCGCTCGCGTTTTCTTGGGACGAGCACCGGAAGTCCTCGAGCTCAACCCGTTTCCTTCGCTGCAAGTGCATTTCCAGTGGTTTCTGACACCGGACGAGCGTTCGCCACTCGTTGGAAGCTTCGGCCATCTTTTGGACCGTTTTGGGTCGCACCACAGTTCTCCCTCCAACGAGCTCGCTTCCCGATCTATACCTCCGGAAAACGTGTCAGGGAGCATGCCAGGAGTGTGGGTTGAAGTCCTCCGAGCACGAGACCCGAAGATCGAAAGACTTATGACCAATACGGAGCAAAGGGAAGAAACCGTCGGGGGACCGCCTTTTACCCCAGGACGAGAAAACTGAGTCCGGGGCATTCCCGCTCGCGTTTTCTTGGGACGAGCACCGGAAGTCCTCGAGCTCAGCCCGTTTCCTTCGCTGCAAGTGCATTTCCAGTGGTTTCTGACACCGGACGAGCGTTCGCCACTCGTTGGAAGCTTCGGCCATCTTTTGGACCGTTTTGGGTCGCACCACAGTTCTCCCTCCAACGAGCTCGCTTCCCGACCTATACCTCCGGAAAACGTGTCAGGGAGCATGCCAGGAGTGTGGGTTGAAGTCCTCGGAGCACGAGACCCGAAGATCGAAAGACTTATGACCAATACGAAGCAAAGGGAAGAAACCGTCGGGGGACCGCCTTTTACCCCAGGACGAGAAAACTGAGTCCGGGGCATTCCCGCTCGCGTTTTCTTGGGACGAGCACCGGAAGTCCTCGAGCTCAGCCCGTTTCCTTCGCTGCAAGTGCATTTCCAGTGGTTTCTGACACCGGACGAGCGTTCGCCACTCGTTGGAAGCTTCGGCCATCTTTTGGACCGTTTTGGGTCGCACCCCAGTTCTCCCTCCAACGAGCTCGCTTCCCGACCTATACCTCCAGAAAACGTGTCAGGGAGCATGCCAGGAGTGTGGGTTGAAGTCCTCGGAGCACGAGACCCGAAGATGGAAAGACTTATGACCAATACGGAGCAAAGGGAAGAAACCGTCGGGGGACCGCTTTTTACCCCAGGACGAGAAAACTGAGTCCGGGGCATTCCCGCTCGCGTTTTCTTGGGACGAGCACCGGAAGTCCTCGAGCTCAACCCGTTTCCTTCGCTGCAAGTGCATTTCCAGTGGTTTCTGACACCGGACGAGCGTTCGCCACTCGTTGGAAGCTTCGGCCATCTTTTGGACCGTTTTGGGTCGCACCACAGTTCTCCCTCCAACGAGCTCGCTTCCCGACCTATACCTCCGGAAAACGTGTCAAGGAGCATGCCAGGAGTGTGGGTTGAAGTCCTCGGAGCACGAGACCCGAAGATCGAAAGACTTATGACCAATACGGAGCAAAGGGAAGAAACCGTCGGGGGACCGCCTTTTACCCCAGGACGAGAAAACTGAGTCCGGGGCATTCCCGCTCGCGTTTTCTTGGGACGAGCACCGGAAGTCCTCGAGCTCAGCCCGTTTCCTTCGCTGCAAGTGCATTTCCAGTGGTTTCTGACACCGGACGAGCGTTCGCCACTCGTTGGAAGCTTCGGCCATCTTTTGGACCGTTTTGGGTCGCACCACAGTTCTCCCTCCAACGAGCTCGCTTCCCGACCTATACCTCCGGAAAACGTGTCAGGGAGCATGCCAGGAGTGTGGGTTGAAGTCCTCCGAGCACGAGACCCGAAGATCGAAAGACTTATGACCAATACGGAGCAAAGGGAAGAAACCGTCGGGGGACCGCCGTTTACCCCAGGACGAGAAAACTGAGTCCGGGGCATTCCCGCTCGCGTTTTCTTGGGACGAGCACCGGAAGTCCTCGAGCTCAGCCCGTTTCCTTCGCTGCAAGTGCATTTCCAGTGGTTTCTGACACCGGACGAGCGTTCGCCACTCGTTGGAAGCTTCGGCCATCTTTTGGACCGTTTTGGGTCGCACCAGAGTTCACCCTCCAACGAGCTCGCTTCCCGACCTATACCTCCAGAAAACGTGTCAGGGAGCATGCCAGGAGTGTGGGTTGAAGTCCTCGAAGCACGAGACCCGAAGATCGAAAGACTTATGACCAATACGGAGCAAAGGGAAGAAACCGTCGGGGGACCGCTTTTTACCCCAGGACGAGAAAACTGAGTCCGGGGCATTCCCGCTCGCGTTTTCTTGGGACGAGCACCGGAAGTCCTCGAGCTCAACCCGTTTCCTTCGCTGCAAGTGCATTTCCAGTGGTTTCTGACACCGGACGAGCGTTCGCCACTCGTTGGAAGCTTCGGCCATCTTTTGGACCGTTTTGGGTCGCACCACAGTTCTCCCTCCAACGAGCTCGCTTCCCGATCTATACCTCCGGAAAACGTGTCAGGGAGCATGCCAGGAGTGTGGGTTGAAGTCCTCCGAGCACGAGACCCGAAGATCGAAAGACTTATGACCAATACGGAGCAAAGGGAAGAAACCGTCGGGGGACCGCCTTTTACCCCAGGACGAGAAAACTGAGTCCGGGGCATTCCCGCTCGCGTTTTCTTGGGACGAGCACCGGAAGTCCTCGAGCTCAGCCCGTTTCCTTCGCTGCAAGTGCATTTCCAGTGGTTTCTGACACCGGACGAGCGTTCGCCACTCGTTGGAAGCTTCGGCCATCTTTTGGACCGTTTTGGGTCGCACCACAGTTCTCCCTCCAACGAGCTCGCTTCCCGACCTATACCTCCAGAAAACGTGTCAGGGAGCATGCCAGGAGTGTGGGTTGAAGTCCTCGAAGCACGAGACCCGAAGATCGAAAGACTTATGACCAATACGGAGCAAAGGGAAGAAACCGTCGGGGGACCGCCGTTTACCCCAGGACGAGAAAACTAAGTCCGGGGCATTCCCGCTCGCGTTTTCTTGGGACGAGCACCGGAAGTCCTCGAGCTCAGCCCGTTTCCTTCGCTGCAAGTGCATTTCCAGTGGTTTCTGACACCGGACGAGCGTTCGCCACTCGTTGGAAGCTTCGGCCATCTTTTGGACCGTTTTGGGTCGCACCACAGTTCTCCCTCCAACGAGCTCGCTTCCCGACCTATACCTCCGGAAAACGTGTCAGGGAGCATGCCAGGAGTGTGGGTTGAAGTCCTCGGAGCACGAGACCCGAAGATCGAAAGACTTATGACCAATACGGAGCAAAGGGAAGAAACCGTCGGGGGACCGCCTTTTTACCCCAGGACGAGAAAACTGAGTCCGGGGCATTCCCGCTCGCGTTTTCTTGGGACGAGCACCGGAAGTCCTCGAGCTCAGCCCGTTTCCTTCGCTGCAAGTGCATTTCCAGTGGTTTCTGACACCGGACGAGCGTTCGCCACTCGTTGGAAGCTTCGGCCATCTTTTGGACCGTTTTGGGTCGCACCACAGTTCTCCCTCCAACGAGCTTGCTTCCCGATCTATACCTCCGGAAAACGTGTCAGGGAGCATGCCAGGAGTGTGGGTTGAAGTCCTCCGAGCACGAGACCCGAAGATCGAAAGACTTATGACCAATACGGAGCAAAGGGAAGAAACCGTCGGGGGACCGCCTTTTACCCCAGGACGAGAAAACTGAGTCCGGGGCATTCCCGCTCGCGTTTTCTTGGGACGAGCACCGGAAGTCCTCGAGCTCAGCCCGTTTCCTTCGCTGCAAGTGCATTTCCAGTGGTTTCTGACACCGGACGAGCGTTCGCCACTCGTTGGAAGCTTCGGCCATCTTTTGGACCGTTTTGGGTCGCACCACAGTTCTCCCTCCAACGAGCTCGCTTCCCGACCTATACCTCCGGAAAACGTGTTAGGGAGCATGCCAGGAGTGTGGGTTGAAGTCCTCGGAGCACGAGACCCGAAGATCGAAAGACTTATGACCAATACGGAGCAAAGGGAAGAAACCGTCGGGGGACCGCCTTTTACCCCAGGATGAGAAAACTGAGTCCGGGGCATTCCCGCTCGCGTTTTCTTGGGACGAGCACCGAAAGTCCTCGAGCTCAGCCCGTTTCCTTCGCTGCAAGTGCATTTCCAGTGGTTGCTGACACCGGACGAGCGTTCGCCACTCGTTGGAAGCTTCGGCCATCTTTTGGACCGTTTTGGGTCGCACCACAGTTCTCCCTCCAACGAGCTCGCTTCCCGACCTATACCTCCGGAAAACGTGTCAGGGAGCATGCCAGGAGTGTGGGTTGAAGTCCTCGGAGCACGAGACCCGAAGATCGAAAGACTTATGACCAATACGGAGCAAAGGGAAGAAACCGTCGGGGGACCGCCTTTTACCCCAGGACGAGAAAACTGAGTCCGGGGCATTCCCGCTCGCGTTTTCTTGGGACGAGCACCGAAAGTCCTCGAGCTCAGCCCGTTTCCTTCGCTGCAAGTGCATTTCCAGTGGTTTCTGACACCGGACGAGCGTTCGCCACTCGTTGGAAGCTTCGGCCATCTTTTGGACCGTTTTCGGTCGCACCACAGTTCTCCCTCCAACGAGCTCGCTTCCCGACCTATACCTCCGGAAAACGTGTCAGGGAGCATGCCAGGAGTGTGGGTTGAAGTCCTCGGAGCACGAGACCCGAAGATCGAAAGACTTATGACCAACACGGAGCAAAGGGAAGAAACCGTCGGGGGACCGCTTTTTACCCCAGGACGAGAAAACTGAGTCCGGGGCATTCCCGCTCGCGTTTTCTTGGGACGAGCACCGGAAGTCCTCGAGCTCAGCCCGTTTCCTTCGCTGCAAGTGCATTTCTAGTGGTTTCTGACACCGGACGAGCGTTCGCCAGTCGTTGGAAGCTTCGGCCATCTTTTGGACCGTTTTGGGTCGCACCACAGTTCTCCCTCCAACGAGCTCGCTTCCCGACCTATACCTCCGGAAAACGTGTCAGGGAGCATGCCAGGAGTGTGGGTTGAAGTCCTCGGAGCACGAGACCCGAAGATCGAAAGACTTATGACCAATACGGAGCAAAGGGAAGAAACCGTCGGGGGACCGCCTTTTTACCCCAGGACGAGAAAACTGAGTCCGGGGCATTCCCGCTCGCGTTTTCTTGGGACGAGCACCGGAAGTCCTCGAGCTCAGCCCGTTTCCTTCGCTGCAAGTGCATTTCCAGTGGTTTCTGACACTGGACGAGCGTTCGCCACTCGTTGGAAGCTTCGGCCATCTTTTGGACCGTTTTGGGTCGCACCACAGTTCTCCCTCCAACGAGCTCGCTTCCCGACCTATACCTCCGGAAAACGTGTCAGGGAGCATGCCAGGAGTGTGGGTTGAAGTCCTCGGAGCACGAGACCCGAAGATCGAAAGACTTATGACCAATACGGAGCAAAGGGAAGAAACCGTCGGGGGACCGCCTTTTACCCCAGGACGAGAAAACTGAGTCCGGGGCATTCCCGCTCGCGTTTTCTTGGGACGAGCACCGGAAGTCCTCGAGCTCAGCCCGTTTCCTTCGCTGCAAGTGCATTTCCAGTGGTTTCTGACACCGGACGAGCGTTCGCCACTCGTTGGAAGCTTCGGCCATCTTTTGGACCGTTTTGGGTCGCACCACAGTTCTCCCTCCAACGAGCTCGCTTCCCGACCTATACCTCCGGAAAACGTGCAGGGAGCATGCCAGGAGTGTGGGTTGAAGTCCTCGGAGCACGAGACCCGAAGATCGAAAGACTTATGACCAATACGGAGCAAAGGGAAGAAACCGTCGGGGGACCGCCTTTTACCCCAGGACGAGAAAACTGAGTCCGGGGCATTCCCGCTCGCGTTTTCTTGGGACGAGCACCGAAAGTCCTCGAGCTCAGCCCGTTTCCTTCGCTGCAAGTGCATTTCCAGTGGTTTCTGACACCGGACGAGCGTTCGCCACTCGTTGGAAGCTTCGGCCATCTTTTGGACCGTTTTCGGTCGCACCACAGTTCTCCCTCCAACGAGCTCGCTTCCCGACCTATACCTCCGGAAAACGTGTCAGGGAGCATGCCAGGAGTGTGGGTTGAAGTCCTCGGAGCACGAGACCCGAAGATCGAAAGACTTATGACCAACACGGAGCAAAGGGATGAAACCGTCGGGGGACCGCTTTTTACCCCAGGACGAGAAAACTGAGTCCGGAGCATTCCCGCTCGCGTTTTCTTGGGACGAGCACCGGAAGTCCTCGAGCTCAGCCCGTTTCCTTCGCTGCAAGTGCATTTCTAGTGGTTTCTGACACCGGACGAGCGTTCGCCACTCGTTGGAAGCTTCGGCCATCTTTTGGACCGTTTTGGGTCGCACCACAGTTCTCCCTCCAACGAGCTCGCTTCCCGACCTATACCTCCGGAAAACGTGTCAGGGAGCATGCCAGGAGTGTGGGTTGAAGTCCTCGGAGCACGAGACCCGAAGATCGAAAGACTTATGACCAATACGGAGCAAAGGGAAGAAACCGTCGGGGGACCGCCTTTTTACCCCAGGACGAGAAAACTGAGCCCGGGGCATTCCCGCTCGCGTTTTCTTGGGACGAGCACCGGAAGTCCTCGAGCTCAGCCCGTTTCCTTCGCTGCAAGTGCATTTCCAGTGGTTTCTGACACCGGACGAGCGTTCGCCACTCGTTGGAAGCTTCGGCCATCTTTTGGACCGTTTTGGGTCGCACCACAGTTCTCCCTCCAACGAGCTCGCTTCCCGACCTATACCTCCGGAAAACGTGTCAGGGAGCATGCCAGGAGTGTGGGTTGAAGTCCTCGGAGCACGAGACCCGAAGATCGAAAGACTTATGACCAATACGGAGCAAAGGGAAGAAACCGTCGGGGGACCGCCTTTTACCCCAGGACGAGAAAACTAAGTCCGGGGCATTCCCGCTCGCGTTTTCTTGGGACGAGCACCGGAAGTCCTCGAGCTCAGCCCGTTTCCTTCGCTGCAAGTGCATTTCCAGTGGTTTCTGACACCGGACGAGCGTTCGCCACTCGTTGGAAGCTTCGGCCATCTTTTGGACCGTTTTGGGTCGCACCACAGTTCTCCCTCCAACGAGCTCGCTTCCCGACCTATACCTCCGGAAAACGTGCAGGGAGCATGCCAGGAGTGTGGGTTGAAGTCCTCGGAGCACGAGACCCGAAGATCGAAAGACTTATGACCAATACGGAGCAAAGGGAAGAAACCGTCGGGGGACCGCCTTTTACCCCAGGACGAGAAAACTGAGTCCGGGGCATTCCCGCTCGCGTTTTCTTGGGACGAGCACCGAAAGTCCTCGAGCTCAGCCCGTTTCCTTCGCTGCAAGTGCATTTCCAGTGGTTTCTGACACCGGACGAGCGTTCGCCACTCGTTGGAAGCTTCGGCCATCTTTTGGACCGTTTTGGGTCGCACCACAGTTCTCCCTCCAACGAGCTCGCTTCCCGACCTATACCTCCGGAAAACGTGTCAGGGAGCATGCCAGGAGTGTGGGTTGAAGTCCTCGGAGCACGAGACCCGAAGATCGAAAGACTTATGACCAATACGGAGCAAAGGGATGAAACCGTCGGGGGACCGCTTTTTACCCCAGGACGAGAAAACTGAGTCCGGAGCATTCCCGCTCGCGTTTTCTTGGGACGAGCACCGGAAGTCCTCGAGCTCAGCCCGTTTCCTTCGCTGCAAGTGCATTTCTAGTGGTTTCTGACACCGGACGAGCGTTCGCCACTCGTTGGAAGCTTCGGCCATCTTTTGGACCGTTTTGGGTCGCACCACAGTTCTCCCTCCAACGAGCTCGCTTCCCGACCTATACCTCCGGAAAACGTGTCAGGGAGCATGCCAGGAGTGTGGGTTGAAGTCCTCGGAGCACGAGACCCGAAGATCGAAAGACTTATGACCAATACGGAGCAAAGGGAAGAAACCGTCGGGGGACCGCCTTTTTACCCCAGGACGAGAAAACTGAGTCCGGGGCATTCCCGCTCGCGTTTTCTTGGGACGAGCACCGGAAGTCCTCGAGCTCAGCCCGTTTCCTTCGCTGCAAGTGCATTTCCAGTGGTTTCTGACACAGGACGAGCGTTCGCCACTCGTTGGAAGCTTCGGCCATCTTTTGGACCGTTTTGGGTCGCACCACAGTTCTCCCTCCAACGAGCTCGCTTCCCGACCTATACCTCCGGAAAACGTGTCAGGGAGCATGCCAGGAGTGTGGGTTGAAGTCCTCGGAGCACGAGACCCGAAGATCGAAAGACTTATGACCAATACGGAGCAAAGGGAAGAAACCGTCGGGGGACCGCCTTTTACCCCAGGACGAGAAAACTGAGTCCGGGGCATTCCCGCTCGCATTTTCTTGGGACGAGCACCGGAAGTCCTCGAGCTCAGCCCGTTTCCTTCGCTGCAAGTGCATTTCCAGTGGTTTCTGACACCGGACGAGCGTTCGCCACTCGTTGGAAGCTTCGGCCATCTAAACCCTAAACGGTCGCACCACAGTTCTCCCTCCAACGAGCTCGCTTCCCGACCTATACCTCCGGAAAACGTGTCAGGGAGCATGCCAGGAGTGTGGGTTGAAGTCCTCGAAGCACGAGACCCGAAGATCGAAAGACTTATGACCAATACGGAGCAAAGGGAAGAAACCGTCGGGGGACCGCTTTTTACCCCAGGACGAGAAAACTGAGTCCGGGGCATTCCCGCTCGCGTTTTCTTGGGACGAGCACCGGAAGTCCTCGAGCTCAGCCCGTTTCCTTCGCTGCAAGTGCATTTCCAGTGGTTTCTGACACCGGACGAGCGTTCGCCACTCGTTGGAAGCTTCGGCCATCTTTTGGATCGTTTTGGGTCGCACCACAGTTCTCCCTCCAACGAGCTCGCTTCCCGATCTATACCTCCGGAAAACGTGTCAGGGAGCATGCCAGGAGTGTGGGTTGAAGTCCTCGGAGCACGAGACCCGAAGATCGAAAGACTTATGACCAATACGGAGCAAAGGGAAGAAACCGTCGGGGGACCGCCTTTTACCCCAGGACGAGAAAACTGAGTCCGGGGCATTCCCGCTCGCATTTTCTTGGGACGAGCACCGGAAGTCCTCGAGCTCAGCCCGTTTCCTTCGCTGCAAGTGCATTTCCAGTGGTTTCTGACACCGGACGAGCGTTCGCCACTCGTTGGAAGCTTCGGCCATCTTTTGGATCGTTTTGGGTCGCACCACAGTTCTCCCTCCAACGAGCTCGCTTCCCGATCTATACCTCCGGAAAACGTGTCAGGGAGCATGCCAGGAGTGTGGGTTGAAGTCCTCGGAGCACGAGACCCGAAGATCGAAAGACTTATGACCAATACGGAGCAAAGGGAAGAAACCGTCGGGGGACCGCCTTTTACCCCAGGACGAGAAAACTGAGTCCGGGGCATTCCCGCTCGCGTTTTCTTGGGACGAGCACCGGAAGTCCTCGAGCTCAGCCCGTTTCCTTCGCTGCAAGTGCATTTCTAGTGGTTTCTGACACCGGACGAGCGTTCGCCAGTCGTTGGAAGCTTCGGCCATCTTTTGGACCGTTTTGGGTCGCACCACAGTTCTCCCTCCAACGAGCTCGCTTCCCGACCTATACCTCCGGAAAACGTGTCAGGGAGCATGCCAGGAGTGTGGGTTGAAGTCCTCGGAGCACGAGACCCGAAGATCGAAAGACTTATGACCAATACGGAGCAAAGGGAAGAAACCGTCGGGGGACCGCCTTTTACCCCAGGACGAGAAAACTGAGTCCGGGGCATTCCCGCTCCCATTTTCTTGGGACGAGCACCGGAAGTCCTCGAGCTCAGCCCGTTTCCTTCGCTGCAAGTGCATTTCCAGTGGTTTCTGACACCGGACGAGCGTTCGCCACTCGTTGGAAGCTTCGGCCATCTAAACCCTAAACGGTCGCACCACAGTTCTCCCTCCAACGAGCTCGCTTCCCGACCTATACCTCCGGAAAACGTGTCAGGGAGCATGCCAGGAGTGTGGGTTGAAGTCCTCGAAGCACGAGACCCGAAGATCGAAAGACTTATGACCAATACGGAGCAAAGGGAAGAAACCGTCGGGGGACCGCTTTTTACCCCAGGACGAGAAAACTGAGTCCGGGGCATTCCCGCTCGCGTTTTCTTGGGACGAGCACCGGAAGTCCTCGAGCTCAGCCCGTTTCCTTCGCTGCAAGTGCATTTCCAGTGGTTTCTGACACCGGACGAGCGTTCGCCACTCGTTGGAAGCTTCGGCCATCTTTTGGATCGTTTTGGGTCGCACCACAGTTCTCCCTCCAACGAGCTCGCTTCCCGATCTATACCTCCGGAAAACGTGTCAGGGAGCATGCCAGGAGTGTGGGTTCAAGTCCTCCGAGCACGAGACCCGAAGATCGAAAGACTTATGACCAATACGGAGCAAAGGGAAGAAACCGTCGGGGGACCGCCTTTTACCCCAGGACGAGAAAACTGAGTCCGGGGCATTCCCGCCCGCGTTTTCTTGGGACGAGCACCGGAAGTCCTCGAGCTCAGCCCGTTTCCTTCGCTGCAAGTGCATTTCCAGTGGTTTCTGACACCGGACGAGCGTTCGCCACTCGTTGGAAGCTTCGGCCATCTTTTGGACCGTTTTGGGTCGCACCACAGTTCTCCCTCCAACGAGCTCGCTTCCCGACCTATACCTCCGGAAAACGTGTCAGGGAGCATGCCAGGAGTGTGAGTTGAAGTCCTCGGAGCACGAGACCCGAAGATCGAAAGACTTATGACCAATACGGAGCAAAGGGAAGAAACCGTCGGGGGACCGCCGTTTACCCCAGGACGAGAAAACTGAGTCCGGGGCATTCCCGCTCGCGTTTTCTTGGGACGAGCACCGGAAGTCCTCGAGCTCAGCCCGTTTCCTTCGCTGCAAGTGCATTTCCAGTGGTTTCTGACACCGGACGAGCGTTCGCCACTCGTTGGAAGCTTCGGCCATCTTTTGGACCGTTTTGGGTCGCACCACAGTTCTCCCTCCAACGAGCTCGCTTCCCGATCTATACCTCCGGAAAACGTGTCAGGGAGCATGCCAGGAGTGTGGGTTGAAGTCCTCCGAGCACGAGACCCGAAGATCGAAAGACTTATGACCAATACGGAGCAAAGGGAAGAAACCGTCGGGGGACCGCCTTTTACCCCAGGACGAGAAAACTGAGTCCGGGGCATTCCCGCCCGCGTTTTCTTGGGACGAGCACCGGAAGTCCTCGAGCTCAGCCCGTTTCCTTCGCTGCAAGTGCATTTCCAGTGGTTTCTGACACCGGACGAGCGTTCGCCACTCGTTGGAAGCTTCGGCCATCTTTTGGACCGTTTTGGGTCGCACCACAGTTCTCCCTCCAACGAGCTCGCTTCCCGACCTATACCTCCGGAAAACGTGTCAGGGAGCATGCCAGGAGTGTGGGTTGAAGTCCTCGGAGCACGAGACCCGAAGATCGAAAGACTTATGACCAATACGGAGCAAAGGGAAGAAACCGTCGGGGGACCGCTTTTTACCCCAGGACGAGAAAACTGAGTCCGGGGCATTCCCGCTCGCGTTTTCTTGGGACGAGCACCGGAAGTCCTCGAGCTCAGCCCGTTTCCTTCGCTGCAAGTGCATTTCCAGTGGTTTCTGACACCGGACGAGCGTTCGCCACTCGTTGGAAGCTTCGGCCATCTTTTGGACCGTTTTGGGTCGCACCACAGTTCTCCCTCCAACGAGCTCGCTTCCCGACCTATACCTCCGGAAAACGTGTCAGGGAGCATGCCAGGAGTGTGGGTTGAAGTCCTCGGAGCACGAGACCCGAAGATCGAAAGACTTATGACCAATACGGAGCAAAGGGAAGAAACCGTCGGAGGACCGCCTTTTACCCCAGGACGAGAAAACTGAGTCCGGGGCATTCCCGCTCGCGTTTTCTTGGGACGAGCACCGAAAGTCCTCGAGCTCAGCCCGTTTCCTTCGCTGCAAGTGCATTTCCAGTGGTTTCTGACACCGGACGAGCGTTCGCCACTCGTTGGAAGCTTCGGCCATCTTTTGGACCGTTTTGGGTCGCACCACAGTTCTCCCTCCAACGAGCTCGCTTCCCGACCTATACCTCCGGAAAACGTGTCAGGGAGCATGCCAGGAGTGTGGGTTCAAGTCCTCCGAGCACGAGACCCGAAGATCGAAAGACTTATGACCAATACGGAGCAAAGGGAAGAAACCGTCGGGGGATCGCCGTTTACCCCAGGACGAGAAAACTGAGTCCGGGGCATTCCCGCTCGCGTTTTCTTGGGACGAGCACCGGAAGTCCTCGAGCTCAGCCCGTTTCCTTCGCTGCAAGTGCATTTCCAGTGGTTTCTGACACCGGACGAGCGTTCGCCACTCGTTGGAAGCTTCGGCCATCTTTTGGACCGTTTTGGGTCGCACCACAGTTCTCCCTCCAACGAGCTCGCTTCCCGACCTATACCTCCGGAAAACGTGTCAGGGAGCATGCCAGGAGTGTGGGTTGAAGTCCTCGGAGCACGAGACCCGAAGATCGAAAGACTTATGACCAATACGGAGCAAAGGGAAGAAACCGTCGGGGGACCGCCTTTTACCCCAGGACGAGAAAACTGAGTCCGGGGCATTCCCGCTCGCGTTTTCTTGGGACGAGCACCGAAAGTCCTCGAGCTCAGCCCGTTTCCTTCGCTGCAAGTGCATTTCCAGTGGTTTCTGACACCGGACGAGCGTTCGCCACTCGTTGGAAGCTTCGGCCATCTTTTGGACCGTTTTGGGTCGCACCAAAGTTCTCCCTCCAACGAGCTCGCTTCCCGACCTATACCTCCGGAAAACGTGTCAGGGAGCATGCCAGGAGTGTGGGTTGAAGTCCTCGGAGCACGAGACCCGAAGATCGAAAGACTTATGACCAATACGGAGCAAAGGGAAGAAACCGTCGGGGGACCGCCTTTTACCCCAGGACGAGAAAACTGAGTCCGGGGCATTCCCGCTCGCGTTTTCTTGGGACGAGCACCGGAAGTCCTCGAGCTCAGCCCGTTTCCTTCGCTGCAAGTGCATTTCCAGTGGTTTCTGACACCGGACGAGCGTTCGCCACTCGTTGGAAGCTTCGGCCATCTTTTGGACCGTTTTGGGTCGCACCACAGTTCTCCCTCCAACGAGCTCGCTTCCCGACCTATACCTCCGGAAAACGTGTCAGGGAGCATGCCAGGAGTGTAGGTTGAAGTCCTCGGAGCACGAGACCCGAAGATCGAAAGACTTATGACCAATACGGAGCAAAGGGAAGAAACCGTCGGGGGACCGCCTTTTACCCCAGGACGAGAAAACTGAGTCCGGGGCATTCCCGCTCGCGTTTTCTTGGGACGAGCACCAAAAGTCCTCGAGCTCAGCCCGTTTCCTTCGCTGCAAGTGCATTTCCAGTGGTTTCTGACACCGGACGAGCGTTCGCCACTCGTTGGAAGCTTCGGCCATCTTTTGGACCGTTTTGGGTCGCACCACAGTTCTCCCTCCAACGAGCTCGCTTCCCGACCTATACCTCCGGAAAACGTGTCAGGGAGCATGCCAGGAGTGTGGGTTGAAGTCCTCGGAGCACGAGACCCGAAGATCGAAAGACTTATGACCAATACGGAGCAAAGGGAAGAAACCGTCGGGGGACCGCTTTTTACCCCAGGACGAGAAAACTGAGTCCGGGGCATTCCCGCTCGCGTTTTCTTGGGACGAGCACCGGAAGTCCTCGAGCTCAGCCCGTTTCCTTCGCTGCAAGTGCATTTCCAGTGGTTTCTGACACCGGACGAGCGTTCGCCACTCGTTGGAAGCTTCGGCCATCTTTTGGACCGTTTTGGGTCGCACCACAGTTCTCCCTCCAACGAGCTCGCTTCCCGACCTATACCTCCGGAAAACGTGTCAGGGAGCATGCCAGGAGTGTGGGTTGAAGTCCTCGGAGCACGAGACCCGAAGATCGAAAGACTTATGACCAATACGGAGCAAAGGGAAGAAACCGTCGGGGGACCGCTTTTTACCCCAGGACGAGAAAACTGAGTCCGGGGCATTCCCGCTCGCGTTTTCTTGGGACGAGCACCGGAAGTCCTCGAGCTCAGCCCGTTTCCTTCGCTGCAAGTGCATTTCCAGTGGTTTCTGACACCGGACGAGCGTTCGCCACTCGTTGGAAGCTTCGGCCATCTTTTGGACCGTTTTGGGTCGCACCACAGTTCTCCCTCCAACGAGCTCGCTTCCCGACCTATACCTCCGGAAAACGTGTCAGGGAGCATGCCAGGAGTGTGGGTTGAAGTCCTCGGAGCACGAGACCCGAAGATCGAAAGACTTATGACCAATACGGAGCAAAGGGAAGAAACCGTCGGGGGACCGCTTTTTACCCCAGGACGAGAAAACTGAGTCCGGGGCATTCCCGCTCGCGTTTTCTTGGGACGAGCACCGGAAGTCCTCGAGCTCAGCCCGTTTCCTTCGCTGCAAGTGCATTTCCAGTGGTTTCTGACACCGGACGAGCGTTCGCCACTCGTTGGAAGCTTCGGCCATCTTTTGGACCGTTTTGGGTCGCACCACAGTTCTCCCTCCAACGAGCTCGCTTCCCGACCTATACCTCCGGAAAACGTGTCAGGGAGCATGCCAGGAGTGTGGGTTGAAGTCTTCGGAGCACGAGACCCGAAGATCGAAAGACTTATGACCAATACGGAGCAAAGGGAAGAAACCGTCGGGGGACCGCTTTTTACCCCAGGACGAGAAAACTGAGTCCGGGGCATTCCCGCTCGCGTTTTCTTGGGACGAGCACCAGAAGTCCTCGAGCTCAGCCCGTTTCCTTCGCTGCAAGTGCATTTCCAGTGGTTTCTGACACCGGACGAGCGTTCGCCACTCGTTGGAAGCTTCGGCCATCTTTTGGACCGTTTTGGGTCGCACCACAGTTCTCCCTCCAACGAGCTCGCTTCCCGACCTATACCTCCGGAAAACGTGTCAGGGAGCATGCCAGGAGTGTGGGTTGAAGTCCTCGGAGCACGAGACCCGAAGATCGAAAGACTTATGACCAATACGGAACAAAGGGAAGAAACCGTCGGGGGACCGCTTTTTACCCCAGGACGAGAAAACTGAGTCCGGGGCATTCCCGCTCGCGTTTTTTTCGGACGAGCACCGGAAGTCCTCGAGCTCAGCCCGTTTCCTTCGCTGCAAGTGCATTTCCAGTGGTTTCTGACACCGGACGAGCGTTCGCCACTCGTTGGAAGCTTCGGCCATCTTTTGGACCGTTTTGGGTCGCACCACAGTTCTCCCTCCAACGAGCTCGCTTCCCGACCTATACCTCCGGAAAACGTGTCAGGGAGCATGCCAGGAGTGTGGGTTGAAGTCCTCGGAGCACGAGACCCGAAGATCGAAAGACTTATGACCAATACGGAGCAAAGGGAAGAAAACGTCGGGGGACCGCTTTTTACCCCAGGACGAGAAAACTGAGTCCGGGGCATTCCCGCTCGCGTTTTCTTGGGACGAGCACCGGAAGTCCTCGAGCTCAGCCCGTTTCCTTCGCTGCAAGTGCATTTCCAGTGGTTTCTGACACCGGACGAGCGTTCGCCACTCGTTGGAAGCTTCGGCCATCTTTTGGACCGTTTTGGGTCGCACCACAGTTCTCCCTCCAACGAGCTCGCTTCCCGACCTATACCTCCGGAAAACGTGTCAGGGAGCATGCCAGGAGTGTGGGTTGAAGTCCTCGGAGCACGAGACCCGAAGATCGAAAGACTTATGACCAATACGGAGCAAAGGGAAGAAACCGTCGGGGGACCGCTTTTTACCCCAGGACGAGAAAACTGAGTCCGGGGCATTCCCGCTCGCGTTTTCTTGGGACGAGCACCGGAAGTCCTCGAGCTCAGCCCGTTTCCTTCGCTGCAAGTGCATTTCCAGTGGTTTCTGACACCGGACGAGCGTTCGCCACTCGTTGGAAGCTTCGGCCATCTTTTGGACCGTTTTGGGTCGCACCACAGTTCTCCCTCCAACGAGCTCGCTTCCCGACCTATACCTCCGGAAAACGTGTCAGGGAGCATGCCAGGAGTGTGGGTTGAAGTCCTCGGAGCACGAGACCCGAAGATCGAAAGACTTATGACCAATACGGAGCAAAGGGAAGAAACCGTCGGGGGACCGCTTTTTACCCCAGGACGAGAAAACTGAGTCCGGGGCATTCCCGCTCGCGTTTTCTTGGGACGAGCACCGGAAGTCCTCGAGCTCAGCCCGTTTCCTTCGCTGCAAGTGCATTTCCAGTGGTTTCTGACACCGGACGAGCGTTCGCCACTCGTTGGAAGCTTCGGCCATCTTTTGGACCGTTTTGGGTCGCACCACAGTTCTCCCTCCAACGAGCTCGCTTCCCGACCTATACCTCCGGAAAACGTGTCAGGGAGCATGCCAGGAGTGTGGGTTGAAGTCCTCGGAACACGAGACCCGAAGATCGAAGGACTTATGACCAATACGGAGCAAAGGGAAGAAACCGTCGGGGGACCGCTTTTTACCCCAGGACGAGAAAACTGAGTCCGGGGCATTCCGGCTCGCGTTTTCTTGGGACGAGCACCGGAAGTCCTCGAGCTCAGCCCGTTTCCTTCGCTGCAAGTGCATTTCCAGTGGTTTCTGACATCGGACGAGCGTTCGCCACTCGTTGGAAGCTTCGGCCATCTTTTGGACCGTTTTGGGTCGCACCACAGTTCTCCCTCCAACGAGCTCGCTTCCCGACCTATACCTCCGGAAAACGTGTCAGGGAGCATGCCAGGAGTGTGGGTTGAAGTCCTCGGAGCACGAGACCCGAAGATCGAAAGACTTATGACCAATACGGAGCAAAGGGAAGAAACCGTCGGGGGGCCGCTTTTTACCCCAGGACGAGAAAACTGAGTCCGGGGCATTCCCGCTCGCGTTTTCTTGGGACGAGCACCGGAAGTCCTCGAGCTCAGCCCGTTTCCTTCGCTGCAAGTGCATTTCCAATGGTTTCTGACACCGGAAGAGCTATCGCCACTCGTTGGAAGCTTCGGCCATCTTTTGGACCGTTTTGGGTCGCACCACAGTTCTCCCTCCAACGAGCTCGCTTCCCGACCTATACCTCCGGAAAACGTGTCAGGGAGCATGCCAGGAGTGTGGGTTGAAGTCCTCGGAGCACGAGACCCGAAGATCGAAAGACTTATGACCAATACGGAGCAAAGGGAAGAAACCGTCGGGGGACCGCTTTTTACCCCAGGACGAGAAAACTGAGTCCGGGGCATTCCGGCTCGCGTTTTCTTGGGACGAGCACCGGAAGTCCTCGAGCTCAGCCCGTTTCCTTCGCTGCAAGTGCATTTCCAGTGGTTTCTGACACCGGACGAGCGTTCGCCACTCGTTGGAAGCTTCGGCCATCTTTTGGACCGTTTTGGGTCGCACCACAGTTCTCCCTCCAACGAGCTCGCTTCCCGACCTATACCTCCGGAAAACGTGTCAGGGAGCATGCCAGGAGTGTGGGTTGAAGTCCTCGGAGCACGAGACCCGAAGATCGAAAGACTTATGACCAATACGGAGCAAAGGGAAGAAACCGTCGGGGGACCGCCTTTTACCCCAGGACGAGAAAACTGAGTCCGGGGCATTCCCGCTCGCGTTTTCTTGGGACGAGCACCGGAAGTCCTCGAGCTCAGCCCGTTTCTTTCGCTGCAAGTGCATTTCCAGTGGTTTCTGACACCGGACGAGCGTTCGCCACTCGTTGGAAGCTTCGGCCATCTTTTGGACCGTTTTGGGTCGCACCACAGTTCTCCCTCCAACGAGCTCGCTTCCCAACCTATACCTCCGGAAAACGTGTCAGGGAGCATGCCAGGAGTGTGGGTTGAAGTCCTCGGAGCACGAGACCCGAAGATCGAAAGACTTATGACCAATACGGAGCAAAGGGAAGAAACCGTCGGGGGACCGCCTTTTACCCCAGGACGAGAAAACTGAGTCCGGGGCATTCCCGCTCGCGTTTTCTTGGGACGAGCACCGGAAGTCCTCGAGCTCAGCCCGTTTCCTTCGCTGCAAGTGCATTTCCAGTGGTTTCTGACACCGGACGAGCGTTCGCCACTCGTTGGAAGCTTCGGCCATCTTTTGGACCGTTTTGGGTCGCACCACAGTTCTCCCTCCAACGAGCTCGCTTCCCGACCTATACCTCCGGAAAACGTGTCAGGGAGCATGCCAGGAGTGTGGGTTGAAGTCCTCGGAGCACGAGACCCGAAGATCGAAAGACTTATGACCAATACGGAGCAAAGGGAAGAAACCGTCGGGGGACCGCCTTTTACCCCAGGACGAGAAAACTGAGTCCGGGGCATTCCCGCTCGCGTTTTCTTGAGACGAGCACCGGAAGTCCTCGAGCTCAGCCCGTTTCCTTCGCTGCAAGTGCATTTCCAGTGGTTTCTGACACCGGACGAGCGTTCGCCACTCGTTGGAAGCTTCGGCCATCTTTTGGACCGTTTTGGGTCGCACCACAGTTCTCCCTCCAACGAGCTCGCTTCCCGACCTATACCTCCGGAAAACGTGTCAGGGAGCATGCCAGGAGTGTGGGTTGAAGTCCTCGGAGCACGAGACCCGAAGATCGAAAGACTTATGACCAATACGGAGCAAAGGGAAGAAACCGTCGGGGGACCGCCTTTTACCCCAGGACGAGAAAACTGAGTCCGGGGCATTCCCGCTCGCGTTTTCTTGGGACGAGCACCGGAAGTCCTCGAGCTCAGCCCGTTTCCTTCGCTGCAAGTGCATTTCCAGTGGTTTCTGACACCGGACGAGCGTTCGCCACTCGTTGGAAGCTTCGGCCATCTTTTGGACCGTTTTGGGTCGCACCACAGTTCTCCCTCCAACGAGCTCGCTTCCCGACCTATACCTCCGGAAAACGTGTCAGGGAGCATGCCAGAAGTGTGGGTTGAAGTTCTCGGAGCACGAGACCCGAAGATCGAAAGACTTATGACCAATACGGAGCAAAGGGAAGAAACCGTCGGGGGACCGCTTTTTACCCCAGGACGAGAAAACTGAGTCCGGGGCATTCCCGCTCGCGTTTTCTTGGGACGAGCACCAGAAGTCCTCGAGCTCAGCCCGTTTCCTTCGCTGCAAGTGCATTTCCAGTGGTTTCTGACACCGGACGAGCGTTCGCCACTCGTTGGAAGCTTCGGCCATCTTTTGGACCGTTTTGGGTCGCACCACAGTTCTCCCTCCAACGAGCTCGCTTCCCGACCTATACCTCCGGAAAACGGGTCAGGGAGCATGCCAGGAGTGTGGGTTGAAGTCCTCGGAGCACGAGACCCGAAGATCGAAAGACTTATGACCAATACGGAGCAAAGGGAAGAAACCGTCAGGGGACCGCTTTTTACCCCAGGACGAGAAAACTGAGTCTGGGGCATTCCCGCTCGCGTTTTCTTGGGACAGGCACCGGAAGTCCTCGAGGTCAGCCCGTTTCCTTCGCTGCAAGTGCATTTCCAGTGGTTTCTGACACCGGACGAGCGTTCGCCACTCGTTGGAAGCTTCGGCCATCTTTTGGACCGTTTTGGGTCGCACCACAGTTCTCCGTCCAACGAGCTCGCTTCCCGACCTATACCTCCGGAAAACCCGTCAGGGAGCATGCCAGGAGTGTGGGTTGAAGTCCTCGGAGCACGAGACCCGAAGATCGAAAGACTTATGACCAATACGGAGCAAAGGGAAGAAACCGTCGGGGGACCGCCTTTTTACCCCAGGACGAGAAAACTGAGTCCGGGGCATTCCCGCTCGCGTTTTCTTGGGACGAGCACCGGAAGTCCTCGAGCTCAGCCCGTTTCCTTCGCTGCAAGTGCATTTCCAGTGGTTTCTGACACCGGACGAGCGTTCGCCACTCGTTGGAAGCTTCGGCCATCTTTTGGACCGTTTTGGGTCGCACCACAGTTCTCCCTCCAACGAGCTCGCTTCCCGACCTATACCTCCGGAAAACGCGTCAGGGAGCATGCCAGGAGTGTGGATTGAAGTCCTCGGAGCACGAGACCCGAAGATCGAACGACTTATGACCAATACGGAGCAAAGGGAAGAAACCGTCGGGGGACCGCCTTTTTACCCCAGGACGAGAAAACTGAGTCCGGGGCATTCCCGCTCGCGTTTTCTTGGGACGAGCACCGGAAGTCCTCGAGCTCAGCCCGTTTCCTTCGCTGTAAGTGCATTTCCAGTGGTTTCTGACACCGGACGAGCGTTCGCCACTCGTTGGAAGCTTCGGCCATCTTTTGGACCGTTTTGGGTCGCACCACAGTTCTCCCTCCAACGAGCTCGCTTCCCGACCTATACCTCCGGAAAACGCGTCCGGGAGCATGCCAGGAGTGTGGATTGAAGTCCTCGGAGCACGAGACCCGAAGATCGAAAGACTTATGACCAATACGGAGCAAAGGGAAGAAACCGTCGGGGGACCGCCTTTTTACCCCAGGACGAGAAAACTGAGTCCGGGGCATTCCCGCTCGCGTTTTCTTGGGACGAGCACCGGAAGTCCTCGAGCTCAGCCCGTTTCCTTCGCTGCAAGTGCATTTCCAGTGGTTTCTGACACCGGACGAGCGCTCGCCACTCGTTGGAAGCTTCGGCCATCTTTTGGACCGTTTTGGGTCGCACCACAGTTCTCCCTCCAACGAGCTCGCTTCCCGACCTATACCTCCGGAAAACGTGTCAGGGAGCATGCCAGGAGTGTGGGTTGAAGTCCTCGGAGCACGAGACCCGAAGATCGAAAGACTTATGACCAATACGGAGCAAAGGGAAGAAACCGTCGGGGGACCGCTTTTTACCCCAGGACGAGAAAACTGAGTCTG
Source organism: Cucumis melo (assembly GCF_025177605.1). NCBI lineage: Eukaryota > Viridiplantae > Streptophyta > Magnoliopsida > Cucurbitales > Cucurbitaceae > Cucumis > Cucumis melo. The sequence continues at coordinate 19,468,443 of NC_066859.1, forward strand.
GGGCATTCCCGCTCGCGTTTTCTTGGGACGAGCACCGGAAGTCCTCGAGCTCAGCCCGTTTCCTTCGCTGCAAGTGCATTTCCAGTGGTTTCTGACACCGGACGAGCGTTCGCCACTCGTTGGAAGCTTCGGCCATCTTTTGGACCGTTTTGGGTCGCACCACAGTTCTCCCTCCAACGAGCTCGCTTCCCGACCTATACCTCCGGAAAACGTGTCAGGGAGCATGCCAGGAGTGTGGGTTGAAGTCCTCGGAGCACGACACCCGAAGATCGAAAGACTTATGACCAATACGGAGCAAAGGGAAGAAACCGTCGGGGGACCGCTTTTTACCCCAAGACGAGAAAACTGAGTCCGGGGCATTCCCGCTCGCGTTTTCTTGGGACGAGCACCGGAAGTCCTCGAGCTCAGCCCGTTTCCTTCGCTGCAAGTGCATTTCCAGTGGTTTCTGACACCGGACGAGCGTTCGCCACTCGTTGGAAGCTTCGGCCATCTTTTGGACCGTTTTGGGTCGCACCACAGTTCTCCCTCCAACGAGCTCGCTTCCCGACCTATACCTCCGGAAAACGCGTCAGGGAGCATGCCAGGAGTGTGGGTTGAAGTCCTCGGAGCACGAGACCCGAAGATCGAAAGACTTATGACCAATACGGAGCAAAGGGAAGAAACCGTCGGGGGACCGCTTTTTACCCCAGGACGAGAAAACTGAGTCCGGGGCATTCCCGCTCGCGTTTTCTTGGGACGAGCACCGGAAGTCCTCGAGCTCAGCCCGTTTCCTTCGCTGCAAGTGCATTTCCAGTGGTTTCTGACACCGGACGAGCGTTCGCCACTCGTTGGAAGCTTCGGCCATCTTTTGGACCGTTTTGGGTCGCACCACAGTTCTCCCTCCAACGAGCTCGCTTCCCCACCTATACCTCCGGAAAAAGTGTCAGGGAGCATGCCAGGAGTGTGGGTTGAAGTCCTCGGAGCACGAGACCCGAAGATCGAAAGACTTATGACCAATACGGAGCAAAGGGAAGAAACCGTCGGGGGACCGCTTTTTACCCCAGGACGAGAAAACTGAGTCTGGGGCATTCCCGCTCGCGTTTTCTTGGGACGAGCACCGGAAGTCCTCGAGCTCAGCCCGTTTCCTTCGCTGCAAGTGCATTTCCAGTGGTTTCTGACACCGGACGAGCGTTCGCCACTCGTTGGAAGCTTCGGCCATCTTTTGGACCGTTTTGGGTCGCACCACAGTTCTCCCTCCAACGAGCTCGCTTCCCGACCTATACCTCCGGAAAACGCGTCAGGGAGCATGCCAGGAGTGTGGGTTGAAGTCCTCGGAGCACGAGACCCGAAGATCGAAAGACTTATGACCAATACGGAGCAAAGGGAAGAAACCGTCGGGGGACCGCTTTTTACCCCAGGACGAGAAAACTGAGTCCGGGGCATTCCCGCTCGCGTTTTCTTGGGACGAGCACCGGAAGTCCTCGAGCTCAGCCCGTTTCCTTCGCTGCAAGTGCATTTCCAGTGGTTTCTGACACCGGACGAGCGTTCGCCACTCGTTGGAAGCTTCGGCCATCTTTTGGACCGTTTTGGGTCGCACCACAGTTCTCCCTCCAACGAGCTCGCTTCCCCACCTATACCTCCGGAAAAAGTGTCAGGGAGCATGCCAGGAGTGTGGGTTGAAGTCCTCGGAGCACGAGACCCGAAGATCGAAAGACTTATGACCAATACGGAGCAAAGGGAAGAAACCGTCGGGGGACCGCTTTTTACCCCAGGACGAGAAAACTGAGTCTGGGGCATTCCCGCTCGCGTTTTCTTGGGACGAGCACCGGAAGTCCTCGAGCTCAGCCCGTTTCCTTCGCTGCAAGTGCATTTCCAGTGGTTTCTGACACCGGACGAGCGTTCGCCACTCGTTGGAAGCTTCGGCCATCTTTTGGACCGTTTTGGGTCGCACCACAGTTCTCCCTCCAACGAGCTCGCTTCCCGACCTATACCTCCGGAAAACGTGTCAGGGAGCATGCCAGGAATGTGGGTTGAAGTCCTCGGAGCACGAGACCCGAAGATCGAAAGACTTATGACCAATACGGAGCAAAGGGAAGAAACCGTCGGGGGACCGCTTTTTACCCCAGGACGAGAAAACTGAGTCTGGGGCATTCCCGCTCGCGTTTTCTTGGGACGAGCACCGGAAGTCCTCAAGCTCAGCCCGTTTCCTTCGCTGCAAGTGCATTTTCAGTGGTTTCTGACACCGGACGAGCGTTCGCCACTCGTTGGAAGCTTCGGCCATCTTTTGGACCGTTTTGGGTCGCACCACAGTTCTCCCTCCAACGAGCTCGCTTCCCGACCTATACCTCCGGAAAACGTGTCAGGGAGCATGCCAGGAGTGTGGGTTGAAGTCCTCGGAGCACGAGACCCGAAGATCGAAAGACTTATGACCAATACGGAGCAAAGGGAAGAAACCGTCGGGGGACCGCTTTTTACCCCAGGACGAGAAAACTGAGTCCGGGGCATTCCCGCTCGCGTTTTCTTGGGACGAGCACCGGAAGTCCTCGAGCTCAGCCCGTTTCCTTCGCTGCAAGTGCATTTCCAGTGGTTTCTGACACCGGACGAGCGTTCGCCACTCGTTGGAAGCTTCGGCCATCTTTTGGACCGTTTTGGGTCGCACCACAGTTCTCCCTCCAACGAGCTCGCTTCCCGACCTATACCTCCGGAAAACGTGTCAGGGAGCATGCCAGGAGTGTGGGTTGAAGTCCTCGGAGCACGAGACCCGAAGATCGAAAGACTTATGACCAATACGGAGCAAAGGGAAGAAACCGTCGGGGGACCGCTTTTTACCCCAGGACGAGAAAACTGAGTCCGGGGCATTCCCGCTCGCGTTTTCTTGGGACGAGCACCGGAAGTCCTCGAGCTCAGCCCGTTTCCTTCCCTGCAAGTGCATTTCCAGTGGTTTCTGACACCGGACGAGCGTTCGCCACTCGTAGGAAGCTTCGGCCATCTTTTGGACCGTTTTGGGTCGCACCACAGTTCTCCCTCCAACGAGCTCGCTTCCCGACCTATACCTCCGGAAAACGTGTCAGGGAGCATGCCAGGAGTGTGGGTTGAAGTCTTCGGAGCACGAGACCCGAAGATCGAAAGACTTATGACCAATACGGAGCAAAGGGAAGAAACCGTCGGGGGACCGCTTTTTACCCCAGGACGAGAAAACTGAGTCCGGGGCATTCCCGCTCGCGTTTTCTTGGGACGAGCACCGGAAGTCCTCGAGCTCAGCCCGTTTCCTTCGCTGCAAGTGCATTTCCAGTGGTTTCTGACACCGGACGAGCGTTCGCCACTCGTTGGAAGCTTCGGCCATCTTTTGGACCGTTTTGGGTCGCACCACAGTTCTCCCTCCAACGAGCTCGCTTCCCGACCTATACCTCCGGAAAACGTGTCAGGGAGCATGCCAGGAGTGTGGGTTGAAGTCCTCGGAGCACGAGACCCGAAGATCGAAAGACTTATGACCAATACGGAGCAAAGGGAAGAAACCGTCGGGGGACCGCTTTTTACCCCAGGACGAGAAAACTGAGTCCGGGGCATTCCCGCTCGCGTTCTCTTGGGACGAGCACCGGAAGTCCTCGAGCTCAGCCCGTTTCCTTCGCTGCAAGTGCATTTCCAGTGGTTTCTGACACCGGACGAGCGTTCGCCACTCGTTGGAAGCTTCGGCCATCTTTTGGACCGTTTTGGGTCGCACCACAGTTCTCCCTCCAACGAGCTCGCTTCCCGACCTATACCTCCGGAAAACGTGTCAGGGAGCATGCCAGGAGTGTGGGTTGAAGTCCTCGGAGCACGAGACCCGAAGATCGAAAGACTTATGACCAATACGGAGCAAAGGGAAGAAACCGTCGGGGGACCGCTTTTTACCCCAGGACGAGAAAACTGAGTCCGGGGCATTCCCGCTCGCGTTTTCTTGGGACGAGCACCGGAAGTCCTCGAGCTCAGCCCGTTTCCTTCGCTGCAAGTGCATTTCCAGTGGTTTCTGACACCGGACGAGCGTTCGCCACTCGTTGGAAGCTTCGGCCATCTTTTGGACCGTTTTGGGTCGCACCACAGTTCTCCCTCCAACGAGCTCGCTTCCCGACCTATACCTCCGGAAAACGTGTCAGGGAGCATGCCAGGAGTGTGGGTTGAAGTCCTCGGAGCACGAGACCCGAAGATCGAAAGACTTATGACCAATACGGAGCAAAGGGAAGAAACCGTCGGGGGACCGCTTTTTACCCCAGGACGAGAAAACTGAGTCCGGGGCATTCCCGCTCGCGTTTTCTTGGGACGAGCACCGGAAGTCCTCGAGCTCAGCCCGTTTCCTTCCCTGCAAGTGCATTTCCAGTGGTTTCTGACACCGGACGAGCGTTCGCCACTCGTAGGAAGCTTCGGCCATCTTTTGGACCGTTTTGGGTCGCACCACAGTTCTCCCTCCAACGAGCTCGCTTCCCGACCTATACCTCCGGAAAACGTGTCAGGGAGCATGCCAGGAGTGTGGGTTGAAGTCTTCGGAGCACGAGACCCGAAGATCGAAAGACTTATGACCAATACGGAGCAAAGGGAAGAAACCGTCGGGGGAGCGCTTTTTACCCCAGGACGAGAAAACTGAGTCCGGGGCATTCCCGCTCGCGTTTTCTTGGGACGAGCACCGGAAGTCCTCGAGCTCAGCCCGTTTCCTTCGCTGCAAGTGCATTTCCAGTGGTTTCTGACACCGGACGAGCGTTCGCCACTCGTTGGAAGCTTCGGCCATCTTTTGGACCGTTTTGGGTCGCACCACAGTTCTCCCTCCAACGAGCTCGCTTCCCGACCTATACCTCCGGAAAACGTGTCAGGGAGCATGCCAGGAGTGTGGGTTGAAGTCCTCGGAGCACGAGACCCGAAGATCGAAAGACTTATGACCAATACGGAGCAAAGGGAAGAAACCGTCGGGGGACCGCTTTTTACCCCAGGACGAGAAAACTGAGTCCGGGGCATTCCCGCTCGCGTTCTCTTGGGACGAGCACCGGAAGTCCTCGAGCTCAGCCCGTTTCCTTCGCTGCAAGTGCATTTCCAGTGGTTTCTGACACCGGACGAGCGTTCGCCACTCGTTGGAAGCTTCGGCCATCTTTTGGACCGTTTTGGGTCGCACCACAGTTCTCCCTCCAACGAGCTCGCTTCCCGACCTATACCTCCGGAAAACGTGTCAGGGAGCATGCCAGGAGTGTGGGTTGAAGTCCTCGGAGCACGAGACCCGAAGATCGAAAGACTTATGACCAATACGGAGCAAAGGGAAGAAACCGTCGGGGGACCGCTTTTTACCCCAGGACGAGAAAACTGAGTCCGGGGCATTCCCGCTCGCGTTCTCTTGGGACGAGCACCGGAAGTCCTCGAGCTCAGCCCGTTTCCTTCGCTGCAAGTGCATTTCCAGTGGTTTCTGACACCGGACGAGCGTTCGCCACTCGTTGGAAGCTTCGGCCATCTTTTGGACCGTTTTGGGTCGCACCACAGTTCTCCCTCCAACGAGCTCGCTTCCCGACCTATACCTCCGGAAAACGTGTCAGGGAGCATGCCAGGAGTGTGGGTTGAAGTCCTCGGAGCACGAGACCCGAAGATCGAAAGACTTATGACCAATACGGAGCAAAGGGAAGAAACCGTCGGGGGACCGCTTTTTACCCCAGGAAGAGAAAACTGAGTCCGGGGCATTCCCGCTCGCGTTTTCTTGGGACGAGCACCGGAAGTCCTCGAGCTCAGCCCGTTTCCTTCGCTGCAAGTGCATTTCCAGTGGTTTCTGACACCGGACGAGCGTTCGCCACTCGTTGGAAGCTTCGGCCATCTTTTGGACCGTTTTGGGTCGCACCACAGTTCTCCCTCCAACGAGCTCGCTTCCCGACCTATACCTCCGGAAAACGTGTCAGGGAGCATGCCAGGAGTGTGGGTTGAAGTCCTCGGAGCACGAGACCCGAAGATCGAAAGACTTATGACCAATACGGAGCAAGGGGAAGAAAACGTCGGGGGACCGCTTTTTACCCCAGGACGAGAAAACTGAGTCCGGGGCATTCCCGCTCGCGTTTTCTTGGGACGAGCACCGGAAGTCCTCGAGCGCAGCCCGTTTCCTTCGCTGCAAGTTCATTTCCAGTGGTTTCTGACACCGGACGAGCGTTCGCCACTCGTTGCAAGCTTCGGCCATCTTTTGGACCGTTTTGGGTCGCACCATAGTTCTCCCTCCAACGAGCTCGCTTCCCGACCTATACCTCCGGAAAACGTGTCAGGGAGCATGCCAGGAGTGTGGGTTGAAGTCCTCGGAGCACGAGACCCGAAGATCGAAAGACTTATGACCAATACGGAGCAAAGGGAAGAAACCGTCGGGGGACCGCTTTTTACCCCAGGACGAGAAAACTGAGTCCGGGGCATTCCCGCTCGCGTTTTCTTGGGACGAGCACCGGAAGTCCTCGAGCTCAGCCCGTTTCCTTCGCTGCAAGTGCATTTCCAGTGGTTTCTGACACCGGACGAGCGTTCGCCACTCGTTGGAAGCTTCGGCCATCTTTTGGACCGTTTTGGGTCGCACCACAGTTCTCCCTCCAACGAGCTCGCTTCCCGACCTATACCTCCGGAAAACGTGTCAGGGAGCATGCCAGGAGTGTGGGTTGAAGTCCTCGGAGCACGAGACCCGAAGATCGAAAGACTTATGACCAATACGGAGCAAAGGGAAGAAACCGTCGGGGGACCGCCTTTTACCCCAGGACGAGAAAACTGAGTCCGGGGCATTCCCGCTCGCGTTTTCTTGGGACGAGCACCGGAAGTCCTCGAGCTCAGCCCGTTTCCTTCGCTGCAAGTGCATTTCCAGTGGTTTCTGACACCGGACGAGCGTTCGCCACTCGTTGGAAGCTTCGGCCATCTTTTGGACCGTTTTGGGTCGCACCACAGTTCTCCCTCCAACGAGCTCGCTTCCCGACCTATACCTCCGGAAAACGTGTCAGGGAGCATGCCAGGAGTGTGGGTTGAAGTCCTCGGAGCACGAGACCCGAAGATCGAAAGACTTATGACCAATACGGAGCAAAGGGAAGAAACCGTCGGGGGACCGCTTTTTACCCCAGGACGAGAAAACTGAGTCCGGGGCATTCCCGCTCGCGTTTTCTTGGGACGAGCACCGGAAGTCCTCGAGCTCAGCCCGTTTCCTTCGCTGCAAGTGCATTTCCAGTGGTTTCTGACACCGGACGAGCGTTCGCCACTCGTTGGAAGCTTCGGCCATCTTTTGGACCGTTTTGGGTCGCACCACAGTTCTCCCTCCAACGAGCTCGCTTCCCGACCTATACCTCCGGAAAACGTGTCAGGGAGCATGCCAGGAGTGTGGGTTGAAGTCCTCGGAGCACGAGACCCGAAGATCGAAAGACTTATGACCAATACGGAGCAAAGGGAAGAAACCGTCGGGGGACCGCTTTTTACCCCAGGACGAGAAAACTGAGTCCGGGGCATTCCCGCTCGCGTTTTCTTGGGACGAGCACCGGAAGTCCTCGAGCTCAGCCCGTTTCCTTCGCTACAAGTGCATTTCCAGTGGTTTCTGACACCGGACGAGCGTTCGCCACTCGTTGGAAGCTTCGGCCATCTTTTGGACCGCTTTGGGTCGCACTACAGTTCTCCCTCCAACGAGCTCGCTTCCCGACCTATACCTCCGGAAAACGTGTCAGGGAGCATGCCAGGAGTGTGGGTTGAAGTCCTCGGAGCACGAGACCCGAAGATCGAAAGACTTATGACCAATACGGAGCAAAGGGAAGAAACCGTCGGGGGACCGCCTTTTACCCCAGGACGAGAAAACTGAGTCCGGGGCATTCCCGCTCGCGTTTTCTTGGGACGAGCACCGGAAGTCCTCGAGCTCAGCCCGTTTCCTTCGCTGCAAGTGCATTTCCAGTGGTTTCTGACACCAGACGAGCGTTCGCCACTCGTTGGAAGCTTCGATCATCTTTTGGACCGTTTTCGGTCGCACCACAGTTCTCCCTCCAACGAGCTCGCTTCCCGACCTATACCTCCGGAAAACGTGTCAGGGAGCATGCCAGGAGTGTGGGTTGAAGTCCTCGGAGCACGAGACCCGAAGATCGAAAGACTTATGACCAATACGGAGCAAAGGGAAGAAACCGTCGGGGGACCGCTTTTTACCCCAGGACGAGAAAACTGAGTCCGGGGCATTCCCGCTCGCGTTTTCTTGGGACGAGCACCGGAAGTCCTCGAGCTCAGCCCGTTTCCTTCGCTGCAAGTGCATTTCCAGTGGTTTCTGACACCGGACGAGCGTTCGCCACTCGTTGGAAGCTTCGGCCATCTTTTGGACCGTTTTGGGTCGCACCACAGTTCTCCCTCCAACGAGCTCGCTTCCCGACCTATACCTCCGGAAAACGTGTCAGGGAGCATGCCAGGAGTGTGGGTTGAAGTCCTCGGAGCACGAGACCCGAAGATCGAAAGACTTATGACCAATACGGAGCAAAGGGAAGAAACCGTCGGGGGACCGCTTTTTACCCCAGGACGAGAAAACTGAGTCCGGGGCATTCCGGCTCGCGTTTTCTTGGGACGAGCACCGGAAGTCCTCGAGCTCAGCCCGTTTCCTTCGCTGCAAGTGCATTTCCAGTGGTTTCTGACACCGGACGAGCGTTCGCCACTCGTTGGAAGCTTCGGCCATCTTTTGGACCGTTTTGGGTCGCACCACAGTTCTCCCTCCAACGAGCTCGCTTCCCGACCTATACCTCCGGAAAACGTGTCAGGGAGCATGCCAGGAGTGTGGGTTGAAGTCCTCGGAGCACGAGACCCGAAGATCGAAAGACTTATGACCAATACGGAGCAAAGGGAAGAAACCGTCGGGGGACCGCCTTTTACCCCAGGACGAGAAAACTGAGTCCGGGGCATTCCCGCTCGCGTTTTCTTGGGACGAGCACCGGAAGTCCTCGAGCTCAGCCCGTTTCCTTCGCTGCAAGTGCATTTCCAGTGGTTTCTGACACCGGACGAGCGTTCGCCACTCGTTGGAAGCTTCGACCATCTTTTGGACCGTTTTGGGTCGCACCACAGTTCTCCCTCCAACGAGCTCGCTTCCCGACCTATACCTCCGGAAAACGTGTCAGGGAGCATGCCAGGAGTGTGGGTTGAAGTCCTCGGAGCACGAGACCCGAAGATCGAAAGACTTATGACCAATACGGAGCAAAGGGAAGAAACCGTCGGGGGACCGCTTTTTACCCCAGGACGAGAAAACTGAGTCCGGGGCATTCCCGCTCGCGTTTTCTTGGGACGAGCACCGGAAGTCCTCGAGCTCAGCCCGTTTCCTTCGCTGCAAGTGCATTTCCAGTGGTTTCTGACACCGGACGAGCGTTCGCCACTCGTTGGAAGCTTCGGCCATCTTTTGGACCGTTTTGGGTCGCACCACAGTTCTCCCTCCAACGAGCTCGCTTCCCGACCTATACCTCCGGAAAACGTGTCAGGGAGCATGCCAGGAGTGTGGGTTGAAGTCCTCGGAGCACGAGACCCGAAGATCGAAAGACTTATGACCAATACGGAGCAAAGGGAAGAAACCGTCGGGGGACCGCCTTTTACCCCAGGACGAGAAAACTGAGTCCGGGGCATTCCCGCTCGCGTTTTCTTGGGACGAGCACCGGAAGTCCTCGAGCTCAGCCCGTTTCCTTCGCTGCAAGTGCATTTCCAGTGGTTTCTAACACCGGACGAGCGTTCGCCACTCGTTGGAAGCTTCGGCCATCTTTTGGACCGTTTTGGGTCGCACCACAGTTCTCCCTCCAACGAGCTCGCTTCCCGACCTATACCTCCGGAAATCGTGTCAGGGAGCATGCCAGGAGTGTGGGTTGAAGTCCTCGGAGCACGAGACCCGAAGATCGAAAGACTTATGACCAATACGGAGCAAAGGGAAGAAACCGTCGGGGGACCGCCTTTTACCCCAGGACGAGAAAACTGAGTCCGGGGCATTCCCGCTCGCGTTTTCTTGGGACGAGCACCGGAAGTCCTCGAGCTCAGCCCGTTTCCTTCGCTGCAAGTGCATTTCCAGTGGTTTCTGACACCGGACGAGCGTTCGCCACTCGTTGGAAGCTTCGGCCATCTTTTGGACCGTTTTGGGTCGCACCACAGTTCTCCCTCCAACGAGCTCGCTTCCCGACCTATACCTCCGGAAAACGTGTCAGGGAGCATGCCAGGAGTGTGGGTTGAAGTCCTCGGAGCACGAGACCCGAAGATCGAAAGACTTATGACCAATACGGAGCAAAGGGAAGAAACCGTCGGGGGACCGCCTTTTACCCCAGGACGAGAAAACTTTGTCCGGGGCATTCCCGCTCGCGTTTTCTTGGGACGAGCACCGGAAGTCCTCGAGCTCAGCCCGATTCCTTCGCTGCAAGTGCATTTCCAGTGGTTTCTGACACCGGACGAGCGTTCGCCACTCGTTGGAAGCTTCGGCCATCTTTTGGACCGTTTTGGGTCGCACCACAGTTCTCCCTCCAACGAGCTCGCTTCCCGACCTATACCTCCGGAAATCGTGTCAGGGAGCATGCCAGGAGTGTGGGTTGAAGTCCTCGGAGCACGAGACCCGAAGATCGAAAGACTTATGACCAATACGGAGCAAAGGGAAGAAACCGTCGGGGGACCGCCTTTTACCCCAGGACGAGAAAACTGAGTCCGGGGCATTCCCGCTCGCGTTTTCTTGGGACGAGCACCGGAAGTCCTCGAGCTCAGCCCGTTTCCTTCGCTGCAAGTGCATTTCCAGTGGTTTCTGACACCGGACGAGCGTTCGCCACTCGTTGGAAGCTTCGGCCATCTTTTGGACCGTTTTGGGTCGCACCACAGTTCTCCCTCCAACGAGCTCGCTTCCCGACCTATACCTCCGGAAAACGTGTCAGGGAGCATGCCAGGAGTGTGGGTTGAAGTCCTCGAAGCACGAGACCCGAAGATCGAAAGACTTATGACCAATACGGAGCAAAGGGAAGAAACCGTCGGGGGACCGCTTTTTACCCCAGGACGAGAAAACTGAGTCCGGGGCATTCCCGCTCGCGTTTTCTTGGGACGAGCACCGGAAGTCCTCGAGCTCAGCCCGTTTCCTTCGCTGCAAGTGCATTTCCAGTGGTTTCTGACACCGGACGAGCGTTCGCCACTCGTTGGAAGCTTCGGCCATCTTTTGGACCGTTTTGGGTCGCACCACAGTTCTCCCTCCAACGAGCTCGCTTCCCGACCTATACCTCCGGAAAACGTGTCAGGGAGCATGCCAGGAGTGTGGGTTGAAGTCCTCGGAGCACGAGATCCGAAGATCGAAAGACTTATGACCAATACGGAGCAAAGGGAAGAAACCGTCGGGGGACCGCTTTTTACCCCAGGACGAGAAAACGGAGTCCGGGGCATTCCCGCTCGCGTTTTCTTGGGACGAGCACCGGAAGTCCTCGAGCTCAGCCCGTTTCCTTCGCTGCAAGTGCATTTCCAGTGGTTTCTGACACCGGACGAGCGTTCGCCACTCGTTGGAAGCTTCGGCCATCTTTTGGACCGTTTTGGGTCGCACCACAGTTCTCCCTCCAACGAGCTCGCTTCCCGACCTATACCTCCGGAAAACGTGTCAGGGAGCATGCCAGGAGTGTGGGTTGAAGTCCTCGGAGCACGAGACCCGAAGATCGAAAGACTTATGACCAATACGGAGCAAAGGGAAGAAACCGTCGGGGGACCGCTTTTTACCCCAGGACGAGAAAACTCAGTCCGGGGCATTCCCGCTCGTGTTTTCTTGGGACGAGCACCGGAAGTCCTCGAGCTCAGCCCGTTTCCTTCGCTGCAAGTGCATTTCCAGTGGTTTCTGACACCGGACGAGCGTTCGCCACTCGTTGGAAGCTTCGGCCATCTTTTGGACCGTTTTGGGTCGCACCACAGTTCTCCCTCCAACGAGCTCGCTTCCCGACCTATACCTCCGGAAAACGTGTCAGGGAGCATGCCAGGAGTGTGGGTTGAAGTCCTCGGAGCACGAGACCCGAAGATCGAAAGACTTATGACCAATACGGAGCAAAGGGAAGAAACCGTCGGGGGACCGCTTTTTACCCCAGGACGAGAAAACGGAGTCCGGGGCATTCCCGCTCGCGTTTTCTTGGGACGAGCACCGGAAGTCCTCGAGCTCAGCCCGTTTCCTTCGCTGCAAGTGCATTTCCAGTGGTTTCTGACACCGGACGAGCGTTCGCCACTCGTTGGAAGCTTCGGCCATCTTTTGGACCGTTTTGGGTCGCACCACAGTTCTCCCTCCAACGAGCTCGCTTCCCGACCTATACCTCCGGAAAACGTGTCAGGGAGCATGCCAGGAGTGTGGGTTTAATTCCTCGGAGCACGAGACCCGAAGATCGAAAGACTTATGACCAATACGGAGCAAAGGGAAGAAACCGTCGGGGGACCGCTTTTTACCCCAGGACGAGAAAACGGAGTCCGGGGCATTCCCGCTCGCCTTTTCTTGGGACGAGCACCGGAAGTCCTCGAGCTCAGCCCGTTTCCTTCGCTGCAAGTGCATTTCCAGTGGTTTCTGACACCGGACGAGCGTTCGCCACTCGTTGGAAGCTTCGGCCATCTTTTGGACCGTTTTGGGTCGCACCACAGTTCTCCCTCCAACGAGCTCGCTTCCCGACCTATACCTCCGGAAAACGTGTCAGGGAGCATGCCAGGAGTGTGGGTTGAAGTCCTCGGAGCACGAGACCCGAAGATCGAAAGACTTATGACCAAATCGGAGCAAAGGGAAGAAACCGTCGGGGGACCGCTTTTTACCCCAGGACGAGAAAACGGAGTTCGGGGCATTCCCGCTCGCGTTTTCTTGGGACGAGCACCGGATGTCCTCGAGCTCAGCCCGTTTCCTTCGCTGCAAGTGCATTTCCAGTGGTTTCTGATACCGGACGAGCGTTCGCCACTCGTTGGAAGCTTCGGCCATCTTTTGGACCGTTTTGGGTCGCACCACAGTTCTCCCTCCAACGAGCTCGCTTCCCGACCTATACCTCCGGAAAACGTGTCAGGGAGCATGCCAGGAGTGTGGGTTGAAGTCCTCGGAGCACGAGACCCGAAGATCGAAAGACTTATGACCAATACGGAGCAAAGGGAAGAAACCGTCGGGGGACCGCTTTTTACCCCAGGACGAGAAAACGGAGTCCGGGGCATTCCCGCTCGCGTTTTCTTGGGACGAGCACCGGAAGTCCTCGAGCTCAGCCCGTTTCCTTCGCTGCAAGTGCATTTCCAGTGGTTTCTGACACCGGACGAGCGTTCGCCACTCGTTGGAAGCTTCGGCCATCTTTTGGACCGTTTTGGGTCGCACCACAGTTCTCCCTCCAACGAGCTCGCTTCCCGACCTATACCTCCGGAAAACGTGTCAGGGAGCATGCCAGGAGTGTGGGTCGAAGTCCTCGGAGCACGAGACCCGAAGATCGAAAGACTTATGACCAATACGGAGCAAAGGGAAGAAACCGTCGGGGGACCGCTTTTTACCCCAGGACGAGAAAACTGAGTCCGGGGCATTCCCGCTCGCGTTTTCTTGGGACGAGCACCGGAAGTCCTCGAGCTCAGCCCGTTTCCTTCACTGCAAGTGCATTTCCAGTGGTTTCTGACACCGGACGAGCGTTCGCCACTCGTTGGAAACTTCGGCCATCTTTTGGACCGTTTTGGGTCGCACCACAGTTCTCCCTCCAACGAGCTCGCTTCCCGACCTATACCTCCGGAAAACGTGTCAGGGAGCATGCCAGGAGTGTGGGTCGAAGTCCTCGGAGCACGAGACCCGAAGATCGAAAGACTTATGACCAATACGGAGCAAAGGGAAGAAACCGTCGGGGGACCGCTTTTTACCCCAGGACAAGAAAACTGAGTCCGGGGCATTCCCGCTCGCGTTTTCTTGGGACGAGCACCGGAAGTCCTCGAGCTCAGCCCGTTTCCTTCGCTGCAAGTGCATTTCCAGTGGTTTCTGACACCGGACGAGCGTTCGCCACTCGTTGGAAGCTTCGGCCATCTTTTGGACCGTTTTGGGTCGCACCACAGTTCTCCCTCCAACGAGCTCGCTTCCCGACCTATACCTCCGGAAAACGTGTCAGGGAGCATGCCAGCAGTGTGGGTTGAAGTCCTCGGAGCACGAGACCCGAAGATCGAAAGACTTATGACCAATACGGAGCAAAGAGAAGAAACCGTCGGGGGACCGCTTTTTACCCCAGGACGAGAAAACTGAGTCCGGGGCATTCCCGCTCGCGTTTTCTTGGGACGAGCACCGGAAGTCCTCGAGCTCAGCCCGTTTCCTTCGCTGCAAGTGCATTTCCAGTGGTTTCTGACACCGGACGAGCGTTCGCCACTCGTTGGAAGCTTCGGCCATCTTTTGGACCGTTTTGGGTCGCACCACAGTTCTCCCTCCAACGAGCTCGCTTCCCGACCTATACCTCCGGAAAACGTGTCAGGGAGCATGCCAGGAGTGTGGGTTGAAGTCCTCGGAGCACGAGACCCGAAGATCGAAAGACTTATGACCAATACGGAGCAAAGGGAAGAAACCGTCGGGGGACCGCTTTTTACCCCAGGACGAGAAAACTGAGTCCGGGGCATTCCCGCTCGCGTTTTCTTGGGACGAGCACCGGAAGTCCTCGAGCTCAGCCCGTTTCCTTCGCTGCAAGTGCATTTCCAGTGGTTTCTGACACCGGACGAGCGTTCGCCACTCGTTGGAAGCTTCCGCCATCTTTTGGACCGTTTTGGGTCGCACCACAGTTCTCCCTCAAACGAGCTCGCTTCCCGACCTATACCTCCAAAAAACGTGTCAGGGAGCATGCCAGGAGTGTGGGTTGAAGTCCTCAGAGCACGAGACCCGAAGATCGAAAGACTTATGACCAATACGGAGCAAAGGGAAGAAACCGTCGGGGGACCGCTTTTAACCCCAGGACCAGAAAACTGAGTCCGGGGCATTCCCGCTCGCGTTTTCTTGGGACGAGCACTGGAAGTCCTCGAGCTCAGCTCGTTTCCTTCGCTGCAAGTGCATTTTCAGTGGTTTCTGACACCGGACGAGCGTTCGCCACTCGTTGGAAGCTTCGGCCATCTTTTGGACCGTTTTGGGTCGCACCACAGTTCTCCCTCCAACGAGCTCGCTTCCCGACCTATACCTCCGGAAAACGTGTCAGGGAGCATGCCAGGAGTGTGGGTTGAAGTCCTCGGAGCACGAGACCCGAAGATCGAAAGACTTATGACCAATACGGAGCAAAGGGAAGAAACCGTCGGGGGACCGCTTTTTACCCCAGGACGAGAAAACTGAGTCCGGGGCATTCCCGCTCGCGTTTTCTTGGGACGAGTACCGGAAGTCCTCGAGCTCAGCCCGTTTCCTTCGCTGCAAGTGCATTTCCAGTGGTTTCTGACACCGGACGAGCGTTCGCCACTCGTTGGAAGCTTCCGCCATCTTTTGGACCGTTTTGGGTCGCACCACAGTTCTCCCTCCAACGAGCTCGCTTCCCGACCTATACCTCCAAAAAACGTGTCAGGGAGCATGCCAGGAGTGTGGGTTGAAGTCCTCAGAGCACGAGACCCGAAGATCGAAAGACTTATGACCAATACGGAGCAAAGGGAAGAAACCGTCGGGGGACCGCTTTTAACCCCAGGACCAGAAAACTGAGTCCGGGGCATTCCCGCTCGCGTTTTCTTGGGACGAGCACTGGAAGTCCTCGAGCTCAGCTCGTTTCCTTCGCCGCAAGTGCATTTTCAGTGGTTTCTGACACCGGACGAGCGTTCGCCACTCGTTGGAAGCTTCGGCCATCTTTTGGACCGTTTTGGGTCGCACCACAGTTCTCCCTCCAACGAGCTCGCTTCCCGACCTATACCTCCGGAAAACGTGTCAGGGAGCATGCCAGGAGTGTGGGTTGAAGTCCTCGGAGCACGAGACCCGAAGATCGAAAGACTTATGACCAATACGGAGCAAAGGGAAGAAACCGTCGGGGGACCGCTTTTTACCCCAGGACGAGAAAACTGAGTCCGGGGCATTCCCGCTCGCGTTTTCTTGGGACGAGCACCGGAAGTCCTCGAGCTCAGCCCGTTTCCTTCGCTGCAAGTGCATTTCCAGTGGTTTCTGACACCGGACGAGCGTTCGCCACTCGTTGGAAGCTTCGGCCATCTTTTGGACCGTTTTGGGTCGCACCACAGTTCTCCCTCCAACGAGCTCGCTTCCCGACCTATACCTCCAAAAAACGTGTCAGGGAGCATGCCAGGAGTGTGGGTTGAAGTCCTCGGAGCACGAGACCCGAAGATCGAAAGACTTATGACCAATACGGAGCAAAGGGAAGAAACCGTCGGGGGACCGCTTTTTACCCCAGGACGAGAAAACTGAGTCCGGGGCATTCCCGCTCGCGTTTTCTTGGGACGAGCACCGGAAGTCCTCGAGCTCAGCCCGTTTCCTTCGCTGCAAGTGCATTTCCAGTGGTTTCTGACACCGGACGAGCGTTCGCCACTCGTTGGAAGCTTCGGCCATCTTTTGGACCGTTTTGGGTCGCACCACATTTCTCCCTCCAACGAGCTCGCTTCCCGACCTATACCTCCGGAAAACGTGTCAGGGAGCATGCCAGGAGTGTGGGTTGAAGTCCTCGGAGCACGAGACCCGAAGATCGAAAGACTTATGACCAATACGGAGCAAAGGGAAGAAACCGTCGGGGGACCGCTTTTTACCCCAGGACGAGAAAACTGAGTCCGGGGCATTCCCGCTCGCGTTTTCTTGGGACGAGCACCGGAAGTCCTCGAGCTCAGCCCGTTTCCTTCGCTGCAAGTGCATTTCCAGTGGTGTCTGACACCGGACGAGCGTTCGCCACTCGTTGGAAGCTTCGGCCATCTTTTGGACCGTTTTGGGTCGCACCACAGTTCTCCCTCCAACGAGCTCGCTTCCCGACCTATACCTCCGGAAAACGTGTCAGGGAGCATGCCAGGAGTGTGGGTTGAAGTCCTCGGAGCACGAGACCCGAAGATCGAAAGACTTATGACCAATACGGAGCAAAGGGAAGAAACCGTCGGGGGACCGCTTTTTACCCCAGGACGAGAAAACTGAGTCCGGGGCATTCCCGCTCGCGTTTTCTTGGGACGAGCACCGGAAGTCCTCGAGCTCAGCCCGTTTCCTTCGCTGCAAGTGCATTTCCAGTGGTTTCTGACACCGGACGAGCGTTCGCCACTCGTTGGAATCTTCGGCCATCTTTTGGACCGTTTTGGGTCGCACCACAGTTCTCCCTCCAACGAGCTCGCTTCCCGACCTATACCTCCGGAAAACGTGTCAGGGAGCATGCCAGGAGTGTGGGTTGAAGTCCTCGGAGCACGAGACCCGAAGATCGAATGACTTATGACCAATACGGAGCAAAGGGAAGAAACCGTCGGGGGACCGCTTTTTACCCCAGGACGAGAAAACTGAGTCCGGGGCATTCCCGCTCGCGTTTTCTTTGGACGAGCACCGGAAGTCCTCGAGCTCAGCCCGTTTCCTTCGCTGCAAGTGCATTTCCAGTGGTTTCTGACATCGGACGAGCGTTCGCCACTCGTTGGAAGCTTCGGCCATCTTTTGGACCGTTTTGGGTCGCACCACAGTTCTCCCTCCAACGAGCTCGCTTCCCGACCTATACCTCCGGAAAACGTGTCAGGGAGCATGCCAGGAGTGTGGGTTGAAGTCCTCGGAGCACGAGACCCGAAGATCGAAAGACTTATGACCAATACGGAGCAAAGGGAAGAAACCGTCGGGGGACCGCTTTTTACCCCAGGACGAGAAAACTGAGTCCGGGGCATTCCCGCTCGCGTTTTCTTGGGACGAGCACCGGAAGTCCTCGAGCTCAGCCCGTTTCCTTCGCTGCAAGTGCATTTCCAGTGGTTTCTGACACCGGACGAGCGTTCGCCACTCGTTGGAAGCTTCGGCCATCTTTTGGACCGTTTTGGGTCGCACCACAGTTCTCCCTCCAACGAGCTCGCTTCCCGACCTATACCTCCGGAAAACGTGTCAGGGAGCATGCCAGGAGTGTGGGTTGAAGTCCTCGGAGCACGAGACCCGAAGATCGAAAGACTTATGACCAATACGGAGCAAAGGGAAGAAACCGTCGGGGGACCGCTTTTTACCCCAGGACGAGAAAACTGAGTCCGGGGCATTCCCGCTCGCGTTTTCTTGGGACGAGCACCGGAAGTCCTCGAGCTCAGCCCGTTTCCTTCGCTGCAAGTGCATTTCCAGTGGTTTCTGACACCGGACGAGCGTTCGCCACTCGTTGGAATCTTCGGCCATCTTTTGGACCGTTTTGGGTCGCACCACAGTTCTCCCTCCAACGAGCTCGCTTCCCGACCTATACCTCCGGAAAACGTGTCAGGGAGCATGCCAGGAGTGTGGGTTGAAGTCCTCGGAGCACGAGACCCGAAGATCGAATGACTTATGACCAATACGGAGCAAAGGGAAGAAACCGTCGGGGGACCGCTTTTTACCCCAGGACGAGAAAACTGAGTCCGGGGCATTCCCGCTCGCGTTTTCTTTGGACGAGCACCGGAAGTCCTCGAGCTCAGCCCGTTTCCTTCGCTGCAAGTGCATTTCCAGTGGTTTCTGACATCGGACGAGCGTTCGCCACTCGTTGGAAGCTTCGGCCATCTTTTGGACCGTTTTGGGTCGCACCACAGTTCTCCCTCCAACGAGCTCGCTTCCCGACCTATACCTCCGGAAAACGTGTCAGGGAGCATGCCAGGAGTGTGGGTTGAAGTCCTCGGAGCACGAGACCCGAAGATCGAAAGACTTATGACCAATACGGAGCAAAGGGAAGAAACCGTCGGGGGACCGCTTTTTACCCCAGGACGAGAAAACTGAGTCCGGGGCATTCCCGCTCGCGTTTTCTTGGGACGAGCACCGGAAGTCCTCGAGCTCAGCCCGTTTCCTTCGCTGCAAGTGCATTTCCAGTGGTTTCTGACACCGGACGAGCGTTCGCCACTCGTTGGAAGCTTCGGCCATCTTTTGGACCGTTTTGGGTCGCACCACAGTTCTCCCTCCAACGAGCTCGCTTCCCGACCTATACCTCCGGAAAACGTGTCAGGGAGCATGCCAGGAGTGTGGGTTGAAGTCCTCGGAGCACGAGACCCGAAGATCGAAAGACTTATGACCAATACGGAGCAAAGGGAAGAAAACGTCGAGGGACCGATTTTTACCCCAGGACGAGAAAACTGAGTCCGGGGCATTCCCGCTCGCGTTTTCTTGGGACGAGCACCGGAAGTCCTCGAGCTCAGCCCGTTTCCTTCGCTGCAAGTGCATTTCCAGTGGTTTCTGACACCGGACGAGCGTTCGACACTCGTTGGAAGCTTCGGCCATCTTTTGGACAGTTTTGGGTCGCACCACAGTTCTCCCTCCAACGAGCTCGCTTCCCGACCTATACCTCCGGAAAACGTGTCAGGGAGCATGCCAGGAGTGTGGGTTGAAGTCCTCGGAGCACGAGACCCGAAGATCGAAAGACTTATGACCATTACGGAGCAAAGGGAAGAAACCGTCGGGGGACCGCTTTTTACCCCAGGACGAGAAAACTGAGTCCGGGGCATTCCCGCTCGCGTTTTCTTGGGACGAGCACCGGAAGTCCTCGAGCTCAGCCCGTTTCCTTCGCTGCATGTGCATTTCCAGTGGTTTCTGACACCGGACGAGCGTTCGCCACTCGTTGGAAGCTTCGGCCATCTTTTGGACCGTTTTGGGTCGCACCACAGTTCTCCCTCCAACGAGCTCGCTTCCCGACCTATACCTCCGGAAAACGTGTCAGGGAGCATGCCAGGAGTGTGGGTTGAAGTCCTCGGAGCACGAGACCCGAAGATCGAAAGACTTATGACCAATACGGAGCAAAGGGAAGAAACCGTCGGGGGACCGCTTTTTACCCCAGGACGAGAAAACTGAGTCCGGGGCATTCCCGCTCGCGTTTTCTTGGGACGAGCACCGGAAGTCCTCGAGCTCAGCCCGTTTCCTTCGCTGCAAGTGCATTTCCAGTGGTTTCTGACACCGGACGAGCGTTCGCCACTCGTTGGAAGCTTCGGCCATCTTTTGGACCGTTTTGGGTCGCACCACAGTTCTCCCTCCAACGAGCTCGCTTCCCGACCTATACCTCCGGAAAACGTGTCAGGGAGCATGCCAGGAGTGTGGGTTGAAGTCCTCGGAGCACGAGACCCGAAGATCGAAAGACTTATGACCAATACGGAGCAAAGGGAAGAAAACGTCGAGGGACCGCTTTTTACCCCAGGACGAGAAAACTGAGTCCGGGGCATTCCCGCTCGCGTTTTCTTGGGACGAGCACCGGAAGTCCTCGAGCTCAGCCCGTTTCCTTCGCTGCAAGTGCATTTCCAGTGGTTTCTGACACCGGACGAGCGTTCGCCACTCGTTGGAAGCTTCGGCCATCTTTTGGACCGTTTTGGGTCGCACCACAGTTCTCCCTCCAACGAGCTCGCTTCCCGACCTATACCTCCGGAAAACGTGTCAGGGAGCATGCCAGGACTGTGGGTTGAAGTCCTCGGAGCACGAGACCCGAAGATCGAAAGACTTATGACCAATACGGAGCAAAGGGAAGAAACCGTCGGGGGACCGCTTTTTACCCCAGGACGAGAAAACTGAGTCCGGGGCATTCCCGCTCGCGTTTTCTTGGGACGAGCACTGGAAGTCCTCGAGCTCAGCCCGTTTCCTTCGCTGCAAGTGCATTTCCAGTGGTTTCTGACACCGGACGAGCGCTCGCCACTCGTTGGAATCTTCAGCCATCTTTTGGACCGTTTTGGGTCGCACCACAGTTCTCCCTCCAACGAGCTCGCTTCCCGACCTATACCTCCGGAAAACGTGTCAGGGAGCATGCCAGGAGTGTGGGTTGAAGTCCTCGGAGCACGAGACCCGAAGATCGAATGACTTATGACCAATACGGAGCAAAGGGAAGAAACCGTCGGGGGACCGCTTTTTACCCCAGGACGAGAAAACTGAGTCCGGGGCATTCCCGCTCGCGTTTTCTTTGGACGAGCACCGAAAGTCCTCGAGCTCAGCCCGTTTCCTTCGCTGCAAGTGCATTTCCAGTGGTTTCTGACACCGGACGAGCGTTCGCCACTCGTTGGAAGCTTCGGCCATCTTTTGGACCGTTTTGGGTCGCACCACAGTTCTCCCTCCAACGAGCTCGCTTCCCGACCTATACCTCCGGAAAACGTGTCAGGGAGCATGCCAGGAGTGTGGGTTGAAGTCCTCGGAGCACGAGACCCGAAGATCGAAAGACTTATGACCAATACGGAGCAAAGGGAAGAAACCGTCGGGGGACCGCTTTTTACCCCAGGACGAGAAAACTGAGTCCGGGGCATTCCCGCTCGCGTTTTCTTGGGACGAGCACCAGAAGTCCTCGAGCGCAGCCCGTTTCCTTCGCTGCAAGTTCATTTCCAGTGGTTTCTGACACCGGACGAGCGTTCGCCACTCGTTGGAAGCTTCGGCCATCTTTTGGACCGTTTTGGGTCGCACCACAGTTCTCCCTCCAACGAGCTCGCTTCCCGACCTATACCTCCAGAAAACGTGTCAGGGAGCATGCCAGGAGTGTGGGTTGAAGTCCTCGGAGCACGAGACCCGAAGATCGAAAGACTTATGACCAATACGGAGCAAAGGGAAGAAACCGTCGGGGGACCGCTTTTTACCCCAGGACGAGAAAACTGAGTCCGGGGCATTCCCGCTCGCGTTTTCTTGGGACGAGCACCGGAAGTCCTCGAGCTCAGCCCGTTTCCTTCGCTGCAAGTGCATTTCCAGTGGTTTCTGACACCGGACGAGCGTTCGCCACTCGTTGGAAGCTTCGGCCATCTTTTGGACCGTTTTGGGTCGCACCACAGTTCTCCCTCCAACGAGCTCGCTTCCCGACCTATACCTCCGGAAAACGTGTCAGGGAGCATGCCAGGACTGTGGGTTGAAGTCCTCGGAGCACGAGACCCGAAGATCGAAAGACTTATGACCAATACGGAGCAAAGGGAAGAAACCGTCGGGGGACCGCTTTTTACCCCAGGACGAGAAAACTGAGTCCGGTGCATTCCCGCTCGCGTTTTCTTGGGACGAGCACCGGAAGTCCTCGAGCGCAGCCCGTTTCCTTCGCTGCAAGTTCATTTCCAGTGGTTTCTGACACCGGACGAGCGTTCGCCACTCGTTGGAAGCTTCGGCCATCTTTTGGACCGTTTTGGGTCGCACCACAGTTCTCCCTCCAACGAGCTCGCTTCCCGACCTATACCTCCAGAAAACGTGTCAGGGAGCATGCCAGGAGTGTGGGTTGAAGTCCTCGGAGCACGAGACCCGAAGATCGAAAGACTTATGACCAATACGGAGCAAAGGGAAGAAACCGTCGGGGGACCGCTTTTTACCCCAGGACGAGAAAACTGAGTCCGGGGCATTCCCGCTCGCGTTTTCTTGGGACGAGCACCGGAAGTCCTCGAGCTCAGCCCGTTTCCTTCGCTGCAAGTGCATTTCCAGTGGTTTCTGACACCGGACGAGCGTTCGCCACTCGTTGGAAGCTTCGGCCATCTTTTGGACCGTTTTGGGTCGCACCACAGTTCTCCCTCCAACGAGCTCGCTTCCCGACCTATACCTCCGGAAAACGTGTCAGGGAGCATGCCAGGAGTGTGGGTTGAAGTCCTCGGAGCACGAGACCCGAAGATCGAAAGACTTATGACCAATACGGAGCAAAGGGAAGAAACCGTCGGGGGACCGCTTTTTACCCCAGGACGAGAAAACTGAGTCCGGGGCATTCCCGCTCGCGTTTTCTTGGGACGAGCACCGGAAGTCCTCGAGCTCAGCCCGTTTCCTTCGCTGCAAGTGCATTTCCAGTGGTTTCTGACACCGGACGAGCGTTTGCCACTCGTTGGAAGCTTCGGCCATCTTTTGGACCGTTTTGGGTCGCACCACAGTTCTCCCTCCAACGAGCTCGCTTCCCGACCTATACTTCCGGAAAACATGTCAGGGAGCATGCCAGGAGTGTGGGTTGAAGTCCTCGGAGCACGAGACCCGAAGATCGAAAGACTTATGACCAATACGGAGCAAAGGGAAGAAACCGTCGGGGGACCGCTTTTTACCCCAGGACGAGAAAACTGAGTCCGGGGCATTCCCGCTCGCGTTTTCTTGGGACGAGCACCAGAAGTCCTCGAGCTCAGCCCGTTTCCTTCGCTGCAAGTGCATTTCCAGTGGTTTCTGACACCGGACGAGCGTTCGACACTCGTTGGAAGCTTCGGCCATCTTTTGGACCGTTTTGGGTCGCACCACAGTTCTCCCTCCAACGAGCTCGCTTCCCGACCTATACCTCCGGAAAACGTGTCAGGGAGCATGCCAGGAGTGTGGGTTGAAGTCCTCGGAGCACGAGACCCGAAGATCGAAAGACTTATGACCAATACGGAGCAAAGGGAAGAAACCGTCGGGGGACCGCTTTTTACCCCAGGACGAGAAAACTGAGTCCGGGGCATTCCCGCTCGCGTTTTCTTGGGACGAGCACCGGAAGTCCTCGAGCTCAGCCCGTTTCCTTCGCTGCAAGTGCATTTCCAGTGGTTTCTGACACCGGACGAGCGTTCGCCACTCGTTGGAAGCTTCGGCCATCTTTTGGACCGTTTTGGGTCGCACCACAGTTCTCCCTCCAACGAGCTCGCTTCCCGACCTATACCTCCGGAAAACGTGTCAGGGAGCATGCCAGGAGTGTGGGTTGAAGTCCTCGGAGCACGAGACCCGAAGATCGAAAGACTTATGACCAATACGGAGCAAAGGGAAGAAACCGTCGGAGGACCGCTTTTTACCCCAGGACGAGAAAACTGAGTCCGGGGCATTCCCGCTCGCGTTTTCTTGGGACGAGCACCGGAAGTCCTCGAGCTCAGCCCGTTTCCTTCGCTGCAAGTGCATTTCCAGTGGTTTCTGACACCGGACGAGCGTTCGCCACTCGTTGGAAGCTTCGGCCATCTTTTGGACCGTTTTGGGTCGCACCACAGTTCTCCCTCCAACGAGCTCGCTTCCCGACCTATACCTCCGGAAAACGTGTCAGGGAGCATGCCAGGAGTGTGGGTTGAAGTCCTCGGAGCACGAGACCCGAAGATCGAAAGACTTATGACCAATACGGAGCAAAGGGAAGAAACCGTCGGGGGACCGCTTTTTACCCCAGGACGAGAAAACTGAGTCCGGGGCATTCCCGCTCGTGTTTTCTTGGGACGAGCACTGGAAGTCCTCGAGCTCAGCCCGTTTCCTTCGCTGCAAGTGCATTTCCAGTGGTTTCTGACACCGGACGAGCGTTCGCCACTCGTTGGAATCTTCGGCCATCTTTTGGACCGTTTTGGGTCGCACCACAGTTCTCCCTCCAACGAGCTCGCTTCCCGACCTATACCTCCGGAAAACGTGTCAGGGAGCATGCCAGGAGTGTGGGTTGAAGTCCTCGGAGCACGAGACCCGAAGATCGAATGACTTATGACCAATACGGAGCAAAGGGAAGAAACCGTCGGGGGACCGCTTTTTACCCCAGGACGAGAAAACTGAGTCCGGGGCATTCCCGCTCACGTTTTCTTTGGACGAGCACCGGAAGTCCTCGAGCTCAGCCCGTTTCCTTCGCTGCAAGTGCATTTCCAGTGGTTTCTGACACCGGACGAGCGTTCGCCACTCGTTGGAAGCTTCGGCCATCTTTTGGACCGTTTTGGGTCGCACCACAGTTCTCCCTCCAACGAGCTCGCTTCCCGACCTATACCTCCGGAAAACGTGTCAGGGAGCATGCCAGGAGTGTGGGTTGAAGTCCTCGGAGCACGAGACCCGAAGATCG
The DNA here is from genome assembly GCF_025177605.1 of Cucumis melo. Classification (NCBI taxonomy): domain Eukaryota; kingdom Viridiplantae; phylum Streptophyta; class Magnoliopsida; order Cucurbitales; family Cucurbitaceae; genus Cucumis; species Cucumis melo. The sequence goes on from NC_066859.1 coordinate 19,493,141, forward strand.
AAAGACTTATGACTAATACGGAGCAAAGGGAAGAAACCGTCGGGGGACCGCTTTTTACCCCAGGACGAGAAAACTGAGTCCGGGGCATTCCCGCTCGCGTTTTCTTGGGACGAGCACCGGAAGTCCTCGAGCTCAGCCCGTTTCCTTCGCTGCAAGTTCATTTCCAGTGGTTTCTGACACCGGACGAGCGTTCGCCACTCGTTGGAAGCTTCGGCCATCTTTTGGACCGTTTTGGGTCGCACCACAGTTCTCCCTCCAACGAGCTCGCTTCCCGACCTATACCTCCAGAAAACGTGTCAGGGAGCATGCCAGGAGTGTGGGTTGAAGTCCTCGGAGCACGAGACCCGAAGATCGAAAGACTTATGACCAAAACGGAGCAAAGGGAAGAAACCGTCGGGGGACCGCTTTTTACCCCAGGACGAGAAAACTGAGTCCGGGGCATTCCCGCTCGCGTTTTCTTGGGACGAGCACCGGAAGTCCTCGAGCTCAGCCCGTTTCCTTCGCTGCAAGTGCATTTCCAGTGGTTTCTGACACCGGACGAGCGTTCGCCACTCGTTGGAAGCTTCGGCCATCTTTTGGACCGTTTTGGGTCGCACCACAGTTCTCCCTCCAACGAGCTCGCTTCCCGACCTATACCTCCGGAAAACGTGTCAGGGAGCATGCCAGGAGTGTGGGTTGAAGTCCTCGGAGCACGAGACCCGAAGATCGAAAGACTTATGACCAATACGGAGCAAAGGGAAGAAACCGTCGGGGGACCGCTTTTTACCCCAGGACGAGAAAACTGAGTCCGGGGCATTCCCGCTCGCGTTTTCTTGGGACGAGCACCGGAAGTCCTCGAGCTCAGCCCGTTTCCTTCGTTGCAAGTGCATTTCCAGTGGTTTCTGACACCGGACGAGCGTTTGCCACTCGTTGGAAGCTTCGGCCATCTTTTGGACCGTTTTGGGTCGCACCACAGTTCTCCCTCCAACGAGCTCGCTTCCCGACCTATACTTCCGGAAAACGTGTCAGGGAGCATGCCAGGAGTGTGGTTTAAAGTCCTCGGAGCACGAGACCCGAAGATCGAAAGACTTATGACCAATACGGAGCAAAGGGAAGAAACCGTCGGGGGACCGCTTTTTACCCCAGGACGAGAAAACTGAGTCCGGGGCATTCCCGCTCGCGTTTTCTTGGGACGAGCACCAGAAGTCCTCGAGCTCAGCCCGTTTCCTTCGCTGCAAGTGCATTTCCAGTGGTTTCTGACACCGGACGAGCGTTCGACACTCGTTGGAAGCTTCGGCAATCTTTTGGACCGTTTTGGGTCGCACCACAGTTCTCCCTCCAACGAGCTCGCTTCCCGACCTATACCTCCGGAAAACGTGTCAGGGAGCATGCCAGGAGTGTGGGTTGAAGTCCTCGGAGCACGTGACCCGAAGATCGAAAAACTTATGACCAATACGGAGCAAAGGGAAGAAACCGTCGGGGGACCGCTTTTTACCCCAGGACGAGAAAACTGAGTCCGGGGCATTCCCGCTCGCGTTTTCTTGGGACGAGCACCGGAAGTCCTCGAGCTCAGCCCGTTTCCTTCGCTGCAAGTGCATTTCCAGTGGTTTCTGACACCGGACGAGCGTTCGCCACTCGTTGGAAGCTTCGGCCATCTTTTGGACCGTTTTGGGTCGCACCACAGTTCTCCCTCCAACGAGCTCGCTTCCCGACCTATACCTCCGGAAAACGTGTCAGGGAGCATGCCAGGAGTGTGGGTTGAAGTCCTCGGAGCACGAGACCCGAAGATCGAAAGACTTATGACCAATACGGAGCAAAGGGAAGAAACCGTCGGGGGACCGCTTTTTACCCCAGGACGAGAAAACTGAGTCCGGGGCATTCCCGCTCGCGTTTTCTTGGGACGAGCACCGGAAGTCCTCGAGCTCAGCCCGTTTCCTTCGCTGCAAGTGCATTTCCAGTGGTTTCTGACACCGGACGAGCGTTCGCCACTCGTTGGAAGCTTCGGCCATCTTTTGGACCGTTTTGGGTCGCACCACAGTTCTCCCTCCAACGAGCTCGCTTCCCGACCTATACCTCCGGAAAACGTGTCAGGGAGCATGCCAGGAGTGTGGGTTGAAGTCCTCGGAGCACGAGACCCGAAGATCGAAAGACTTATGACCAATACGGAGCAAAGGGAAGAAACCGTCGGGGGACCGCTTTTTACCCCAGGACGAGAAAACTGAGTCCGGGGCATTCCCGCTCGCGTTTTCTTGGGACGAGCACCAGAAGTCCTCGAGCTCAGCCCGTTTCCTTCGCTGCAAGTGCATTTTCAGTGGTTTTTGACACCGGACGAGCGTTCGCCACTCGTTGGAAGCTTCGGCCATCTTTTGGACCGTTTTGGGTCGCACCACAGTTCTCCCTCCAACGAGCTCGCTTCCCGACCTATACCTCTGGAAAACGTGTCAGGGAGCATGCCAGGAGTGTGGGTTGAAGTCCTCGGAGCACGAGACCCGAAGATCGAAAGACTTATGATCAATACGGAGCAAAGGGAAGAAACCGTCGGGGGACCGCCTTTTACCCCAGGACGAGAAAACTGAGTCCGGGGCATTCCCGCTCGCGTTTTCTTGGGACGAGCACCGGAAATCCTCGAGCTCAGCCCGTTTCCTTCGCTGGAAGTGCATTTCCAGTGGTTTCTGACACCGGACGAGCGTTCGCCACTCGTTGGAAGCTTCGGCCATCTTTTGGACCGTTTTGGGTCGCACCACAGTTCTCCCTCCAACGAGCTCGCTTCCCGACCTATACCTCCGGAAAACGTGTCAGGGAGCATACCAGGAGTGTGGGTTGAAGTCCTCGGAGCCTGAGACCCAAAGATCGAAAGACTTATGACCAATACGGAGCAAAGGGAAGAAACCGTCGGGGGACCGCCTTTTACCCCAGGACGAGAAAACTGAGTCCGGGGCATTCCCGCTCGCGTTTTCTTGGGACGAGCACCGGAAGTCCTCGAGCTCAGCCCGTTTCCTTCGCTGCAAGTGCATTTCCAGTGGTTTCTGACACCGGACGAGCGTTCGCCACTCGTTGGAAGCTTCGGCCATCTTTTGGACCGTTTTGGGTCGCACCACAGTTCTCCCTCCAACGAGCTCGCTTCCCGACCTATACCTCTGGAAAACGTGTCAGGGAGCATGCCAGGAGTGTGGGTTGAAGTCCTCGGAGCACGAGACCCGAAGATCGAAAGACTTATGATCAATACGGAGCAAAGGGAAGAAACCGTCGGGGGACCGCCTTTTACCCCAGGACGAGAAAACTGAGTCCGTGGCATTCCCGCTCGCGTTTTCTTGGGACGAGCACCGGAAGTCCTCGAGCTCAGCCCGTTTCCTTCGCTGGAAGTGCATTTCCAGTGGTTTCTGACACCGGACGAGCGTTCGCCACTCGTTGGAAGCTTCGGCCATCTTTTGGACCGTTTTGGGTCGCACCACAGTTCTCCCTCCAACGAGCTCGCTTCCCGACCTATACCTCCGGAAAACGTGTCAGGGAGCATACCAGGAGTGTGGGTTGAAGTCCTCGGAGCCTGAGACCCAAAGATCGAAAGACTTATGACCAATACGGAGCAAAGGGAAGAAACCGTCGGGGGACCGCCTTTTACCCCAGGACGAGAAAACTGAGTCCGGGGCATTCCCGCTCGCGTTTTCTTGGGACGAGCACCGGAAGTCCTCGAGCTCAGCCCGTTTCCTTCGCTGCAAGTGCATTTCCAGTGGTTTCTGACACCGGACGAGCGTTCGCCACTCGTTGGAAGCTTCGGCCATCTTTTGGACCGTTTTGGGTCGCACCACAGTTCTCCCTCCAACGAGCTCGCTTCCCGACCTATACCTCCGGAAAACGTGTCAGGGAGCATGCCAGGAGTGTGGGTTGAAGTCCTCCGAGCACGAGACCCGAAGATCGAAAGACTTATGACCAATACGGAGCAAAGGGAAGAAACCGTCGGGGGACCGCCTTTTACCCCAGGACGAGAAAACTGAGTCCGGGGCATTCCCGCTCGCGTTTTCTTGGGACGAGCACCGGAAGTCCTCGAGCTCAGCCCGTTTCCTTCGCTGCAAGTGCATTTCCAGTGGTTTCTGACACCGGACGAGCGTTCGCCACTCGTTGGAAGCTTCGGCCATCTTTTGGACCGTTTTGGGTCGCACCACAGTTCTCCCTCCAACGAGCTCGCTTCCCGATCTATACCTCCGGAAAACGTGTCAGGGAGCATGCCAGGAGTGTGGGTTGAAGTCCTCCGAGAACGAGACCCGAAGATCGAAAGACTTATGACCAATACGGAGCAAAGGGAAGAAACCGTCGGGGGACCGCCTTTTACCCAAGGACGAGAAAACTGAGTCCGGGGCATTCCCGCTCGCGTTTTCTTGGGACGAGCACCGGAAGTCCTCGAGCTCAGCCCGTTTCCTTCGCTGCAAGTGCATTTCCAGTGGTTTCTAACACCGGACGAGCGTTCGCCACTCGTTGGAAGCTTCGGCCATCTTTTGGACCGTTTTGGGTCGCACCACAGTTCTCCCTCCAACGAGCTCGCTTCCCGACCTATACCTCCGGAAAACGTGTCAGGGAGCATGCCAGGAGTGTGGGTTGAAGTCCTCGGAGCACGAGACCCGAAGATCGAAAGACTTATGACCAATACGGAGCAAAGGGAAGAAACCGTCGGGGGACCGCTTTTTACCCCAGGACGAGAAAACTGAGTCCGGGGCATTCCCGCTCGCGTTTTCTTGGGACGAGCACCGGAAGTCCTCGAGCTCAGCCCGTTTCCTTCGCTGCAAGTGCATTTCCAGTGGTTTCTGACACCGGACGAGCGTTCGCCACTCGTTGGAAGCTTCGGCCATCTTTTGGACCGTTTTGGGTCGCACCACAGTTCTCCCTCCAACGAGCTCGCTTCCCGACCTATACCTCCGGAAAACGTGTCAGGAAGCATGCCAGGAGTGTGGGTTGAAGTCCTCCGAGCACGAGACCCGAAGATCGAAAGACTTATGACCAATACGGAGCAAAGGGAAGAAACCGTCGGGGGACCGCCTTTTACCCCAGGACGAGAAAACTGAGTCCGGGGCATTCCCGCTCGCGTTTTCTTGGGACGAGCACCGGAAGTCCTCGAGCTCAGCCCGTTTCCTTCGCTGCAAGTGCATTTCCAGTGGTTTCTGACACCGGACGAGCGTTCGCCACTCGTTGGAAGCTTCGGCCATCTTTTGGACCGTTTTGGGTCGCACCACAGTTCTCCCTCCAACGAGCTCGCTTCCCGACCTATACCTCTGGAAAACGTGTCAGGGAGCATGCCAGGAGTGTGGGTTGAAGTCCTCGGAGCACGAGACCCGAAGATCGAAAGACTTATGACCAATACGGAGCAAAGGGAAGAAACCGTTGGGGGACCGCCTTTTACCCCAGGACGAGAAAACTGAGTCCGGGGCATTCCCGCTCGCGTTTTCTTGGGACGAGCACCGGAAGTCCTCGAGCTCAGCCCGTTTCCTTCGCTGCAAGTGCATTTTCAGTGGTTTCTGACACCGGACGAGCGTTCGCCACTCGTTGGAAGCTTCGGCCATTTTTTGGACCGTTTTGGGTCGCACCACAGTTCTCCCTCCAACGAGCTCGCTTCCCGACCTATACCTCCAGAAAACGTGTCAGGGAGCATGCCAGGAGTGTGGGTTGAAGTCCTCGGAGCACGAGACCCGAAGATCGAAAGACTTATGACCAATACGGAGCAAAGGGAAGAAACCGTCGGGGGACCGCCTTTTACCCCAGGACGAGAAAACTGAGTCTGGGGCATTCCCGCTCGCGTTTTCTTGGGACGAGCACCGGAAGTCCTCGAGCTCAGCCCGTTTCCTTCGCTGCAAGTGCATTTCCAGTGGTTTCTGACACCAGACGAGCGTTCGCCACTCGTTGGAATCTTCGGCCATCTTTTGGACCGTTTTGGGTCGCACCACAGTTCTCCCTCCAACGAGCTCGCTTCCCGATCTATACCTCCGGAAAACGTGTCAGGGAGCATGCCAGGAGTGTGGGTTGAAGTCCTCGAAGCACGAGACCCGAAGATCGAAAGACTTATGACCAATACGGAGCAAAGGGAAGAAACCGTCGGGGGACCGCTTTTTACCCCAGGACGAGAAAACTGAGTCCGGGGCATTCCCGCTCGCGTTTTCTTGGGACGAGCACCGAAAGTTCTCGAGCTCAGCCCGTTTCCTTCGCTGCAAGTGCATTTCCAGTGGTTTCTGACACCGGACGAGCGTTCGCCACTCGTTGGAAGCTTCGGCCATCTTTTGGACCGTTTTGGGTCGCACCACAGTTCTCCCTCCAACGAGCTCGCTTCCCGACCTATACCTCCGGAAAACGTGTCAGGGAGCATGCTAGGAGTGTGGGTTCCAGTCCTCGGAGCACGAGACCCGAAGATCGAAAGACTTATGACCAATACGGAGCAAAGGGAAGAAACCGTCGGGGGACCGCTTTTTACCCCAGGACGAGAAAACTGAGTCCGGGGCATTCCCGCTCGCGTTTTCTTGGGACGAGCACCGGAAGTCCTCGAGCTCAGCCCGTTTCCTTCGCTGCAAGTGCATTTCCAGTGGTTTCTGACACCGGACGAGCGTTCGCCACTCGTTGGAAGCTTCGGCCATCTTTTGGACCGTTTTGGGTCGCACCACAGTTCTCCCTCCAACGAGCTCGCTTCCCGACCGATACCTCCGGAAAACGTGTCAGGGAGCATGCCAGGAGTGTGGGTTGAAGTCCTCGGAGCACGAGACCCGAAGATCGAAAGACTTATGACCAATACGGAGCAAAGGGAAGAAACCGTCGGGGGACCGCTTTTTACCCCAGGACGAGAAAACTGAGTCCGGGGCATTCCCGCTCGCGTTTTCTTGGGACGAGCACCGGAAGTCCTCGAGCTCAGCCCGTTTCCTTCGCTGCAAGTGCATTTCCAGTGGTTTCTGACACCGGACGAGCGTTCGCCACTCGTTGGAAGCTTCGGCCATCTTTTGGACCGTTTTGGGTCGCACCACAGTTCTCCCTCCAACGAGCTCGCTTCCCGACCTATACCTCCGGAAAACGTGTCAGGGAGCATGCCAGGAGTGTGGGTTGAAGTCCTCGGAGCACGAGACCCGAAGATCGAAAGACTTATGACCAATACGGAGCAAAGGGAAGAAACCGTCGGGGGACCGCTTTTTACCCCAGGACGAGAAAACTGAGTCCGGGGCATTCCCGCTCGCGTTTTCTTGGGACGAGCACCGGAAGTCCTCGAGCTCAGCCCGTTTCCTTCGCTGCAAGTGCATTTCCAGTGGTTTCTGACACCGGACGAGCGTTCGCCACTCGTTGGAAGCTTCGGCCATCTTTTGGACCGTTTTGGGTCGCACCACAGTTCTCCCTCCAACGAGCTCGCTTCCCGACCTATACCTCCGGAAAACGTGTCAGGGAGCATGCCAGGAGTGTGGGTTGAAGTCCTCGGAGCACGAGACCCGAAGATCGAAAGACTTATGACCAATACGGAGCAAAGGGAAGAAACCGTCGGGGGACCGCTTTTTACCCCAGGACGAGAAAACTGAGTCCGGGGCATTCCCGCTCGCGTTTTCTTGGGACGAGCACCGGAAGTCCTCGAGCTCAGCCCGTTTCCTTCGCTGCAAGTGCATTTCCAGTGGTTTCTGACACCGGACGAGCGTTCGCCACTCGTTGGAAGCTTCGGCCATCTTTTGGACCGTTTTGGGTCGCACCACAGTTCTCCCTCCAACGAGCTCGCTTCCCGACCTATACCTCCGGAAAAGGTGTCAGGGAGCATGCCAGGAGTGTGGGTTGAAGTCCTCGGAGCACGAGACCCGAAGATCGAAAGACTTATGACCAATACGGAGCAAAGGGAAGAAACCGTCGGGGGACCGCTTTTTACCCCAGGACGAGAAAACTGAGTCCGGGGCATTCCCGCTCGCGTTTTCTTGGGACGAGCATCGGAAGTCCTCGAGCTCAGCCCGTTTCCTTCGCTGCAAGTGCATTTCCAGTGGTTTCTGACACCGGACGAGCGTTCGCCACTCGTTGGAAGCTTCGGCCATCTTTTGGACCGTTTTGGGTCGCACCACAGTTCTCCCTCCAACGAGCTCGCTTCCCGACCTATACCTCCGGAAAACGTGTCAGGGAGCATGCCAGGAGTGTGGGTTGAAGTCCTCGGAGCACGAGACCCGAAGATCGAAAGACTTATGACCAATACGGAGCAAAGGGAAGAAACCGTCGGGGGACCGCTTTTTACCCCAGGACGAGAAAACTGAGTCCGGGGCATTCCCGCTCGCGTTTTCTTGGGACGAGCACCGGAAGTCCTCGAGCTCAGCCCGTTTCCTTCGCTGCAAGTGCATTTCCAGTGGTTTCTGACACCGGACGAGCGTTCGCCACTCGTTGGAAGCTTCGGCCATCTTTTGGACCGTTTTGGGTCGCACCACAGTTCTCCCTCCAACGAGCTCGCTTCCCGACCTATACCTCCAGAAAACGTGTCAGGGAGCATGCCAGGAGTGTGGGTTGAAGTCCTCGAAGCACGAGACCCGAAGATCGAAAGACTTATGACCAATACGGAGCAAAGGGAAGAAACCGTCGGGGGACCGCTTTTTACCCCAGGACGAGAAAACTGAGTCCGGGGCATTCCCGCTCGCGTTTTCTTGGGACGAGCACCGGAAGTCCTCGAGCTCAGCCCGTTTCCTTCGCTGCAAGTGCATTTCCAGTGGTTTCTGACACCGGACGAGCGTTCGCCACTCGTTGGAAGCTTCGGCCATCTTTTGGACCGTTTTGGGTCGCACCACAGTTCTCCCTCCAACGAGCTCGCTTCCCGACCTATACCTCCGGAAAACGTGTCAGGGAGCATGCCAGGAGTGTGGGTTGAAGTCCTCGGAGCACGAGACCCGAAGATCGAAAGACTTATGACCAATACGGAGCAAAGGGAAGAAACCGTCGGGGGACCGCTTTTTACCCCAGGACGAGAAAACTGAGTCCGGGGCATTCCCGCTCGCGTTTTCTTGGGACGAGCACCGGAAGTCCTCGAGCTCAGCCCGTTTCCTTCGCTGCAAGTGCATTTCCAGTGGTTTCTGACACCGGACGAGCGTTCGCCACTCGTTGGAAGCTTCGGCCATCTTTTGGACCGTTTTGGGTCGCACCACAGTTCTCCCTCCAACGAGCTCGCTTCCCGACCTATACCTCCGGAAAAGGTGTCAGGGAGCATGCCAGGAGTGTGGGTTGAAGTCCTCGGAGCACGAGACCCGAAGATCGAAAGACTTATGACCAATACGGAGCAAAGGGAAGAAACCGTCGGGGGACCGCTTTTTACCCCAGGACGAGAAAACTGAGTCCGGGGCATTCCCGCTCGCGTTTTCTTGGGACGAGCATCGGAAGTCCTCGAGCTCAGCCCGTTTCCTTCGCTGCAAGTGCATTTCCAGTGGTTTCTGACACCGGACGAGCGTTCGCCACTCGTTGGAAGCTTCGGCCATCTTTTGGACCGTTTTGGGTCGCACCACAGTTCTCCCTCCAACGAGCTCGCTTCCCGACCTATACCTCCGGAAAACGTGTCAGGGAGCATGCCAGGAGTGTGGGTTGAAGTCCTCGGAGCACGAGACCCGAAGATCGAAAGACTTATGACCAATACGGAGCAAAGGGAAGAAACCGTCGGGGGACCGCTTTTTACCCCAGGACGAGAAAACTGAGTCCGGGGCATTCCCGCTCGCGTTTTCTTGGGACGAGCACCGGAAGTCCTCGAGCTCAGCCCGTTTCCTTCGCTGCAAGTGCATTTCCAGTGGTTTCTGACACCGGACGAGCGTTCGCCACTCGTTGGAAGCTTCGGCCATCTTTTGGACCGTTTTGGGTCGCACCACAGTTCTCCCTCCAACGAGCTCGCTTCCCGACCTATACCTCCAGAAAACGTGTCAGGGAGCATGCCAGGAGTGTGGGTTGAAGTCCTCGGAGCACGAGACCCGAAGATCGAAAGACTTATGACCAATACGGAGCAAAGGGAAGAAACCGTCGGGGGACCGCTTTTTACCCCAGGACGAGAAAACTGAGTCCGGGGCATTCCCGCTCGCGTTTTCTTGGGACGAGCACCGGAAGTCCTCGAGCTCAGCCCGTTTCCTTCGCTGCAAGTGCATTTCCAGTGGTTTCTGACACCGGACGAGCGTTCGCCACTCGTTGGAAGCTTCCGCCATCTTTTGGACCGTTTTGGGTCGCACCACAGTTCTCCCTCCAACGAGCTCGCTTCCCGACCTATACCTCCGGAAAACGTGTCAGGGAGCATGCCAGGAGTGTGGGTTGAAGTCCTCGGAGCACGAGACCCGAAGATCGAAAGACTTATGACCAATACGGAGCAAAGGGAAGAAACCGTCGGGGGACCGCTTTTTACCCCAGGACGAGAAAACTGAGTCCGGGGCATTCCCGCTCGCGTTTTCTTGGGACGAGCACCGGAAGTCCTCGAGCTCAGCCCGTTTCCTTCGCTGCAAGTGCATTTCCAGTGGTTTCTGACACCGGACGAGCGTTCGCCACTCGTTGGAAGCTTCGGCCATCTTTTGGACCGTTTTGGGTCGCACCACAGTTCTCCCTCCAACGAGCTCGCTTCCCGACCTATACCTCCGGAAAACGTGTCAGGGAGCATGCCAGGAGTGTGGGTTGAAGTCCTCGGAGCACGAGACCCGAAGATCGAAAGACTTATGACCAATACGGAGCAAAGGGAAGAAACCGTCGGGGGACCGCTTTTTACCCCAGGACGAGAAAACTGAGTCCGGGGCATTCCCGCTCGCGTTTTCTTGGGACGAGCACCGGAAGTCCTCGAGCTCAGCCCGTTTCCTTCGCTGCAAGTGCATTTCCAGTGGTTTCTGACACCGGACGAGCGTTCGCCACTCGTTGGAAGCTTCGGCCATCTTTTGGACCGTTTTGGGTCGCACCACAGTTCTCCCTCCAACGAGCTCGCTTCCCGACCTATACCTCCGGAAAACGTGTCAGGGAGCATGCCAGGAGTGTGGGTTGAAGTCCTCGGAGCACGAGACCCGAAGATCGAAAGACTTATGACCAATACGGAGCAAAGGGAAGAAACCGTCGGGGGACCGCTTTTTACCCCAGGACGAGAAAACTGAGTCCGGGGCATTCCCGCTCGCGTTCTCTTGGGACGAGCACCGGAAGTCCTCGAGCTCAGCCCGTTTCCTTCGCTGCAAGTGCATTTCCAGTGGTTTCTGACACCGGACGAGCGTTCGCCACTCGTTGGAAGCTTCGGCCATCTTTTGGACCGTTTTGGGTCGCACCACAGTTCTCCCTCCAACGAGCTCGCTTCCCGACCTATACCTCCGGAAAACGTGTCAGGGAGCATGCCAGGAGTGTGGGTTGAAGTCCTCGGAGCACGAGACCCGAAGATCGAAAGACTTATGACCAATACGGAGCAAAGGGAAGAAACCGTCGGGGGACCGCTTTTTACCCCAGGACGAGAAAACTGAGTCCGGGGCATTCCCGCTCGCGTTTTCTTGGGACGAGCACCGGAAGTCCTCGAGCTCAGCCCGTTTCCTTCGCTGCAAGTGCATTTCCAGTGGTTTCTGACACCGGACGAGCGTTCGCCACTCGTTGGAAGCTTCGGCCATCTTTTGGACCGTTTTGGGTCGCACCACAGTTCTCCCTCCAACGAGCTCGCTTCCCGACCTATACCTCCAGAAAACGTGTCAGGGAGCATGCCAGGAGTGTGGGTTGAAGTCCTCGGAGCACGAGGCCCGAAGATCGAAAGACTTATGACCAATACGGAGCAAAGGGAAGAAACCGTCGGGGGACCGCTTTTTACCCCAGGACGAGAAAACTGAGTCCGGGGCATTCCCGCTCGCGTTTTCTTGGGACGAGCACCGGAAGTTCTCGAGCTCAGCCCGTTTCCTTCGCTGCAAGTGCATTTCCAGTGGTTTCTGACACCGGACGAGCGTTCGCCACTCGTTGGAAGCTTCGGCCATCTTTTGGACCGTTTTGGGTCGCACCACAGTTCTCCCTCCAACGAGCTCGCTTCCCGACCTATACCTCCGGAAAACGTGTCAGGGAGCATGCCAGGAGTGTGGGTTGAAGTCCTCGGAGCACGAGACCCGAAGATCGAAAGACTTATGACCAATACGGAGCAAAGGGAAGAAACCGTCGGGGGACCGCTTTTTACCCGAGGACGAGAAAACTGAGTCCGGGGCATTCCCGCTCGCGTTTTCTTGGGACGAGCACCGGAAGTCCTCGAGCTCAGCTCGTTTCCTTCGCTGCAAGTGCATTTCCAGTGGTTTCTGACACCGGACGAGCGTTCGCCACTCGTTGGAAGCTTCGGCCATCTTTTGGACCGTTTTGGGTCGCACCACAGTTCTCCCTCCAACGAGCTCGCTTCCCGACCTATACCTCCGGAAAAGGTGTCAGGGAGCATGTCAGGAGTGTGGGTTGAAGTCCTCGGAGCACGAGACCCGAAGATCGAAAGACTTATGACCAATACGGAGCAAAGGGAAGAAACCGTCGGGGGACCGCTTTTTACCCCAGGACGAGAAAACTGAGTCCGGGGCATTCCCGCTCGCGTTTTCTTGGGACGAGCACCGGAAGTCCTCGAGCTCAGCCCGTTTCCTTCGCTGCAAGTGCATTTCCAGTGGTTTCTGACACCGGACGAGCGTTCGCCACTCGTTGGAAGCTTCGGCCATCTTTTGGACCGTTTTGGGTCGCACCACAGTTCTCCCTCCAACGAGCTCGCTTCCCGACCTATACCTCCGGAAAACGTGTCAGGGAGCATGCCAGGAGTGTGGGTTGAAGTCCTCGGAGCACGAGACCGAAGATCGAAAGACTTATGACCAATACGGAGCAAAGGGAAGAAACCGTCGGGGGGACCGCTTTTTACCCCAGGACGAGAAAACTGAGTCCGGGGCATTCCCGCTCGCGTTTTCTTGGGACGAGCACCGGAAGTCCTCGAGCTCAGCCCGTTTCCTTCGCTGCAAGTGCATTTCCAGTGGTTTATGACACCGGACGAGCGTTCGCCACTCGTTGGAAGCTTCGGCCATCTTTTGGACCGTTTTGGGTCGCACCACAGTTCTCCCTCCAACGAGCTCGCTTCCCGACCTATACCTCCGGAAAACGTGTCAGGGAGCATGCCAGGAGTGTGGGTTGAAGTCCTCGGAGCACGAGACCCGAAGATCGAAAGACTTATGACCAATACGGAGCAAAGGGAAGAAACCGTCGGGGGACCGCTTTTTACCCCAGGACGAGAAAACTGAGTCCGGGGCATTCCCGCTCGCGTTTTCTTGGGACGAGCACCGGAAGTCCTCGAGCTCAGCCCGTTTCCTTCGCTGCAAGTGCATTTCCAGTGGTTTCTGACACCGGACGAGCGTTCGCCACTCGTTGGAAGCTTCGGCCATCTTTTGGACCGTTTTGGGTCGCACCACAGTTCTCCCTCCAACGAGCTCGCTTCCCCACCTATACCTCCGGAAAACGTGTCAGGGAGCATGCCAGGAGTGTGGGTTGAAGTCCTCGGAGCACGAGACCCGAAGATCGAAAGACTTATGACCAATACGGAGCAAAGGGAAGAAACCGTCGGGGGACCGCTTTTTACCCCAGGACGAGAAAACTGAGTCTGGGGCATTCCCGCTCGCGTTTTCTTGGGACGAGCACCGGAAGTCCTCGAGCTCAGCCCGTTTCCTTCGCTGCAAGTGCATTTCCAGTGGTTTCTGACACCGGACGAGCGTTCGCCACTCGTTGGAAGCTTCGGCCATCTTTTGGACCGTTTTGGGTCGCACCACAGTTCTCCCTCCAACGAGCTCGCTTCCCGACCTATACCTCCGGAAAACGTGTCAGGGAGCATGCCAGGAGTGTGGGTTGAAGTCCTCGGAGCACGAGACCCGAAGATCGAAAGACTTATGACCAATACGGAGCAAAGGGAAGAAACCGTCGGGGGACCGCTTTTTACCCCAGGACGAGAAAACTGAGTCCGGGGCATTCCCGCTCGCGTTTTCTTGGGACGAGCACCGGAAGTCCTCGAGCTCAGCCCGTTTCCTTCGCTGCAAGTGCATTTTCAGTGGTTTCTGACACCGGACGAGCGTTCGCCACTCGTTGGAAGCTTCGGCCATCTTTTGGACCGTTTTGGGTCGCACCACAGTTCTCCCTCCAACGAGCTCGCTTCCCGACCTATACCTCCGGAAAACGTGTCAGGGAGCATGCCAGGAGTGTGGGTTGAAGTCCTCGGAGCACGAGACCCGAAGATCGAAAGACTTATGACCAATACGGAGCAAAGGGAAGAAACCGTCGGGGGACCGCTTTTTACCCCAGGACGAGAAAACTGAGTCCGGGGCATTCCCGCTCGCGTTTTCTTGGGACGAGCACCGGAAGTCCTCGAGCTCAGCCCGTTTCCTTCGCTGCAAGTGCATTTCCAGTGGTTTCTGACACCGGACGAGCGTTCGCCACTCGTTGGAAGCTTCGGCCATCTTTTGGACCGTTTTGGGTCGCACCACAGTTCTCCCTCCAACGAGCTCGCTTCCCGACCTATACCTCCGGAAAACGTGTCAGGGAGCATGCCAGGAGTGTGGGTTGAAGTCCTCGGAGCACGAGACCCGAAGATCGAAAGACTTATGACCAATACGGAGCAAAGGGAAGAAACCGTCGGGGGACCGCTTTTTACCCCAGGACGAGAAAACTGAGTCCGGGGCATTCCCGCTCGCGTTTTCTTGGGACGAGCACCGGAAGTCCTCGAGCTCAGCCCGTTTCCTTCCCTGCAAGTGCATTTCCAGTGGTTTCTGACACCGGACGAGCGTTCGCCACTCGTTGGAAGCTTCGGCCATCTTTTGGACCGTTTTGGGTCGCACCACAGTTCTCCCTCCAACGAGCTCGCTTCCCGACCTATACCTCCGAAAAACGTGTCAGGGAGCATGCCAGGAGTGTGGGTTGAAGTCCTCGGAGCTCGAGACCCGAAGATCGAAAGACTTATGACCAATACGGAGCAAAGGGAAGAAACCGTCGGGGGACCGCTTTTTACCCCAGGACGAGAAAACTGAGTCCGGGGCATTCCCGCTCGCGTTTTCTTGGGACGAGCAGCGGAAGTCCTCGAGCTCAGCCCGTTTCCTTCGCTGCAAGTGCATTTCCAGTGGTTTCTGACACCGGACGAGCGTTCGCCACTCGTTGGAAGCTTCGGCCATCTTTTGGACCGTTTTGGGTCGCACCACAGTTCTCCCTCCAACGAGCTCGCTTCCCGACCTATACCTCCGGAAAACGTGTCAGGGAGCATGCCAGGAGTGTGGGTTGAAGTCCTCGGAGCACGAGACCCGAAGATCGAAAGACTTATGACCAATACGGAGCAAAGGGAAGAAACCGTCGGGGGACCGCTTTTTACCCCAGGACGAGAAAACTGAGTCCGGGGCATTCCCGCTCGCGTTTTCTTGGGACGAGCACCGGAAGTCCTCGAGCTCAGCCCGTTTCCTTCGCTGCAAGTGCATTTTCAGTGGTTTCTGACACCGGACGAGCGTTCGCCACTCGTTGGAAGCTTCGGCCATCTTTTGGACCGTTTTGGGTCGCACCACAGTTCTCCCTCCAACGAGCTCGCTTCCCGACCTATACCTCCGGAAAACGTGTCAGGGAGCATGCCAGGAGTGTGGGTTGAAGTCCTCGGAGCACGAGACCCGAAGATCGAAAGACTTATGACCAATACGGAGCAAAGGGAAGAAACCGTCGGGGGACCGCTTTTTACCCCAGGACGAGAAAACTGAGTCCGGGGCATTCCCGCTCGCGTTTTCTTGGGACGAGCACCGGAAGTCCTCGAGCTCAGCCCGTTTCCTTCGCTGCAAGTGCATTTCCAGTGGTTTCTGACACCGGACGAGCGTTCGCCACTCGTTGGAAGCTTCGGCCATCTTTTGGACCGTTTTGGGTCGCACCACAGTTCTCCCTCCAACGAGCTCGCTTCCCGACCTATACCTCCGGAAAACGTGTCAGGGAGCATGCCAGGAGTGTGGGTTGAAGTCCTCGGAGCACGAGACCCGAAGATCGAAAGACTTATGACCAATACGGAGCAAAGGGAAGAAACCGTCGGGGGACCGCTTTTTACCCCAGGACGAGAAAACTGAGTCCGGGGCATTCCCGCTCGCGTTTTCTTGGGACGAGCACCGGAAGTCCTCGAGCTCAGCCCGTTTCCTTCCCTGCAAGTGCATTTCCAGTGGTTTCTGACACCGGACGAGCGTTCGCCACTCGTTGGAAGCTTCGGCCATCTTTTGGACCGTTTTGGGTCGCACCACAGTTCTCCCTCCAACGAGCTCGCTTCCCGACCTATACCTCCGGAAAACGTGTCAGGGAGCATGCCAGGAGTGTGGGTTGAAGTCCTCGGAGCACGAGACCCGAAGATCGAAAGACTTATGACCAATACGGAGCAAAGGGAAGAAACCGTCGGGGGACCGCTTTTTACCCCAGGACGAGAAAACTGAGTCCGGGGCATTCCCGCTCGCGTTTTCTTGGGACGAGCACCGGAAGTCCTCGAGCTCAGCCCGTTTCCTTCGCTGCAAGTGCATTTCCAGTGGTTTCTGACACCGGACGAGCGTTCGCCACTCGTTGGAAGCTTCGGCCATCTTTTGGACCGTTTTGGGTCGCACCACAGTTCTCCCTCCAACGAGCTCGCTTCCCGACCTATACCTCCGGAAAACGTGTCAGGGAGCATGCCAGGAGTGTGGGTTGAAGTCCTCGGAGCACGAGACCCGAAGATCGAAAGACTTATGACCAATACGGAGCAAAGGGAAGAAACCGTCGGGGGACCGCTTTTTACCCCAGGACGAGAAAACTGAGTCCGGGGCATTCCCGCTCGCGTTCTCTTGGGACGAGCACCGGAAGTCCTCGAGCTCAGCCCGTTTCCTTCGCTGCAAGTGCATTTCCAGTGGTTTCTGACACCGGACGAGCGTTCGCCACTCGTTGGAAGCTTCGGCCATCTTTTGGACCGTTTTGGGTCGCACCACAGTTCTCCCTCCAACGAGCTCGCTTCCCGACCTATACCTCCGGAAAACGTGTCAGGGAGCATGCCAGGAGTGTGGGTTGAAGTCCTCGGAGCACGAGACCCGAAGATCGAAAGACTTATGACCAATACGGAGCAAAGGGAAGAAACCGTCGGGGGACTGCTTTTTACCCCAGGACGAGAAAACTGAGTCCGGGGCATTCCCGCTCGCGTTTTCTTGGGACGAGCACCGGAAGTCCTCGAGCTCAGCCCGTTTCCTTCGCTGCAAGTGCATTTCCAGTGGTTTCTGACACCGGACGAGCGTTCGCCACTCGTTGGAAGCTTCGGCCATCTTTTGGACCGTTTTGGGTCGCACCACAGTTCTCCCTCCAACGAGCTCGCTTCCCGACCTATACCTCCGGAAAACGTGTCAGGGAGCATGCCAGGAGTGTGGGTTGAAGTCCTCGGAGCACGAGACCCGAAGATCGAAAGACTTATGACCAATACGGAGCAAAGGGAAGAAACCGTCGGGGGACCGCTTTTTACCCCAGGACGAGAAAACTGAGTCCGGGGCATTCCCGCTCGCGTTTTCTTGGGACGAGCACCGGAAGTCCTCGAGCTCAGCCCGTTTCCTTCGCTGCAAGTGCATTTCCAGTGGTTTCTGACACCGGACGAGCGTTCGCCACTCGTTGGAAGCTTCGGCCATCTTTTGGACCGTTTTGGGTCGCACCACAGTTCTCCCTCCAACGAGCTCGCTTCCCGACCTATACCTCCGGAAAACGTGTCAGGGAGCATGCCAGGAGTGTGGGTTGAAGTCCTCGGAGCACGAGACCCGAAGATCGAAAGACTTATGACCAATACGGAGCAAAGGGAAGAAACCGTCGGGGGACCGCTTTTTACCCCAGGACGAGAAAACTGAGTCCGGGGCATTCCCGCTCGCGTTTTCTTGGGACGAGCACCGGAAGTCCTCGAGCTCAGCCCGTTTCCTTCGCTGCAAGTGCATTTCCAGTGGTTTCTGACACCGGACGAGCGTTCGCCACTCGTTGGAAGCTTCGGCCATCTTTTGGACCGTTTTGGGTCGCACCACAGTTCTCCCTCCAACGAGCTCGCTTCCCGACCTATACCTCCGGAAAACGTGTCAGGGAGCATGCCAGGAGTGTGGGTTGAAGTCCTCGGAGCACGAGACCCGAAGATCGAAAGACTTATGACCAATACGGAGCAAAGGGAAGAAACCGTCGGGGGACCGCTTTTTACCCCAGGACGAGAAAACTGAGTCCGGGGCATTCCCGCTCGCGTTTTCTTGGGACGAGCACCGGAAGTCCTCGAGCTCAGCCCGTTTCCTTCGCTGCAAGTGCATTTCCAGTGGTTTCTGACACCGGACGAGCGTTCGCCACTCGTTGGAAGCTTCGGCCATCTTTTGGACCGTTTTGGGTCGCACCACAGTTCTCCCTCCAACGAGCTCGCTTCCCGACCTATACCTCCAGAAAACGTGTCAGGGAGCATGCCAGGAGTGTGGGTTGAAGTCCTCGGAGCACGAGACCCGAAGATCGAAAGACTTATGACCAATACGGAGCAAAGGGAAGAAACCGTCGGGGGACCGCTTTTTACCCCAGGACGAGAAAACTGAGTCCGGGGCATTCCCGCTCGCGTTTTCTTGGGACGAGCACCGGAAGTCCTCGAGCTCAGCCCGTTTCCTTCGCTGCAAGTGCATTTCCAGTGGTTTCTGACACCGGACGAGCGTTCGCCACTCGTTGGAAGCTTCCGCCATCTTTTGGACCGTTTTGGGTCGCACCACAGTTCTCCCTCCAACGAGCTCGCTTCCCGACCTATACCTCCGGAAAACGTGTCAGGGAGCATGCCAGGAGTGTGGGTTGAAGTCCTCGGAGCACGAGACCCGAAGATCGAAAGACTTATGACCAATACGGAGCAAAGGGAAGAAACCGTCGGGGGACCGCTTTTTACCCCAGGACGAGAAAACTGAGTCCGGGGCATTCCCGCTCGCGTTTTCTTGGGACGAGCACCGGAAGTCCTCGAGCTCAGCCCGTTTCCTTCGCTGCAAGTGCATTTCCAGTGGTTTCTGACACCGGACGAGCGTTCGCCACTCGTTGGAAGCTTCGGCCATCTTTTGGACCGTTTTGGGTCGCACCACAGTTCTCCCTCCAACGAGCTCGCTTCCCGACCTATACCTCCGGAAAACGTGTCAGGGAGCATGCCAGGAGTGTGGGTTGAAGTCCTCGGAGCACGAGACCCGAAGATCGAAAGACTTATGACCAATACGGAGCAAAGGGAAGAAACCGTCGGGGGACCGCTTTTTACCCCAGGACGAGAAAACTGAGTCCGGGGCATTCCCGCTCGCGTTTTCTTGGGACGAGCACCGGAAGTCCTCGAGCTCAGCCCGTTTCCTTCGCTGCAAGTGCATTTCCAGTGGTTTCTGACACCGGACGAGCGTTCGCCACTCGTTGGAAGCTTCGGCCATCTTTTGGACCGTTTTGGGTCGCACCACAGTTCTCCCTCCAACGAGCTCGCTTCCCGACCTATACCTCCGGAAAACGTGTCAGGGAGCATGCCAGGAGTGTGGGTTGAAGTCCTCGGAGCACGAGACCCGAAGATCGAAAGACTTATGACCAATACGAAGCAAAGGGAAGAAACCGTCGGGGGACCGCTTTTTACCCCAGGACGAGAAAACTGAGTCCGGGGCATTCCCGCTCGCGTTCTCTTGGGACGAGCACCGGAAGTCCTCGAGCTCAGCCCGTTTCCTTCGCTGCAAGTGCATTTCCAGTGGTTTCTGACACCGGACGAGCGTTCGCCACTCGTTGGAAGCTTCGGCCATCTTTTGGACCGTTTTGGGTCGCACCACAGTTCTCCCTCCAACGAGCTCGCTTCCCGACCTATACCTCCGGAAAACGTGTCAGGGAGCATGCCAGGAGTGTGGGTTGAAGTCCTCGGAGCACGAGACCCGAAGATCGAAAGACTTATGACCAATACGGAGCAAAGGGAAGAAACCGTCGGGGGACCGCTTTTTACCCCAGGACGAGAAAACTGAGTCCGGGGCATTCCCGCTCGCGTTTTCATGGGACGAGCACCGGAAGTCCTCGAGCTCAGCCCGTTTCCTTCGCTGCAAGTGCATTTCCAGTGGTTTCTGACACCGGACGAGCGTTCGCCACTCGTTGGAAGCTTCGGCCATCTTTTGGACCGTTTTGGGTCGCACCACAGTTCTCCCTCCAACGAGCTCGCTTCCCGACCTATACCTCCAGAAAACGTGTCAGGGAGCATGCCAGGAGTGTGGGTTGAAGTCCTCGGAGCACGAGACCCGAAGATCGAAAGACTTATGACCAATACGGAGCAAAGGGAAGAAACCGTCGGGGGACCGCTTTTTACCCCAGGACGAGAAAACTGAGTCCGGGGCATTCCCGCTCGCGTTTTCTTGGGACGAGCACCGGAAGTTCTCGAGCTCAGCCCGTTTCCTTCGCTGCAAGTGCATTTCCAGTGGTTTCTGACACCGGACGAGCGTTCGCCACTCGTTGGAAGCTTCGGCCATCTTTTGGACCGTTTTGGGTCGCACCACAGTTCTCCCTCCAACGAGCTCGCTTCCCGACCTATACCTCCGGAAAACGTGTCAGGGAGCATGCCAGGAGTGTGGGTTGAAGTCCTCGGAGCACGAGACCCGAAGATCGAAAGACTTATGACCAATACGGAGCAAAGGGAAGAAACCGTCGGGGGACCGCTTTTTACCCCAGGACGAGAAAACTGAGTCCGGGGCATTCCCGCTCGCGTTTTCTTGGGACGAGCACCGGAAGTCCTCGAGCTCAGCCCGTTTCCTTCGCTGCAAGTGCATTTCCAGTGGTTTCTGACACCGGACGAGCGTTCGCCACTCGTTGGAAGCTTCGGCCATCTTTTGGACCGTTTTGGGTCGCACCACAGTTCTCCCTCCAACGAGCTCGCTTCCCGACCTATACCTCCGGAAAACGTGTCAGGGAGCATGCCAGGAGTGTGGGTTGAAGTCCTCGGAGCACGAGACCCGAAGATCGAAAGACTTATGACCAATACGGAGCAAAGGGAAGAAACCGTCGGGGGACCGCTTTTACCCCAGGACGAGAAAACTGAGTCCGGGGCATTCCCGCTCGCGTTTTCTTGGGACGAGCACCGGAAGTCCTCGAGCTCAGCCCGTTTCCTTTGCTGCAAGTGCATTTCCAGTGGTTTCTGACACCGGACGAGCGTTCGCCACTCGTTGGAAGCTTCGGCCATCTTTTGGACCGTTTTGGGTCGCACCACAGTTCTCCCTCCAACGAGCTCGCTTCCCGACCTATACCTCCGGAAAACGTGTCAGGGAGCATGCCAGGAGTGTGGGTTGAAGTCCTCGGAGCACGAGACCCGAAGATCGAAGGACTTATGACCAATACGGAGCAAAGGGAAGAAACCGTCGGGGGACCGCTTTTTACCCCAGGACGAGAAAACTGAGTCCGGGGCATTCCCGCTCGCGTTTTCTTGGGACGAGCACCGGAAGTCCTCGAGCTCAGCCCGTTTCCTTCGCTGCAAGTGCATTTCCAGTGGTTTCTGACACCGGACGAGCGTTCGCCACTCGTTGGAAGCTTCGGCCATCTTTTGGACCGTTTTGGGTCGCACCACAGTTCTCCCTCCAACGAGCTCGCTTCCCGACCTATACCTCCGGAAAACGTGTCAGGGAGCATGCCAGGAGTGTGGGTTGAAGTCCTCGGAGCACGAGACCCGAAGATCGAAAGACTTATGACCAATACGGAGCAAAGGGAAGAAACCGTCGGGGGACCGCTTTTTACCCCAGGACGAGAAAACTGAGTCCGGGGCATTCCCGCTCGCGTTTTCTTGGGACGAGCACCGGAAGTCCTCGAGCTCAGCCCGTTTCCTTCGCTGCAAGTGCATTTCCAGTGGTTTCTGACACCGGACGAGCGTTCGCCACTCGTTGGAAACTTCGGCCATCTTTTGGACCGTTTTGGGTCGCACCACAGTTCTCCCTCCAACGAGCTCGCTTCCCGACCTATACCTCCGGAAAACGTGTCACGGAGCATGCCAGGAGTGTGGGTTGAAGTCCTCGGAGCACGAGACCCGAAGATCGAAAGACTTATGACCAATACGGAGCAAAGGGAAGAAACCGTCGGGGGACCGCTTTTTACCCCAGGACGAGAAAACTGAGTCCGGGGCATTCCCGCTCGCGTTTTCTTGGGACGAGCATCGGAAGTCCTCGAGCTCAGCCCGTTTCCTTCGCTGCAAGTGCATTTCCAGTGGTTTCTGACACCGGACGAGCGTTCGCCACTCGTTGGAAGCTTCGGCCATCTTTTGGACCGTTTTGGGTCGCACCACAGTTCTCCCTCCAACGAGCTCGCTTCCCGACCTATACCTCCGGAAAACGTGTCAGGGAGCATGCCAGGAGTGTGGGTTGAAGTCCTCGGAGCACGAGACCCGAAGATCGAAAGACTTATGACCAATACGGAGCAAAGGGAAGAAACCGTCGGGGGACCGCTTTTTACCCCAGGACGAGAAAACTGAGTCCGGGGCATTCCCGCTCGCATTTTCTTGGGACGAGCACCGGAAGTCCTCGAGCTCAGCCCGTTTCCTTCGCTGCAAGTACATTTCCAGTGGTTTCTGACACCGGACGAGCGTTCGCCACTCGTTGGAAGCTTCGGCCATCTTTTGGACCGTTTTGGGTCGCACCACAGTTCTCCCTCCAACGAGCTCGCTTCCCGACCTATACCTCCGGAAAACGTGTCAGGGAGCATGCCAGGAGTGTGGGTTGAAGTCCTCGGAGCACGAGACCCGAAGATCGAAAGACTTATGACCAATACGGAGCAAAGGGAAGAAACCGTCGGGGGACCGCTTTTTACCCCAGGACGAGAAAGCAGAGTCCGGGGCATTCCCGCTCGCGTTTTCTTGGGACGAGCACCGGAAGTCCTCGAGCTCAGCCCGTTTCCTTCGCTGCAAGTGCATTTCCAGTGGTTTCTGACACCGGACGAGCGTTCGCCACTCGTTGGAAGCTTCGGCCATCTTTTGGACCGTTTTGGGTCGCACCACAGTTCTCCCTCCAACGAGCTCGCTTCCCGACCTATACCTCCGGAAAACATGTCAGGGAGCATGCCAGGAGTGTGGGTTGAAGTCCTCGGAGCACGAGACCCGAAGATCGAAAGACTTATGACCAATACGGAGCAAAGGGAAGAAACAGTCGGGGGACCGCTTTTTACCCCAGGACGAGAAAACTGAGTCCGGGGCATTCCCGCTCGCGTTTTCTTGGGACGAGCACCGGAAGTCCTCGAGCTCAGCCCGTTTCCTTCGCTGCAAGTGCATTTCCAGTGGTTTCTGACACCGGACGAGCGTTCGCCACTCGTTGGAAGCTTCGGCCATCTTTTGGACCGTTTTGGGTCGCACCACAGTTCTCCCTCCAACGAGCTCGCTTCCCGACCTATACCTCCGGAAAACGTGTCAGGGAGCATGCCAGGAGTGTGGGTTGAAGTCCTCGGAGCACGAGACCCGAAGATCGAAAGACTTATGACCAATACGGAGCAAAGGGAAGAAACCGTCGGGGGACCGCTTTTTACCCCAGGACGAGAAAACTGAGTCCGGGGCATTCCCGCTCGCGTTTTCTTGGGACGAGCACCGGAAGTCCTCGAGCTCAGCCCGTTTCCTTCGCTGCAAGTGCATTTCCAGTGGTTTCTGACACCGGACGAGCGTTCGCCACTCGTTGGAAGCTTCGGCCATCTTTTGGACCGTTTTGGGTCGCACCACAGTTCTCCCTCCAACGAGCTCGCTTCCCGACCTATACCTCCGGAAAACGTGTCAGGGAGCATGCCAGGAGTGTGGGTTGAAGTCCTCGGAGCACGAGACCCGAAGATCGAAAGACTTATGACCAATACGGAGCAAAGGGAAGAAACCGTCGGGGGACCGCTTTTTACCCCAGGACGAGAAAACTGAGTCCGGGGCATTCCCGCTCGCGTTTTCTTGGGACGAGCACCGGAAGTCCTCGAGCTCAGCCCGTTTCCTTCGCTGCAAGTGCATTTCCAGTGGTTTCTGACACCGGACGAGCGTTCGCCACTCGTTGGAAGCTTCGGCCATCTTTTGGACCGTTTTGGGTCGCACCACAGTTCTCCCTCCAACGAGCTCGCTTCCCGACCTATACCTCCGGAAAACGTGTCAGGGAGCATGCCAGGAGTGTGGGTTGAAGTCCTCGGAGCACGAGACCCGAAGATCGAAAGACGTATGACCAATACGGAGCAAAGGGAAGAAACCGTCGGGGGACCGCTTTTTACCCCAGGACGAGAAAACTGAGTCCGGGGCATTCCCGCTCGCCTTTTCTTGGGACGAGCACCGGAAGTCCTCGAGCTCAGCCCGTTTCCTTCGCTGCAAGTACATTTCCAGTGGTTTCTGACACCGGACGAGCGTTCGCCACTCTTTGGAAGCTTCGGCCATCTTTTGGACCGTTTTGGGTCGCACCACAGTTCTCCCTCCAACGAGCTCGCTTCCCGACCTATACCTCCGGAAAACGTGTCAGGGAGCATGCCAGGAGTGTGGGTTGAAGTCCTCGGAGCACGAGACCCGAAGATCGAAAGACTTATGACCAATACGGAGCAAAGGGAAGAAACCGTCGGGGGACCGCTTTTTACCCCAGGACGAGAAAGCAGAGTCCGGGGCATTCCCGCTCGCGTTTTCTTGGGACGAGCACCGGAAGTCCTCGAGCTCAGCCCGTTTCCTTCGCTGCAAGTGCATTTCCAGTGGTTTCTGACACCGGACGAGCGTTCGCCACTCGTTGGAAGCTTCGGCCATCTTTTGGACCGTTTTGGGTCGCACCACAGTTCTCCCTCCAACGAGCTCGCTTCCCGACCTATACCTCCGGAAAACATGTCAGGGAGCATGCCAGGAGTGTGGGTTGAAGTCCTCGGAGCACGAGACCCGAAGATCGAAAGACTTATGACCAATACGGAGCAAAGGGAAGAAACCGTCGGGGGACCGCTTTTTACCCCAGGACGAGAAAACTGAGTCCGGGGCATTCCCGCTCGCGTTTTCTTGGGACGAGCACCGGAAGTCCTCGAGCTCAGCCCGTTTCCTTCGCTGCAAGTGCATTTCCAGTGGTTTCTGACACCGGACGAGCGTTCGCCACTCGTTGGAAGCTTCGGCCATCTTTTGGACCGTTTTGGGTCGCACCACAGTTCTCCCTCCAACGAGCTCGCTTCCCGACCTATACCTCCGGAAAACGTGTCAGGGAGCATGCCAGGAGTGTGGGTTGAAGTCCTCGGAGCACGAGACCCGAAGATCGAAAGACTTATGACCAATACGGAGCAAAGGGAAGAAACCGTCGGGGGACCGCTTTTTACCCCAGGACGAGAAAACTGAGTCCGGGGCATTCCCGCTCGCGTTTTCTTGGGACGAGCACCGGAAGTCCTCGAGCTCAGCCCGTTTCCTTCGCTGCAAGTGCATTTCCAGTGGTTTCTGACACCGGACGAGCGTTCGCCACTCGTTGGAAGCTTCGGCCATCTTTTGGACCGTTTTGGGTCGCACCACAGTTCTCCCTCCAACGAGCTCGCTTCCCGACCTATACCTCCGGAAAACGTGTCAGGGAGCATGCCAGGAGTGTGGGTTGAAGTCCTCGGAGCACGAGACCCGAAGATCGAAAGACTTATGACCAATACGGAGCAAAGGGAAGAAACCGTCGGGGGACCGCTTTTTACCCCAGGACGAGAAAACTGAGTCCGGGGCATTCCCGCTCGCGTTTTCTTGGGACGAGCACCGGAAGTCCTCGAGCTCAGCCCGTTTCCTTCGCTCCAAGTGCATTTCCAGTGGTTTCTGACACCGGACGAGCGTTCGCCACTCGTTGGAAGCTTCGGCCATCTTTTGGACCGTTTTGGGTCGCACCACAGTTCTCCCTCCAACGAGCTCGCTTCCCGACCTATACCTCCGGAAAACGTGTCAGGGAGCATGCCAGGAGTGTGGGTTGAAGTCCTCGGAGCACGAGACCCGAAGATCGAAAGACGTATGACCAATACGGAGCAAAGGGAAGAAACCGTCGGGGGACCGCTTTTTACCCCAGGACGAGAAAACTGAGTCCGGGGCATTCCCGCTCGCGTTTTCTTGGGACGAGCACCGGAAGTCCTCGAGCTCAGCCCGTTTCCTTCGCTGCAAGTGCATTTCCAGTGGTTTCTGACACCGGACGAGCGTTCGCCACTCGTTGGAAGCTTCGGCCATCTTTTGGACCGTTTTGGGTCGCACCACAGTTCTCCCTCCAACGAGCTCGCTTCCCGACCTATACCTCCGGAAAACGTGTCAGGGAGCATGCCAGGAGTGTGGGTTGAAGTCCTCGGAGCACGAGACCCGAAGATCGAAAGACTTATGACCAATACGGAGCAAAGGGAAGAAACCGTCGGGGGACCGCTTTTTACCCCAGGACGAGAAAACTGAGTCCGGGGCATTCCCGCTCGCGTTTTCTTGGGACGAGCACCGGAAGTCCTCGAGCTCAGCCCGTTTCCTTCGCTGCAAGTGCATTTCCAGTGGTTTCTGACACCGGACGAGCGTTCGCCACTCGTTGGAAGCTTCGGCCATCTTTTGGACCGTTTTGGGTCGCACCACAATTCTCCCTCCAACGAGCTCGCTTCCCGACCTATACCTCCGGAAAACGTGTCAGGGAGCATGCCAGGAGTGTGGGTTGAAGTCCTCGGAGCACGAGACCCGAAGACCGAAAGACTTATGACCAATACGGAGCAAAGGGAAGAAACCGTCGGGGGACCGATTTTTACCCCAGGACGAGAAAACTGAGTCCGGGGCATTCCCGCTCGCGTTTCCTTGAGACGAGCACCGGAAGTCCTCGAGCTCAGCCCGTTTCCTTCGCTGCAAGTGCATTTCCAGTGGTTTCTGACACCGGACGAGCGTTCGCCACTCGTTGGAAGCTTCGGCCATCTTTTGGACCGTTTTGGGTCGCACCACAGTTCTCCCTCCAACGAGCTCGCTTCCCGACCTATACCTCCGGAAAACGTGTCAGGGAGCATGCCAGGAGTGTGGGTTGAAGTCCTCGGAGCACGAGACCCGAAGATCGAAAGACTTATGACCAATACGGAGCAAAGGGAAGAAACCGTCGGGGGACCGCTTTTTACCCCAGGACGAGAAAACTGAGTCCGGGGCATTCCCGCTCGCGTTTTCTTGGGACGAGCACCGGAAGTCCTCGAGCTCAGCCCGTTTCCTTCGCTGCAAGTGCATTTCCAGTGGTTTCTGACACCGGACGAGTGTTCGCCACTCGTTGGAAGCTTCGGCCATCTTTTGGACCGTTTTGGGTCGCACCACAGTTCTCCCTCCAACGAGCTCGCTTCCCGACCTATACCTCCGGAAAACGTGTCAGGGAGCATGCCAGGAGTGTGGGTTGAAGTCCTCGGAGCACGAGACCCAAAGATCGAAAGACTTATGACCAATACGGAGCAAAGGAAAGAAACCGTCGGAGGACCGCTTTTTACCCCAGGACGAGAAAACTGAGTCCGGGGCATTCCCGCTCGCGTTTTCTTGGGACGAGCACCGGAAGTCCTCGAGCTCAGCCCGTTTCCTTCGCTGCAAGTGCATTTCCAGTGGTTTCTGACACCGGACGAGCGTTCGCCACTCGTTGGAAGCTTCGGCCATCTTTTGGACCGTTTTGGGTCGCACCACAGTTCTCCCTCCAACGAGCTCGCTTCCCGACCTATACCTCCGGAAAACGTGTCAGGGAGCATGCCAGGAGTGTGGGTTGAAGTCCTCGGAGCACGAGACCCGAAGATCGAAAGACTTATGACCAATACGGAGCAAAGGGAAGAAACCGTCGGGGGACCGCTTTTTACCCCAGGACGAGAAAACTGAGTCCGGGGCATTCCCGCTCGCGTTTTCTTGGGACGAGCACCGGAAGTCCTCGAGCTCAGCCCGTTTCCTTCGCTGCAAGTGCATTTCCAGTGGTTTCTGACACCGGACGAGCGTTCGCCACTCGTTGGAAGCTCCGGCCATCTTTTGGACCGTTTTGGGTCGCACCACAGTTCTCCCTCCAACGAGCTCGCTTCCCGACCTATACCTCCGGAAAACGTGTCAGGGAGCATGCCAGGAGTGTGGGTTGAAGTCCTCGGAGCACGAGACCCGAAGATCGAAAGACTTATGACCAATACGGAGCAAAGGGAAGAAACCGTCGGGGGACCGCTTTTTACCCCAGGACGAGAAAACTGAGTCCGGGGCATTCCCGCTCGCGTTTTCTTGGGACGAGCACCGGAAGTCCTCGAGCTCAGCCCGTTTCCTTCGCTGCAAGTGCATTTCCAGTGGTTTCTGACACCGGACGAGCGTTCGCCACTCGTTGGAAGCTCCGGCCATCTTTTGGACCGTTTTGGGTCGCACCACAGTTCTCCCTCCAACGAGCTCGCTTCCCGACCTATACCTCCGGAAAACGTGTCAGGGAGCATGCCAGGAGTGTGGGTTGAAGTCCTCGGAGCACGAGACCCGAAGATCGAAAGACTTATGACCAATACGGAGCAAAGGGAAGAAACCGTCGGGGGACCGCTTTTTACCCCAGGACGAGAAAACTGAGTCCGGGGCATTCCCGCTCGCGTTTTCTTGGGACGAGCACCGGAAGTCCTCGAGCTCAGCCCGTTTCCTTCGCTGCAAGTGCATTTCCAGTGGTTTCTGACACCGGACGAGCGTTCGCCACTCGTTGGAAGCTTCGGCCATCTTTTGGACCGTTTTGGGTCGCACCACAGTTCTCCCTCCAACGAGCTCGCTTCCCGACCTATACCTCCGGAAAACGTGTCAGGGAGCATGCCAGGAGTGTGGGTTGAAGTCCTCGGAGCACGAGACCCGAAGATCGAAAGACTTATGACCAATACGGAGCAAAGGGAAGAAACCGTCGGGGGACCGCTTTTTACCCCAGGACGAGAAAACTGAGTCCGGGGCATTCCCGCTCGCGTTTTCTTGGGACGAGCACCGGAAGTCCTCGAGCTCAGCCCGTTTCCTTCGCTGCAAGTGCATTTCCAGTGGTTTCTGACACCGGACGAGCGTTCGCCACTCGTTGGAAGCTCCGACCATCTTTTGGACCGTTTTGGGTCGCACCACAGTTCTCCCTCCAACGAGCTCGCTTCCCGACCTATACCTCCGGAAAACGTGTCAGGGAGCATGCCAGGAGTGTGGGTTGAAGTCCTCGGAGCACGAGACCCGAAGATCGAAAGACTTATGACCAATACGGAGCAAAGGGAAGAAACCGTCGGGGGACCGCTTTTTACCCCAGGACGAGAAAACTGAGTCCGGGGCATTCCCGCTCGCGTTTTCTTGGGACGACCACCGGAAGTCCTCGAGCTCAGCCCGTTTCCTTCGCTGCAAGTGCATTTCCAGTGGTTTCTGACACAGGACGAGCGTTCGCCACTCGTTGGAAGCTTCGGCCATCTTTTGGACCGTTTTGGGTCGCACCACAGTTCTCCCTCCAACGAGCTCGCTTCCCGACCTATACCTCCGGAAAACGTGTCAGGGAGCATGCCAGGAGTGTGGGTTGAAGTCCTCGGAGCACGAGACCCGAAGATCGAAAGACTTATGACCAATACGGAGCAAAGGGAAGAAACCGTCGGGGGACCGCTTTTTACCCCAGGACGAGAAAACTGAGTCTGGGGCATTCCCGCTCGCGTTTTCTTGGGACGAGCACCGGAAGTCCTCGAGCTCAGCCCGTTTCCTTCGCTGCAAGTGCATTTCCAATGGTTTCTGACACCGGACGAGCGTTCGGCACTCGTTGGAAGCTCCGGCCATCTTTTGGACCGTTTTGGGTCGCACCACAGTTCTCCCTCCAACGAGCTCGCTTCCCGACCTATACCTCTGGAAAACGTGTCAGGGAGCATGCCAGGAGTGTGGGTTGAAGTCCTCGGAGCACGAGACCCGAAGATCGAAAGACTTATGACCAATACGGAGCAAAGGGAAGAAACCGTCGGGGGACCGCTTTTTACCCCAGGACGAGAAAACTGAGTCCGGGGCATTCCCGCTCGCGTTTTCTTGGGACGAGCACCGGAAGTCCTCGAGCTCAGCCCGTTTCCTTCGCTGCAAGTGCATTTCCAGTGGTTTCTGACACCGGACGAGCGTTCGCCACTCGTTGGAAGCTTCGGCCATCTTTTGAACCGTTTTGGGTCGCACCACAGTTCTCCCTCCAACGAGCTCGCTTCCCGACCTATACCTCCGGAAAACGTGTCAGGGAGCATGCCAGGAGTGTGGGTTGAAGTCCTCGGAGCACGAGACCCGAAGATCGAAAGACTTATGACCAATACGGAGCAAAGGGAAGAAACCGTCGGGGGACCGCTTTTTACCCCAGGACGAGAAAACTGAGTCCGGGGCATTCCCGCTCGCGTTTTCTTGGGACGAGCACCGGAAGTCCTCGAGCTCAGCCCGTTTCCTTCGCTGCAAGTGCATTTCCAGTGGTTTTTGACACCGGACGAGCGTTCGCCACTCGTTGGAAGCTTCGGCCATCTTTTGGACCGTTTTGGGTCGCACCACAGTTCTCCCTCCAACGAGCTCGCTTCCCGACCTATACCTCCGGAAAACGTGTCAGGGAGCATGCCAGGAGTGTGGGTTGAAGTCCTCGGAGCACGAGACCCGAAGATCGAAAGACTTATGACCAATACGGAGCAAAGGGAAGAAACCGTCGGGGGACCGCTTTTTACCCCAGGACGAGAAAACTGAGTCCGGGACATTCCCGCTCGCGTTTTCTTGGGACGAGCACCGGAAGTCCTCGAGCTCAGCCCGTTTCCTTCGCTGCAAGTGCATTTCCAGTGGTTTCTGACACCGGACGAGCGTTCGCCACTCGTTGGAAGCTTCGGCCATCTTTTGGACCGTTTTGGGTCGCACCACAGTTCTCCCTCCAACGAGCTCGCTTCCCGACCTATACCTCCGGAAAACGTGTCAGGGAGCATGCCAGGAGTGTGGGTTGAAGTCCTCGGAGCACGAGACCCGAAGATCGAAAGACTTATGACCAATACGGAGCAAAGGGAAGAAACCGTCGGGGGACCGCTTTTTACCCCAGGACGAGAAAACTGAGTCCGGGGCATTCCCGCTCGCGTTTTCTTGGGACAAGCACCGGAAGTCCTCGAGCTCAGCCCGTTTCCTTCGCTGCAAGTGCATTTCCAGTGGTTTCTGACACCGGACGAGCGTTCGCCACTCGTTGGAAGCTTCGGCCATCTTTTGGACCGTTTTGGGTCGCACCACAGTTCTCCCTCCAACGAGCTCGCTTCCCGACCTATACCTCCGGAAAACGTGTCAGGGAGCATGCCAGGAGTGTGGGTTGAAGTCCTCGGAGCACGAGACCCGAAGATCGAAAGACTTATGACCAATACGGAGCAAAGGGAAGAAACCGTCGGGGGACCGCTTTTTACCCCAGGACGAGAAAACTGAGTCCGGGGCATTCCCGCTCGCGTTTTCTTGGGACGAGCACCAGAAGTCCTCGAGCTCAGCCCGTTTCCTTCGCTGCAAGTGCATTTCCAGTGGTTTCTGACACCGGACGAGCGTTCGCCACTCGTTGGAAGCTTCGGCCATCTTTTGGACCGTTTTGGGTCGCACCACAGTTCTCCCTCCAACGAGCTCGCTTCCCGACCTATACCTCCGGAAAACGTGTCAGGGAGCATGCCAGGAGTGTGGGTTGAAGTCCTCGGAGCACGAGACCCGAAGATCGAAAGACTTATGACCAATACGGAGCAAAGGGAAGAAACCGTCGGGGGACCGCTTTTTACCCCAGGACGAGAAAACTGAGTCCGGGGCATTCCCGCTCGCGTTTTCTTGGGACGAGCACCGGAAGTCCTCGAGCTCAGCCCGTTTCCTTCGCTGCAAGTGCATTTCCAGTGGTGTCTGACACCGGACGAGCGTTCGCCACTCGTTGGAAGCTTCGGCCATCTTTTGGACCGTTTTGGGTCGCACCACAGTTCTCCCTCCAACGAGCTCGCTTCCCGACCTATACCTCCGGAAAACGTGTCAGGGAGCATGCCAGGAGTGTGGGTTGAAGTCCTCGGAGCACGAGACCCGAAGATCGAAAGACTTATGACCAATACGGAGCAAAGGGAAGAAACCGTCGGGGGACCGCTTTTTACCCCAGAACGAGAAAACTGAGTCCGGGGCATTCCCGCTCGCGTTTTCTTGGGACGAGCACCGGAAGTCCTCGAGCTCAGCCCGTTTCCTTCGCTGCAAGTGCATTTCCAGTGGTTTCTGACACCGGACGAGCGTTCGCCACTCGTTGGAAGCTCCGGCCATCTTTTGGACCGTTTTGGGTCGCACCACAGTTCTCCCTCCAACGAGCTCGCTTCCCGACCTATACCTCCGGAAAACGTGTCAGGGAGCATGCCAGGAGTGTGGGTTGAAGTCCTCGGAGCACGAGACCCGAAGATCGAAAGACTTATGACCAATACGGAGCAAAGGGAAGAAACCGTCGGGGGACCGCTTTTTACCCCAGGACGAGAAAACTGAGTCCGGGGCATTCCCGCTCGCGTTTTCTTGGGACGAGCACCGGAAGTCCTCGAGCTCAGCCCGTTTCCTTCGCTGCAAGTGCATTTCCAGTGGTTTCTGACACCGGACGAGCGTTCGCCACTCGTTGGAAGCTTCGGCCATCTTTTGGACCGTTTTGGGTCGCACCACAGTTCTCCCTCCAACGAGCTCGCTTCCCGACCTATACCTCCGGAAAACGTGTCAGGGAGCATGCCAGGAGTGTGGGTTGAAGTCCTCGGAGCACGAGACCCGAAGATCGAAAGACTTATGACCAATACGGAGCAAAGGGAAGAAACCATCGGGGGACCGCTTTTTACCCCAGGACGAGAAAACGGAGTCCGGGGCATTCCCGCTCGCGTTCTCTTGGGTTGAGCACCGGAAGTCCTCGAGCTCAGCCCGTTTCCTTCGCTGCAAGTGCATTTCCAGTGGTTTCTGACACCGGTCGAGCGTTCGCCACTCGTTGGAAGCTTCGGCCATCTTTTGGACCGTTTTGGGTCGCACCACAGTTCTCCCTCCAACGAGCTCGCTTCCCGACCTATACCTCCGGAAAACGTGTCAGGGAGCATGCCAGGAGTGTGGGTTGAAGTCCTCGGAGCACGAGACCCGAAGATCGAAAGACTTATGACCAATACGGAGCAAAGGGAAGAAACTGTCGGGGGACCGCTTTTTACCCCAGGACGAGAAAACGGAGTCCGGGGCATTCCCGCTCGCGTTTTCTTGGGACGAGCACCGGAAGTCCTCGAGCTCAGCCCGTTTCCTTCGCTGCAAGTGCATTTCCAGTGGTTTCTGACACCGGACGAGCGTTCGCCACTCGTTGGAAGCTTCGGCCATCTTTTGGACCGTTTTGGGTCGCACCACAGTTCTCCCTCCAACGAGCTCGCTTCCCGACCTATACCTCCGGAAAACGTGTCAGGGAGCATGCCAGGAGTGTGGGTTGAAGTCCTCGGAGCACGAGACCCGAAGATCGAAAGACTTATGACCAATACGGAGCAAAGGGAAGAAACCGTCGGGGGACCGCTTTTTACCCCAGGACGAGAAAACTGAGTCCGGGGCATTCCCGCTCGCGTTTTCTTGGGACGAGCACCGGAAGTCCTCGAGCTCAGCCCGTTTCCTTCGCTGCAAGTGCATTTCCAGTGGTTTCTGACACCGGACGAGCGTTCGCCACTCGTTGGAAGCTTCGGCCATCTTTTGGACCGTTTTGGGTCGCACCACAGTTCTACCTCCAACGAGCTCGCTTCCCGACCTATACCTCCGGAAAACGTGTCAGGGAGCATGCCAGGAGTGTGGGTTGAAGTCCTCGGACCACGAGACCCGAAGATCGAAAGACTTTTGACCAATACGGAGCAAAGAGAAGAAACCGTCGGGGGACCGCTTTTTACCCCAGGACGAGAAAACTGAGTCCGGGGCATTCCCGCTCGCGTTTTCTTGGGACGACCACCGGAAGTCCTCGAGCTCAGCCCGTTTGCTTCGCTGCAAGTGCATTTCCAGTGGTTTCTGACACCGAACGAGCGTTCGCCACTCGTTGGAAGCTTCGGCCATCTTTTGGACCGTTTTGGGTCGCACCACAGTTCTACCTCCAACGAGCTCGCTTCCCGACCTATACCTCCGGAAAACGTGTCAGGGAGCATGCCAGGAGTGTGGGTTGAAGTCCTCGGAGCACGAGACCCAAAGATCGAAAGACTTATGACCAATACGGAGCAAAGGGAAGAAACCGTCGGGGGACCGCTTTTTACCCCAGGACGAGAAAACTGAGTCCGGGGCATTCCCGCTCGCGTTTTCTTGGGACGAGCACCGGAAGTCCTCGAGCTCAGCCCGTTTCCTTTGCTGCAAGTGCATTTCCAGTGGTTTCTGACACCGGACAAGCGTTCGCCACTCGTTGGAAGCTTCGGCCATCTTTTGGACCGTTTTGGGTCGCACCACAGTTCTCCCTCCAACGAGCTCGCTTCCCGACCTATACCTCCGGAAAACGTGTCAGGGAGCATGCCAGGAGTGTGGGTTGAAGTCCTCGGATTACGAGACCCGAAGATCGAAAGACTTATGACCCATACGGAGCAAAGGGAAGAAACCGTCGGGGGACCGCTTTTTACCCCAGAACGAGAAAACTGAGTCCGGGGCATTCCCGCTCGCGTTTTCTTGGGACGAGCACCGGAAGTCCTCGAGCTCAGCCCGTTTCCTTCGCTGCAAGTGCATTTCCAGTGGTTTCTGACACCGGACGAGCGTTCGCCACTCGTTGGAAGCTCCGGCCATCTTTTGGACCGTTTTGGGTCGCACCACAGTTCTCCCTCCAACGAGCTCGCTTCCCGACCTATACCTCCGGAAAACGTGTCAGGGAGCATGCCAGGAGTGTGGGTTGAAGTCCTCGGAGCACGAGACCCGAAGATCGAAAGACTTATGACCAATACGGAGCAAAGGGAAGAAACCGTCGGGGGACCGCTTTTTACCCCAGGACGAGAAAACTGAGTCCGGGGCATTCCCGCTCGCGTTTTCTTGGGACGAGCACCGGAAGTCCTCGAGCTCAGCCCGTTTCCTTCGCTGCAAGTGCATTTCCAGTGGTTTCTGACACCGGACGAGCGTTCGCCACTCGTTGGAAGCTTCGGCCATCTTTTGGACCGTTTTGGGTCGCACCACAGTTCTCCCTCCAACGAGCTCGCTTCCCGACCTATACCTCCGGAAAACGTGTCAGGGAGCATGCCAGGAGTGTGGGTTGAAGTCCTCGGAGCACGAGACCCGAAGATCGAAAGACTTATGACCAATACGGAGCAAAGGGAAGAAACCATCGGGGGACCGCTTTTTACCCCAGGACGAGAAAACGGAGTCCGGGGCATTCCCGCTCGCGTTCTCTTGGGTTGAGCACCGGAAGTCCTCGAGCTCAGCCCGTTTCCTTCGCTGCAAGTGCATTTCCAGTGGTTTCTGACACCGGTCGAGCGTTCGCCACTCGTTGGAAGCTTCGGCCATCTTTTGGACCGTTTTGGGTCGCACCACAGTTCTCCCTCCAACGAGCTCGCTTCCCGACCTATACCTCCGGAAAACGTGTCAGGGAGCATGCCAGGAGTGTGGGTTGAAGTCCTCGGAGCACGAGACCCGAAGATCGAAAGACTTATGACCAATACGGAGCAAAGGGAAGAAACTGTCGGGGGACCGCTTTTTACCCCAGGACGAGAAAACGGAGTCCGGGGCATTCCCGCTCGCGTTTTCTTGGGACGAGCACCGGAAGTCCTCGAGCTCAGCCCGTTTCCTTCGCTGCAAGTGCATTTCCAGTGGTTTCTGACACCGGACGAGCGTTCGCCACTCGTTGGAAGCTTCGGCCATCTTTTGGACCGTTTTGGGTCGCACCACAGTTCTCCCTCCAACGAGCTCGCTTCCCGACCTATACCTCCGGAAAACGTGTCAGGGAGCATGCCAGGAGTGTGGGTTGAAGTCCTCGGAGCACGAGACCCGAAGATCGAAAGACTTATGACCAATACGGAGCAAAGGGAAGAAACCGTCGGGGGACCGCTTTTTACCCCAGGACGAGAAAACTGAGTCCGGGGCATTCCCGCTCGCGTTTTCTTGGGACGAGCACCGGAAGTCCTCGAGCTCAGCCCGTTTCCTTCGCTGCAAGTGCATTTCCAGTGGTTTCTGACACCGGACGAGCGTTCGCCACTCGTTGGAAGCTTCGGCCATCTTTTGGACCGTTTTGGGTCGCACCACAGTTCTACCTCCAACGAGCTCGCTTCCCGACCTATACCTCCGGAAAACGTGTCAGGGAGCATGCCAGGAGTGTGGGTTGAAGTCCTCGGACCACGAGACCCGAAGATCGAAAGACTTTTGACCAATACGGAGCAAAGAGAAGAAACCGTCGGGGGACCGCTTTTTACCCCAGGACGAGAAAACTGAGTCCGGGGCATTCCCGCTCGCGTTTTCTTGGGACGACCACCGGAAGTCCTCGAGCTCAGCCCGTTTGCTTCGCTGCAAGTGCATTTCCAGTGGTTTCTGACACCGAACGAGCGTTCGCCACTCGTTGGAAGCTTCGGCCATCTTTTGGACCGTTTTGGGTCGCACCACAGTTCTACCTCCAACGAGCTCGCTTCCCGACCTATACCTCCGGAAAACGTGTCAGGGAGCATGCCAGGAGTGTGGGTTGAAGTCCTCGGAGCACGAGACCCAAAGATCGAAAGACTTATGACCAATACGGAGCAAAGGGAAGAAACCGTCGGGGGACCGCTTTTTACCCCAGGACGAGAAAACTGAGTCCGGGGCATTCCCGCTCGCGTTTTCTTGGGACGAGCACCGGAAGTCCTCGAGCTCAGCCCGTTTCCTTTGCTGCAAGTGCATTTCCAGTGGTTTCTGACACCGGACAAGCGTTCGCCACTCGTTGGAAGCTTCGGCCATCTTTTGGACCGTTTTGGGTCGCACCACAGTTCTCCCTCCAACGAGCTCGCTTCCCGACCTATACCTCCGGAAAACGTGTCAGGGAGCATGCCAGGAGTGTGGGTTGAAGTCCTCGGATTACGAGACCCGAAGATCGAAAGACTTATGACCCATACGGAGCAAAGGGAAGAAACCGTCGGGGGACCGCTTTTTACCCCAGGACGAGAAAACTGAGTCCGGGGCATTCCCGCTCGCGTTTTCTTGGGACGAGCACCGGAAGTCCTCGAGCTCAGCCCGTTTCCTTCGCTGCAAGTGCATTTCCAGTGGTTTCTGACACCGGACGAGCGTTCGCCACTCGTTGGAAGCTTCGGCCATCTTTTGGACCGTTTTGGGTCGCACCACAGTTCTCCCTCCAACGAGCTCGCTTCCCGACCTATACCTCCGGAAAACGTGTCAGGGAGCATGCCAGGAGTGTGGGTTAAAGTCCTCGGAGCACGAGACCCGAAGATCGAAAGACTTATGACCAATACGGAGCAAAGGGAAGAAACCGTCGGGGGACCGCTTTTTACCCCAGGACGAGAAAACTGAGTCCGGGGCATTCCCGCTCGCGTTTTCTTGGGACGAGCACCGGAAGTCCTCGAGCTCAGCCCGTTTGCTTCGCTGCAAGTGCATTTCCAGTGGTTTCTGACACCGAACGAGCGTTCGCCACTCGTTGGAAGCTTCGGCCATCTTTTGGACCGTTTTGGGTCGCACCACAGTTCTACCTCCAACGAGCTCGCTTCCCGACCTATACCTCCGGAAAACGTGTCAGGGAGCATGCCAGGAGTGTGGGTTGAAGTCCTCGGAGCACGAGACCCGAAGATCGAAAGACTTATGACCAATACGGAGCAAAGGGAAGAAACCGTCGGGGGACCGCTTTTTACCCCAGGACGAGAAAACTGAGTCCGGGGCATTCCCGCTCGCGTTTTCTTGGGACGAGCACCGGAAGTCCTCGAGCTCAGCCCGTTTCCTTTGCTGCAAGTGCATTTCCAGTGGTTTCTGACACCGGACAAGCGTTCGCCACTCGTTGGAAGCTTCGGCCATCTTTTGGACCGTTTTGGGTCGCACCACAGTTCTCCCTCCAACGAGCTCGCTTCCCGACCTATACCTCCGGAAAACGTGTCAGGGAGCATGCCAGGAGTGTGGGTTGAAGTCCTCGGATTACGAGACCCGAAGATCGAAAGACTTATGACCCATACGGAGCAAAGGGAAGAAACCGTCGGGGGACCGCTTTTTACCCCAGGACGAGAAAACTGAGTCCGGGGCATTCCCGCTCGCGTTTTCTTGGGACGAGCACCGGAAGTCCTCGAGCTCAGCCCGTTTCCTTCGCTGCAAGTGCATTTCCAGTGGTTTCTGACACCGGACGAGCGTTCGCCACTCGTTGGAAGCTTCGGCCATCTTTTGGACCGTTTTGGGTCGCACCACAGTTCTCCCTCCAACGAGCTCGCTTCCCGACCTATACCTCCGGAAAACGTGTCAGGGAGCATGCCCGGAGTGTGGGTTGAAGTCCTCGGAGCACGAGACCCGAAGATCGAAAGACTTATGACCAATACAGAGCAAAGGGAAGAAACCGTCGGGGGACCGCTTTTTACCCCAGGACGAGAAAACTGAGTCCGGGGCATTCCCGCTCGCATTTTCTTGGGACGAGCACCGGAAGTCCTCGAGCTCAGCCCGTTTCCTTCGCTGCAAGTGCATTTCCAGTGGTTTCTGACACCGGACGAGCGTTCGCCACTCGTTGGAAGCTTCGGCCATCTTTTGGACCGTTTTGGGTCGCACCACAGTTCTCCCTCCAACGAGCTCGCTTCCCGACCTATACCTCCGGAAAACGTGTCAGGGAGCATGCCAGGAGTGTGGGTTGAAGTCCTCGGAGCACGAGACCCGAAGATCGAAAGACTTATGACCAATACGGAGCAAAGGGAAGAAACCGTCGGGGGACCGCTTTTTACCCCAGGACGAGAAAACTGAGTCCGGGGCATTCCCGCTCGCGTTTTCTTGGGACGAGCACCGGAAGTCCTCGAGCTCAGCCCGTTTCCTTCGCTGCAAGTGCATTTCCAGTGGTTTCTGACACCGGACGAGCGTTCACCACTCGTTGGAAGCTTCGGCCATCATTTGGACCGTTTTGGGTCGCACCACAGTTCTCCCTCCAACGAGCTCGCTTCCCGACCTATACCTCCGGAAAACGTGTCAGGGAGCATGCCAGGAGTGTGGGTTGAAGTCCTCGGAGCACGAGACCCGAAGATCGAAAGACTTATGACCAATACGGAGCAAAGGGAAGAAACCGTCGGGGGACCGCTTTTTACCCCAGGACGAGAAAACTGAGTCCGGGGCATTCCCGCTCGCGTTTTCTTGGGACGAGCACCGGAAGTCCTCGAGCTCAGCCCGTTTCCTTCGCTGCAAGTGCATTTCCAGTGGTTTCTGACACCGGACGAGCGTTCACCACTCGTTGGAAGCTTCGGCCATCATTTGGACCGTTTTGGGTCGCACCACAGTTCTCCCTCCAACGAGCTCGCTTCCCGACCTATACCTCCGGAAAACGTGTCAGGGAGCATGCCAGGAGTGTGGGTTGAAGTCCTCGGA
The DNA here is from genome assembly GCF_025177605.1 of Cucumis melo. Taxonomy (NCBI): domain Eukaryota; kingdom Viridiplantae; phylum Streptophyta; class Magnoliopsida; order Cucurbitales; family Cucurbitaceae; genus Cucumis; species Cucumis melo. Next base: position 19,532,415 of record NC_066859.1, read on the forward strand.
GCACGAGACCCGAAGATCGAAAGACTTATGACCAATACGGAGCAAAGGGAAGAAACCGTCGGGGGACCGCTTTTTACCCCAGGACGAGAAAACTGAGTCCGGGGCATTCCCGCTCGCGTTTTCTTGGGACGAGCACCGGAAGTCCTCGAGCTCAGCCCGTTTCCTTCGCTGCAAGTGCATTTCCAGTGGTTTCTGACACCGGACGAGCGTTCGCCACTCGTTGGAAGCTTCGGCCATCTTTTGGACCGTTTTGGGTCGCACCACAGTTCTCCCTCCAACGAGCTCGCTTCCCGACCTATACCTCCGGAAAACGTTTCAGGGAGCATGCCAGGAGTGTGGGTTGAAGTCCTCGGAGCACGAGACCCGAAGATCGAAAGACTTATGACCCATACGGAGCAAAGGGAAGAAACCGTCGGGGGACCGCTTTTTACCCCAGGACGAGAAAACTGAGTCCGGGGCATTCCCGCTCGCGTTTTCTTGGGACGAGCACCGGAAGTCCTCGAGCTCAGCCTGTTTCCTTCGCTGCAAGTGCATTTCCAGTGGTTTCTGACATCGGACGAGCGTTCGCCACTCGTTGGAAGCTTCGACCATCTTTTGGACCGTTTTGGGTCGCACCACAGTTCTCCCTCCAACGAGCTCGCTTCCCGACCTATACCTCCGGAAAACGTGTCAGGGAGCATGCCAGGAGTGTGGGTTGAAGTCCTCGGAGCACGAGACCCGAAGATCGAAAGACTTATGACCAATACGGAGCAAAGGGAAGAAACCGTCGGGGGACCGCTTTTTACCCCAGGACGAGAAAACTGAGTCCGGGGCATTCCCGCTCGCGTTTTCTTGGGACGAGCACCGGAAGTCCTCGAGCTCAGCCCGTTTCCTTCGCTGCAAGTGCATTTCCAGTGGTTTCTGACACCGGACGAGCGTTCGCCACTCGTTGGAAGCTTCGGCCATCTTTTGGACCGTTTTGGGTCGCACCACAGTTCTCCCTCCAACGAGCTCGCTTCCCGACCTATACCTCCGGAAAACGTGTCAGGGAGCATGCCAGGAGTGTGGGTTGAAGTCCTCGGAGCACGAGACCCGAAGATCGAAAGACTTATGACCCATACGGAGCAAAGGGAAGAAACCGTCGGGGGACCGCTTTTTACCCCAGGACGAGAAAACTGAGTCCGGGGCATTCCCGCTCGCGTTTTCTTGGGACGAGCACCGGAAGTCCTCGAGCTCAGCCCGTTTCCTTCGCTGCAAGTGCATTGCCAGTGGTTTCTGACACCGGACGAGCGTTCGCCACTCGTTGGAAGCTTCGGCCATCTTTTGGACCGTTTTGGGTCGCACCACAGTTCTCCCTCCAACGAGCTCGCTTCCCGACCTATACCTCCGGAAAACGTGTCAGGGAGCATGCCAGGAGTGTGGGTTGAAGTCCTCGGAGCACGAGACCCGAAGATCGAAAGACTTATGACCAATACGGAGCAAAGGGAAGAAACCGTCGGGGGACCGCTTTTTACCCCAGGACGAGAAAACTGAGTCCGGGGCATTCCCGCTCGCGTTTTCTTGGGACGAGCACCGGAAGTCCTCGAGCTCAGCCAGTTTCCTTCGCTGCAAGTGCATTTCCAGTGGTTTCTGACACCGGACGAGCGTTCGCCACTCGTTGGAAGCTTCGGCCATCTTTTGGACCGTTTTGGGTCGCACCACAGTTCTCCCTCCATCGAGCTCGCTTCCCGACCTATACCTCCGGAAAACGTGTCAGGGAGCATGCCAGGAGTGTGGGTTGAAGTCCTCGGAGCACGAGACCCGAAGATCGAAAGACTTATGACCAATACGGAGCAAAGGGAAGAAACCGTCGGGTGACCGCTTTTTACCCCAGGACGAGAAAACTGAGTCCGGGGCATTCCCGCTCGCGTTTTCTTGGGACGAGCACCGGAAGTCCTCGAGCTCAGCCCGTTTCCTTCGCTGCAAGTGCATTTCCAGTGGTTTCTGACACCGGACGAGCGTTCGCCACTCGTTGGAAGCTTCGGCCATCTTTTGGACCGTTTTGGGTCGCACCACAGTTCTCCCTCCAACGAGCTCGCTTCCCGACCTATACCTCCGGAAAACGTGTCAGGGAGCATGCCAGGAGTGTGGGTTGAAGTCCTCGGAGCACGAGACCCGAAGATCGAAAGACTTATGACCAATACGGAGCAAAGGGAAGAAACCGTCGGGGGACCGCTTTTTACCCCAGGACGAGAAAACTGAGTCCGGGGCATTCCCGCTCGCGTTTTCTTGGGACGAGCACCGGAAGTCCTCGAGCTCAGCCCGTTTCCTTCGCTGCAAGTGCATTTCCAGTGGTTTCTGACACCGGACGAGCGTTCGCCACTCGTTGGAAGCTTCGGCCATCTTTCGGACCGTTTTGGGTCGCACCACAGTTCTCCCTCCAACGAGCTCGCTTCCCGACCTATACCTCCGGAAAACGTGTCAGGGAGCATGCCAGGAGTGTGGGTTGAAGTCCTCGGAGCACGAGACCCGAAGATCGAAAGACTTATGACCAATACGGAGCAAAGGGAAGAAACCGTCGGGGGACCGCTTTTTACCCCAGGACGAGAAAACTGAGTCCGGGGCATTCCCGCTCGCGTTTTCTTGGGACGAGCACTGGAAGTCCTCGAGCTCAGCCCGTTTCCTTCGCTGCAAGTGCATTTCCAGTTGTTTCTGACTACGGACGAGCGTTCGCCACTCGTTGGAAGCTTCGGCCATCTTTTGGACCGTTTTGGGTCGCACCACAGTTCTCCCTCCAACGAGCTCGCTTCCCGACCTATACCTCCGGAAAACGTGTCAGGGAGCATGCCAGGAGTGTGGGTTGAAGTCCTCGGAGCACGAGACCCGAAGATCGAAAGACTTATGACCAATACGGAGCAAAGGGAAGAAACCGTCGGGGGACCGCTTTTTACCCCAGGACGAGAAAACTGAGTCCGAGGCATTCCCGCTCGCGTTTTCTTGGGACGAGCACCGGAAGTCCTCGAGCTCAGCCCGTTTCCTTCGCTGCAAGTGCATTTCCAGTGGTTTCTGACACCGGACGAGCGTTCGCCACTCGTTGGAAGCTTCGGCCATCTTTTGGACCGTTTTGGATCGCACCACAGTTCTCCCTCCAACGAGCTCGCTTCCCGACCTATACCTCCGGAAAACGTGTCAGGGAGCATGCCAGGAGTGTGGGTTGAAGTCCTCGGAGCACGAGACCCGAAGATCGAAAGACTTATGACCAATACGGAGCAAAGGGAAGAAACCGTCGGGGGACCGCTTTTTACCCCAGGACGAGAAAACTGAGTCCGGGGCATTCCTGCTCGCGTTTTCTTGGGACGAGCACCGGAAGTCCTCGAGCTCAGCCCGTTTCCTTCGCTGCAAGTGCATTTCCAGTGGTTTCTGACACCGGACGAGCGTTCGCCACTCGTTGGAAGCTTCGGCCATCTTTTGGACCGTTTTGGGTCGCACCACAGTTCTCCCTCCAACGAGCTCGCTTCCCGACCTATACCTCCGAAAAACGTGTCAGGGAGCATGCCAGGAGTGTGGGTTGAAGTCCTCGGAGCACGAGACCCGAAGATCGAAAGACTTATGACCAATACGGAGCAAAGGGAAGAAACCGTCGGGGGACCGCTTTTTACCCCAGGACGAGAAAACTGAGTCCGGGGCATTCCCGCTCGCGTTTTCTTGGGACGAGCACCGGAAGTCCTCGAGCTCAGCCCGTTTCCTTCGCTGCAAGTGCATTTCCAGTTGTTTCTGACACCGGACGAGCGTTCGCCACTCGTTGGAAGCTTCGGCCATCTTTTGGACCGTTTTGGGTCGCACCACAGTTCTCCCTCCAACGAGCTCGCTTCCCGACCTATACCTCCGGAAAACGTGTCAGGGAGCATGCCAGGAGTGTGGGTTGAAGTCCTCGGAGCACGAGACCCGAAGATCGAAAGACTTATAACCAATACGAAGCAAAGGGAAGAAACCGTCGGGGGACCGCTTTTTACCCCAGGACGAGAAAACGGAGTCCGGGGCATTCCCGCTCGCGTTTTCTTGGGACGAGCACCGGAAGTCCTCGAGCTCAGCCCGTTTCCTTCGCTGCAAGTGCATTTCCAGTGGTTTCTGACACCGGACGAGCGTTCGCCACTCGTTGGAAGCTTCGGCCATCTTTTGGACCGTTTTGGGTCGCACCACAATTCTCCCTCCAACGAGCTCGCTTCCCGACCTATACCTCCGGAAAATGTGTCAGGGAGCATGCCAGGAGTGTGGGTTGAAGTCCTCGGAGCACGAGACCCGAAGATCGAAAGACTTATGACCAATACGGAGCAAAGGGAAGAAACCGTCGGGGGACCGCTTTTTACCCCAGGACGAGAAAACTGAGTTCGGGGCATTCCCGCTCGCGTTTTCTTGGGATGAGCACCGGAAGTCCTCGAGCGCAGCCCGTTTCCTTCGCTGCAAGTGCATTTCCAGTGGTTTCTGACACCGGACGAGCGTTCGCCACTCGTTGGAAGCTTCGGCCATCTTTTGGACCGTTTTGGGTCGCACCACAGTTCTCCCTCCAACGAGCTCGCTTCCCGACCTATACCTCCGGAAAACGTGTCAGGGAGCATGCCAGGAGTGTGGGTTGAAGTCCTCGGAGCACGAGACCCGAAGATCGAAAGACTTATGACCAATACGGAGCAAAGGGAAGAAACCGTCGGGGGACCGCTTTTTACCCCAGGACGAGAAAACTGAGTCCGGGGCATTCCCGCTCGCGTTTTCTTGGGACGAGCACCGGAAGTCCTCGAGCTCAGCCCGTTTCCTTCGCTGCAAGTGCATTTCCAGTGGTTTCTGACACCGGACGAGCGTTCGCCACTTGTTGGAAGCTTCGGCCATCTTTTGGACCGTTTTGGGTCGCACCACAGTTCTCCCTCCAACGAGCTCGCTTCCCGACCTATACCTCCTGAAAACGTGTCAGGGAGCATGCCAGGAGTGTGGGTTGAAGTCCTCGGAGCACGAGACCCGAAGATCGAAAGACTTATGACCAATACGGAGCAAAGGGAAGAAACCGTCGGGGGACCGCTTTTTACCCCAGGACGAGAAAACTGAGTCCGGGGCATTCCCGCTCGTGTTTTCTTGGGACGAGCACCGGAAGTCCTCGAGCTCAGCCCGTTTCCTTCGCTGCAAGTGCATTTCCAGTTGTTTCTGACACCGGACGAGCGTTCGCCACTCGTTGGAAGCTTCGGCCATCTTTTGGACCGTTTTGGGTCGCACCACAGTTCTCCCTCCAACGAGCTCGCTTCCCGACCTATACCTCCGGAAAACGTGTCAGGGAGCATGCCAGGAGTGTGGGTTGAAGTCCTCGGAGCACGAGACCCGAAGATCGAAAGACTTATGACCAATACGGAGCAAAGGGAAGAAACCGTCGGGGGGACCGCTTTTTACCCCAGGACGAGAAAACTGAGTCCGGGGCATTCCCGCTCGCGTTTTCTTGGGACGAGCACCGGAAGTCCTCGAGCTCAGCCCGTTTCCTTCGCTGCAAGTGCATTTCCAGTGGTTTCTGACACCGGACGAGCGTTCGCCACTCGTTGGAAGCTTCGGCCATCTTTTGGACCGTTTTGGGTCGCACCACAGTTCTCCCTCCAACGAGCTCGCTTCCCGACCTATACCTCCGGAAAACGTGTCAGGGAGCATGCCAGGAGTGTGGGTTGAAGTCCTCGGAGCACGAGACCCGAAGATCGAAAGACTTATGACCAATACGGAGCAAAGGGAAGAAACCGTCGGGGGACCGCTTTTTACCCCAGGACGAGAAAACTGAGTCCGGGGCATTCCCGCTCGCGTTTTCTTGGGACGAGCACCGGAAGTCCTCGAGCTCAGCGCGTTTCCTTCGCTGCAAGTGCATTTCCAGTTGTTTCTGACACCGGACGAGCGTTCGCCACTCGTTGGAAGCTTCGGCCATCTTTTGGACCGTTTTGGGTCGCACCACAGTTCTCCCTCCAACGAGCTCGCTTCCCGACCTATACCTCCGGAAAACGTGTCAGGGAGCATGCCAGGAGTGTGGGTTGAAGTCCTCGGAGCACGAGACCCGAAGATCGAAAGACTTATGACCAATACGGAGCAAAGGGAAGAAACCGTCGGGGGACCGCTTTTTACCCCAGGACGAGAAAACTGAGTCCGGGGCATTCCCGCTCGCGTTTTCTTGGGACGAGCACCGGAAGTCCTCGAGCTCAGCCCGTTTCCTTCGCTGCAAGTGCATTTCCAGTGGTTTCTGACACCGGACGAGCGTTCGCCACTCGTTGGAAGCTTCGGCCATCTTTTGGACCGTTTTGGGTCGCACCACAGTTCTCCCTCCAACGAGCTCGCTTCCCGACCTATACCTCCGGAAAACGTGTCAGGGAGCATGCCAGGAGTGTGGGTTGAAGTCCTCGGAGCACGAGACCCGAAGATCGAAAGACTTATGACCAATACGGAGCAAAGGGAAGAAACCGTCGGGGGACCGCTTTTTACCCCAGGACGAGAAAACTGAGTCCGGGGCATTCCCGCTCGCGTTTTCTTGGGACGAGCACCGGAAGTCCTCGAGCTCAGCCCGTTTCCTTCGCTGCAAGTGAATTTTCAGTGGTTTCTGACACCGGACGAGCGTTCGCCACTCGTTGGAAGCTTCGGCCATCTTTTGGACCGTTTTGGGTCGCACCACAGTTCTCCCTCCAACGAGCTCGCTTCCCGACCTATACCTCCGGAAAACGTGTCAGGGAGCATGCCAGGAGTGTGGGTTGAAGTCCTCGGAGCACGAGACCCGAAGATCGAAAGACTTATGACCAATACGGAGCAAAGGGAAGAAACCGTCGGGGGACCGCTTTTTACCCCAGGACGAGAAAACTGAGTCTGGGGCATTCCCGCTCGCGTTTTCTTGGGACGAGCACCGGAAGTCCTCGAGCTCAGCCCGTTTCCTTCGCTGCAAGTGAATTTCCAGTGGTTTCTGACACCGGACGAGCGTTCGCCACTTGTTGGAAGCTTCGGCCATCTTTTGGACCGTTTTGGGTCGCACCACAGTTCTCCCTCCAACGAGCTCGCTTCCCGACCTATACCTCCGGAAAACGTGTCAGGGAGCATGCCAGAAGTGTGGGTTGAAGTCCTCGGAGCACGAGACCCGAAGATCGAAAGACTTATGACCAATACGGAGCAAAGGGAAGAAACCGTCGGGGGACCGCTTTTTACCCCAGGACGAGAAAACTGAGTCCGGGGCATTCCCGCTCGCGTTTTCTTGGGACGAGTACCGGAAGTCCTCGAGCTCAGCCCGTTTCCTTCGCTGCAAGTGCATTTCCAGTGGTTTCTGACACCGGACGAGCGTTCGCCACTCGTTGGAAGCTTCGGCCATCTTTTGGACCGTTTTGGGTCGCACCACAGTTCTCCCTCCAACGAGCTCGCTTCCCGACCTATACCTCCGGAAAACGTGTCAGGGAGCATGCCAGGAGTGTGGGTTGGAGTCCTCGGAGCACGAGACCCAAAGATCGAAAGACTTATGACCAATACGGAGCAAAGGGAAGAAACCGTCGGGGGACCGCTTTTTACCCCAGGACGAGAAAACTGAGTCCGGGGCATTCCCGCTCGCGTTTTCTTGGGACGAGCACCGGAAGTCCTCGAGCTCAGCCCGTTTCCTTCGCTGCAAGTGCATTTCCAGTGGTTTCTGACACCGGACGAGCGTTCGCCACTCGTTGGAAGCTTCGGCCATCTTTTGGACCGTTTTGGGTCGCACCACAGTTCTCCCTCCAACGAGCTCGCTTCCCGACCTATACCTCCGGAAAACGTGTCAGGGAGCATGCCAGGAGTGTGGGTTGAAGTCCTCGGAGCACGAGACCCGAAGATCGAAAGACTTATGACCAATACGGAGCAAAGGGAAGAAACCGTCGGGGGACCGCTTTTTACCCCAGGACGAGAAAACTGAGTCCGGGGCATTCCCGCTCGCGTTTTCTTGGGACGAGCACCGGAAGTCCTCGAGCTCAGCCCGTTTCCTTCGCTGCAAGTGCATTTCCAGTTGTTTCTGACACCGGACGAGCGTTCGCCACTCGTTGGAAGCTTCGGCCATCTTTTGGACCGTTTTGGGTCGCACCACAGTTCTCCCTCCAACGAGCTCGCTTCCCGACCTATACCTCCGGAAAACGTGTCAGGGAGCATGCCAGGAGTGTGGGTTGAAGTCCTCGGAGCACGAGACCCGAAGATCGAAAGACTTATGACCAATACGGAGCAAAGGGAAGAAACCGTCGGGGGACCGCTTTTTACCCCAGGACGAGAAAACTGAGTCCGGGGCATTCCCGCTCGCGTTTTCTTGGGACGAGCACCGGAAGTCCTCGAGCTCAGCCCGTTTCCTTCGCTGCAAGTGCATTTCCAGTTGTTTCTGACACCGGACGAGCGTTCGCCACTCGTTGGAAGCTTCGGCCATCTTTTGGACCGTTTTGGGTCGCACCACAGTTCTCCCTCCAACGAGCTCGCTTCCCGACCTATACCTCCGAAAAACGTGTCAGGGAGCATGCCAGGAGTGTGGGTTGAAGTCCTCGGAGCACGAGACCCGAAGATCGAAAGACTTATGACCAATACGGAGCAAAGGGAAGAAACCGTCGGGGGACCGCTTTTTACCCCAGGACGAGAAAACTGAGTCCGGGGCATTCCCGCTCGCGTTTTCTTGGGACGAGCACCGGAAGTCCTCGAGCTCAGCCCGTTTCCTTCGCTGCAAGTGCATTTCCAGTTGTTTCTGACACCGGACGAGCGTTCGCCACTCGTTGGAAGCTTCGGCCATCTTTTGGACCGTTTTGGATCGCACCACAGTTCTCCCTCCAACGAGCTCGCTTCCCGACCTATACCTCCGGAAAACGTGTCAGGGAGCATGCCAGGAGTGTGGGTTGAAGTCCTCGGAGCACGAGACCCGAAGATCGAAAGACTTATGACCAATACGGAGCAAAGGGAAGAAACCGTCGGGGGACCGCTTTTTACCCCAGGACGAGAAAACTGAGTCCGGGGCATTCCTGCTCGCGTTTTCTTGGGACGAGCACCGGAAGTCCTCGAGCTCAGCCCGTTTCCTTCGCTGCAAGTGCATTTCCAGTGGTTTCTGACACCGGACGAGCGTTCGCCACTCGTTGGAAGCTTCGGCCATCTTTTGGACCGTTTTGGGTCGCACCACAGTTCTCCCTCCAACGAGCTCGCTTCCCGACCTATACCTCCGAAAAACGTGTCAGGGAGCATGCCAGGAGTGTGGGTTGAAGTCCTCGGAGCACGAGACCCGAAGATCGAAAGACTTATGACCAATACGGAGCAAAGGGAAGAAACCGTCGGGGGACCGCTTTTTACCCCAGGACGAGAAAACTGAGTCCGGGGCATTCCCGCTCGCGTTTTCTTGGGACGAGCACCGGAAGTCCTCGAGCTCAGCCCGTTTCCTTCGCTGCAAGTGCATTTCCAGTTGTTTCTGACACCGGACGAGCGTTCGCCACTCGTTGGAAGCTTCGGCCATCTTTTGGACCGTTTTGGGTCGCACCACAGTTCTCCCTCCAACGAGCTCGCTTCCCGACCTATACCTCCGGAAAACGTGTCAGGGAGCATGCCAGGAGTGTGGGTTGAAGTCCTCGGAGCACGAGACCCGAAGATCGAAAGACTTATAACCAATACGAAGCAAAGGGAAGAAACCGTCGGGGGACCGCTTTTTACCCCAGGACGAGAAAACGGAGTCCGGGGCATTCCCGCTCGCGTTTTCTTGGGACGAGCACCGGAAGTCCTCGAGCTCAGCCCGTTTCCTTCGCTGCAAGTGCATTTCCAGTGGTTTCTGACACCGGACGAGCGTTCGCCACTCGTTGGAAGCTTCGGCCATCTTTTGGACCGTTTTGGGTCGCACCACAATTCTCCCTCCAACGAGCTCGCTTCCCGACCTATACCTCCGGAAAATGTGTCAGGGAGCATGCCAGGAGTGTGGGTTGAAGTCCTCGGAGCACGAGACCCGAAGATCGAAAGACTTATGACCAATACGGAGCAAAGGGAAGAAACCGTCGGGGGACCGCTTTTTACCCCAGGACGAGAAAACTGAGTTCGGGGCATTCCCGCTCGCGTTTTCTTGGGATGAGCACCGGAAGTCCTCGAGCGCAGCCCGTTTCCTTCGCTGCAAGTGCATTTCCAGTGGTTTCTGACACCGGACGAGCGTTCGCCACTCGTTGGAAGCTTCGGCCATCTTTTGGACCGTTTTGGGTCGCACCACAGTTCTCCCTCCAACGAGCTCGCTTCCCGACCTATACCTCCGGAAAACGTGTCAGGGAGCATGCCAGGAGTGTGGGTTGAAGTCCTCGGAGCACGAGACCCGAAGATCGAAAGACTTATGACCAATACGGAGCAAAGGGAAGAAACCGTCGGGGGACCGCTTTTTACCCCAGGACGAGAAAACTGAGTCCGGGGCATTAGCGCTCGCGTTTTCTTGGGACGAGCACCGGAAGTCCTCGAGCTCAGCCCGTTTCCTTCGCTGCAAGTGCATTTCCAGTGGTTTCTGACACCGGACGAGCGTTCGCCACTTGTTGGAAGCTTCGGCCATCTTTTGGACCGTTTTGGGTCGCACCACAGTTCTCCCTCCAACGAGCTCGCTTCCCGACCTATACCTCCTGAAAACGTGTCAGGGAGCATGCCAGGAGTGTGGGTTGAAGTCCTCGGAGCACGAGACCCGAAGATCGAAAGACTTATGACCAATACGGAGCAAAGGGAAGAAACCGTCGGGGGACCGCTTTTTACCCCAGGACGAGAAAACTGAGTCCGGGGCATTCCCGCTCGTGTTTTCTTGGGACGAGCACCGGAAGTCCTCGAGCTCAGCCCGTTTCCTTCGCTGCAAGTGCATTTCCAGTTGTTTCTGACACCGGACGAGCGTTCGCCACTCGTTGGAAGCTTCGGCCATCTTTTGGACCGTTTTGGGTCGCACCACAGTTCTCCCTCCAACGAGCTCGCTTCCCGACCTATACCTCCGGAAAACGTGTCAGGGAGCATGCCAGGAGTGTGGGTTGAAGTCCTCGGAGCACGAGACCCGAAGATCGAAAGACTTATGACCAATACGGAGCAAAGGGAAGAAACCGTCGGGGGACCGCTTTTTACCCCAGGACGAGAAAACTGAGTCCGGGGCATTCCCGCTCGCGTTTTCTTGGGACGAGCACCGGAAGTCCTCGAGCTCAGCCCGTTTCCTTCGCTGCAAGTGCATTTCCAGTGGTTTCTGACACCGGACGAGCGTTCGCCACTCGTTGGAAGCTTCGGCCATCTTTTGGACCGTTTTGGGTCGCACCACAGTTCTCCCTCCAACGAGCTCGCTTCCCGACCTATACCTCCGGAAAACGTGTCAGGGAGCATGCCAGGAGTGTGGGTTGAAGTCCTCGGAGCACGAGACCCGAAGATCGAAAGACTTATGACCAATACGGAGCAAAGGGAAGAAACCGTCGGGGGACCGCTTTTTACCCCAGGACGAGAAAACTGAGTCCGGGGCATTCCCGCTCGCGTTTTCTTGGGACGAGCACCGGAAGTCCTCGAGCTCAGCGCGTTTCCTTCGCTGCAAGTGCATTTCCAGTTGTTTCTGACACCGGACGAGCGTTCGCCACTCGTTGGAAGCTTCGGCCATCTTTTGGACCGTTTTGGGTCGCACCACAGTTCTCCCTCCAACGAGCTCGCTTCCCGACCTATACCTCCGGAAAACGTGTCAGGGAGCATGCCAGGAGTGTGGGTTGAAGTCCTCGGAGCACGAGACCCGAAGATCGAAAGACTTATGACCAATACGGAGCAAAGGGAAGAAACCGTCGGGGGACCGCTTTTTACCCCAGGACGAGAAAACTGAGTCCGGGGCATTCCCGCTCGCGTTTTCTTGGGACGAGCACCGGAAGTCCTCGAGCTCAGCCCGTTTCCTTCGCTGCAAGTGCATTTCCAGTGGTTTCTGACACCGGACGAGCGTTCGCCACTCGTTGGAAGCTTCGGCCATCTTTTGGACCGTTTTGGGTCGCACCACAGTTCTCCCTCCAACGAGCTCGCTTCCCGACCTATACCTCCGGAAAACGTGTCAGGGAGCATGCCAGGAGTGTGGGTTGAAGTCCTCGGAGCACGAGACCCGAAGATCGAAAGACTTATGACCAATACGGAGCAAAGGGAAGAAACCGTCGGGGGACCGCTTTTTACCCCAGGACGAGAAAACTGAGTCCGGGGCATTCCCGCTCGCGTTTTCTTGGGACGAGCACCGGAAGTCCTCGAGCTCAGCCCGTTTCCTTCGCTGCAAGTGAATTTTCAGTGGTTTCTGACACCGGACGAGCGTTCGCCACTCGTTGGAAGCTTCGGCCATCTTTTGGACCGTTTTGGGTCGCACCACAGTTCTCCCTCCAACGAGCTCGCTTCCCGACCTATACCTCCGGAAAACGTGTCAGGGAGCATGCCAGGAGTGTGGGTTGAAGTCCTCGGAGCACGAGACCCGAAGATCGAAAGACTTATGACCAATACGGAGCAAAGGGAAGAAACCGTCGGGGGACCGCTTTTTACCCCAGGACGAGAAAACTGAGTCTGGGGCATTCCCGCTCGCGTTTTCTTGGGACGAGCACCGGAAGTCCTCGAGCTCAGCCCGTTTCCTTCGCTGCAAGTGAATTTCCAGTGGTTTCTGACACCGGACGAGCGTTCGCCACTTGTTGGAAGCTTCGGCCATCTTTTGGACCGTTTTGGGTCGCACCACAGTTCTCCCTCCAACGAGCTCGCTTCCCGACCTATACCTCCGGAAAACGTGTCAGGGAGCATGCCAGAAGTGTGGGTTGAAGTCCTCGGAGCACGAGACCCGAAGATCGAAAGACTTATGACCAATACGGAGCAAAGGGAAGAAACCGTCGGGGGACCGCTTTTTACCCCAGGACGAGAAAACTGAGTCCGGGGCATTCACGCTCGCGTTTTCTTGGGACGAGTACCGGAAGTCCTCGAGCTCAGCCCGTTTCCTTCGCTGCAAGTGCATTTCCAGTGGTTTCTGACACCGGACGAGCGTTCGCCACTCGTTGGAAGCTTCGGCCATCTTTTGGACCGTTTTGGGTCGCACCACAGTTCTCCCTCCAACGAGCTCGCTTCCCGACCTATACCTCCGGAAAACGTGTCAGGGAGCATGCCAGGACTGTGGGTTGGAGTCCTCGGAGCACGAGACCCAAAGATCGAAAGACTTATGACCAATACGGAGCAAAGGGAAGAAACCGTCGGGGGACCGCTTTTTACCCCAGGACGAGAAAACTGAGTCCGGGGCATTCCCGCTCGCGTTTTCTTGGGACGAGCACCGGAAGTCCTCGAGCTCAGCCCGTTTCCTTCGCTGCAAGTGCATTTCCAGTGGTTTCTGACACCGGACGAGCGTTCGCCACTCGTTGGAAGCTTCGGCCATCTTTTGGACCGTTTTGGGTCGCACCACAGTTCTCCCTCCAACGAGCTCGCTTCCCGACCTATACCTCCGGAAAACGTGTCAGGGAGCATGCCAGGAGTGTGGGTTGAAGTCCTCGGAGCACGAGACCCGAAGATCGAAAGACTTATGACCAATACGGAGCAAAGGGAAGAAACCGTCGGGGGACCGCTTTTTACCCCAGGACGAGAAAACTGAGTCCGGGGCATTCCCGCTCGCGTTTTCTTGGGACGAGCACCGGAAGTCCTCGAGCTCAGCCCGTTTCCTTCGCTGCAAGTGCATTTCCAGTGGTTTCTGACACCGGACGAGCGTTCGCCACTCGTTGGAAGCTTCGGCCATCTTTTGGACCGTTTTGGGTCGCACCACAGTTCTCCCTCCAACGAGCTCGCTTCCCGACCTATACCTCCGGAAAACGTGTCAGGGAGCATGCCAGGAGTGTGGGTTGAAGTCCTCGGAGCACGAGACCCGAAGATCGAAAGACTTATGACCAATACGGAGCAAAGGGAAGAAACCGTCGGGGGACCGCTTTTTACCCCAGGACGAGAAAACTGAGTCCGGGGCATTCCCGCTCGCGTTTTCTTGGGACGAGCACCGGAAGTCCTCGAGCTCAGCCCGTTTCCTTCGCTGCAAGTGCATTTCCAGTGGTTTCTGACACCGGACGAGCGTTCGCCACTCGTTGGAAGCTTCGTGGGGTCTCACCACAGTTCTCCCCTCCAACGAGCTCGCTTCCCGACCTATACCTCCGGAAAACGTGTCAGGGAGCATGCCAGGAGTGTGGGTTGAAGTCCTCGGAGCACGAGACCCGAAGATCGAAAGACTTATGACCAATACGAGCAAAGGGAAGAAAACCGTCGGGGGACCCGCTTTTTACCCCAGGACGAGAAAACTGAGTCCGGGGCATTCCCGCTCGCGTTTTCTTGGGACGAGCACCGGAAGTCCTCGAGCTCAGCCCCGTTTCCTTCGCTGCAAGTGCATTTCCAGTGGTTTCTGACACCCGGACGAGCGTTCGCCACTCGTTGGAAGCTTCGGCCATCTTTTGGACCGTTTTGGGTCGCACCACAGTTCTCCCTCCAACGAGCTCGCTTCCCGACCTATACCCTCCGGAAAACGTGTCAGGGAGCATGCCAGGAGTGTGGGTTGAAGTCCTCGGAGCACGAGACCCGAAGATCGAAAGACTTATGACCAAATACGGAGCAAAGGGAAGAAACCGTCGGGGGACCGCTTTTTACCCCAGGACGAGAAAACTGAGTCCGGGGCATTCCCCGCTCGCGTTTTCTTGGGACGAGCACCGGAAGTCCTCGAGCTCAGCCCGTTTCCTTCGCTGCAAGTGCATTTCCAGTGGTTTCTGACACCGGACGAGCGTTCGCCACTCGTTGGAAGCTTCGGCCATCTTTTGGACCGTTTTGGGTCGCACCACAGTTCTCCCTCCAACGAGCTCGCTTCCCGACCTATACCTCCGGAAAAACGTGTCAGGGAAGCATGCCAGGAGTGTGGGTTGAAGTCCTCGGAGCACGAGACCCGAAGATCGAAAGACTTATGACCAATACGGAGCAAAGGGAAGAAACCGTCGGGGGACCGCTTTTTACCCCAGGACGAGAAAACTGAGTCCGGGGGCATTCCCCGCTCGCGTTTTCTTGGGACGAGCACCGGAAGTCCCTCGAGCTCAGCCCGTTTCCTTCGCTGCAAGTGCATTTCCAGTGGTTTCTGACACCGGACGAGCGTTCGCCACTCGTTGGAAGCTTCGGCCATCTTTTGGACCGTTTTGGGTCGCACCACAGTTCTCCCCTCCCAACGAGCTCGCTTCCCCGACCTATACCTCCGGAAAACGTGTCAGGGAGCATGCCAGGAGTGTGGGTTGAAGTCCTCGGAGCACGAGACCCGAAGATCGAAAGACTTATGACCAATACGGAGCAAAGGGAAGAAACCGTCGGGGGACCGCTTTTTACCCCAGGACGAGAAAACTGAGTCCGGGGCATTCCCGCTCGCGTTTTCTTGGGACGAGCACCGGAAGTCCTCGAGCTCAGCCCGTTTCCTTCGCTGCAAGTGCATTTCCAGTGGTTTCTGACACCCGGACGAGCGTTCGCCACTCGTTGGAAGCTTCGGCCATCTTTTGGACCGTTTTGGGTCGCACCACAGTTCTCCCTCCAACGAGCTCGCTTCCCGACCTATACCTCCGGAAAACGTGTCAGGGAGCATGCCAGGAGTGTGGGTTGAAGTCCTCGGAGCACGAGACCCGAAGATCGAAAGACTTATGACCAATACGGAGCAAAGGGAAGAAACCGTCGGGGGACCGCTTTTTACCCCAGGACGAGAAAACTGAGTCCGGGGGCATTCCCGCTCGCGTTTTCTTGGGACGAGCACCGGAAGTCCTCGAGCTCAGCCCGTTTCCTTCGCTGCAAGTGCATTTCCAGTGGTTTCTGACACCGGACCGAGCGTTCGCCACTCGTTGGAAGCTTCGGCCATCTTTTGGACCGTTTTGGGTCGCACCACAGTTCTCCCTCCAACGAGCTCGCTTCCCGACCTATACCTCCGGAAAACGTGTCAGGAAGCATGCCAGGAGTGTGGGTTGGAGTCCTCGGAGCACGAGACCCGAAGATCGAAAGACTTATGACCAATACGGAGCAAAGGGAAGAAACCGTCGGGGGACCGCTTTTTACCCCAGGACGAGAAAACTGAGTCCGGGGCATTCCCGCTCGCGTTTTCTTGGGACGAGCACCGGAAGTCCTCGAGCTCAGCCCGTTTCCTTCGCTGCAAGTGCATTTCCAGTGGTTTCTGACACCGGACGAGCGTTCGCCACTCGTTGGAAGCTTCGGCCATCTTTTGGACCGTTTTGGGTCGCACCACAGTTCTCCCTCCAACGAGCTCGCTTCCCGACCTATACCTCCGGAAAACGTGTCAGGGAGCATGCCAGGAGTGTGGGTTGAAGTCCTCGGAGCACGAGACCCGAAGATCGAAAGACTTATGACCAATACGGAGCAAAGGGAAGAAACCGTCGGGGGACCGCTTTTTACCCCAGGACGAGAAAACTGAGTCCGGGGCATTCCCGCTCGCGTTTTCTTGGGACGAGCACCGGAAGTCCACGAGCTCAGCCCGTTTCTTTCGCTGCAAGTGCATTTCCAGTGGTTTCTGACACCGGACGAGCGTTCGCCACTCGTTGGAAGCTTCGGCCATCTTTTGGACCGTTTTGGGTCGCACCACAGTTCTCCCTCCAACGAGCTCGCTTCCCGACCTATACCTCCGGAAAACGTGTCAGGGAGCATGCCAGGAGTGTGGGTTGAAGTCCTCGGAGCACGAGACCCGAAGATCGAAAGACTTATGACCAATACGGAGCAAAGGGAAGAAACCGTCGGGGGACCGCTTTTTACCCCAGGACGAGAAAACTGAGTCCGGGGCATTCCCGCTCGCGTTTTCTTGGGACGAGCACCGGAAGTCCTCGAGCTCAGCCCGTTTCCTTCGCTGCAAGTGCATTTCAAGTGGTTTCTGACACCGGACGAGCGTTCGCCACTCGTTGGAAGCTTCGGCCATTTTTTGGACCGTTTTGGGTCGCACCACAGTTCTCCCTCCAACGAGCTCGCTTCCCGACCTATACCTCCGGAAAACGTGTCAGGGAGCATGCCAGGAGTGTGGGTTGAAGTCCTCGGAGCACGAGACCCGAAGATCGAAAGACTTATGACCAATACGGAGCAAGGGGAAGAAACCGTCGGGGGACCGCTTTTTACCCCAGGACGAGAAAACTGAGTCCGGGGCATTCCCGCTCGCGTTTTCTTGGGACGAGCACCGGAAGTCCTCGAGCTCAACCCGTTTCCTTCGCTGCAAGTGCATTTCCAGTGGTTTCTGACACCGGACGAGCGTTCGCCACTCGTTGGAAGCTTCGGCCATCTTTTGGACCGTTTTGGGTCGCACCACAGTTCTCCCTCCAACGAGCTCGCTTCCCGACCTATACCTCCGGAAAACGTGTCAGGGAGCATGCCGGGAGTGTGGGTTGAAGTCCTCGGAGCACGAGACCCGAAGATCGAAAGACTTATGACCAATACGGAGCAAGGGGAAGAAACCGTCGGGGGACCGCTTTTTACCCCAGGACGAGAAAACTGAGTCCGGGGCATTCCCGCTCGCGTTTTCTTGGGACGAGCACCGGAAGTCCTCGAGCTCAGCCCGTTTCCTTCGCTGCAAGTGCATTTCCAGTGGTTTCTGACACCGGACGAGCGTTCGCCACTCGTTGGAAGCTTCGGCCATCTTTTGGACCGTTTTGGGTCGCACCACAGTTCTCCCTCCAACGAGCTCGCTTCCCGACCTATACCTCCGGAAAACGTGTCAGGGAGCATGCCAGGAGTGTGGGTTGAAGTCCTCGGAGCACGAGACCTGAAGATCGAAAGACTTATGACCAATACGGAGCAAGGGGAAGAAACCGTCGGGGGACCGCTTTTTACCCCAGGACGAGAAAACTGAGTCCGGGGCATTCCCGCTCGCGTTTTCTTGGGACGAGCACCGGAAGTCCTCGAGCTCAGCCCGTTTCCTTCGCTGCAAGTGCATTTCAAGTGGTTTCTGACACCGGACGAGCGTTCGCCACTCGTTGGAAGCTTCGGCCATCTTTTGGACCGTTTTGGGTCGCACCACAGTTCTCCCTCCAACGAGCTCGCTTCCCGACCTATACCTCCGGAAAACGTGTCAGGGAGCATGCCAGGAGTGTGGGTTGAAGTCCTCGGAGCACGAGACCCGAAGATCGAAAGACTTATGACCAATACGGAGCAAGGGGAAGAAACCGTCGGGGGACCGCTTTTTACCCCAGGACGAGAAAACTGAGTCCGGGGCATTCCCGCTCGCGTTTTCTTGGGACGAGCACCGGAAGTCCTCGAGCTCAACCCGTTTCCTTCGCTGCAAGTGCATTTCCAGTGGTTTCTGACACCGGACGAGCGTTCGCCACTCGTTGGAAGCTTCGGCCATCTTTTGGACCGTTTTGGGTCGCACCACAGTTCTCCCTCCAACGAGCTCGCTTCCCGACCTATACCTCCGGAAAACGTGTCAGGGAGCATGCCGGGAGTGTGGGTTGAAGTCCTCGGAGCACGAGACCCGAAGATCGAAAGACTTATGACCAATACGGAGCAAGGGGAAGAAACCGTCGGGGGACCGCTTTTTACCCCAGGACGAGAAAACTGAGTCCGGGGCATTCCCGCTCGCGTTTTCTTGGGACGAGCACCGGAAGTCCTCGAGCTCAGCCCGTTTCCTTCGCTGCAAGTGCATTTCCAGTGGTTTCTGACACCGGACGAGCGTTCGCCACTCGTTGGAAGCTTCGGCCATCTTTTGGACCGTTTTGGGTCGCACCACAGTTCTCCCTCCAACGAGCTCGCTTCCCGACCTATACCTCCGGAAAACGTGTCAGGGAGCATGCCAGGAGTGTGGGTTGAAGTCCTCGGAGCACGAGACCCGAAGATCGAAAGACTTATGACCAATACGGAGCAAGGGGAAGAAACCGTCGGGGGACCGCTTTTTACCCCAGGACGAGAAAACTGAGTCCGGGGCATTCCCGCTCGCGTTTTCTTGGGACGAGCACCGGAAGTCCTCGAGCTCAGCCCGTTTCCTTCGCTGCAAGTGCATTTCCAGTGGTTTCTGACACCGGACGAGCGTTCGCCACTCGTTGGAAGCTTCGGCCATCTTTTGGACCGTTTTGGGTCGCACCACAGTTCTCCCTCCAACGAGCTCGCTTCCCGACCTATACCTCCGGAAAACGTGTCAGGGAGCATGCCAGGAGTGTGGGTTGAAGTCCTCGGAGCACGAGACCCGAAGATCGAAAGACTTATGACCAATACGGAGCAAAGGGAAGAAACCGTCGGGGGACCGCTTTTTACCCCAGGACGAGAAAACTGAGTCCGGGGCATTCCCGCTCGCGTTTTCTTGGGACGAGCACCGGAAGTCCTCGAGCTCAGCCCGTTTCCTTCGCTGCAAGTGCATTTCCAGTGGTTTCTGACACCGGACGAGCGTTCGCCACTCGTTGGAAGCTTCGGCCATCTTTTGGACCGTTTTGGGTCGCACCACAGTTCTCCCTCCAACGAGCTCGCTTCCCGACCTATACCTCCGGAAAACGTGTCAGGAAGCATGCCAGGAGTGTGGGTTGGAGTCCTCGGAGCACGAGACCCGAAGATCGAAAGACTTATGACCAATACGGAGCAAAGGGAAGAAACCGTCGGGGGACCGCTTTTTACCCCAGGACGAGAAAACTGAGTCCGGGGCATTCCCGCTCGCGTTTTCTTGGGACGAGCACCGGAAGTCCTCGAGCTCAGCCCGTTTCCTTCGCTGCAAGTGCATTTCCAGTGGTTTCTGACACCGGACGAGCGTTCGCCACTCGTTGGAAGCTTCGGCCATCTTTTGGACCGTTTTGGGTCGCACCACAGTTCTCCCTCCAACGAGCTCGCTTCCCGACCTATACCTCCGGAAAACGTGTCAGGGAGCATGCCAGGAGTGTGGGTTGAAGTCCTCGGAGCACGAGACCCGAAGATCGAAAGACTTATGACCAATACGGAGCAAAGGGAAGAAACCGTCGGGGGACCGCTTTTTACCCCAGGACGAGAAAACTGAGTCCGGGGCATTCCCGCTCGCGTTTTCTTGGGACGAGCACCGGAAGTCCACGAGCTCAGCCCGTTTCTTTCGCTGCAAGTGCATTTCCAGTGGTTTCTGACACCGGACGAGCGTTCGCCACTCGTTGGAAGCTTCGGCCATCTTTTGGACCGTTTTGGGTCGCACCACAGTTCTCCCTCCAACGAGCTCGCTTCCCGACCTATACCTCCGGAAAACGTGTCAGGGAGCATGCCAGGAGTGTGGGTTGAAGTCCTCGGAGCACGAGACCCGAAGATCGAAAGACTTATGACCAATACGGAGCAAAGGGAAGAAACCGTCGGGGGACCGCTTTTTACCCCAGGACGAGAAAACTGAGTCCGGGGCATTCCCGCTCGCGTTTTCTTGGGACGAGCACCGGAAGTCCTCGAGCTCAGCCCGTTTCCTTCGCTGCAAGTGCATTTCAAGTGGTTTCTGACACCGGACGAGCGTTCGCCACTCGTTGGAAGCTTCGGCCATTTTTTGGACCGTTTTGGGTCGCACCACAGTTCTCCCTCCAACGAGCTCGCTTCCCGACCTATACCTCCGGAAAACGTGTCAGGGAGCATGCCAGGAGTGTGGGTTGAAGTCCTCGGAGCACGAGACCCGAAGATCGAAAGACTTATGACCAATACGGAGCAAGGGGAAGAAACCGTCGGGGGACCGCTTTTTACCCCAGGACGAGAAAACTGAGTCCGGGGCATTCCCGCTCGCGTTTTCTTGGGACGAGCACCGGAAGTCCTCGAGCTCAACCCGTTTCCTTCGCTGCAAGTGCATTTCCAGTGGTTTCTGACACCGGACGAGCGTTCGCCACTCGTTGGAAGCTTCGGCCATCTTTTGGACCGTTTTGGGTCGCACCACAGTTCTCCCTCCAACGAGCTCGCTTCCCGACCTATACCTCCGGAAAACGTGTCAGGGAGCATGCCGGGAGTGTGGGTTGAAGTCCTCGGAGCACGAGACCCGAAGATCGAAAGACTTATGACCAATACGGAGCAAGGGGAAGAAACCGTCGGGGGACCGCTTTTTACCCCAGGACAAGAAAACTGAGTCCGGGGCATTCCCGCTCGCGTTTTCTTGGGACGAGCACCGGAAGTCCTCGAGCTCAGCCCGTTTCCTTCGCTGCAAGTGCATTTCCAGTGGTTTCTGACACCGGACGAGCGTTCGCCACTCGTTGGAAGCTTCGGCCATCTTTTGGACCGTTTTGGGTCGCACCACAGTTCTCCCTCCAACGAGCTCGCTTCCCGACCTATACCTCCGGAAAACGTGTCAGGGAGCATGCCAGGAGTGTGGGTTGAAGTCCTCGGAGCACGAGACCCGAAGATCGAAAGACTTATGACCAATACGGAGCAAGGGGAAGAAACCGTCGGGGGACCGCTTTTTACCCCAGGACGAGAAAACTGAGTCCGGGGCATTCCCGCTCGCGTTTTCTTGGGACGAGCACCGGAAGTCCTCGAGCTCAGCCCGTTTCCTTCGCTGCAAGTGCATTTCAAGTGGTTTCTGACACCGGACGAGCGTTCGCCACTCGTTGGAAGCTTCGGCCATCTTTTGGACCGTTTTGGGTCGCACCACAGTTCTCCCTCCAACGAGCTCGCTTCCCGACCTATACCTCCGGAAAACGTGTCAGGGAGCATGCCAGGAGTGTGGGTTGAAGTCCTCGGAGCACGAGACCCGAAGATCGAAAGACTTATGACCAATACGGAGCAAGGGGAAGAAACCGTCGGGGGACCGCTTTTTACCCCAGGACGAGAAAACTGAGTCCGGGGCATTCCCGCTCGCGTTTTCTTGGGACGAGCACCGGAAGTCCTCGAGCTCAACCCGTTTCCTTCGCTGCAAGTGCATTTCCAGTGGTTTCTGACACCGGACGAGCGTTCGCCACTCGTTGGAAGCTTCGGCCATCTTTTGGACCGTTTTGGGTCGCACCACAGTTCTCCCTCCAACGAGCTCGCTTCCCGACCTATACCTCCGGAAAACGTGTCAGGGAGCATGCCGGGAGTGTGGGTTGAAGTCCTCGGAGCACGAGACCCGAAGATCGAAAGACTTATGACCAATACGGAGCAAGGGGAAGAAACCGTCGGGGGACCGCTTTTTACCCCAGGACGAGAAAACTGAGTCCGGGGCATTCCCGCTCGCGTTTTCTTGGGACGAGCACCGGAAGTCCTCGAGCTCAGCCCGTTTCCTTCGCTGCAAGTGCATTTCCAGTGGTTTCTGACACCGGACGAGCGTTCGCCACTCGTTGGAAGCTTCGGCCATCTTTTGGACCGTTTTGGGTCGCACCACAGTTCTCCCTCCAACGAGCTCGCTTCCCGACCTATACCTCCGGAAAACGTGTCAGGGAGCATGCCAGGAGTGTGGGTTGAAGTCCTCGGAGCACGAGACCCGAAGATCGAAAGACTTATGACCAATACGGAGCAAGGGGAAGAAACCGTCGGGGGACCGCTTTTTACCCCAGGACGAGAAAACTGAGTCCGGGGCATTCCCGCTCGCGTTTTCTTGGGACGAGCACCGGAAGTCCTCGAGCTCAGCCCGTTTCCTTCGCTGCAAGTGCATTTCCAGTGGTTTCTGACACCGGACGAGCGTTCGCCACTCGTTGGAAGCTTCGGCCATCTTTTGGACCGTTTTGGGTCGCACCACAGTTCTCCCTCCAACGAGCTCGCTTCCCGACCTATACCTCCGGAAAACGTGTCAGGGAGCATGCCAGGAGTGTGGGTTGAAGTCCTCGGAGCACGAGACCCGAAGATCGAAAGACTTATGACCAATACGGAGCAAGGGGAAGAAACCGTCGGGGGACCGCTTTTTACCCCAGGACGAGAAAACTGAGTCCGGGGCATTCCCGCTCGCGTTTTCTTGGGACGAGCACCGGAAGTCCTCGAGCTCAGCCCGTTTCCTTCGCTGCAAGTGCATTTCCAGTGGTTTCTGACACCGGACGAGCGTTCGCCACTCGTTGGAAGCTTCGGCCATCTTTTGGACCGTTTTGGGTCGCACCACAGTTCTCCCTCCAACGAGCTCGCTTCCCGACCTATACCTCCGGAAAACGTGTCAGGGAGCATGCCAGGAGTGTGGGTTGAAGTCCTCGGAGCACGAGACCCGAAGATCGAAAGACTTATGACCAATACGGAGCAAGGGGAAGAAACCGTCGGGGGACCGCTTTTTACCCCAGGACGAGAAAACTGAGTCCGGGGCATTCCCGCTCGCGTTTTCTTGGGACGAGCACCGGAAGTCCTCGAGCTCAGCCCGTTTCCTTCGCTGCAAGTGCATTTCCAGTGGTTTCTGACACCGGACGAGCGTTCGCCACTCGTTGGAAGCTTCGGCCATCTTTTGGACCGTTTTGGGTCGCACCACAGTTCTCCCTCCAACGAGCTCGCTTCCCGACCTATACCTCCGGAAAACGTGTCAGGGAGCATGCCAGGAGTGTGGGTTGAAGTCCTCGGAGCACGAGACCCGAAGATCGAAAGACTTATGACCAATACGGAGCAAGGGGAAGAAACCGTCGGGGGACCGCTTTTTACCCCAGGACGAGAAAACTGAGTCCGGGGCATTCCCGCTCGCGTTTTCTTGGGACGAGCACCGGAAGTCCTCGAGCTCAGCCCGTTTCCTTCGCTGCAAGTGCATTTCCAGTGGTTTCTGACACCGGACGAGCGTTCGCCACTCGTTGGAAGCTTCGGCCATCTTTTGGACCGTTTTGGGTCGCACCACAGTTCTCCCTCCAACGAGCTCGCTTCCCGACCTATACCTCCGGAAAACGTGTCAGGGAGCATGCCAGGAGTGTGGGTTGAAGTCCTCGGAGCACGAGACCCGAAGATCGAAAGACTTATGACCAATACGGAGCAAGGGGAAGAAACCGTCGGGGGACCGCTTTTTACCCCAGGACGAGAAAACTGAGTCCGGGGCATTCCCGCTCGCGTTTTCTTGGGACGAGCACCGGAAGTCCTCGAGCTCAACCCGTTTCCTTCGCTGCAAGTGCATTTCCAGTGGTTTCTGACACCGGACGAGCGTTCGCCACTCGTTGGAAGCTTCGGCCATCTTTTGGACCGTTTTGGGTCGCACCACAGTTCTCCCTCCAACGAGCTCGCTTCCCGACCTATACCTCCGGAAAACGTGTCAGGGAGCATGCCAGGAGTGTGGGTTGAAGTCCTCGGAGCACGAGACCCGAAGATCGAAAGACTTATGACCAATACGGAGCAAAGGGAAGAAACCGTCGGGGGACCGCTTTTTACCCCAGGACGAGAAAACTGAGTCCGGGGCATTCCCGCTCGCGTTTTCTTGGGACGAGCACCGGAAGTCCTCGAGCTCAGCCCGTTTCCTTCGCTGCAAGTGCATTTCCAGTGGTTTCTGACACCGGACGAGCGTTCGCCACTCGTTGGAAGCTTCGGCCATCTTTTGGACCGTTTTGGGTCGCACCACAGTTCTCCCTCCAACGAGCTCGCTTCCCGACCTATACCTCCGGAAAACGTGTCAGGGAGCATGCCAGGAGTGTGGGTTGAAGTCCTCGGAGCACGAGACCCGAAGATCGAAAGACTTATGACCAATACGGAGCAAAGGGAAGAAACCGTCGGGGGACCGCTTTTTACCCCAGGACGAGAAAACTGAGTCCGGGGCATTCCCGCTCGCGTTTTCTTGGGACGAGCACCGGAAGTCCTCGAGCTCAGCCCGTTTCCTTCGCTGCAAGTGCATTTCCAGTGGTTTCTGACACCGGACGAGCGTTCGCCACTCGTTGGAAGCTTCGGCCATCTTTTGGACCGTTTTGGGTCGCACCACAGTTCTCCCTCCAACGAGCTCGCTTCCCGACCTATACCTCCGGAAAACGTGTCAGGGAGCATGCCAGGAGTGTGGGTTGAAGTCCTCGGAGCACGAGACCCAAAGATCGAAAGACTTATGACCAATACGGAGCAAAGGGAAGAAACCGTCGGGGGACCGCTTTTTACCCCAGGACGAGAAAACTGAGTCCGGGGCATTCCCGCTCGCGTTTTCTTGGGACGAGCACCGGAAGTCCTCGAGCTCAGCCCGTTTCCTTCGCTGCAAGTGCATTTTCAGTGGTTTCTGACACCGGACGAGCGTTCGCCACTCGTTGGAAGCTTCGGCCATCTTTTGGACCGTTTTGGGTCGCACCACAGTTCTCCCTCCAACGAGCTCGCTTCCCGACCTATACCTCCGGAAAACGTGTCAGGGAGCATGCCAGGAGTGTGGGTTGAAGTCCTCGGAGCACGAGACCCGAAGATCGAAAGACTTATGACCAATACTGAGCAAAGGGAAGAAACCGTCGGGGGACCGCTTTTTACCCCAGGACGAGAAAACTGAGTCCGGGGCATTCCCGCTCGTGTTTTCTTGGGACGAGCACCGGAAGTCCTCGAGCTCAGCCCGTTTCCTTCGCTGCAAGTGCATTTCCAGTGGTTTCTGACACCGGACGAGCGTTCGCCACTCGTTGGAAGCTTCGGCCATCTTTTGGACCGTTTTGGGTCGCACGACAGTTCTCCTTCCAACGAGCTCGCTTCCCGACCTATACCTCCGGAAAACGTGTCAGGGAGCATGCCAGGAGTGTGGGTTGAAGTCCTCGGAGCACGAGACCCGAAGATCGAAAGACTTATGACCAATACGGAGCAAGGGGAAGAAACCGTCGGGGGACCGCTTTTTACCCCAGGACGAGAAAACTGAGTCCGGGGCATTCCCGCTCGCGTTTTCTTGGGACGAGCACCGGAAGTCCTCGAGCTCAGCCCGTTTCCTTCGCTGCAAGTGCATTTCCAATGGTTTCTGACACCGGACGAGCGTTCGCCACTCGTTGGAAGCTTCGGCCATCTTTTGGACCGTTTTGGGTCGCACCACAGTTCTCCCTCCAACGAGCTCGCTTCCCGACCTATACCTCCGGAAAACGTGTCAGGGAGCATGCCAGGAGTGTGGGTTGAAGTCCTCGGAGCACGAGACCCGAAGATCGAAAGACTTATGACCAATACGGAGCAAAGGGAAGAAACCGTCGGGGGACCGCTTTTTACCCCAGGACGAGAAAACTGAGTCCGGGGCATTCCCGCTCGCGTTTTCTTGGGACGAGCACCGGAAGTCCTCGAGCTCAGCCCGTTTCCTTCGCTGCAAGTGCATTTCCAGTGGTTTCTGACACCGGACGAGCGTTCGCCACTCGTTGGAAGCTTCGGCCATCTTTTGGACCGTTTTGGGTCGCACCACAGTTCTCCCTCCAACGAGCTCGCTTCCCGACCTATACCTCCGGAAAACGTGTCAGGGAGCATGCCAGGAGTGTGGGTTGAAGTCCTCGGAGCACGAGACCCGAAGATCGAAAGACTTATGACCAATACGGAGCAAAGGGAAGAAACCGTCGGGGGACCGCTTTTTACCCCAGGACGAGAAAACTGAGTCCGGGGCATTCCCGCTCGCGTTTTCTTGGGACGAGCACCGGAAGTCCTCGAGCTCAGCCCGTTTCCTTCGCTGCAAGTGCATTTCCAGTGGTTTCTGACACCGGACGAGCGTTCGCCACTCGTTGGAAGCTTCGGCCATCTTTTGGACCGTTTTGGGTCGCACCACAGTTCTCCCTCCAACGAGCTCGCTTCCCGACCTATACCTCCGGAAAACGTGTCAGGGAGCATGCCAGGAGTGTGGGTTGAAGTCCTCGGAGCACGAGACCCGAAGATCGAAAGACTTATGACCAATACGGAGCAAAGGGAAGAAACCGTCGGGGGACCGCTTTTTACCCCAGGACGAGAAAACTGAGTCCGGGGCATTCCCGCTCGCGTTTTCTTGGGACAAGCACCGGAAGTCCTCGAGCTCAGCCCGTTTCCTTCGCTGCAAGTGCATTTCCAGTGGTTTCTGACACCGGACGAGCGTTCGCCACTCGTTGGAAGCTTCGGCCATCTTTTGGACCGTTTTGGGTCGCACCACAGTTCTCCCTCCAACGAGCTCGCTTCCCGACCTATACCTCCGGAAAACGTGTCAGGGAGCATGCCAGGAGTGTGAATTGAAGTCCTCGGAGCACGAGACCCGAAGATCGAAAGACTTATGACCAATACGGAGCAAAGGGAAGAAACCGTCGGGGGACCGCTTTTTACCCCAGGACGAGAAAACTGAGTCCGGGGCATTCCCGCTCGCGTTTTCTTGGGACGAGCACCGGAAGTCCTCGAGCTCAGCCCGTTTCCTTCGCTGCAAGTGCATTTCCAGTGGTTTCTGACACCGGACGAGCGTCCGCCACTCGTTGGAAGCTTCGGCCATCTTTTGGACCGTTTTGGGTCGCACCTCAGTTCTCCCTCCAACGAGCTCGCTTCCCGACCTATACCTCCGGAAAACGTGTCAGGGAGCATGCCAGGAGTGTGGGTTGAAGTCCTCGGAGCACGAGACCCGAAGATCGAAAGACTTATGACCAATACGGAGCAAAGGGAAGAAACCGTCGGGGGACCGCTTTTTACCCCAGGACGAGAAAACTGAGTCCGGGGCATTCCCGCTCGCGTTTTCTTGGGACGAGCACCGGAAGTCCTCGAGCTCAGCCCGTTTCCTTCGCTGCAAGTGCATTTCCAGTGGTTTCTGACACCGGACGAGCGTTCGCCACTCGTTGGAAGCTTCGGCCATCTTTTGGACCGTTTTGGGTCGCACCACAGTTCTCCCTCCAACGAGCTCGCTTCCCGACCTATACCTCCGGAAAACGTGTCAGGGAGCATGCCAGGAGTGTGGGTTGAAGTCCTCGGAGCACGAGACCCGAAGATCGAAAGACTTATGACCAATACGGAGCAAAGGGAAGAAACCGTCGGGGGACCGCTTTTTACCCCAGGACGAGAAAACTGAGTCCGGGGCATTCCCGCTCGCGTTTTCTTGGGACGAGCACCGGAAGTCCTCGAGCTCAGCCCGTTTCCTTCGCTGCAAGTGCATTTCCAGTGGTTTCTGACACCGGACGAGCGTTCGCCACTCGTTGGAAGCTTCGGCCATCTTTTGGACCGTTTTGGGTCGCACCACAGTTCTCCCTCCAACGAGCTCGCTTCCCGACCTATACCTCCGGAAAACGTGTCAGGGAGCATGCCAGGAGTGTGGGTTGAAGTCCTCGGAGCACGAGACCCGAAGATCGAAAGACTTATGACCAATACGGAGCAAAGGGAAGAAACCGTCGGGGGACCGCTTTTTACCCCAGGACGAGAAAACTGAGTCCGGGGCATTCCCGCTCGCGTTTTCTTGGGACGAGCACCGGAAGTCCTCGAGCTCAGCCCGTTTCCTTCGCTGCAAGTGCATTTCCAGTGGTTTCTGACACCGGACGAGCGTTCGCCACTCGTTGGAAGCTTCGGCCATCTTTTGGACCGTTTTGGGTCGCACCACAGTTCTCCCTCCAACGAGCTCGCTTCCCGACCTATACCTCCGGAAAACGTGTCAGGGAGCATGCCAGGAGTGTGGGTTGAAGTCCTCGGAGCACGAGACCCGAAGATCGAAAGACTTATGACCAATACGGAGCAAAGGGAAGAAACCGTCGGGGGACCGCTTTTTACCCCAGGACGAGAAAACTGAGTCCGGGGCATTCCCGCTCGCGTTTTCTTGGGACGAGCACCGGAAGTCCTCGAGCTCAGCCCGTTTCCTTCGCTGCAAGTGCATTTCCAGTGGTTTCTGACACCGGACGAGCGTTCGCCACTCGTTGGAAGCTTCGGCCATCTTTTGGACCGTTTTGGGTCGCACCACAGTTCTCCCTCCAACGAGCTCGCTTCCCGACCTATACCTCCGGAAAACGTGTCAGGGAGCATGCCAGGAGTGTGGGTTGAAGTCCTCGGAGCACGAGACCCGAAGATCGAAAGACTTATGACCAATACGGAGCAAAGGGAAGAAACCGTCGGGGGACCGCTTTTTACCCCAGGACGAGAAAACTGAGTCCGGGGCATTCCCGCTCGCGTTTTCTTGGGACAAGCACCGGAAGTCCTCGAGCTCAGCCCGTTTCCTTCGCTGCAAGTGCATTTCCAGTGGTTTCTGACACCGGACGAGCGTTCGCCACTCGTTGGAAGCTTCGGCCATCTTTTGGACCGTTTTGGGTCGCACCACAGTTCTCCCTCCAACGAGCTCGCTTCCCGACCTATACCTCCGGAAAACGTGTCAGGGAGCATGCCAGGAGTGTGAATTGAAGTCCTCGGAGCACGAGACCCGAAGATCGAAAGACTTATGACCAATACGGAGCAAAGGGAAGAAACCGTCGGGGGACCGCTTTTTACCCCAGGACGAGAAAACTGAGTCCGGGGCATTCCCGCTCGCGTTTTCTTGGGACGAGCACCGGAAGTCCTCGAGCTCAGCCCGTTTCCTTCGCTGCAAGTGCATTTCCAGTGGTTTCTGACACCGGACGAGCGTTCGCCACTCGTTGGAAGCTTCGGCCATCTTTTGGACCGTTTTGGGTCGCACCACAGTTCTCCCTCCAACGAGCTCGCTTCCCGACCTATACCTCCGGAAAACGTGTCAGGGAGCATGCCAGGAGTGTGGGTTGAAGTCCTCGGAGCACGAGACCCGAAGATCGAAAGACTTATGACCAATACGGAGCAAAGGGAAGAAACCGTCGGGGGACCGCTTTTTACCCCAGGACGAGAAAACTGAGTCCGGGGCATTCCCGCTCGCGTTTTCTTGGGACGAGCACCGGAAGTCCTCGAGCTCAGCCCGTTTCCTTCGCTGCAAGTGCATTTCCAGTGGTTTCTGACACCGGACGAGCGTTCGCCACTCGTTGGAAGCTTCGGCCATCTTTTAAACCGTTTTGGGTCGCACCACAGTTCTCCCTCCAACGAGCTCGCTTCCCGACCTATACTTCCGGAAAACGTGTCAGGGAGCATGCCAGGAGTGTGGGTTGAAGTCCTCGGAGCACGAGACCCGAAGATCGAAAGACTTATGACCAATACGGAGCAAAGGGAAGAAACCGTCGGGGGACCGCTTTTTACCCCAGGACGAGAAAACTGAGTCCGGGGCATTCCCGCTCGCGTTTTCTTGGGACGAGCACCGGAAGTCCTCGAGCTCAGCCCGTTTCCTTCGCTGCAAGTGCATTTCCAGTGGTTTCTGACACCGGACGAGCGTTCGCCACTCGTTGGAAGCTTCGGCCATCTTTTGGACCGTTTTGGGTCGCACCACAGTTCTCCCTCCAACGAGCTCGCTTCCCGACCTATACCTCCGGAAAACGTGTCAGGGAGCATGCCAGGAGTGTGGGTTGAAGTCCTCGGAGCACGAGACCCGAAGATCGAAAGACTTATGACCAATACGGAGCAAAGGGAAGAAACCGTCGGGGGACCGCTTTTTACCCCAGGACGAGAAAACTGAGTCCGGGGCATTCCCGCTCGCGTTTTCTTGGGACGAGCACCGGAAGTCCTCGAGCTCAGCCCGTTTCCTTCGCTGCAAGTGCATTTCCAGTGGTTTCTGACACCGGACGAGCGTTCGCCACTCGTTGGAAGCTTCGGCCATCTTTTGGACCGTTTTGGGTCGCACCACAGTTCTCCCTCCAACGAGCTCGCTTCCCGACCTATACCTCCGGAAAACGTGTCAGGGAGCATGCCAGGAGTGTGGGTTGAAGTCCTCGGAGCACGAGACCCGAAGATCGAAAGACTTATGACCAATACGGAGCAAAGGGAAGAAACCGTCGGGGGACCGCTTTTTACCCCAGGACGAGAAAACTGAGTCCGGGGCATTCCCGCTCGCGTTTTCTTGGGACGAGCACCGGAAGTCCTCGAGCTCAGCCCGTTTCCTTCGCTGCAAGTGCATTTCCAGTGGTTTCTGACACCGGACGAGCGTTCGCCACTCGTTGGAAGCTTCGGCCATCTTTTGGACCGTTTTGGGTCGCACCACAGTTCTCCCTCCAACGAGCTCGCTTCCCGACCTATACCTCCGGAAAACGTGTCAGGGAGCATGCCAGGAGTGTGGGTTGAAGTCCTCGGAGCACGAGACCCGAAGATCGAAAGACTTATGACCAATACGGAGCAAAGGGAAGAAACCGTCGGGGGACCGCTTTTTACCCCAGGACGAGAAAACTGAGTCCGGGGCATTCCCGCTCGCGTTTTCTTGGGACGAGCACCGGAAGTCCTCGAGCTCAGCCCGTTTCCTTCGCTGCAAGTGCATTTCCAGTGGTTTCTGACACCGGACGACCGTTCGCCACTCGTTGGAAGCTTCGGCCATCTTTTGGACCGTTTTGGGTCGCACCACAGTTCTCCCTCCAACGAGCTCGCTTCCCGACCTATACCTCCGGAAAACGTGTCAGGGAGCATGCCAGGAGTGTGGGTTGAAGTCCTCGGAGCACGAGACCCGAAGATCGAAAGACTTATGACCAATACGGAGCAAAGGGAAGAAACCGTCGGGGGACCGCTTTTTACCCCAGGACGAGAAAACTGAGTCCGGGGCATTCCCGCTCGCGTTTTCTTGGGACGAGCACCGGAAGTCCTCGAGCTCAGCCCGTTTCCTTCTGTGCAAGTGCATTTCCAGTGGTTTCTGACACCGGACGAGCGTTCGCCACTCGTTGGAAGCTTCGGCCATCTTTTGGACCGTTTTGGGTCGCACCACAGTTCTCCCTCCAACGAGCTCGCTTCCCGACCTATACCTCCGGAAAACGTGTCAGGGAGCATGCCAGGAGCGTGGGTTGAAGTCCTCGGAGCACGAGACCCGAAGATCGAAAGACTTATGACCAATACGGAGCAATGGGAAGAAACCGTCGGGGGACCGCTTTTTACCCCAGGACGAGAAAACTGAGTCCGGGGCATTCCCGCTCGCGTTTTCTTGGGACGAGCACCGGAAGTCCTCGAGCTCAGCCCATTTCCTTCGCTGCAAGTGCATTTCCAGTGGTTTCTGACACCGGACGAGCGTTCGCCACTCGTTGGAAGCTTCGGCCATCTTTTGGACCGTTTTGGGTCGCACCACAGTTCTCCCTCCAACGAGCTCGCTTCCCGACCTATACCTCCGGAAAACGTGTCAGGGAGCATGCCAGGAGTGTGGGTTGAAGTCCTCGGAGCACGAGACCCGAAGATCGAAAGACTTATGACCAATACGGAGCAAAGGGAAGAAACCGTCGGGGGACCGCTTTTTACCCCAGGACGAGAAAACTGAGTCCGGGGCATTCCCGCTCGCGTTTTCTTGGGACGAGCACCGGAAGTCCTCGAGCTCAGCCCATTTCCTTCGCTGCAAGTGCATTTGCAGTGGTTTCTGACACCGGACGAGCGTTCGCCACTCGTTGGAAGCTTCGGCCATCTTTTGGACCGTTTTGGGTCGCACCACAGTTCTCCCTCCAACGAGCTCGCTTCCCGACCTATACCTCTGGAAAACGTGTCAGGGAGCATGCCAGGAGTGTGGGTTGAAGTCCTCGGAGCACGAGACCCGAAGATCGAAAGACTTATGACCAATACGGAGCAAAGGGAAGAAACCGTCGGGGGACCGCTTTTTACCCCAGGACGAGAAAACTGAGTCCGGGGCATTCCCGCTCGCGTTTTCTTGGGACGAGCACCGGAAGTCCTCGAGCTCAGCCCGTTTCCTTCGCTGCAAGTGCATTTCCAGTGGTTTCTGACACCGGACGAGCGTTCGCCACTCGTTGGAAGCTTCGGCCATCTTTTGGACCGTTTTGGGTCGCACCACAGTTCTCCCTCCAACGAGCTCGCTTCCCGACCCATACCTCCGGAAAACGTGTCAGGGAGCATGCCAGGAGTGTGGGTTGAAGTCCTCGGAGCACGAGACCCGAAGATCGAAAGACTTATGACCAATACGGAGCAAAGGGAAGAAACCGTCGGGGGACCGCTTTTTACCCCAGGACGAGAAAACTGAGTCCGGGGCATTCCCGCTCGCGTTTTCTTGGGACGAGCACCGGAAGTCCTCGAGCTCAGCCCGTTTCCTTTGCTGCAAGTGCATTTCCAGTGGTTTCTGACACCGGACGAGCGTTCGCCACTCGTTGGAAGCTTCGGCCATCTTTTGGACCGTTTTGGGTCGCACCAAAGTTCTCCCTCCAACGAGCTCGCTTCCCGACCTATACCTCCGGAAAACGTGTCAGGGAGCATGCCAGGAGTGTGGGTTGAAGTCCTCGGAGCACGAGACCCGAAGATCGAAAGACTTATGACCAATACGGAGCAAAGGGAAGAAACCGTCGGGGGACTGCTTTTTACCCCAGGACGAGAAAACTGAGTCCGGGGCATTCCCGCTCGCGTTTTCTTGGGACGAGCACCGGAAGTCCTCGAGCTCAGCCCGTTTCCTTCGCTGCAAGTGCATTTCCAGTGGTTTCTGACACCGGACGAGCGTTCGCCACTCGTTGGAAGCTTCGGCCATCTTTTGGACCGTTTTGGGTCGCACCACAGTTCTCCCTCCAACGAGCTCGCTTCTCGACCTATACCTCCGGAAAACGTGTCAGGGAGCATGCCAGGAGTGTGGGTTGAAGTCCTCGGAGCACGAGACCCGAAGATCGAAAGACTTATGACCAATACGGAGCAAAGGGAAGAAACCGTCGGGGGACCGCTTTTTACCCCAGGACGAGAAAACTGAGTCCGGGGCATTCCCGCTCGCGTTTTCTTGGGACGAGCACCGGAAGTCCTCGAGCTCAGCCCGTTTCCTTCGCTGCAAGTGCATTTCCAGTGGTTTCTGACACCGGACGAGCGTTCGCCACTCGTTGGAAGCTTCGGCCATCTTTTGGACCGTTTTGGGTCGCACCACAGTTCTCCCTCCAACGAGCTCGCTTCCCGACCTATACCTCCGGAAAACGTGTCAGGGAGCATGCCAGGAGTGTGGGTTGAAGTCCTCGGAGCACGAGACCCGAAGATCGAAAGACTTATGACCAATACGGAGCAAAGGGAAGAAACCGTCGGGGGACCGCCTTTTACCCCAGGACGAGAAAACTGAGTCCGGGGCATTCCCGCTCGCGTTTTCTTGGGACGAGCACCGGAAGTCCTCGAGCTCAGCCCGTTTCCTTCGCTGCAAGTGCATTTCCAGTGGTTTCTGACACCGGACGAGCGTTCGCCACTCGTTGGAAGCTTCGGCCATCTTTTGGACCGTTTTGGGTCGCACCACAGTTCTCCCTCCAACGAGCTCGCTTCCCGACCTATACCTCCGGAAAACGTGTCAGGGAGCATGCCAGGAGTGTGGGTTGAAGTCCTCGGAGCACGAGACCCGAAGATCGAAAGACTTATGACCAATACGGAGCAAAGGGAAGAAACCGTCGGGGGACCGCTTTTTACCCCAGGACGAGAAAACGGAGTCCGGGGCATTCCCGCTCGCGTTTTCTTGGGACGAGCACCCGAAGTCCTCGAGCTCAGCCCGTTTCCTTCGCTGCAAGTGCGTTTCTGTTGGTTTCTGACACCGGACGAGCGTTCGCCACTCGTTGGAAGCTTCGGCCATCTTTTGGACCGTTTTGGGTCGCACCACAGTTCTCCCTCCAACGAGCTCGCTTCCCGACCTATACCTCCGGAAAACTTGTCAGGGAGCATGCCAGGAGTGTGGGTTGAAGTCCTCGGAGCACGAGACCCGAAGATCGAAAGACTTATGACCAATACGGAGCAAAGGGAAGAAACCGTCGGGGGACCGCTTTTTACCCCAGGACGAGAAAACTGAGTCCGGGGCATTCCCGCTCGCGTTTTCTTGGGACGAGCACCGGAAGTCCTCGAGCTCAGCCCGTTTCCTTCGCTGCAAGTGCATTTCCAGTGGTTTCTGACACCGGACGAGCGTTCGCCACTCGTTGGAAGCTTCGGCCATCTTTTGGACCGTTTTGGGTCGCACCACAGTTCTCCCTCCAACGAGCTCGCTTCCCGACCTATACCTCCGGAAAACGTGTCAGGGAGCATGCCAGGAGTGTGGGTTGAAGTCCTCGGAGCACGAGACCCGAAGATCGAAAGACTTATGACCAATACGGAGCAAAGGGAAGAAACCGTCGGGGGACCGCTTTTTACCCCAGAACGAGAAAACTGAGTCCGGGGCATTCCCGCTCGCGTTTTCTTGGGACGAGCACCGGAAGTCCTCGAGCTCAGCCCGTTTCCTTCGCTGCAAGTGCATTTCCAGTGGTTTCTGACACCGGACGAGCGTTCGCCACTCGTTGGAAGCTTCGGCCATCTTTTGGACCGTTTTGGGTCGCACCACAGTTCTCCCTCCAACGAGCTCGCTTCCCGACCTATACCTCCGGAAAACGTGTCAGGGAGCATGCCAGGAGTGTGGGTTGAAGTCCTCGGAGCACGAGACCCGAAGATCGAAAGACTTATGACCAATACGGAGCAAAGGGAAGAAACCGTCGGGGGACCGCTTTTTACCCCAGGACGAGAAAACTGAGTCCGGGGCATTCCCGCTCGCGTTTTCTTGGGACGAGCACCGGAAGTCCGCGAGCTCAGCCCGTTTCCTTCGCTGCAAGTGCATTTCCAGTGGTTTCTGACACCGGACGAGCGTTCGCCACTCGTTGGAAGCTTCGGCCATCTTTTGGACCGTTTTGGGTCGCACCACAGTTCTCCCTCCAACGAGCTCGCTTCCCGACCTATACCTCCGGAAAACGTGTCAGGGAGCATGCCAGGAGTGTGGGTTGAAGTCCTCGGAGCACGAGACCCGAAGATCGAAAGACTTATGACCAATACGGAGCAAAGGGAAGAAACCGTCGGGGGACCGCTTTTTATCCCAGGACGAGAAAACTGAGTCCGGGGCAGTCCCGCTCGCGTTTTCTTGGGACGAGCACCGGAAGTCCTCGAGCTCAGCCCGTTTCCTTCGCTGCAAGTGCATTTCCAGTGGTTTCTGACACCGGACGAGCGTTCGCCACTCGTTGGAAGCTTCGGCCATCTTTTGGACCGTTTTGGGTCGCACCACAGTTCTCCCTCCAACGAGCTCGCTTCCCGACCTATACCTCTGGAAAACGTGTCAGGGAGCATGCCAGGAGTGTGGGTTGAAGTCCTCGGAGCACGAGACCCGAAGATCGAAAGACTTATGACCAATACGGAGCAAAGGGAAGAAACCGTCGGGGGACCGCTTTTTACCCCAGGACGAGAAAACTGAGTCCGGGGCATTCCCGCTCGCGTTTTCTTGGGACGAGCACCGGAAGTCCTCGAGCTCAGCCCGTTTCCTTCGCTGCAAGTGCATTTCCAGTGGTTTCTGACACCGGACGAGCGTTCGCCACTCGTTGGAAGCTTCGGCCATCTTTTGGACCGTTTTGGGTCGCACCACAGTTCTCCCTCCAACGAGCTCGCTTCCCGACCTATACCTCTGGAAAACGTGTCAGGGAGCATGCCAGGAGTGTGGGTTGAAGTCCTCGGAGCACGAGACCCGAAGATCGAAAGACTTATGACCAATACGGAGCAAAGGGAAGAAACCGTCGGGGGACCGCTTTTTACCCCAGGACGAGAAAACTGAGTCCGGGGCA
Organism: Cucumis melo; assembly: GCF_025177605.1. Classification (NCBI taxonomy): domain Eukaryota; kingdom Viridiplantae; phylum Streptophyta; class Magnoliopsida; order Cucurbitales; family Cucurbitaceae; genus Cucumis; species Cucumis melo. The sequence continues at coordinate 19,568,630 of NC_066859.1, forward strand.
TTCCCGCTCGCGTTTTCTTGGGACGAGCACCGGAAGTCCTCGAGCTCAGCCCGTTTCCTTCGCTGCAAGTGCATTTCCAGTGGTTTCTGACACCGGACGAGCGTTCGCCACTCGTTGGAAGCTTCGGCCATCTTTTGGACCGTTTTGGGTCGCACCACAGTTCTCCCTCCAACGAGCTCGCTTCCCGACCTATACCTCCGGAAAACGTGTCAGGGAGCATGCCAGGAGTGTGGGTTGAAGTCCTCGGAGCACGAGACCCGAAGATCGAAAGACTTATGACCAATACGGAGCAAAGGGAAGAAACCGTCGGGGGACCGCTTTTTACCCCAGGACGAGAAAACTGAGTCCGGGGCATTCCCGCTCGCGTTTTCTTGGGACGAGCACCGGAAGTCCTCGAGCTCAGCCCGTTTCCTTCGCTGCAAGTGCATTTCCAGTGGTTTCTGACACCGGACGAGCGTTCGCCACTCGTTGGAAGCTTCGGCCATCTTTTGGACCGTTTTGGGTCGCACCACAGTTCTCCCTCCAACGAGCTCGCTTCCCGACCTATACCTCCGGAAAACATGTCAGGGAGCATGCCAGGAGTGTGGGTTGAAGTCCTCGGAGCACGAGACCCGAAGATCGAAAGACTTATGACCAATACGGAGCAAAGGGAAGAAACCGTCGGGGGACCGCTTTTTACCCCAGGACGAGAAAACGGAGTCCGGGGCATTCCCGCTCGCGTTTTCTTGGGACGAGCACCCGAAGTCCTCGAGCTCAGCCCGTTTCCTTCGCTGCAAGTGCATTTCTGTTGGTTTCTGACACCGGACGAGCGTTCGCCACTCGTTGGAAGCTTCGGCCATCTTTTGGACCGTTTTGGGTCGCACCACAGTTCTCCCTCCAACGAGCTCGCTTCCCGACCTATACCTCCGAAAAACGTGTAAGGGAGCATGCCAGAAGTGTGGGTTGAAGTCCTCGGAGCACGAGACCCGAAGATCGAAAGACTTATGACCAATACGGAGCAAAGGGAAGAAACCATCGGGGGACCGCTTTTTACCCCAGGACGAGAAAACTGAGTCCGGGGCATTCCCGCTCGCGTTTTCTTGGGACGAGCACCGGAAGTCCTCGAGCTCAGCCCGTTTCCTTCGCTGCAAGTGCATTTCCAGTGGTTTCTGACACCGGACGAGCGTTCGCCACTCGTTGGAAGCTTCGGCCATCTTTTGGACCGTTTTGGGTCGCACCACAGTTCTCCCTCCAACGAGCTCGCTTCCCGACCTATACCTCCGGAAAACGTGTCAGGGAGCATGCCAGGAGTGTGGGTTGAAGTCCTCGGAGCACGAGACCCGAAGATCGAAAGACTTATGACCAATACGGAGCAAAGGGAAGAAACCGTCGGGGGACCGCTTTTTACCCCAGGACGAGAAAACTGAGTCCGGGGCATTCCCGCTCGCGTTTTCTTGGGACGAGCACCGAAAGTCCTCGAGCTCCGCCCGTTTCCTTCGCTGCAAGTGCATTTCCAGTGGTTTCTGACACCGGACGAGCGTTCGCCACTCGTTGGAAGCTTCGGCCATCTTTTGGACCGTTTTGGGTCGCACCACAGTTCTCCCTCCAACGAGCTCGCTTCCCGACCTATACCTCCGGAAAACGTGTCAGGGAGCATGCCAGGAGTGTGGGTTGAAGTCCTCGGAGCACGAGACCCGAAGATCGAAAGACTTATGACCAATACGGAGCAAAGGGAAGAAACCGTCGGGGGACCGCTTTTTACCCCAGGACGAGAAAACTGAGTCCGGGGCATTCCCGCTCGCGTTTTCTTGGGACGAGCACCGGATGTCCGCGAGCTCAGGACGTTTCCTTCGCTGCAAGTGCATTTCCAGTGGTTTCTGACACCGGACGAGCGTTCGCCACTCGTTGGAAGCTTCGGCCATCTTTTGGACCGTTTTGGGTCGCACCACAGTTCTCCCTCCAACGAGCTCGCTTCCCGACCTATACCTCCGGAAAACGTGTCAGGGAGCATGCCAGGAGTGTGGGTTGAAGTCCTCGGAGCACGAGACCCGAAGATCGAAAGACTTATGACCAATACGGAGCAAAGGGAAGAAACCGTCGGGGGACCGCTTTTTACCCAAGGACGAGAAAACTGAGTCCGGGGCATTCCCGCTCGCGTTTTCTTGGGACGAGCACCGGAAGTCCTCGAGCTCAGCCCGTTTCCTTCGCTGTAAGTGCATTTCCAGTGGTTTCTGACACCGGACGAGCGTTCGCCACTCGTTGGAAGCTTCGGCCATCTTTTGGACCGTTTTGGGTCGCACCACAGTTCTCCCTCCAACGAGCTCGCTTCCCGACCTATACCTCTGGAAAACGTGTCAGGGAGCATGCCAGGAGTGTGGGTTGAAGTCCTCGGAGCACGAGACCCGAAGATCGAAAGACTTATGACCAATACGGAGCAAAGGGAAGAAACCGTCGGGGGACCGCTTTTTACCCCAGGACGAGAAAACTGAGTCCGGGGCATTCCCGCTCGCGTTTTCTTGGGACGAGCACCGGAAGTCCTCGAGCTCAGCCCGTTTCCTTCGCTGCAAGTGCATTTCCAGTGGTTTCTGACACCGGACGAGCGTTCGCCTCTCGTTGGAAGCTTCGGCCATCTTTTGGACCGTTTTGGGTCGCACCACAGTTCTCCCTCCAACGAGCTCGCTTCCCGACCTATACCTCCGGAAAACATGTCAGGGAGCATGCCAGGAGTGTGGGTTGAAGTCCTCGGAGCACGAGACCCGAAGATCGAAAGACTTATGACCAATACGGAGCAAAGGGAAGAAACCGTCGGGGGACCGCTTTTTACCCCAGGACGAGAAAACGGAGTCCGGGGCATTCCCGCTCGCGTTTTCTGGTTACGAGCACCCGAAGTCCTCGAGCTCAGCCCGTTTCCTTCGCTGCAAGTGCATTTCTGTTGGTTTCTGACACCGGACGAGCGTTCGCCACTCGTTGGAAGCTTCGGCCATCTTTTGGACCGTTTTGGGTCGCACCACAGTTCTCCCTCCAACGAGCTCGTTTCCCGACCTATACCTCCGGAAAACGTGTCAGGGAGCATGCCAGGAGTGTGGGTTGAAGTCCTCGGAGCACGAGACCCGAAGATCGAAAGACTTATGACCAATACGGAGCAAAGGGAAGAAACCGTCGGGGGACCGCTTTTTACCCCAGGACGAGAAAACTGAGTCCGGGGCATTCCCGCTCGCGTTTTCTTGGGACGAGCACCGGAAGTCCTCGAGCTCAGCCCGTTTCCTTCGCTGCAAGTGCATTTCCAGTGGTTTCTGACACCGGACGAGCGTTCGCCACTCGTTGGAAGCTTCGGCCATCTTTTGGACCGTTTTGGGTCGCACCACAGTTCTCCCTCCAACGAGCTCGCTTCCCGACCTATAGCTCCGGAAAACGTGTCAGGGAGCATGCCAGGAGTGTGGGTTGAAGTCCTCGGAGCACGAGACCCGAAGATCGAAAGACTTATGACCAATACGGAGCAAAGGGAAGAAACCGTCGGGGGACCGCTTTTTACCCTAGGACGAGAAAACTGAGTCCGGGGCATTTCCGCTCGCGTTTTCTTGGGACGAGCACCGAAAGTCCTCGAGCTCAGCCCGTTTCCTTCGCTACAAGTGCATTTCCAGTGGTTTCTGACACCGGACGAGCGTTCGCCACTCGTTGGAAGCTTCGGCCATCTTTTGGACCGTTTTGGGTCGCACCACAGTTCTCCCTCCAACGATCTCGCTTCTCGACCTTTACCTCCGGAAAACGTGTCAGGGAGCATGCCAGGAGTGTGGGTTGAAGTCCTCGGAGCACGAGACCCGAAGATCGAAAGACTTATGACCAATACGGAGCAAAGGCAAGAAACCGTCGGGGGACCGCTTTTTACCCCAGGACGAGAAAACTGAGTCCGGGGCATTCGCGCTCGCGTTTTCTTGGGACGAGCACTGGAAGTCCTCGAGCTCAGCCCGTTTCCTTCGCTGCAAGTGCATTTCCAGTGGTTTCTGACACCGGACGAGCGTTCGCCACTCGTTGGAAGCTTCGGCCATCTTTTGGACCGTTTTGGGTCGCACCACAGTTCTCCCTCCAACGAGCTCGCTTCCCGACCTATACCTCCGGAAAACGTGTCAGGGAGCATGCCAGGAGTGTGGGTTGAAGTCCTCGGAGCACGAGACCCGAAGATCGAATGACTTATGACCAATAAGGAGCAAAGGGAAGAAACCGTCGGGGGACCGCTTTTTACCCCAGGACGAGAAAACTGAGTCCGGCGCATTCCCGCTCGCGTTTTCTTGGGACGAGCACCGGAAGTCCTCGAGCTCCGCCCGTTTCCTTCGCTGCAAGTGCATTTCCAGTGGTTTCTGACACCGGACGAGCGTTCGCCACTCGTTGGAAGCTTCGGCCATCTTTTGGACCGTTTTGGGTCGCACCACAGTTCTCCCTCCAACGAGCTCGCTTCCCGACCTATACCTCCGGAAAACGTGTCAGGGAGCATGCCAGGAGTGTGGGTTGAAGTCCTCGGAGCACGAGACCCGAAGATCGAAAGACTTATGACCAATACGGAGCAAAGGGAAGAAACCGTCGGGGGACCGCTTTTTACCCCAGGACGAGAAAACTGAGTCCGGGGCATTCCCGCTCGCGTTTTCTTGGGACGAGCACCGAAAGTCCTCGAGCTCAGCCCGTTTCCTTCGCTACAAGTGCATTTCCAGTGGTTTCTGACACCGGACGAGCGTTCGCCACTCGTTGGAAGCTTCGGCCATCTTTTGGACCGTTTTGGGTCGCACCACAGTTCTCCCTCCAACGAGCTCGCTTCCCGACCTATACCTCCGGAAAACGTGTCAGGGAGCATGCCAGGAGTGTGGGTTGAAGTCCTCGGAGCACGAGACCCGAAGATCGAAAGACTTATGACCAATACGGAGCAAAGGGAAGAAACCGTCGGGGGACCGCTTTTTACCCCAGGACGAGAAAACTGAGTCCGGGGCATTCCCGCTCCCGTTTTCTTGGGACGAGCACCGGAAGTCCGCGAGCTCAGGACGTTTCCTTCGCTGCAAGTGCATTTCCAGTGGTTTCTGACACCGGACGAGCGTTCGCCACTCGTTGGAAGCTTCGGCCATCTTTTGGACCGTTTTGGGTCGCACCACAGTTCTCCCTCCAACGAGCTCGCTTCCCGACCTATACCTCCGGAAAACGTGTCAGGGAGCATGCCAGGAGTGTGGGTTGAAGTCCTCGGAGCACGAGACCCGAAGATCGAAAGACTTATGACCAATACGGAGCAAAGGGAAGAAACCGTCGGGGGACCGCTTTTTACCCCAGGACGAGAAAACTGAGTCCGGGGCATTCCCGCTCGCGTTTTCTTGGGACGAGCACCGAAAGTCCTCGAGCTCAGCCCGTTTCCTTCGCTACAAGTGCATTTCCAGTGGTTTCTGACACCGGACGAGCGTTCGCCACTCGTTGGAAGCTTCGGCCATCTTTTGGACCGTTTTGGGTCGCACCACAGTTCTCCCTCCAACGAGCTCGCTTCCCGACCTATACCTCCGGAAAACGTGTCAGGGAGCATGCCAGGAGTGTGGGTTGAAGTCCTCGGAGCACGAGACCCGAAGATCGAAAGACTTATGACCAATACGGAGCAAAGGGAAGAAACCGTCGGGGGACCGCTTTTTACCCCAGGACGAGAAAACTGAGTCCGGGGCATTCCCGCTCGCGTTTTCTTGGGACGAGCACCGGAAGTCCGCGAGCTCAGGACGTTTCCTTCGCTGCAAGTGCATTTCCAGTGGTTTCTGACACCGGACGAGCGTTCGCCACTCGTTGGAAGCTTCGGCCATCTTTTGGACCGTTTTGGGTCGCACCACAGTTCTCCCTCCAACGAGCTCGCTTCCCGACCTATACCTCCGGAAAACGTGTCAGGGAGCATGCCAGGAGTGTGGGTTGAAGTCCTCGGAGCACGAGACCCGAAGATCGAATGACTTATGACCAATACGGAGCAAAGGGAAGAAACCGTCGGGGGACCGCTTTTTACCCCAGGACGAGAAAACTGAGTCCGGGGCATTCCCGCTCGCGTTTTCTTGGGACGAGCACCGGAAGTCCTCGAGCTCAGCCCGTTTCCTTCGCTGCAAGTGCATTTCCAGTGGTTTCTGACACCGGACGAGCGTTCGCCACTCGTTGGAAGCTTCGGCCATCTTTTGGACCGTTTTGGGTCGCACCACAGTTCTCCCTCCAACGAGCTCGCTTCCCGACCTATACCTCCGGAAAACGTGTCAGGGAGCATGCCAGGAGTGTGGGTTGAAGTCCTCGGAGCACGAGACCCGAAGATCGAAAGACTTATGACCAATACGGAGCAAAGTGAAGAAACCGTCGGGGGACCGCTTTTTACCCCAGGACGAGAAAACTGAGTCCGGGGCATTCCCGCTCGCGTTTTCTTGGGACGAGCACCGGAAGTCCTCGAGCTCAGCCCGTTTCCTTCGCTGCAAGTGCATTTCCAGTGGTTTCTGACACCGGACGAGCGTTCGCCACTCGTTGGAAGCTTCGGCCATCTTTTGGACCGTTTTGGGTCGCACCACAGTTCTCCCTCCAACGAGCTCGCTTCCCGACCTATACCTCCGGAAAACGTGTCAGGGAGCATGCCAGGAGTGTGGGTTGAAGTTCTCGGAGCACGAGACCCGAAGATCGAAAGACTTATGACCAATACGGAGCAAAGGGAAGAAACCGTCGGGGGACCGCTTTTTACCCCAGGACGGAAAAACTGAGTCCGGGGCATTCCCGCTCGCGTTTTCTTGGGACGAGCACCGAAATTCCTCGAGCTCAGCCCGTTTCCTTCGTTGCAAGTGCATTTCCAGTGGTTTCTGACACCGGACGAGCGTTCGCCACTCGTTGGAAGCTTCGGCCATCTTTTGGACCGTTTTGGGTCGCACCACAGTTCTCCCTCCAACGAGCTCGCTTCCCGACCTATACCTTCGGAAAACGTGTCAGGGAGCATGCCAGGAGTGTGGGTTGAAGTCCTCGGAGCACGAGACCCGAAGATCGGAAGACTTATGACCAATACGGAGCAAAGGCAAGAAACCGTCGGGGGACCGCTTTTTACCCCAGGACGAGAAAACTGAGTCCGGGGCATTCGCGCTCGCGTTTTCTTGGGACGAGCACTGGAAGTCCTCGAGCTCAGCCCGTTTCCTTCGCTGCAAGTGCATTTCCAGTGGTTTCTGACACCGGACGAGCGTTCGCCACTCGTTGGAAGCTTCGGCCATCTTTTGGACCGTTTTGGGTCGCACCACAGTTCTCCCTCCAACGAGCTCGCTTCCCGACCTATACCTCCGGAAAACGTGTCAGGGAGCATGCCAGGAGTGTGGGTTGAAGTCCTCGGAGCACGAGACCCGAAGATCGAATGACTTATGACCAATACGGAGCAAAGGGAAGAAACCGTCGGGGGACCGCTTTTTACCCCAGGACGAGAAAACTGAGTCCGGGGCATTCCCGCTCGCGTTTTCTTGGGACGAGCACCGAAATTCCTCGAGCTCAGCCCGTTTCCTTCGTTGCAAGTGCATTTCCAGTGGTTTCTGACACCGGACGAGCGTTCGCCACTCGTTGGAAGCTTCGGCCATCTTTTGGACCGTTTTGGGTCGCACCACAGTTCTCCCTCCAACGAGCTCGCTTCCCGACCTATACCTCCCGAAAACGTGTCAGGGAGCATGCCAGGAGTGTGGGTTGAAGTCCTCGGAGCACGAGACCCGAAGATCGGAAGACTTATGACCAATACGGAGCAAAGGCAAGAAACCGTCGGGGGACCGCTTTTTACCCCAGGACGAGAAAACTGAGTCCGGGGCATTCGCGCTCGCGTTTTCTTGGGACGAGCACTGGAAGTCCTCGAGCTCAGCCCGTTTCCTTCGCTGCAAGTGCATTTCCAGTGGTTTCTGACACCGGACGAGCGTTCGCCACTCGTTGGAAGCTTCGGCCATCTTTTGGACCGTTTTGGGTCGCACCACAGTTCTCCCTCCAACGAGCTCGCTTCCCGACCTATACCTCCGGAAAACGTGTCAGGGAGCATGCCAGGAGTGTGGGTTGAAGTCCTCGGAGCACGAGACCCGAAGATCGAATGACTTATGACCAATACGGAGCAAAGGGAAGAAACCGTCGGGGGACCGCTTTTTACCCCAGGACGAGAAAACTGAGTCCGGGGCATTCCCGCTCGCGTTTTCTTGGGACGAGCACCGGAAGTCCTCGAGCTCAGCCCGTTTCCTTCGCTGCAAGTGCATTTCCAGTGGTTTCTGACACCGGACGAGCGTTCGCCACTCGTTGGAAGCTTCGGCCATCTTTTGGACCGTTTTGGGTCGCACCACAGTTCTCCCTCCAACGAGCTCGCTTCCCGACCTATACCTCCGGAAAACGTGTCAGGGAGCATGCCAGGAGTGTGGGTTGAAGTCCTCGGAGCACGAGACCCGAAGATCGAAAGACTTATGACCAATACGGAGCAAAGTGAAGAAACCGTCGGGGGACCGCTTTTTACCCCAGGACGAGAAAACTGAGTCCGGGGCATTCCCGCTCGCGTTTTCTTGGGACGAGCACCGGAAGTCCTCGAGCTCAGCCCGTTTCCTTCGCTGCAAGTGCATTTCCAGTGGTTTCTGACACCGGACGAGCGTTCGCCACTCGTTGGAAGCTTCGGCCATCTTTTGGACCGTTTTGGGTCGCACCACAGTTCTCCCTCCAACGAGCTCGCTTCCCGACCTATACCTCCGGAAAACGTGTCAGGGAGCATGCCAGGAGTGTGGGTTGAAGTTCTCGGAGCACGAGACCCGAAGATCGAAAGACTTATGACCAATACGGAGCAAAGGGAAGAAACCGTCGGGGGACCGCTTTTTACCCCAGGACGAGAAAACTGAGTCCGGGGCATTCCCGCTCGCGTTTTCTTGGGACGAGCACCGAAATTCCTCGAGCTCAGCCCGTTTCCTTCGTTGCAAGTGCATTTCCAGTGGTTTCTGACACCGGACGAGCGTTCGCCACTCGTTGGAAGCTTCGGCCATCTTTTGGACCGTTTTGGGTCGCACCACAGTTCTCCCTCCAACGAGCTCGCTTCCCGACCTATACCTCCGGAAAACGTGTCAGGGAGCATGCCAGGAGTGTGGGTTGAAGTCCTCGGAGCACGAGACCCGAAGATCGGAAGACTTATGACCAATACGGAGCAAAGGCAAGAAACCGTCGGGGGACCGCTTTTTACCCCAGGACGAGAAAACTGAGTCCGGGGCATTCGCGCTCGCGTTTTCTTGGGACGAGCACTGGAAGTCCTCGAGCTCAGCCCGTTTCCTTCGCTGCAAGTGCATTTCCAGTGGTTTCTGACACCGGACGAGCGTTCGCCACTCGTTGGAAGCTTCGGCCATCTTTTGGACCGTTTTGGGTCGCACCACAGTTCTCCCTCCAACGAGCTCGCTTCCCGACCTATACCTCCGGAAAACGTGTCAGGGAGCATGCCAGGAGTGTGGGTTGAAGTCCTCGGAGCACGAGACCCGAAGATCGAATGACTTATGACCAATACGGAGCAAAGGGAAGAAACCGTCGGGGGACCGCTTTTTACCCCAGGACGAGAAAACTGAGTCCGGGGCATTCCCGCTCGCGTTTTCTTGGGACGAGCACCGAAATTCCTCGAGCTCAGCCCGTTTCCTTCGTTGCAAGTGCATTTCCAGTGGTTTCTGACACCGGACGAGCGTTCGCCACTCGTTGGAAGCTTCGGCCATCTTTTGGACCGTTTTGGGTCGCACCACAGTTCTCCCTCCAACGAGCTCGCTTCCCGACCTATACCTCCGGAAAACGTGTCAGGGAGCATGCCAGGAGTGTGGGTTGAAGTCCTCGGAGCACGAGACCCGAAGATCGGAAGACTTATGACCAATACGGAGCAAAGGCAAGAAACCGTCGGGGGACCGCTTTTTACCCCAGGACGAGAAAACTGAGTCCGGGGCATTCGCGCTCGCGTTTTCTTGGGACGAGCACTGGAAGTCCTCGAGCTCAGCCCGTTTCCTTCGCTGCAAGTGCATTTCCAGTGGTTTCTGACACCGGACGAGCGTTCGCCACTCGTTGGAAGCTTCGGCCATCTTTTGGACCGTTTTGGGTCGCACCACAGTTCTCCCTCCAACGAGCTCGCTTCCCGACCTATACCTCCGGAAAACGTGTCAGGGAGCATGCCAGGAGTGTGGGTTGAAGTCCTCGGAGCACGAGACCCGAAGATCGAATGACTTATGACCAATACGGAGCAAAGGGAAGAAACCGTCGGGGGACCGCTTTTTACCCCAGGACGAGAAAACTGAGTCCGGGGCATTCCCGCTCGCGTTTTCTTGGGACGAGCACCGGAAGTCCTCGAGCTCAGCCCGTTTCCTTCGCTGCAAGTGCATTTCCAGTGGTTTCTGACACCGGACGAGCGTTCGCCACTCGTTGGAAGCTTCGGCCATCTTTTGGACCGTTTTGGGTCGCACCACAGTTCTCCCTCCAACGAGCTCGCTTCCCGACCTATACCTCCGGAAAACGTGTCAGGGAGCATGCCAGGAGTGTGGGTTGAAGTCCTCGGAGCACGAGACCCGAAGATCGAAAGACTTATGACCAATACGGAGCAAAGTGAAGAAACCGTCGGGGGACCGCTTTTTACCCCAGGACGAGAAAACTGAGTCCAGGGCATTCCCGCTCGCGTTTTCTTGGGACGAGCACCGAAAGTCCTCGAGCTCAGCCCGTTTCCTTCGTTGCAAGTGCATTTCCAGTGGTTTCTGACACCGGACGAGCGTTCGCCACTCGTTGGAAGCTTCGGCCATCTTTTGGACCGTTTTGGGTCGCACCACAGTTCTCCCTCCAACGAGCTCGCTTCCCGACCTATACCTCCGGAAAACGTGTCAGGGAGCATGCCAGGAGTGTGGGTTGAAGTCCTCGGAGCACGAGACCCGAAGATCGAAAGACTTATGACCAATACGGAGCAAAGGCAAGAAACCGTCGGGGGACCGCTTTTTACCCCAGGACGAGAAAACTGAGTCCGGGGCATTCGCGCTCGCGTTTTCTTGGGACGAGCACTAGAAGTCCTCGAGCTCAGCCCGTTTCCTTCGCTGCAAGTGCATTTCCAGTGGTTTCTGACACCGGACGAGCGTTCGCCACTCGTTGGAAGCTTCGGCCATCTTTTGGACCGTTTTGGGTCGCACCACAGTTCTCCCTCCAACGAGCTCGCTTCCCGACCTATACCTCCGGAAAACGTGTCAGGGAGCATGCCAGGAGTGTGGGTTGAAGTCCTCGGAGCACGAGACCCGAAGATCGAATGACTTATGACCAATAAGGAGCAAAGGGAAGAAACCGTCGGGGGACCGCTTTTTACCCCAGGACGAGAAAACTGAGTCCGGGGCATTCCCGCTCGCGTTTTCTTGGGACGAGCACCGGAAGTCCTCGAGCTCAGCCCGTTTCCTTCGCTGCAAGTGCATTTCCAGTGGTTTCTGACACCGGACGAGCGTTCGCCACTCGTTGGAAGCTTCGGCCATCTTTTGGACCGTTTTGGGTCGCACCACAGTTCTCCCTCCAACGAGCTCGCTTCCCGACCTATACCTCCGGAAAACGTGTCAGGGAGCATGCCAGGAGTGTGGGTTGAAGTCCTCGGAGCACGAGACCCGAAGATCGAAAGACTTATGACCAATACGGAGCAAAGGGAAGAAACCGTCGGGGGACCGCTTTTTACCCCAGGACGAGAAAACTGAGTCCGGGGCATTCCCGCTCGCGTTTTCTTGGGACGAGCACCGGAAGTCCGCGAGCTCAGCCCGTTTCCTTCGCTGCAAGTGCATTTCCAGTGGTTTCTGACACCGGACGAGCGTTCGCCACTCGTTGGAAGCTTCGGCCATCTTTTGGACCGTTTTGGGTCGCACCACAGTTCTCCCTCCAACGAGCTCGCTTCCCGACCTATACCTCCGGAAAACGTGTCAGGGAGCATGCCAGGAGTGTGGGTTGAAGTCCTCGGAGCACGAGACCCGAAGATCGAAAGACTTATGACCAATACGGAGCAAAGGGAAGAAACCGTCGGGGGACCGCTTTTTATCCCAGGACGAGAAAACTGAGTCCGGGGCAGTCCCGCTCGCGTTTTCTTGGGACGAGCACCGGAAGTCCTCGAGCTCAGCCCGTTTCCTTCGCTGCAAGTGCATTTCCAGTGGTTTCTGACACCGGACGAGCGTTCGCCACTCGTTGGAAGCTTCGGCCATCTTTTGGACCGTTTTGGGTCGCACCACAGTTCTCCCTCCAACGAGCTCGCTTCCCGACCTATACCTCTGGAAAACGTGTCAGGGAGCATGCCAGGAGTGTGGGTTGAAGTCCTCGGAGCACGAGACCCGAAGATCGAAAGACTTATGACCAATACGGAGCAAAGGGAAGAAACCGTCGGGGGACCGCTTTTTACCCCAGGACGAGAAAACTGAGTCCGGGGCATTCCCGCTCGCGTTTTCTTGGGACGAGCACCGGAAGTCCTCGAGCTCAGCCCGTTTCCTTCGCTGCAAGTGCATTTCCAGTGGTTTCTGACACCGGACGAGCGTTCGCCACTCGTTGGAAGCTTCGGCCATCTTTTGGACCGTTTTGGGTCGCACCACAGTTCTCCCTCCAACGAGCTCGCTTCCCGACCTATACCTCTGGAAAACGTGTCAGGGAGCATGCCAGGAGTGTGGGTTGAAGTCCTCGGAGCACGAGACCCGAAGATCGAAAGACTTATGACCAATACGGAGCAAAGGGAAGAAACCGTCGGGGGACCGCTTTTTACCCCAGGACGAGAAAACTGAGTCCGGGGCATTCCCGCTCGCGTTTTCTTGGGACGAGCACCGGAAGTCCTCGAGCTCAGCCCGTTTCCTTCGCTGCAAGTGCATTTCCAGTGGTTTCTGACACCGGACGAGCGTTCGCCACTCGTTGGAAGCTTCGGCCATCTTTTGGACCGTTTTGGGTCGCACCACAGTTCTCCCTCCAACGAGCTCGCTTCCCGACCTATACCTCCGGAAAACGTGTCAGGGAGCATGCCAGGAGTGTGGGTTGAAGTCCTCGGAGCACGAGACCCGAAGATCGAAAGACTTATGACCAATACGGAGCAAAGGGAAGAAACCGTCGGGGGACCGCTTTTTACCCCAGGACGAGAAAACTGAGTCCGGGGCATTCCCGCTCGCGTTTTCTTGGGACGAGCACCGGAAGTCCTCGAGCTCAGCCCGTTTCCTTCGCTGCAAGTGCATTTCCAGTGGTTTCTGACACCGGACGAGCGTTCGCCACTCGTTGGAAGCTTCGGCCATCTTTTGGACCGTTTTGGGTCGCACCACAGTTCTCCCTCCAACGAGCTCGCTTCCCGACCTATACCTCCGGAAAACATGTCAGGGAGCATGCCAGGAGTGTGGGTTGAAGTCCTCGGAGCACGAGACCCGAAGATCGAAAGACTTATGACCAATACGGAGCAAAGGGAAGAAACCGTCGGGGGACCGCTTTTTACCCCAGGACGAGAAAACGGAGTCCGGGGCATTCCCGCTCGCGTTTTCTTGGGACGAGCACCCGAAGTCCTCGAGCTCAGCCCGTTTCCTTCGCTGCAAGTGCATTTCTGTTGGTTTCTGACACCGGACGAGCGTTCGCCACTCGTTGGAAGCTTCGGCCATCTTTTGGACCGTTTTGGGTCGCACCACAGTTCTCCCTCCAACGAGCTCGCTTCCCGACCTATACCTCCGAAAAACGTGTAAGGGAGCATGCCAGAAGTGTGGGTTGAAGTCCTCGGAGCACGAGACCCGAAGATCGAAAGACTTATGACCAATACGGAGCAAAGGGAAGAAACCATCGGGGGACCGCTTTTTACCCCAGGACGAGAAAACTGAGTCCGGGGCATTCCCGCTCGCGTTTTCTTGGGACGAGCACCGGAAGTCCTCGAGCTCAGCCCGTTTCCTTCGCTGCAAGTGCATTTCCAGTGGTTTCTGACACCGGACGAGCGTTCGCCACTCGTTGGAAGCTTCGGCCATCTTTTGGACCGTTTTGGGTCGCACCACAGTTCTCCCTCCAACGAGCTCGCTTCCCGACCTATACCTCCGGAAAACGTGTCAGGGAGCATGCCAGGAGTGTGGGTTGAAGTCCTCGGAGCACGAGACCCGAAGATCGAAAGACTTATGACCAATACGGAGCAAAGGGAAGAAACCGTCGGGGGACCGCTTTTTACCCCAGGACGAGAAAACTGAGTCCGGGGCATTCCCGCTCGCGTTTTCTTGGGACGAGCACCGAAAGTCCTCGAGCTCCGCCCGTTTCCTTCGCTGCAAGTGCATTTCCAGTGGTTTCTGACACCGGACGAGCGTTCGCCACTCGTTGGAAGCTTCGGCCATCTTTTGGACCGTTTTGGGTCGCACCACAGTTCTCCCTCCAACGAGCTCGCTTCCCGACCTATACCTCCGGAAAACGTGTCAGGGAGCATGCCAGGAGTGTGGGTTGAAGTCCTCGGAGCACGAGACCCGAAGATCGAAAGACTTATGACCAATACGGAGCAAAGGGAAGAAACCGTCGGGGGACCGCTTTTTACCCCAGGACGAGAAAACTGAGTCCGGGGCATTCCCGCTCGCGTTTTCTTGGGACGAGCACCGGATGTCCGCGAGCTCAGGACGTTTCCTTCGCTGCAAGTGCATTTCCAGTGGTTTCTGACACCGGACGAGCGTTCGCCACTCGTTGGAAGCTTCGGCCATCTTTTGGACCGTTTTGGGTCGCACCACAGTTCTCCCTCCAACGAGCTCGCTTCCCGACCTATACCTCCGGAAAACGTGTCAGGGAGCATGCCAGGAGTGTGGGTTGAAGTCCTCGGAGCACGAGACCCGAAGATCGAAAGACTTATGACCAATACGGAGCAAAGGGAAGAAACCGTCGGGGGACCGCTTTTTACCCAAGGACGAGAAAACTGAGTCCGGGGCATTCCCGCTCGCGTTTTCTTGGGACGAGCACCGGAAGTCCTCGAGCTCAGCCCGTTTCCTTCGCTGTAAGTGCATTTCCAGTGGTTTCTGACACCGGACGAGCGTTCGCCACTCGTTGGAAGCTTCGGCCATCTTTTGGACCGTTTTGGGTCGCACCACAGTTCTCCCTCCAACGAGCTCGCTTCCCGACCTATACCTCTGGAAAACGTGTCAGGGAGCATGCCAGGAGTGTGGGTTGAAGTCCTCGGAGCACGAGACCCGAAGATCGAAAGACTTATGACCAATACGGAGCAAAGGGAAGAAACCGTCGGGGGACCGCTTTTTACCCCAGGACGAGAAAACTGAGTCCGGGGCATTCCCGCTCGCGTTTTCTTGGGACGAGCACCGGAAGTCCTCGAGCTCAGCCCGTTTCCTTCGCTGCAAGTGCATTTCCAGTGGTTTCTGACACCGGACGAGCGTTCGCCTCTCGTTGGAAGCTTCGGCCATCTTTTGGACCGTTTTGGGTCGCACCACAGTTCTCCCTCCAACGAGCTCGCTTCCCGACCTATACCTCCGGAAAACATGTCAGGGAGCATGCCAGGAGTGTGGGTTGAAGTCCTCGGAGCACGAGACCCGAAGATCGAAAGACTTATGACCAATACGGAGCAAAGGGAAGAAACCGTCGGGGGACCGCTTTTTACCCCAGGACGAGAAAACGGAGTCCGGGGCATTCCCGCTCGCGTTTTCTGGTTACGAGCACCCGAAGTCCTCGAGCTCAGCCCGTTTCCTTCGCTGCAAGTGCATTTCTGTTGGTTTCTGACACCGGACGAGCGTTCGCCACTCGTTGGAAGCTTCGGCCATCTTTTGGACCGTTTTGGGTCGCACCACAGTTCTCCCTCCAACGAGCTCGTTTCCCGACCTATACCTCCGGAAAACGTGTCAGGGAGCATGCCAGGAGTGTGGGTTGAAGTCCTCGGAGCACGAGACCCGAAGATCGAAAGACTTATGACCAATACGGAGCAAAGGGAAGAAACCGTCGGGGGACCGCTTTTTACCCCAGGACGAGAAAACTGAGTCCGGGGCATTCCCGCTCGCGTTTTCTTGGGACGAGCACCGGAAGTCCTCGAGCTCAGCCCGTTTCCTTCGCTGCAAGTGCATTTCCAGTGGTTTCTGACACCGGACGAGCGTTCGCCACTCGTTGGAAGCTTCGGCCATCTTTTGGACCGTTTTGGGTCGCACCACAGTTCTCCCTCCAACGAGCTCGCTTCCCGACCTATAGCTCCGGAAAACGTGTCAGGGAGCATGCCAGGAGTGTGGGTTGAAGTCCTCGGAGCACGAGACCCGAAGATCGAAAGACTTATGACCAATACGGAGCAAAGGGAAGAAACCGTCGGGGGACCGCTTTTTACCCTAGGACGAGAAAACTGAGTCCGGGGCATTTCCGCTCGCGTTTTCTTGGGACGAGCACCGAAAGTCCTCGAGCTCAGCCCGTTTCCTTCGCTACAAGTGCATTTCCAGTGGTTTCTGACACCGGACGAGCGTTCGCCACTCGTTGGAAGCTTCGGCCATCTTTTGGACCGTTTTGGGTCGCACCACAGTTCTCCCTCCAACGATCTCGCTTCTCGACCTTTACCTCCGGAAAACGTGTCAGGGAGCATGCCAGGAGTGTGGGTTGAAGTCCTCGGAGCACGAGACCCGAAGATCGAAAGACTTATGACCAATACGGAGCAAAGGCAAGAAACCGTCGGGGGACCGCTTTTTACCCCAGGACGAGAAAACTGAGTCCGGGGCATTCGCGCTCGCGTTTTCTTGGGACGAGCACTGGAAGTCCTCGAGCTCAGCCCGTTTCCTTCGCTGCAAGTGCATTTCCAGTGGTTTCTGACACCGGACGAGCGTTCGCCACTCGTTGGAAGCTTCGGCCATCTTTTGGACCGTTTTGGGTCGCACCACAGTTCTCCCTCCAACGAGCTCGCTTCCCGACCTATACCTCCGGAAAACGTGTCAGGGAGCATGCCAGGAGTGTGGGTTGAAGTCCTCGGAGCACGAGACCCGAAGATCGAATGACTTATGACCAATAAGGAGCAAAGGGAAGAAACCGTCGGGGGACCGCTTTTTACCCCAGGACGAGAAAACTGAGTCCGGCGCATTCCCGCTCGCGTTTTCTTGGGACGAGCACCGGAAGTCCTCGAGCTCCGCCCGTTTCCTTCGCTGCAAGTGCATTTCCAGTGGTTTCTGACACCGGACGAGCGTTCGCCACTCGTTGGAAGCTTCGGCCATCTTTTGGACCGTTTTGGGTCGCACCACAGTTCTCCCTCCAACGAGCTCGCTTCCCGACCTATACCTCCGGAAAACGTGTCAGGGAGCATGCCAGGAGTGTGGGTTGAAGTCCTCGGAGCACGAGACCCGAAGATCGAAAGACTTATGACCAATACGGAGCAAAGGGAAGAAACCGTCGGGGGACCGCTTTTTACCCCAGGACGAGAAAACTGAGTCCGGGGCATTCCCGCTCGCGTTTTCTTGGGACGAGCACCGAAAGTCCTCGAGCTCAGCCCGTTTCCTTCGCTACAAGTGCATTTCCAGTGGTTTCTGACACCGGACGAGCGTTCGCCACTCGTTGGAAGCTTCGGCCATCTTTTGGACCGTTTTGGGTCGCACCACAGTTCTCCCTCCAACGAGCTCGCTTCCCGACCTATACCTCCGGAAAACGTGTCAGGGAGCATGCCAGGAGTGTGGGTTGAAGTCCTCGGAGCACGAGACCCGAAGATCGAAAGACTTATGACCAATACGGAGCAAAGGGAAGAAACCGTCGGGGGACCGCTTTTTACCCCAGGACGAGAAAACTGAGTCCGGGGCATTCCCGCTCCCGTTTTCTTGGGACGAGCACCGGAAGTCCGCGAGCTCAGGACGTTTCCTTCGCTGCAAGTGCATTTCCAGTGGTTTCTGACACCGGACGAGCGTTCGCCACTCGTTGGAAGCTTCGGCCATCTTTTGGACCGTTTTGGGTCGCACCACAGTTCTCCCTCCAACGAGCTCGCTTCCCGACCTATACCTCCGGAAAACGTGTCAGGGAGCATGCCAGGAGTGTGGGTTGAAGTCCTCGGAGCACGAGACCCGAAGATCGAAAGACTTATGACCAATACGGAGCAAAGGGAAGAAACCGTCGGGGGACCGCTTTTTACCCCAGGACGAGAAAACTGAGTCCGGGGCATTCCCGCTCGCGTTTTCTTGGGACGAGCACCGAAAGTCCTCGAGCTCAGCCCGTTTCCTTCGCTACAAGTGCATTTCCAGTGGTTTCTGACACCGGACGAGCGTTCGCCACTCGTTGGAAGCTTCGGCCATCTTTTGGACCGTTTTGGGTCGCACCACAGTTCTCCCTCCAACGAGCTCGCTTCCCGACCTATACCTCCGGAAAACGTGTCAGGGAGCATGCCAGGAGTGTGGGTTGAAGTCCTCGGAGCACGAGACCCGAAGATCGAAAGACTTATGACCAATACGGAGCAAAGGGAAGAAACCGTCGGGGGACCGCTTTTTACCCCAGGACGAGAAAACTGAGTCCGGGGCATTCCCGCTCGCGTTTTCTTGGGACGAGCACCGGAAGTCCGCGAGCTCAGGACGTTTCCTTCGCTGCAAGTGCATTTCCAGTGGTTTCTGACACCGGACGAGCGTTCGCCACTCGTTGGAAGCTTCGGCCATCTTTTGGACCGTTTTGGGTCGCACCACAGTTCTCCCTCCAACGAGCTCGCTTCCCGACCTATACCTCCGGAAAACGTGTCAGGGAGCATGCCAGGAGTGTGGGTTGAAGTCCTCGGAGCACGAGACCCGAAGATCGAATGACTTATGACCAATACGGAGCAAAGGGAAGAAACCGTCGGGGGACCGCTTTTTACCCCAGGACGAGAAAACTGAGTCCGGGGCATTCCCGCTCGCGTTTTCTTGGGACGAGCACCGGAAGTCCTCGAGCTCAGCCCGTTTCCTTCGCTGCAAGTGCATTTCCAGTGGTTTCTGACACCGGACGAGCGTTCGCCACTCGTTGGAAGCTTCGGCCATCTTTTGGACCGTTTTGGGTCGCACCACAGTTCTCCCTCCAACGAGCTCGCTTCCCGACCTATACCTCCGGAAAACGTGTCAGGGAGCATGCCAGGAGTGTGGGTTGAAGTCCTCGGAGCACGAGACCCGAAGATCGAAAGACTTATGACCAATACGGAGCAAAGTGAAGAAACCGTCGGGGGACCGCTTTTTACCCCAGGACGAGAAAACTGAGTCCGGGGCATTCCCGCTCGCGTTTTCTTGGGACGAGCACCGGAAGTCCTCGAGCTCAGCCCGTTTCCTTCGCTGCAAGTGCATTTCCAGTGGTTTCTGACACCGGACGAGCGTTCGCCACTCGTTGGAAGCTTCGGCCATCTTTTGGACCGTTTTGGGTCGCACCACAGTTCTCCCTCCAACGAGCTCGCTTCCCGACCTATACCTCCGGAAAACGTGTCAGGGAGCATGCCAGGAGTGTGGGTTGAAGTTCTCGGAGCACGAGACCCGAAGATCGAAAGACTTATGACCAATACGGAGCAAAGGGAAGAAACCGTCGGGGGACCGCTTTTTACCCCAGGACGGAAAAACTGAGTCCGGGGCATTCCCGCTCGCGTTTTCTTGGGACGAGCACCGAAATTCCTCGAGCTCAGCCCGTTTCCTTCGTTGCAAGTGCATTTCCAGTGGTTTCTGACACCGGACGAGCGTTCGCCACTCGTTGGAAGCTTCGGCCATCTTTTGGACCGTTTTGGGTCGCACCACAGTTCTCCCTCCAACGAGCTCGCTTCCCGACCTATACCTCCGGAAAACGTGTCAGGGAGCATGCCAGGAGTGTGGGTTGAAGTCCTCGGAGCACGAGACCCGAAGATCGGAAGACTTATGACCAATACGGAGCAAAGGCAAGAAACCGTCGGGGGACCGCTTTTTACCCCAGGACGAGAAAACTGAGTCCGGGGCATTCGCGCTCGCGTTTTCTTGGGACGAGCACTGGAAGTCCTCGAGCTCAGCCCGTTTCCTTCGCTGCAAGTGCATTTCCAGTGGTTTCTGACACCGGACGAGCGTTCGCCACTCGTTGGAAGCTTCGGCCATCTTTTGGACCGTTTTGGGTCGCACCACAGTTCTCCCTCCAACGAGCTCGCTTCCCGACCTATACCTCCGGAAAACGTGTCAGGGAGCATGCCAGGAGTGTGGGTTGAAGTCCTCGGAGCACGAGACCCGAAGATCGAATGACTTATGACCAATACGGAGCAAAGGGAAGAAACCGTCGGGGGACCGCTTTTTACCCCAGGACGAGAAAACTGAGTCCGGGGCATTCCCGCTCGCGTTTTCTTGGGACGAGCACCGAAATTCCTCGAGCTCAGCCCGTTTCCTTCGTTGCAAGTGCATTTCCAGTGGTTTCTGACACCGGACGAGCGTTCGCCACTCGTTGGAAGCTTCGGCCATCTTTTGGACCGTTTTGGGTCGCACCACAGTTCTCCCTCCAACGAGCTCGCTTCCCGACCTATACCTCCCGAAAACGTGTCAGGGAGCATGCCAGGAGTGTGGGTTGAAGTCCTCGGAGCACGAGACCCGAAGATCGGAAGACTTATGACCAATACGGAGCAAAGGCAAGAAACCGTCGGGGGACCGCTTTTACCCCAGGACGAGAAAACTGAGTCCGGGGCATTCGCGCTCGCGTTTTCTTGGGACGAGCACTGGAAGTCCTCGAGCTCAGCCCGTTTCCTTCGCTGCAAGTGCATTTCCAGTGGTTTCTGACACCGGACGAGCGTTCGCCACTCGTTGGAAGCTTCGGCCATCTTTTGGACCGTTTTGGGTCGCACCACAGTTCTCCCTCCAACGAGCTCGCTTCCCGACCTATACCTCCGGAAAACGTGTCAGGGAGCATGCCAGGAGTGTGGGTTGAAGTCCTCGGAGCACGAGACCCGAAGATCGAATGACTTATGACCAATACGGAGCAAAGGGAAGAAACCGTCGGGGGACCGCTTTTTACCCCAGGACGAGAAAACTGAGTCCGGGGCATTCCCGCTCGCGTTTTCTTGGGACGAGCACCGGAAGTCCTCGAGCTCAGCCCGTTTCCTTCGCTGCAAGTGCATTTCCAGTGGTTTCTGACACCGGACGAGCGTTCGCCACTCGTTGGAAGCTTCGGCCATCTTTTGGACCGTTTTGGGTCGCACCACAGTTCTCCCTCCAACGAGCTCGCTTCCCGACCTATACCTCCGGAAAACGTGTCAGGGAGCATGCCAGGAGTGTGGGTTGAAGTCCTCGGAGCACGAGACCCGAAGATCGAAAGACTTATGACCAATACGGAGCAAAGTGAAGAAACCGTCGGGGGACCGCTTTTTACCCCAGGACGAGAAAACTGAGTCCGGGGCATTCCCGCTCGCGTTTTCTTGGGACGAGCACCGGAAGTCCTCGAGCTCAGCCCGTTTCCTTCGCTGCAAGTGCATTTCCAGTGGTTTCTGACACCGGACGAGCGTTCGCCACTCGTTGGAAGCTTCGGCCATCTTTTGGACCGTTTTGGGTCGCACCACAGTTCTCCCTCCAACGAGCTCGCTTCCCGACCTATACCTCCGGAAAACGTGTCAGGGAGCATGCCAGGAGTGTGGGTTGAAGTTCTCGGAGCACGAGACCCGAAGATCGAAAGACTTATGACCAATACGGAGCAAAGGGAAGAAACCGTCGGGGGACCGCTTTTTACCCCAGGACGAGAAAACTGAGTCCGGGGCATTCCCGCTCGCGTTTTCTTGGGACGAGCACCGAAATTCCTCGAGCTCAGCCCGTTTCCTTCGTTGCAAGTGCATTTCCAGTGGTTTCTGACACCGGACGAGCGTTCGCCACTCGTTGGAAGCTTCGGCCATCTTTTGGACCGTTTTGGGTCGCACCACAGTTCTCCCTCCAACGAGCTCGCTTCCCGACCTATACCTCCGGAAAACGTGTCAGGGAGCATGCCAGGAGTGTGGGTTGAAGTCCTCGGAGCACGAGACCCGAAGATCGGAAGACTTATGACCAATACGGAGCAAAGGCAAGAAACCGTCGGGGGACCGCTTTTTACCCCAGGACGAGAAAACTGAGTCCGGGGCATTCGCGCTCGCGTTTTCTTGGGACGAGCACTGGAAGTCCTCGAGCTCAGCCCGTTTCCTTCGCTGCAAGTGCATTTCCAGTGGTTTCTGACACCGGACGAGCGTTCGCCACTCGTTGGAAGCTTCGGCCATCTTTTGGACCGTTTTGGGTCGCACCACAGTTCTCCCTCCAACGAGCTCGCTTCCCGACCTATACCTCCGGAAAACGTGTCAGGGAGCATGCCAGGAGTGTGGGTTGAAGTCCTCGGAGCACGAGACCCGAAGATCGAATGACTTATGACCAATACGGAGCAAAGGGAAGAAACCGTCGGGGGACCGCTTTTTACCCCAGGACGAGAAAACTGAGTCCGGGGCATTCCCGCTCGCGTTTTCTTGGGACGAGCACCGAAATTCCTCGAGCTCAGCCCGTTTCCTTCGTTGCAAGTGCATTTCCAGTGGTTTCTGACACCGGACGAGCGTTCGCCACTCGTTGGAAGCTTCGGCCATCTTTTGGACCGTTTTGGGTCGCACCACAGTTCTCCCTCCAACGAGCTCGCTTCCCGACCTATACCTCCGGAAAACGTGTCAGGGAGCATGCCAGGAGTGTGGGTTGAAGTCCTCGGAGCACGAGACCCGAAGATCGGAAGACTTATGACCAATACGGAGCAAAGGCAAGAAACCGTCGGGGGACCGCTTTTTACCCCAGGACGAGAAAACTGAGTCCGGGGCATTCGCGCTCGCGTTTTCTTGGGACGAGCACTGGAAGTCCTCGAGCTCAGCCCGTTTCCTTCGCTGCAAGTGCATTTCCAGTGGTTTCTGACACCGGACGAGCGTTCGCCACTCGTTGGAAGCTTCGGCCATCTTTTGGACCGTTTTGGGTCGCACCACAGTTCTCCCTCCAACGAGCTCGCTTCCCGACCTATACCTCCGGAAAACGTGTCAGGGAGCATGCCAGGAGTGTGGGTTGAAGTCCTCGGAGCACGAGACCCGAAGATCGAATGACTTATGACCAATACGGAGCAAAGGGAAGAAACCGTCGGGGGACCGCTTTTTACCCCAGGACGAGAAAACTGAGTCCGGGGCATTCCCGCTCGCGTTTTCTTGGGACGAGCACCGGAAGTCCTCGAGCTCAGCCCGTTTCCTTCGCTGCAAGTGCATTTCCAGTGGTTTCTGACACCGGACGAGCGTTCGCCACTCGTTGGAAGCTTCGGCCATCTTTTGGACCGTTTTGGGTCGCACCACAGTTCTCCCTCCAACGAGCTCGCTTCCCGACCTATACCTCCGGAAAACGTGTCAGGGAGCATGCCAGGAGTGTGGGTTGAAGTCCTCGGAGCACGAGACCCGAAGATCGAAAGACTTATGACCAATACGGAGCAAAGTGAAGAAACCGTCGGGGGACCGCTTTTTACCCCAGGACGAGAAAACTGAGTCCAGGGCATTCCCGCTCGCGTTTTCTTGGGACGAGCACCGAAAGTCCTCGAGCTCAGCCCGTTTCCTTCGTTGCAAGTGCATTTCCAGTGGTTTCTGACACCGGACGAGCGTTCGCCACTCGTTGGAAGCTTCGGCCATCTTTTGGACCGTTTTGGGTCGCACCACAGTTCTCCCTCCAACGAGCTCGCTTCCCGACCTATACCTCCGGAAAACGTGTCAGGGAGCATGCCAGGAGTGTGGGTTGAAGTCCTCGGAGCACGAGACCCGAAGATCGAAAGACTTATGACCAATACGGAGCAAAGGCAAGAAACCGTCGGGGGACCGCTTTTTACCCCAGGACGAGAAAACTGAGTCCGGGGCATTCGCGCTCGCGTTTTCTTGGGACGAGCACTAGAAGTCCTCGAGCTCAGCCCGTTTCCTTCGCTGCAAGTGCATTTCCAGTGGTTTCTGACACCGGACGAGCGTTCGCCACTCGTTGGAAGCTTCGGCCATCTTTTGGACCGTTTTGGGTCGCACCACAGTTCTCCCTCCAACGAGCTCGCTTCCCGACCTATACCTCCGGAAAACGTGTCAGGGAGCATGCCAGGAGTGTGGGTTGAAGTCCTCGGAGCACGAGACCCGAAGATCGAATGACTTATGACCAATAAGGAGCAAAGGGAAGAAACCGTCGGGGGACCGCTTTTTACCCCAGGACGAGAAAACTGAGTCCGGGGCATTCCCGCTCGCGTTTTCTTGGGACGAGCACCGGAAGTCCTCGAGCTCAGCCCGTTTCCTTCGCTGCAAGTGCATTTCCAGTGGTTTCTGACACCGGACGAGCGTTCGCCACTCGTTGGAAGCTTCGGCCATCTTTTGGACCGTTTTGGGTCGCACCACAGTTCTCCCTCCAACGAGCTCGCTTCCCGACCTATACCTCCGGAAAACGTGTCAGGGAGCATGCCAGGAGTGTGGGTTGAAGTCCTCGGAGCACGAGACCCGAAGATCGAAAGACTTATGACCAATACGGAGCAAAGGGAAGAAACCGTCGGGGGACCGCTTTTTACCCCAGGACGAGAAAACTGAGTCCGGGGCATTCCCGCTCGCGTTTTCTTGGGACGAGCACCGGAAGTCCTCGAGCTCAGCCCGTTTTCTTCGCTGCAAGTGCATTTCCAGTGGTTTCTGACACCGGACGAGCGTTCGCCACTCGTTGGAAGCTTCGGCCATCTTTTGGACCGTTTTGGGTCGCACCACAGTTCTCCCTCCAACGAGCTCGCTTCCCGACCTATACCTCCGGAAAACGTGTCAGGGAGCATGCCAGGAGTGTGGGTTGAAGTCCTCGGAGCACGAGACCCGAAGATCGAAAGACTTATGACCAATACGGAGCAAAGGGAAGAAACCGTCGGGGGACCGCCTTTTACCCCAGGACGAGAAAACTGAGTCCGGGGCATTCCCGCTCGCGTTTTCTTGGGACGAGCACCGGAAGACCTCGAGCTCAGCCCGTTTCCTTCGCTGCAAGTGCATTTCCAGTGGTTTCTGACACCGGACGAGCGTTCGCCACTCGTTGGAAGCTTCGGCCATCTTTTGGACTGTTTTGGGTCGCACCACAGTTCTCCCTCCAACGAGCTCGCTTCCCGACCTACACCTCCGGAAAACGTGTCAGGGAGCATGCCAGGAGTGTGGGTTGAAGTCCTCGGAGCACGAGACCCGAAGATCGAAAGACTTATGACCAATACGTAGCAAAGGGAAGAAACCGTCGGGGGACCGCTTTTTACCCCAGGACGAGAAAACTGAGTCCGGGGCATTCCCGCTCGCGTTTTCTTGGGACGAGCACCGGAAGTCCTCGAGCTCAGCCCGTTTCCTTCGCTGCAAGTGCATTTCCAGTGGTTTCTGACACCGGACGAGCGTTCGCCACTCGTTGGAAGCTTCGGCCATCTTTTGGACCGTTTTGGGTCGCACCACAGTTCTCCCTCCAACGAGCTCGCTTCCCGACCTATACCTCCGGAAAACGTGTCAGGGAGCATGCCAGGAGTGTGGGTTGAAGTCCTCGGAGCACGAGACCCGAAGATCGAATGACTTATGACCAATAAGGAGCAAAGGGAAGAAACCGTCGGGGGACCGCTTTTTACCCCAGGACGAGAAAACTGAGTCCGGGGCATTCCCGCTCGCGTTTTCTTGGGACGAGCACCGGAAGTCCTCGAGCTCAGCCCGTTTCCTTCGCTGCAAGTGCATTTCCAGTGGTTTCTGACACCGGACGAGCGTTCGCCACTCGTTGGAAGCTTCGGCCATCTTTTGGACCGTTTTGGGTCGCACCACAGTTCTCCCTCCAACGAGCTCGCTTCCCGACCTATACCTCCGGAAAACGTGTCAGGGAGCATGCCAGGAGTGTGGGTTGAAGTCCTCGGAGCACGAGACCCGAAGATCGAAAGACTTATGACCAATACGGAGCAAAGGGAAGAAACCGTCGGGGGACCGCTTTTTACCCCAAACGAGAAAACTGAGTCCGGGGCATTCCCGCTCGCGTTTTCTTGGGACGAGCACCGGAAGACCTCGAGCTCAGCCCGTTTCCTTCGCTGCAAGTGCATTTCCAGTGGTTTCTGACACCGGACGAGCGTTCGCCACTCGTTGGAAGCTTCGGCCATCTTTTGGACCGTTTTGGGTCGCACCACAGTTGTCCCTCCAACGAGCTCGCTTCCCGACCTACACCTCCGGAAAACGTGTCAGGGAGAATGCCAGGAGTGTGGGTTGAAGTCCTCGGAGCACGAGACCCGAAGATCGAAAGACTTATGACCAATACGTTGCAAAGGGAAGAAACCGTCGGGGGACCGCTTTTTACCCCAGGACGAGAAAACTGAGTCCGGGGCATTCCCGCTCGCGTTTTCTTGGGACGAGCACCGGAAGTCCTCGAGCTCAGCCCGTTTCCTTCGCTGCAAGTGCATTTCCAGTGGTTTCTGACACCGGACGAGCGTTCGCCACTCGTTGGAAGCTTCGGCCATCTTTTGGACCGTTTTGGGTCGCACCACAGTTCTCCCTCCAACGAGCTCGCTTCCCGACCTATACCTCCGCAAAACGTGTCAGGGAGCATGCCAGGAGTGTGGGTTGAAGTCCTCGGAGCACGAGACCCGAAGATCGAAAGACTTGTGACCAATACGGAGCAAAGGGAAGAAACCGTCGGGGGACCGCTTTTTACCCCAGGACGAGAAAACTGAGTCCGGGGCATTCCCGCTCGGGTTTTCTTGGGACGAGCACCGGAAGTCCTCGAGCTCAGCCCGTTTCCTTCGCTGCAAGTGCATTTCCAGTGGTTTCTGACACCGGACGAGCGTTCGCCACTCGTTGGAAGCTTCGGCCATCTTTTGGACCGTTTTGGGTCGCACCACAGTTCTCCCTCCAACGAGCTCGCTTCCCGACCTATACCTCCGGAAAACGTGTCAGGGAGCATGCCAGGAGTGTGGGTTGAAGTCCTCGGAGCACGAGACCCGAAGATCGAAAGACTTGTGACCAATACGGAGCAAAGGGAAGAAACCGTCGGGGGACCGCTTTTTACCCCAGGACGAGAAAACTGAGTCCGGGGCATTCCCGCTCGCGTTTTCTTGGGACGAGCACCGGAAGTCCTCGAGCTCAGCCCGTTTCCTTCGCTGCAAGTGCATTTCCAGTGGTTTCTGACACCGGACGAGCGTTCGCCACTCTTTGGAAGCTTCGGCCATCTTTTGGACCGTTTTGGGTCGCACCACAGTTCTCCCTCCAACGAGCTCGCTTCCCGACCTATACCTCCGGAAAACGTGTCAGGGAGCATGCCAGGAGTGTGGGTTGAAGTCCTCGGAGCACGAGACCCGAAGATCGAAAGACTTGTGACCAATACGGAGCAAAGGGAAGAAACCGTCGGGGGACCGCTTTTTACCCCAGGACGAGAAAACTGAGTCAGGGGCATTCCCGCTCGCGTTTTCTTGGGACGAGCACCGGAAGTCCTCGAGCTCAGCCCGTTTCCTTCGCTGCAAGTGCATTTCCAGTGGTTTCTGACACCGGACGAGCGTTCGACACTCGTTGGAAGCTTCGGCCATCTTTTGGACCGTTTTGGGTCGCACCACAGTTCTCCCTCCAACGAGCTCGCTTCCCGACCTATACCTCCGGAAAACGTGTCAGGGAGCATGCCAGGAGTGTGGGTTGAAGTCCTCGGAGCACGAGACCCGAAGATCGAAAGACTTATGACCAATACGGAGCAAAGGGAAGAAACCGTCGGGGGACCGCTTTTTACCCCAGGACGAGAAAACTGAGTCCGGGGCATTCCCGCTCGGGTTTTCTTGGGACGAGCACCGGAAGTCCTCGAGCTCAGCCCGTTTCCTTCGCTGCAAGTGCATTTCCAGTGGTTTCTGACACCGGACGAGCGTTCGCCACTCGTTGGAAGCTTCGGCCATCTTTTGGACCGTTTTGGGTCGCACCACAGTTCTCCCTCCAACGAGCTCGCTTCCCGACCTATACCTCCGGAAAACGTGTCAGGGAGCATGCCAGGAGTGTGGGTTGAAGTCCTCGGAGCACGAGACCCGAAGATCGAAAGACTTATGACCAATACGGAGCAAAGGGAAGAAACCGTCGGGGGACCGCTTTTTACCCCAGGACGAGAAAACTGAGTCCGGGGCATTCCCGCTCGCGTTTTCTTGGGACGAGCACCGGAAGTCCTCGAGCTCAGCCCGTTTCCTTCGCTGCAAGTGCATTTCCAGTGGTTTCTGACACCGGACGAGCGTTCGACACTCGTTGGAAGCTTCGGCCATCTTTTGGACCGTTTTGGGTCGCACCACAGTTCTCCCTCCAACGAGCTCGCTTCCCGACCTATACCTCCGGAAAACGTGTCAGGGAGCATGCCAGGAGTGTGGGTTGAAGTCCTCGGAGCACGAGACCCGAAGATCGAAAGACTTATGACCAATACGGAGCAAAGGGAAGAAACCGTCGGGGGACCGCTTTTTACCCCAGGACGAGAAAACTGAGTCCGGGGCATTCCCGCTCGCGTTTTCTTGGGACGAGCACCGGAAGTCCTCGAGCTCAGCCCGTTTCCTTCGCTGTAAGTGCATTTCCAGTGGTTTCTGACACCGGACGAGCGTTCGCCACTCGTTGGAAGCTTCGGCCATCTTTTGGACCGTTTTGGGTCGCACCACAGTTCTCCCTCCAACGAGCTCGCTTCCCGACCTATACCTCCGGAAAACGTGTCAGGGAGCATGCCAGGAGTGTGGGTTGAAGTCCTCGGAGCACGAGACCCGAAGATCGAAAGACTTGTGACCAATACGGAGCAAAGGGAAGAAACCGTCGGGGGACCGCTTTTTACCCCAGGACGAGAAAACTGAGTCAGGGGCATTCCCGCTCGCGTTTTCTTGGGACGAGCACCGGAAGTCCTCGAGCTCAGCCCGTTTCCTTCGCTGCAAGTGCATTTCCAGTGGTTTCTGACACCGGACGAGCGTTCGACACTCGTTGGAAGCTTCGGCCATCTTTTGGACCGTTTTGGGTCGCACCACAGTTCTCCCTCCAACGAGCTCGCTTCCCGACCTATACCTCCGGAAAACGTGTCAGGGAGCATGCCAGGAGTGTGGGTTGAAGTCCTCGGAGCACGAGACCCGAAGATCGAAAGACTTATGACCAATACGGAGCAAAGGGAAGAAACCGTCGGGGGACCGGTTTTTACCCCAGGACGAGAAAACTGAGTCCGGGGCATTCCCGCTCGCGTTTTCTTGGGACGAGCACCGGAAGTCCTCGAGCTCAGCCCGTTTCCTTCGCTGCAAGTGCATTTCCAGTGGTTTCTGACACCGGACGAGCGTTCGCCACTCGTTCGAAGCTTCGGCCATCTTTTGGACCGTTTTGGGTCGCACCACAGTTCTCCCTCCAACGAGCTCGCTTCCCGACCTATACCTCCGGAAAACGTGTCAGGGAGCATGCCAGGAGTGTGGGTTGAAGTCCTCGGAGCACGAGACCCGAAGATCGAAAGACTTATGACCAATACGGAGCAAAGGGAAGAAACCGTCGGGGGACCGCTTTTTACCCCAGGACGAGAAAACTGAGTCCGGGGCATTCCCGCTCGCGTTTTCTTGGGACGAGCACCGGAAGTCCTCGAGCTCAGCCCGTTTCCTTCGCTGCAAGTGCATTTCCAGTGGTTTCTGACACCGGACGAGCGTTCGCCACTCGTTGGAAGCTTCGGCCATCTTTTGGACCGTTTTGGGTCGCACCACAGTTCTCCCTCCAACGAGCTCGCTTCCCGACCTATACCTCCGGAAAACGTGTCAGGGAGCATGCCAGGAGTGTGGGTTGAAGTCCTCGGAGCACGAGACCTGAAGATCGAAAGACTTATGACCAAAACGGAGCAAAGGGAAGAAACCGTCGGGGGACCGCTTTTTACCCCAGGACGAGAAAACTGAGTCCGGGGCATTCCCGCTCGCGTTTTCTTGGGACGAGCACCGGAAGTCCTTGAGCTCAGCCCGTTTCCTTCGCTGCAAGTGCATTTCCAGTGGTTTCTGACACCGGACGAGCGTTCGCCACTCGTTGGAAGCTTCGGCCATCTTTTGGACCGTTTTGGGTCGCACCACAGTTCTCCCTCCAACGAGCTCGCTTCCCGACCTATACCTCCGGAAAACGTGTCAGGGAGCATGCCAGGAGTGTGGGTTGAAGTCCTCGGAGCACGAGACCCGAAGATCGAAAGACTTATGACCAATACGGAGCAAAGGGAAGAAACCGTCGGGGGACCGCTTTTTACCCCAAGACGAGAAAACGGAGTCCGGGGCATTCCCGCTCGCGTTTTCTTGGGACGAGCACCGGAAGTCCTCGAGCTCAGCCCGTTTCCTTCGCTGCAAGTGCATTTCCAGTGGTTTCTGACACCGGACGAGCGTTCGCCACTCGTTGGAAGCTTCGGCCATCTTTTGGACCGTTTTGGGTCGCACCACAGTTCTCCCTCCAACGAGCTCGCTTCCCGACCTATACCTCCGGAAAACGTGTCCGGGAGCATGCCAGGAGTGTGGGTTGAAGTCCTTGGAGCACGAGACCCGAAGATCGAAAGACTTATGACCAATACGGAGCAAAGGGAAGAAACCGTCGGGGGACCGCTTTTTACCCCAGGACGAGAAAACGGAGTCCGGGGCATTCCCGCTCGCGTTTTCTTGGGACGAGCACCGGAAGTCCTCGAGCTCAGCCCGTTTCCTTCGCTGCAAGTGCACTTCCAGTGGTTTCTGACACCGGACGAGCGTTCGCCACTCGTTGGAAGCTTCGGCCATCTTTTGGACCGTTTTGGGTCGCACCACAGTTCTCCCTCCAACGAGCTCGCTTCCCGACCTATACCTCCGGAAAACGTGTCAGGGAGCATGCCAGGAGTGTGGGTTGAAGTCCTCGGAGCACGAGACCCGAAGATCGAAAGACTTATGACCAATACGGAGCAAAGGGAAGAAACCGTCGGGGGACCGCCTTTTACCCCAGGACGAGAAAACTGAGTCCGGGGCATTCCCGCTCGCGTTTTCTTGGGACGAGCACCGGAAGTCCTCGAGCTCAGCCCGTTTCCTTCGCTGCAAGTGCATTTCCAGTGGTTTCTGACACCGGACGAGCGTTCGCCACTCGTTGGAAGCTCCGGCCATCTTTTGGACCGTTTTGGGTCGCACCACAGTTCTCCCTCCAACGAGCTCGCTTCCCGACCTATACCTCCGGAAAACGTGTCAGGGAGCATGCCAGGAGTGTGGGTTGAAGTCCTCGGAGCACGAGACCCGAAGATCGAAAGACTTATGACCAATACGGAGCAAAGGGAAGAAACCGTCGGGGGACCGCCTTTTACCCGAGGACGAGAAAACTGAGTCCGGGGCATTCCCGCTCGCGTTTTCTTGGGACGAGCACCGGAAGTCCTCGAGCTCAGCCCGTTTCCTTCGCTGCAAGTGCATTTCCAGTGGTTTCTGACACCGGACGAGCGTTCGCCACTCGTTGGAAGCTTCGGCCATCTTTTGGACCGTTTTGGGTCGCACCACAGTTCTCCCTCCAACGAGCTCGCTTCCCGACCTATACCTCCGGAAAACGTGTCAGGGAGCATGCCAGGAGTGTGGGTTGAAGTCCTCGGAGCACGAGACCCGAAGATCGAAAGACTTATGACCAATACGGAGCAAAGGGAAGAAACCGTCGGCGGACCGCTTTTTACCCCAGGACGAGAAAACTGAGTCCGGGGCATTCCCGCTCGCGTTTTCTTGGGACGAGCACCGGAAGTCCTCGTGCTCAGCCCGTTTCCTTCGCTGCAAGTGCATTTCCAGTGGTTTCTGACACCGGACGAGCGTTCGCCACTCGTTGGAAGCTTCGGCCATCTTTTGGACCGTTTTGGGTCGCACCACAGTTCTCCCTCCAACGAGCTCGCTTCCCGACCTATACCTCCGGAAAACGTGTCAGGGAGCATGCCAGGAGTGTGGGTTGAAGTCCTCGGAGCACGAGACCCGAAGATCGAAAGACTTATGACCAATACGGAGCAAAGGGAAGAAACCGTCGGGGGACCGCTTTTTACCCCAGGACGAGAAAACGGAGTCTGGGGCATTCCCGCTCGCGTTTTCTTGGGACGAGCACCGGCAGTCCTCGAGCTCAGCCCGTTTCCTTCGCTGCAAGTGCATTTCTAGTGGTTTCTGACACCGGACGAGCGTTCGCCACTCGTTGGAAGCTTCGGCCATCTTTTGGACCGTTTTGGGTCGCACCACAGTTCTCCCTCCAACGAGCTCGCTTCCCGACCTATACCTCCGGAAAACGTGTCAGGGAGCATGCCAGGAGTGTGGGTTGAAGTCCTCGGAGCACGAGACCCGAAGATCGAAAGACTTATGACCAATACGGAGCAAAGGGAAGAAACCGTCGGGGGACCGCTTTTAACCCCAGGACGAGAAAACTGAGTCCGGGGCATTCCTGCTCGCGTTTTCTTGGGACGAGCACCGGAAGTCCTCGAGCTCAGCCCGTTTCCTTCGCTGCAAGTGCATTTCCAGTGGTTTCTGACACCGGACGAGCGTTCGCCACTCGTTGGAAGCTTCGGCCATCTTTTGGACCGTTTTGGGTCGCACCACAGTTCTCCCTCCAACGAGCTCGCTTCCCGACTTATACCTCCGGAAAACGTGTCAGGGAGCATGCCAGGAGTGTGGGTTGAAGTCCTCCGAGCACGAGACCCGAAGATCGAAAGACTTATGACCAATACGGAGCAAAGGGAAGAAACCGTCGGGGGACCGCCGTTTACCCCAGGACGAGAACACTGAGTCCGGGGCATTCCCGCTCGCGTTTTCTTGGGACGAGCACCGGAAGTCCTCGAGCTCAGCCCGTTTCCTTCGCTGCAAGTGCATTTCCAGTGGTTTCTGACACCGGACGAGCGTTCGCCACTCGTTGGAAGCTTCGGCCATCTTTTGGACCGTTTTGGGTCGCACCACAGTTCTCCCTCCAACGAGCTCGCTTCCCGACCTATACCTCCGGAAAACGTGTCAGGGAGCATGCCAGGAGTGTGGGTTGAAGTCCACGGAGCACGAGACCCGAAGATCGAAAGACTTATGACCAATACGGAGCAAAGGGAAGAAACCGTCGGGGGACCGCCTTTTACCCCAGGACGAGAAAACTGAGTCCGGGGCATTCCCGCTCGCGTTTTCTTGGGACGAGCACCGGAAGTCCTCGAGCTCAGCCCGTTTCCTTCGCTGCAAGTGCATTTCCAGTGGTTTCTGACACCGGACGAGCGTTCGCCACTCGTTGGAAGTCTCGGCCATCTAAACCCTAAACGGTCGCACCACAGTTCTCCCTCCAACGAGCTCGCTTCCCGACCTATACCTCCGGAAAACGTGTCAGGGAGCATGCCAGGAGTGTGGGTTGAAGTCCTCGAAGCACGAGACCCGAAGATCGAAAGACTTATGACCAATACGGAGCAAAGGGAAGAAACCGTCGGGGGACCGCTTTTTACCCCAGGACGAGAAAACTGAGTCCGGGGCATTCCCGCTCGCGTTTTCTTGGGACGAGCACCGGAAGTCCTCGAGCTCAGCCCGTTTCCTTCGCTGCAAGTGCATTTCCAGTGGTTTCTGACACCGGACGAGCGTTCGCCACTCGTTGGAAGCTCCGGCCATCTTTTGGACCGTTTTGGGTCGCACCACAGTTCTCCCTCCAACGAGCTCGCTTCCCGACCTATACCTCCGGAAAACGTGTCAGGGAGCATGCCAGGAGTGTGGGTTGAAGTCCTCGGAGCACGAGACCCGAAGATCGAAAGACTTATGACCAATACGGAGCAAAGGGAAGAAACCGTCGGGGGACCGCCTTTTACCCGAGGACGAGAAAACTGAGTCCGGGGCATTCCCGCTCGCGTTTTCTTGGGACGAGCACCGGAAGTCCTCGAGCTCAGCCCGTTTCCTTCGCTGCAAGTGCATTTCCAGTGGTTTCTGACACCGGACGAGCGTTCGCCACTCGTTGGAAGCTTCGGCCATCTTTTGGACCGTTTTGGGTCGCACCACAGTTCTCCCTCCAACGAGCTCGCTTCCCGACCTATACCTCCGGAAAACGTGTCAGGGAGCATGCCAGGAGTGTGGGTTGAAGTCCTCGGAGCACGAGACCCGAAGATCGAAAGACTTATGACCAATACGGAGCAAAGGGAAGAAACCGTCGGGGGACCGCTTTTTACCCCAGGACGAGAAAACTGAGTCCGGGGCATTCCCGCTCGCGTTTTCTTGGGACGAGCACCGGAAGTCCTCGTGCTCAGCCCGTTTCCTTCGCTGCAAGTGCATTTCCAGTGGTTTCTGACACCGGACGAGCGTTCGCCACTCGTTGGAAGCTTCGGCCATCTTTTGGACCGTTTTGGGTCGCACCACAGTTCTCCCTCCAACGAGCTCGCTTCCCGACCTATACCTCCGGAAAACGTGTCAGGGAGCATGCCAGGAGTGTGGGTTGAAGTCCTCGGAGCACGAGACCCGAAGATCGAAAGACTTATGACCAATACGGAGCAAAGGGAAGAAACCGTCGGGGGACCGCTTTTTACCCCAGGACGAGAAAACGGAGTCTGGGGCATTCCCGCTCGCGTTTTCTTGGGACGAGCACCGGCAGTCCTCGAGCTCAGCCCGTTTCCTTCGCTGCAAGTGCATTTCTAGTGGTTTCTGACACCGGACGAGCGTTCGCCACTCGTTGGAAGCTTCGGCCATCTTTTGGACCGTTTTGGGTCGCACCACAGTTCTCCCTCCAACGAGCTCGCTTCCCGACCTATACCTCCGGAAAACGTGTCAGGGAGCATGCCAGGAGTGTGGGTTGAAGTCCTCGGAGCACGAGACCCGAAGATCGAAAGACTTATGACCAATACGGAGCAAAGGGAAGAAACCGTCGGGGGACCGCTTTTAACCCCAGGACGAGAAAACTGAGTCCGGGGCATTCCTGCTCGCGTTTTCTTGGGACGAGCACCGGAAGTCCTCGAGCTCAGCCCGTTTCCTTCGCTGCAAGTGCATTTCCAGTGGTTTCTGACACCGGACGAGCGTTCGCCACTCGTTGGAAGCTTCGGCCATCTTTTGGACCGTTTTGGGTCGCACCACAGTTCTCCCTCCAACGAGCTCGCTTCCCGACCTATACCTCCGGAAAACGTGTCAGGGAGCATGCCAGGAGTGTGGGTTGAAGTCCTCCGAGCACGAGACCCGAAGATCGAAAGACTTATGACCAATACGGAGCAAAGGGAAGAAACCGTCGGGGGACCGCCGTTTACCCCAGGACGAGAACACTGAGTCCGGGGCATTCCCGCTCGCGTTTTCTTGGGACGAGCACCGGAAGTCCTCGAGCTCAGCCCGTTTCCTTCGTTGCAAGTGCATTTCCAGTGGTTTCTGACACCGGACGAGCGTTCGCCACTCGTTGGAAGCTTCGGCCATCTTTTGGACCGTTTTGGGTCGCACCACAGTTCTCCCTCCAACGAGCTCGCTTCCCGACCTATACCTCCGGAAAACGTGTCAGGGAGCATGCCAGGAGTGTGGGTTGAAGTCCTCGGAGCACGAGACCCGAAGATCGAAAGACTTATGACCAATACGGAGCAAAGGGAAGAAACCGTCGGGGGACCGCCTTTTACCCCAGGACGAGAAAACTGAGTCCGGGGCATTCCCGCTCGCGTTTTCTTGGGACGAGCACCGGAAGTCCTCGAGCTCAGCCCGTTTCCTTCGCTGCAAGTGCATTTCCAGTGGTTTCTGACACCGGACGAGCGTTCGCCACTCGTTGGAAGCTTCGGCCATCTAAACCCTAAACGGTCGCACCACAGTTCTCCCTCCAACGAGCTCGCTTCCCGACCTATACCTCCGGAAAACGTGTCAGGGAGCATGCCAGGAGTGTGGGTTGAAGTCCTCGAAGCACGAGACCCGAAGATCGAAAGACTTATGACCAATACGGAGCAAAGGGAAGAAACCGTCGGGGGACCGCTTTTTACCCCAGGACGAGAAAACTGAGTCCGGGGCATTCCCGCTCGCGTTTTCTTGGGACGAGCACCGGAAGTCCTCGAGCTCAGCCCGTTTCCTTCGCTGCAAGTGCATTTCCAGTGGTTTCTGACACCGGACGAGCGTTCGCCACTCGTTGGAAGCTTCGGCCATCTTTTGGACCGTTTTGGGTCGCACCACAGTTCTCCCTCCAACGAGCTCGCTTCCCGATCTATACCTCCGGAAAACGTGTCAGGGAGCATGCCAGGAGTGTGGGTTGAAGTCCTCCGAGCACGAGACCCGAAGATCGAAAGACTTATGACCAATACGGAGCAAAGGGAAGAAACCGTCGGGGGACCGCCTTTTACCCCAGGACGAGAAAACTGAGTCCGGGGCATTCCCGCTCGCGTTTTCTTGGGACGAGCACCGGAAGTCCTCGAGCTCAGCCCGTTTCCTTCGCTG
Source organism: Cucumis melo (assembly GCF_025177605.1). Taxonomy (NCBI): domain Eukaryota; kingdom Viridiplantae; phylum Streptophyta; class Magnoliopsida; order Cucurbitales; family Cucurbitaceae; genus Cucumis; species Cucumis melo. The sequence goes on from NC_066859.1 coordinate 19,604,795, forward strand.
CAAGTGCATTTCCAGTGGTTTCTGACACCGGACGAGCGTTCGCCACTCGTTGGAAGCTTCGGCCATCTTTTGGACCGTTTTGGGTCGCACCACAGTTCTCCCTCCAACGAGCTCGCTTCCCGACCTATACCTCCGGAAAACGTGTCAGGGAGCATGCCAGGAGTGTGGGTTGAAGTCCTCGGAGCACGAGACCCGAAGATCGAAAGACTTATGACCAATACGGAGCAAAGGGAAGAAACCGTCGGGGGACCGCCGTTTACCCCAGGACGAGAAAACTGAGTCCGGGGCATTCCCGCTCGCGTTTTCTTGGGACGAGCACCGGAAGTCCTCGAGCTCAGCCCGTTTCCTTCGCTGCAAGTGCATTTCCAGTGGTTTCTGACACCGGACGAGCGTTCGCCACTCGTTGGAAGCTTCGGCCATCTTTTGGACCGTTTTGGGTCGCACCACAGTTCTCCCTCCAACGAGCTCGCTTCCCGACCTATACCTCCGGAAAATGTGTCAGGGAGCATGCCAGGAGTGTGGGTTGAAGTCCTCGGAGCACGAGACCCGAAGATCGAAAGACTTATGACCAATACGGAGCAAAGGGAAGAAACCGTCGGGGGACCGCCTTTTACCCCAGGACGAGAAAACTGAGTCCGGGGCATTCCCGCTCGCGTTTTCTTGGGACGAGCACCGAAAGTCCTCGAGCTCAGCCCGTTTCCTTCGCTGCAAGTGCATTTCCAGTGGTTTCTGACACCGGACGAGCGTTCGCCACTCGTTGGAAGCTTCGGCCATCTTTTGGACCGTTTTGGGTCGCACCACAGTTCTCCCTCCAACGAGCTCGCTTCCCGACCTATACCTCCGGAAAACGTGTCAGGGAGCATGCCAGGAGTGTGGGTTCAAGTCCTCCGAGCACGAGACCCGAAGATCGAAAGACTTATGACCAATACGGAGCAAAGGGAAGAAACCGTCGGGGGACCGCCGTTTACCCCAGGACGAGAAAACTGAGTCCGGGGCATTCCCGCTCGCGTTTTCTTGGGACGAGCACCGGAAGTCCTCGAGCTCAGCCCGTTTCCTTCGCTGCAAGTGCATTTCCAGTGGTTTCTGACACCGGACGAGCGTTCGCCACTCGTTGGAAGCTTCGGCCATCTTTTGGACCGTTTTGGGTCGCACCACAGTTCTCCCTCCAACGAGCTCGCTTCCCGACCTATACCTCCGGAAAACGTGTCAGGGAGCATGCCAGGAGTGTGGGTTGAAGTCCTCGGAGCACGAGACCCGAAGATCGAAAGACTTATGACCAATACGGAGCAAAGGGAAGAAACCGTCGGGGGACCGCCTTTTACCCCAGGACGAGAAAACTGAGTCCGGGGCATTCCCGCTCGCGTTTTCTTGGGACGAGCACCGAAAGTCCTCGAGCTCAGCCCGTTTCCTTCGCTGCAAGTGCATTTCCAGTGGTTTCTGACACCGGACGAGCGTTCGCCACTCGTTGGAAGCTTCGGCCATCTTTTGGACCGTTTTCGGTCGCACCACAGTTCTCCCTCCAACGAGCTCGCTTCCCGACCTATACCTCCGGAAAACGTGTCAGGGAGCATGCCAGGAGTGTGGGTTGAAGTCCTCGGAGCACGAGACCCGAAGATCGAAAGACTTATGACCAACACGGAGCAAAGGGAAGAAACCGTCGGGGGACCGCTTTTTACCCCAGGACGAGAAAACTGAGTCCGGGGCATTCCCGCTCGCGTTTTCTTGGGACGAGCACCGGAAGTCCTCGAGCTCAGCCCGTTTCCTTCGCTGCAAGTGCATTTCTAGTGGTTTCTGACACCGGACGAGCGTTCGCCAGTCGTTGGAAGCTTCGGCCATCTTTTGGACCGTTTTGGGTCGCACCACAGTTCTCCCTCCAACGAGCTCGCTTCCCGACCTATACCTCCGGAAAACGTGTCAGGGAGCATGCCAGGAGTGTGGGTTGAAGTCCTCGGAGCACGAGACCCGAAGATCGAAAGACTTATGACCAATACGGAGCAAAGGGAAGAAACCGTCGGGGGACCGCCTTTTTACCCCAGGACGAGAAAACTGAGTCCGGGGCATTCCCGCTCGCGTTTTCTTGGGACGAGCACCGGAAGTCCTCGAGCTCAGCCCGTTTCCTTCGCTGCAAGTGCATTTCCAGTGGTTTCTGACACTGGACGAGCGTTCGCCACTCGTTGGAAGCTTCGGCCATCTTTTGGACCGTTTTGGGTCGCACCACAGTTCTCCCTCCAACGAGCTCGCTTCCCGACCTATACCTCCGGAAAACGTGTCAGGGAGCATGCCAGGAGTGTGGGTTGAAGTCCTCGGAGCACGAGACCCGAAGATCGAAAGACTTATGACCAATACGGAACAAAGGGAAGAAACCGTCGGGGGACCGCCTTTTACCCCAGGACGAGAAAACTGAGTCCGGGGCATTCCCGCTCGCGTTTTCTTGGGACGAGCACCGGAAGTCCTCGAGCTCAGCCCGTTTCCTTCGCTGCAAGTGCATTTCCAGTGGTTTCTGACACCGGACGAGCGTTCGCCACTCGTTGGAAGCTTCGGCCATCTTTTGGACCGTTTTGGGTCGCACCACAGTTCTCCCTCCAACGAGCTCGCTTCCCGACCTATACCTCCGGAAAACGTGCAGGGAGCATGCCAGGAGTGTGGGTTGAAGTCCTCGGAGCACGAGACCCGAAGATCGAAAGACTTATGACCAATACGGAGCAAAGGGAAGAAACCGTCGGGGGACCGCCTTTTACCCCAGGACGAGAAAACTGAGTCCGGGGCATTCCCGCTCGCGTTTTCTTGGGACGAGCACCGAAAGTCCTCGAGCTCAGCCCGTTTCCTTCGCTGCAAGTGCATTTCCAGTGGTTTCTGACACCGGACGAGCGTTCGCCACTCGTTGGAAGCTTCGGCCATCTTTTGGACCGTTTTGGGTCGCACCACAGTTCTCCCTCCAACGAGCTCGCTTCCCGACCTATACCTCCGGAAAACGTGTCAGGGAGCATGCCAGGAGTGTGGGTTGAAGTCCTCGGAGCACGAGACCCGAAGATCGAAAGACTTATGACCAACACGGAGCAAAGGGATGAAACCGTCGGGGGACCGCTTTTTACCCCAGGACGAGAAAACTGAGTCCGGAGCATTCCCGCTCGCGTTTTCTTGGGACGAGCACCGGAAGTCCTCGAGCTCAGCCCGTTTCCTTCGCTGCAAGTGCATTTCTAGTGGTTTCTGACACCGGACGAGCGTTCGCCACTCGTTGGAAGCTTCGGCCATCTTTTGGACCGTTTTGGGTCGCACCACAGTTCTCCCTCCAACGAGCTCGCTTCCCGACCTATACCTCCGGAAAACGTGTCAGGGAGCATGCCAGGAGTGTGGGTTGAAGTCCTCGGAGCACGAGACCCGAAGATCGAAAGACTTATGACCAATACGGAGCAAAGGGAAGAAACCGTCGGGGGACCGCCTTTTTACCCCAGGACGAGAAAACTGAGCCCGGGGCATTCCCGCTCGCGTTTTCTTGGGACGAGCACCGGAAGTCCTCGAGCTCAGCCCGTTTCCTTCGCTGCAAGTGCATTTCCAGTGGTTTCTGACACCGGACGAGCGTTCGCCACTCGTTGGAAGCTTCGGCCATCTTTTGGACCGTTTTGGGTCGCACCACAGGTCTCCCTCCAACGAGCTCGCTTCCCGACCTATACCTCCGGAAAACGTGTCAGGGAGCATGCCAGGAGTGTGGGTTGAAGTCCTCGGAGCATGAGACCCGAAGATCGAAAGACTTATGACCAATACGGAGCAAAGGGAAGAAACCGTCGGGGGACCGCCTTTTACCCCAGGACGAGAAAACTGAGTCCGGGGCATTCCCGCTCGCGTTTTCTTGGGACGAGCACCGGAAGTCCTCGAGCTCAGCCCGTTTCCTTCGCTGCAAGTGCATTTCCAGTGGTTTCTGACACCGGACGAGCGTTCGCCACTCGTTGGAAGCTTCGGCCATCTTTTGGACCGTTTTGGGTCGCACCACAGTTCTCCCTCCAACGAGCTCGCTTCCCGACCTATACCTCCGGAAAACGTGCAGGGAGCATGCCAGGAGTGTGGGTTGAAGTCCTCGGAGCACGAGACCCGAAGATCGAAAGACTTATGACCAATACGGAGCAAAGGGAAGAAACCGTCGGGGGACCGCCTTTTACCCCAGGACGAGAAAACTGAGTCCGGGGCATTCCCGCTCGCGTTTTCTTGGGACGAGCACCGAAAGTCCTCGAGCTCAGCCCGTTTCCTTCGCTGCAAGTGCATTTCCAGTGGTTTCTGACACCGGACGAGCGTTCGCCACTCGTTGGAAGCTTCGGCCATCTTTTGGACCGTTTTGGGTCGCACCACAGTTCTCCCTCCAACGAGCTCGCTTCCCGACCTATACCTCCGGAAAACGTGTCAGGGAGCATGCCAGGAGTGTGGGTTGAAGTCCTCGGAGCACGAGACCCGAAGATCGAAAGACTTATGACCAATACGGAGCAAAGGGATGAAACCGTCGGGGGACCGCTTTTTACCCCAGGACGAGAAAACTGAGTCCGGAGCATTCCCGCTCGCGTTTTCTTGGGACGAGCACCGGAAGTCCTCGAGCTCAGCCTGTTTCCTTCGCTGCAAGTGCATTTCTAGTGGTTTCTGACACCGGACGAGCGTTCGCCACTCGTTGGAAGCTTCGGCCATCTTTTGGACCGTTTTGGGTCGCACCACAGTTCTCCCTCCAACGAGCTCGCTTCCCGACCTATACCTCCGGAAAACGTGCAGGGAGCATGCCAGGAGTGTGGGTTGAAGTCCTCGGAGCACGAGACCCGAAGATCGAAAGACTTATGACCAATACGGAGCAAAGGGAAGAAACCGTCGGGGGACCGCCTTTTACCCCAGGACGAGAAAACTGAGTCCGGGGCATTCCCGCTCGCGTTTTCTTGGGACGAGCACCGAAAGTCCTCGAGCTCAGCCCGTTTCCTTCGCTGCAAGTGCATTTCCAGTGGTTTCTGACACCGGACGAGCGTTCGCCACTCGTTGGAAGCTTCGGCCATCTTTTGGACCGTTTTGGGTCGCACCACAGTTCTCCCTCCAACGAGCTCGCTTCCCGACCTATACCTCCGGAAAACGTGTCAGGGAGCATGCCAGGAGTGTGGGTTGAAGTCCTCGGAGCACGAGACCCGAAGATCGAAAGACTTATGACCAATACGGAGCAAAGGGAAGAAACCGTCGGGGGACCGCTTTTTACCCCAGGACGAGAAAACGGAGTCTGGGGCATTCCCGCTCGCGTTTTCTTGGGACGAGCACCGGCAGTCCTCGAGCTCAGCCCGTTTCCTTCGCTGCAAGTGCATTTCTAGTGGTTTCTGACACCGGACGAGCGTTCGCCACTCGTTGGAAGCTTCGGCCATCTTTTGGACCGTTTTGGGTCGCACCACAGTTCTCCCTCCAACGAGCTCGCTTCCCGACCTATACCTCCGGAAAACGTGTCAGGGAGCATGCCAGGAGTGTGGGTTGAAGTCCTCGGAGCACGAGACCCGAAGATCGAAAGACTTATGACCAATACGGAGCAAAGGGAAGAAACCGTCGGGGGACCGCTTTTAACCCCAGGACGAGAAAACTGAGTCCGGGGCATTCCTGCTCGCGTTTTCTTGGGACGAGCACCGGAAGTCCTCGAGCTCAGCCCGTTTCCTTCGCTGCAAGTGCATTTCCAGTGGTTTCTGACACCGGACGAGCGTTCGCCACTCGTTGGAAGCTTCGGCCATCTTTTGGACCGTTTTGGGTCGCACCACAGTTCTCCCTCCAACGAGCTCGCTTCCCGACCTATACCTCCGGAAAACGTGTCAGGGAGCATGCCAGGAGTGTGGGTTGAAGTCCTCCGAGCACGAGACCCGAAGATCGAAAGACTTATGACCAATACGGAGCAAAGGGAAGAAACCGTCGGGGGACCGCCGTTTACCCCAGGACGAGAACACTGAGTCCGGGGCATTCCCGCTCGCGTTTTCTTGGGACGAGCACCGGAAGTCCTCGAGCTCAGCCCGTTTCCTTCGTTGCAAGTGCATTTCCAGTGGTTTCTGACACCGGACGAGCGTTCGCCACTCGTTGGAAGCTTCGGCCATCTTTTGGACCGTTTTGGGTCGCACCACAGTTCTCCCTCCAACGAGCTCGCTTCCCGACCTATACCTCCGGAAAACGTGTCAGGGAGCATGCCAGGAGTGTGGGTTGAAGTCCTCGGAGCACGAGACCCGAAGATCGAAAGACTTATGACCAATACGGAGCAAAGGGAAGAAACCGTCGGGGGACCGCCTTTTACCCCAGGACGAGAAAACTGAGTCCGGGGCATTCCCGCTCGCGTTTTCTTGGGACGAGCACCGGAAGTCCTCGAGCTCAGCCCGTTTCCTTCGCTGCAAGTGCATTTCCAGTGGTTTCTGACACCGGACGAGCGTTCGCCACTCGTTGGAAGCTTCGGCCATCTAAACCCTAAACGGTCGCACCACAGTTCTCCCTCCAACGAGCTCGCTTCCCGACCTATACCTCCGGAAAACGTGTCAGGGAGCATGCCAGGAGTGTGGGTTGAAGTCCTCGAAGCACGAGACCCGAAGATCGAAAGACTTATGACCAATACGGAGCAAAGGGAAGAAACCGTCGGGGGACCGCTTTTTACCCCAGGACGAGAAAACTGAGTCCGGGGCATTCCCGCTCGCGTTTTCTTGGGACGAGCACCGGAAGTCCTCGAGCTCAGCCCGTTTCCTTCGCTGCAAGTGCATTTCCAGTGGTTTCTGACACCGGACGAGCGTTCGCCACTCGTTGGAAGCTTCGGCCATCTTTTGGACCGTTTTGGGTCGCACCACAGTTCTCCCTCCAACGAGCTCGCTTCCCGATCTATACCTCCGGAAAACGTGTCAGGGAGCATGCCAGGAGTGTGGGTTGAAGTCCTCCGAGCACGAGACCCGAAGATCGAAAGACTTATGACCAATACGGAGCAAAGGGAAGAAACCGTCGGGGGACCGCCTTTTACCCCAGGACGAGAAAACTGAGTCCGGGGCATTCCCGCTCGCGTTTTCTTGGGACGAGCACCGGAAGTCCTCGAGCTCAGCCCGTTTCCTTCGCTGCAAGTGCATTTCCAGTGGTTTCTGACACCGGACGAGCGTTCGCCACTCGTTGGAAGCTTCGGCCATCTTTTGGACCGTTTTGGGTCGCACCACAGTTCTCCCTCCAACGAGCTCGCTTCCCGACCTATACCTCCGGAAAACGTGTCAGGGAGCATGCCAGGAGTGTGGGTTGAAGTCCTCGGAGCACGAGACCCGAAGATCGAAAGACTTATGACCAATACGGAGCAAAGGGAAGAAACCGTCGGGGGACCGCCGTTTACCCCAGGACGAGAAAACTGAGTCCGGGGCATTCCCGCTCGCGTTTTCTTGGGACGAGCACCGGAAGTCCTCGAGCTCAGCCCGTTTCCTTCGCTGCAAGTGCATTTCCAGTGGTTTCTGACACCGGACGAGCGTTCGCCACTCGTTGGAAGCTTCGGCCATCTTTTGGACCGTTTTGGGTCGCACCACAGTTCTCCCTCCAACGAGCTCGCTTCCCGACCTATACCTCCGGAAAATGTGTCAGGGAGCATGCCAGGAGTGTGGGTTGAAGTCCTCGGAGCACGAGACCCGAAGATCGAAAGACTTATGACCAATACGGAGCAAAGGGAAGAAACCGTCGGGGGACCGCCTTTTACCCCAGGACGAGAAAACTGAGTCCGGGGCATTCCCGCTCGCGTTTTCTTGGGACGAGCACCGAAAGTCCTCGAGCTCAGCCCGTTTCCTTCGCTGCAAGTGCATTTCCAGTGGTTTCTGACACCGGACGAGCGTTCGCCACTCGTTGGAAGCTTCGGCCATCTTTTGGACCGTTTTGGGTCGCACCACAGTTCTCCCTCCAACGAGCTCGCTTCCCGACCTATACCTCCGGAAAACGTGTCAGGGAGCATGCCAGGAGTGTGGGTTCAAGTCCTCCGAGCACGAGACCCGAAGATCGAAAGACTTATGACCAATACGGAGCAAAGGGAAGAAACCGTCGGGGGACCGCCGTTTACCCCAGGACGAGAAAACTGAGTCCGGGGCATTCCCGCTCGCGTTTTCTTGGGACGAGCACCGGAAGTCCTCGAGCTCAGCCCGTTTCCTTCGCTGCAAGTGCATTTCCAGTGGTTTCTGACACCGGACGAGCGTTCGCCACTCGTTGGAAGCTTCGGCCATCTTTTGGACCGTTTTGGGTCGCACCACAGTTCTCCCTCCAACGAGCTCGCTTCCCGACCTATACCTCCGGAAAACGTGTCAGGGAGCATGCCAGGAGTGTGGGTTGAAGTCCTCGGAGCACGAGACCCGAAGATCGAAAGACTTATGACCAATACGGAGCAAAGGGAAGAAACCGTCGGGGGACCGCCTTTTACCCCAGGACGAGAAAACTGAGTCCGGGGCATTCCCGCTCGCGTTTTCTTGGGACGAGCACCGAAAGTCCTCGAGCTCAGCCCGTTTCCTTCGCTGCAAGTGCATTTCCAGTGGTTTCTGACACCGGACGAGCGTTCGCCACTCGTTGGAAGCTTCGGCCATCTTTTGGACCGTTTTCGGTCGCACCACAGTTCTCCCTCCAACGAGCTCGCTTCCCGACCTATACCTCCGGAAAACGTGTCAGGGAGCATGCCAGGAGTGTGGGTTGAAGTCCTCGGAGCACGAGACCCGAAGATCGAAAGACTTATGACCAACACGGAGCAAAGGGAAGAAACCGTCGGGGGACCGCTTTTTACCCCAGGACGAGAAAACTGAGTCCGGGGCATTCCCGCTCGCGTTTTCTTGGGACGAGCACCGGAAGTCCTCGAGCTCAGCCCGTTTCCTTCGCTGCAAGTGCATTTCTAGTGGTTTCTGACACCGGACGAGCGTTCGCCAGTCGTTGGAAGCTTCGGCCATCTTTTGGACCGTTTTGGGTCGCACCACAGTTCTCCCTCCAACGAGCTCGCTTCCCGACCTATACCTCCGGAAAACGTGTCAGGGAGCATGCCAGGAGTGTGGGTTGAAGTCCTCGGAGCACGAGACCCGAAGATCGAAAGACTTATGACCAATACGGAGCAAAGGGAAGAAACCGTCGGGGGACCGCCTTTTTACCCCAGGACGAGAAAACTGAGTCCGGGGCATTCCCGCTCGCGTTTTCTTGGGACGAGCACCGGAAGTCCTCGAGCTCAGCTCGTTTCCTTCGCTGCAAGTGCATTTCCAGTGGTTTCTGACACTGGACGAGCGTTCGCCACTCGTTGGAAGCTTCGGCCATCTTTTGGACCGTTTTGGGTCGCACCACAGTTCTCCCTCCAACGAGCTCGCTTCCCGACCTATACCTCCGGAAAACGTGTCAGGGAGCATGCCAGGAGTGTGGGTTGAAGTCCTCGGAGCACGAGACCCGAAGATCGAAAGACTTATGACCAATACGGAACAAAGGGAAGAAACCGTCGGGGGACCGCCTTTTACCCCAGGACGAGAAAACTGAGTCCGGGGCATTCCCGCTCGCGTTTTCTTGGGACGAGCACCGGAAGTCCTCGAGCTCAGCCCGTTTCCTTCGCTGCAAGTGCATTTCCAGTGGTTTCTGACACCGGACGAGCGTTCGCCACTCGTTGGAAGCTTCGGCCATCTTTTGGACCGTTTTGGGTCGCACCACAGTTCTCCCTCCAACGAGCTCGCTTCCCGACCTATACCTCCGGAAAACGTGCAGGGAGCATGCCAGGAGTGTGGGTTGAAGTCCTCGGAGCACGAGACCCGAAGATCGAAAGACTTATGACCAATACGGAGCAAAGGGAAGAAACCGTCGGGGGACCGCCTTTTACCCCAGGACGAGAAAACTGAGTCCGGGGCATTCCCGCTCGCGTTTTCTTGGGACGAGCACCGAAAGTCCTCGAGCTCAGCCCGTTTCCTTCGCTGCAAGTGCATTTCCAGTGGTTTCTGACACCGGACGAGCGTTCGCCACTCGTTGGAAGCTTCGGCCATCTTTTGGACCGTTTTGGGTCGCACCACAGTTCTCCCTCCAACGAGCTCGCTTCCCGACCTATACCTCCGGAAAACGTGTCAGGGAGCATGCCAGGAGTGTGGGTTGAAGTCCTCGGAGCACGAGACCCGAAGATCGAAAGACTTATGACCAACACGGAGCAAAGGGATGAAACCGTCGGGGGACCGCTTTTTACCCCAGGACGAGAAAACTGAGTCCGGAGCATTCCCGCTCGCGTTTTCTTGGGACGAGCACCGGAAGTCCTCGAGCTCAGCCCGTTTCCTTCGCTGCAAGTGCATTTCTAGTGGTTTCTGACACCGGACGAGCGTTCGCCACTCGTTGGAAGCTTCGGCCATCTTTTGGACCGTTTTGGGTCGCACCACAGTTCTCCCTCCAACGAGCTCGCTTCCCGACCTATACCTCCGGAAAACGTGTCAGGGAGCATGCCAGGAGTGTGGGTTGAAGTCCTCGGAGCACGAGACCCGAAGATCGAAAGACTTATGACCAATACGGAGCAAAGGGAAGAAACCGTCGGGGGACCGCCTTTTTACCCCAGGACGAGAAAACTGAGCCCGGGGCATTCCCGCTCGCGTTTTCTTGGGACGAGCACCGGAAGTCCTCGAGCTCAGCCCGTTTCCTTCGCTGCAAGTGCATTTCCAGTGGTTTCTGACACCGGACGAGCGTTCGCCACTCGTTGGAAGCTTCGGCCATCTTTTGGACCGTTTTGGGTCGCACCACAGGTCTCCCTCCAACGAGCTCGCTTCCCGACCTATACCTCCGGAAAACGTGTCAGGGAGCATGCCAGGAGTGTGGGTTGAAGTCCTCGGAGCATGAGACCCGAAGATCGAAAGACTTATGACCAATACGGAGCAAAGGGAAGAAACCGTCGGGGGACCGCCTTTTACCCCAGGACGAGAAAACTGAGTCCGGGGCATTCCCGCTCGCGTTTTCTTGGGACGAGCACCGGAAGTCCTCGAGCTCAGCCCGTTTCCTTCGCTGCAAGTGCATTTCCAGTGGTTTCTGACACCGGACGAGCGTTCGCCACTCGTTGGAAGCTTCGGCCATCTTTTGGACCGTTTTGGGTCGCACCACAGTTCTCCCTCCAACGAGCTCGCTTCCCGACCTATACCTCCGGAAAACGTGCAGGGAGCATGCCAGGAGTGTGGGTTGAAGTCCTCGGAGCACGAGACCCGAAGATCGAAAGACTTATGACCAATACGGAGCAAAGGGAAGAAACCGTCGGGGGACCGCCTTTTACCCCAGGACGAGAAAACTGAGTCCGGGGCATTCCCGCTCGCGTTTTCTTGGGACGAGCACCGAAAGTCCTCGAGCTCAGCCCGTTTCCTTCGCTGCAAGTGCATTTCCAGTGGTTTCTGACACCGGACGAGCGTTCGCCACTCGTTGGAAGCTTCGGCCATCTTTTGGACCGTTTTGGGTCGCACCACAGTTCTCCCTCCAACGAGCTCGCTTCCCGACCTATACCTCCGGAAAACGTGTCAGGGAGCATGCCAGGAGTGTGGGTTGAAGTCCTCGGAGCACGAGACCCGAAGATCGAAAGACTTATGACCAATACGGAGCAAAGGGATGAAACCGTCGGGGGACCGCTTTTTACCCCAGGACGAGAAAACTGAGTCCGGAGCATTCCCGCTCGCGTTTTCTTGGGACGAGCACCGGAAGTCCTCGAGCTCAGCCTGTTTCCTTCGCTGCAAGTGCATTTCTAGTGGTTTCTGACACCGGACGAGCGTTCGCCACTCGTTGGAAGCTTCGGCCATCTTTTGGACCGTTTTGGGTCGCACCATAGTTCTCCCTCCAACGAGCTCGCTTCCCGACCTATACCTCCGGAAAACGTGTCAGGGAGCATGCCAGGAGTGTGGGTTGAAGTCCTCGGAGCACGAGACCCGAAGATCGAAAGACTTATGACCAATACGGAGCAAAGGGAAGAAACCGTCGGGGGACCGCCTTTTTACCCCAGGACGAGAAAACTGAGTCCGGGGCATTCCCGCTCGTGTTTTCTTGGGACGAGCACCGGAAGTCCTCGAGCTCAGCCCGTTTCCTTCGCTGCAAGTGCATTTCCAGTGGTTTCTGACACCGGACGAGCGTTCGCCACTCGTTGGAAGCTTCGGCCATCTTTTGGACCGTTTTGGGTCGCACCACAGTTCTCCCTCCAACGAGCTCGCTTCCCGACCTATACCTCCGGAAAACGTGTCAGGGAGCATGCCAGGAGTGTGGGTTGAAGTCCTCGGAGCACGAGACCCGAAGATCGAAAGACTTATGACCAATACGGAGCAAAGGGAAGAAACCGTCGGGGGACCGCCTTTTACCCCAGGACGAGAAAACTTAGTCCGGGGCATTCCCGCTCGCATTTTCTTGGGACGAGCACCGGAAGTCCTCGAGCTCAGCCCGTTTCCTTCGCTGCAAGTGCATTTCCAGTGGTTTCTGACACCGGACGAGCGTTCGCCACTCGTTGGAAGCTTCGGCCATCTAAACCCTAAACGGTCGCACCACAGTTCTCCCTCCAACGAGCTCGCTTCCCGACCTATACCTCCGGAAAACGTGTCAGGGAGCATGCCAGGAGTGTGGGTTGAAGTCCTCGAAGCACGAGACCCGAAGATCGAAAGACTTATGACCAATACGGAGCAAAGGGAAGAAACCGTCGGGGGACCGCTTTTTACCCCAGGACGAGAAAACTGAGTCCGGGGCATTCCCGCTCGCGTTTTCTTGGGACGAGCACCGGAAGTCCTCGAGCTCAGCCCGTTTCCTTCGCTGCAAGTGCATTTCCAGTGGTTTCTGACACCGGACGAGCGTTCGCCACTCGTTGGAAGCTTCGGCCATCTTTTGGACCGTTTTGGGTCGCACCACAGTTCTCCCTCCAACGAGCTCGCTTCCCGATCTATACCTCCGGAAAACGTGTCAGGGAGCATGCGAGGAGTGTGGGTTCAAGTCCTCCGAGCACGAGACCCGAAGATCGAAAGACTTATGACCAATACGGAGCAAAGGGAAGAAACCGTCGGGGGACCGCCTTTTACCCCAGGACGAGAAAACTGAGTCCGGGGCATTCCCGCCCGCGTTTTCTTGGGACGAGCACCGGAAGTCCTCGAGCTCAGCCCGTTTCCTTCGCTGCAAGTGCATTTCCAGTGGTTTCTGACACCGGACGAGCGTTCGCCACTCGTTGGAAGCTTCGGCCATCTTTTGGACCGTTTTGGGTCGCACCACAGTTCTCCCTCCAACGAGCTCGCTTCCCGACCTATACCTCCGGAAAACGTGTCAGGGAGCATGCCAGGAGTGTGGGTTGAAGTCCTCGGAGCACGAGACCCGAAGATCGAAAGACTTATGACCAATACGGAGCAAAGGGAAGAAACCGTCGGGGGACCGCCGTTTACCCCAGGACGAGAAAACTGAGTCCGGGGCATTCCCGCTCGCGTTTTCTTGCGACGAGCACCGGAAGTCCTCGAGCTCAGCCCGTTTCCTTCGCTGCAAGTGCATTTCCAGTGGTTTCTGACACCGGACGAGCGTTCGCCACTCGTTGGAAGCTTCGGCCATCTTTTGGACCGTTTTGGGTCGCACCACAGTTCTCCCTCCAACGAGCTCGCTTCCCGATCTATACCTCCGGAAAACGTGTCAGGGAGCATGCCAGGAGTGTGGGTTGAAGTCCTCGGAGCACGAGACCCGAAGATCGAAAGACTTATGACCAATACGGAGCAAAGGGAAGAAACCGTCGGGGGACCGCCGTTTACCCCAGGACGAGAAAACTGAGTCCGGGGCATTCCCGCTCGCGTTTTCTTGGGACGAGCACCGGAAGTCCTCGAGCTCAGCCCGTTTCCTTCGCTGCAAGTGCATTTCCAGTGGTTTCTGACACCGGACGAGCGTTCGCCACTCGTTGGAAGCTTCGGCCATCTTTTGGACCGTTTTGGGTCGCACCACAGTTCTCCCTCCAACGAGCTCGCTTCCCGACCTATACCTCCGGAAAACGTGTCAGGGAGCATGCCAGGAGTGTGGGTTGAAGTCCTCGGAGCACGAGACCCGAAGATCGAAAGACTTATGACCAATACGGAGCAAAGGGAAGAAACCGTCGGGGGACCGCCTTTTACCCCAGGACGAGAAAACTGAGTCCGGGGCATTCCCGCTCGCGTTTTCTTGGGACGAGCACCGAAAGTCCTCGAGCTCAGCCCGTTTCCTTCACTGCAAGTGCATTTCCAGTGGTTTCTGACACCGGACGAGCGTTCGCCACTCGTTGGAAGCTTCGGCCATCTTTTGGACCGTTTTGGGTCGCACCACAGTTCTCCCTCCAACGAGCTCGCTTCCCGACCTATACCTCCGGAAAACGTGTCAGGGAGCATGCCAGGAGTGTGGGTTCAAGTCCTCCGAGCACGAGACCCGAAGATCGAAAGACTTATGACCAATACGGAGCAAAGGGAAGAAACCGTCGGGGGACCGCCGTTTACCCCAGGACGAGAAAACTGAGTCCGGGGCATTCCCGCTCGCGTTTTCTTGGGACGAGCACCGGAAGTCCTCGAGCTCAGCCCGTTTCCTTCGCTGCAAGTGCATTTCCAGTGGTTTCTGACACCGGACGAGCGTTCGCCACTCGTTGGAAGCTTCGGCCATCTTTTGGACCGTTTTGGGTCGCACCACAGTTCTCCCTCCAACGAGCTCGCTTCCCGACCTATACCTCCGGAAAACGTGTCAGGGAGCATGCCAGGAGTGTGGGTTGAAGTCCTCGGAGCACGAGACCCGAAGATCGAAAGACTTATGACCAATACGGAGCAAAGGGAAGAAACCGTCGGGGGACCGCCTTTTACCCCAGGACGAGAAAACTGAGTCCGGGGCATTCCCGCTCGCGTTTTCTTGGGACGAGCACCGAAAGTCCTCGAGCTCAGCCCGTTTCCTTCGCTGCAAGTGCATTTCCAGTGGTTTCTGACACCGGACGAGCGTTCGCCACTCGTTGGAAGCTTCGGCCATCTTTTGGACCGTTTTGGGTCGCACCACAGTTCTCCCTCCAACGAGCTCGCTTCCCGACCTATACCTCCGGAAAACGTGTCAGGGAGCATGCCAGGAGTGTGGGTTGAAGTCCTCGGAGCACGAGACCCGAAGATCGAAAGACTTATGACCAATACGGAGCAAAGGGAAGAAACCGTCGGGGGACCGCCTTTTACCCCAGGACGAGAAAACGGAGTCCGGGGCATTCCCGCTCGCGTTTTCTTGGGACGAGCACCGGAAGTCCTCGAGCTCAGCCCGTTTCCTTCGCTGCAAGTGCATTTCTAGTGGTTTCTGACACCGGACGAGCGTTCGCCACTCGTTGGAAGCTTCGGCCATCTTTTGGACCGTTTTGGGTCGCACCACAGTTCTCCCTCCAACGAGCTCGCTTCCCGACCTATACCTCCGGAAAACGTGTCAGGGAGCATGCCAGGAGTGTGGGTTGAAGTCCTCGGAGCACGAGACCCGAAGATCGAAAGACTTATGACCAATACGGAGCAAAGGGAAGAAACCGTCGGGGGACCGCCTTTTTACCCTAGGACGAGAAAACTGAGTCCGGGGCATTCCCGCTCGCGTTTTCTTGGGACGAGCACCGGAAGTCCTCGAGCTCAGCCCGTTTCCTTCGCTGCAAGTGCATTTCCAGTGGTTTCTGACACCGGACGAGCGTTCGCCGCTCGTTGGAAGCTTCGGCCATCTTTTGGACCGTTTTGGGTCGCACCACAGTTCTCCTTCCAACGAGCTCGCTTCCCGACCTATACCTCCGGAAAACGTGTCAGGGAGCATGCCAGGAGTGTGGGTTGAAGTCCTCGGAGCACGAGACCCGAAGATCGAAAGACTTATGACCAATACGGAGCAAAGGGAAGAAACCGTCGGGGGACCGCCTTTTTACCCCAGGACGAGAAAACTGAGTCCGGGGCATTCCCGCTCGCATTTTCTTGGGACGAGCACCGAAAGTCCTCGAGCTCAGCCCGTTTCCTTCGCTGCAAGTGCATTTCCAGTGGTTTCTGACACCGGACGAGCGTTCGCCACTCGTTGGAAGCTTCGGCCATCTTTTGGACCGTTTTGGGTCGCACCACAGTTCTCCCTCCAACGAGCTCGCTTCCCGACCTATACCTCCGGAAAACGTGTCAGGGAGCATGCCAGGAGTGTGGGTTGAAGTCCTCGGAGCACGAGACCCGAAGATCGAAAGACTTATGACCAATACGGAGCAAAGGGAAGAAACCGTCGGGGGACCGCTTTTTACCCCAGGACGAGAAAACTGAGTCCGGGGCATTCCCGCTCGCGTTTTCTTGGGACGAGCACCGGAAGTCCTCGAGCTCAGCCCGTTTCCTTCGCTGCAAGTGCATTTCCAGTGGTTTCTGACACCGGACGAGCGTTCGCCACTCGTTGGAAGCTCCGGCCATCTTTTGGACCGTTTTGGGTCGCACCACAGTTCTCCCTCCAACGAGCTCGCTTCCCGACCTATACCTCCGGAAAACGTGTCAGGGAGCATGCCAGGAGTGTGGGTTGAAGTCCTCGGAGCACGAGACCCGAAGATCGAAAGACTTATGACCAATACGGAGCAAAGGGAAGAAACCGTCGGGGGACCGCTTTTTACCCCAGGACGAGAAAATTGAGTCCGGGGCATTCCCGCTCGCGTTTTCTTGGGACGAGCACCGGAAGTCCTCGAGCTCAGCCCGTTTCCTTCGCTGCAAGTGCATTTCCAGTGGTTTCTGACACCGGACGAGCGTTCGCCACTCGTTGGAAGCTCCGGCCATCTTTTGGACCGTTTTGGGTCGCACCACAGTTCTCCCTCCAACGAGCTCGCTTCCCGACCTATACCTCCGGAAAACGTGTCAGGGAGCATGCCAGGAGTGTCGGTTGAAGTCCTCGGAGCACGAGACCCGAAGATCGAAAGACTTATGACCAATACGGAGCAAAGGGAAGAAACCGTCGGGGGACCGCTTTTTACCCCAGGACGAGAAAACTGAGTCCGGGGCATTCCCGCTCGCGTTTTCTTGGGACGAGCACCGGAAGTCCTCGAGCTCAGCCCGTTTCCTTCGCTGCAAGTGCATTTCCAGTGGTTTCTGACACCGGACGAGCGTTCGCCACTCGTTGGAAGCTTCGGCCATCTTTTGGACCGTTTTGGGTCGCACCACAGTTCTCCCTCCAACGAGCTCGCTTCCCGACCTATACCTCCGGAAAACGTGTCACGGAGCATGCCAGAAGTGTGGGTTGAAGTCCTCGGAGCACGAGACCCGAAGATCGAAAGACTTGTGACCAATACGGAGCAAAGGGAAGAAACCGTCGGGGGACCGCTTTTTACCCCAGGACGAGAAAACTGAGTCCGGGGCATTCCCGCTCGCGTTTTCTTGGGACGAGCACCGGAAGTCGTTGAGCTCAGCCCGTTTCCTTCGCTGCAAGTGCATTTCCAGTGGTTTCTGACACCGGACGAGCGTTCGCCACTCGTTGGAAGCTTCGGCCATCTTTTGGACCGTTTTGGGTCGCACCACAGTTCTCCCTCCAACGAGCTCGCTTCCCGGCCTATACCTCCGGAAAACGTGTCAGGGAGCATGCCAGGAGTGTGGGTTGAAGTCCTCGGAGCACGAGACCCGAAGATCGAAAGACTTATGACCAATACGGAGCAAAGGGAAGAAACCGTCGGGGGACCGCTTTTTACCCCAGGACGAGAAAACTGAGTCCGGGGCATTCCCGCTCGCGTTTTCTTGGGACGAGCACCGGAAGTCCTCGAGCTCAGCCCGTTTCCTTCGCTGCAAGTGCATTTCCAGTGGTTTCTGACAGCGGACGAGCGTTCGCCACTCGTTGGAAGCTTCGGCCATCTTTTGGACCGTTTTGGGTCGCACCACAGTTCTCCCTCCAACGAGCTCGCTTCCCGACCTATACCTCCGGAAAACGTGTCAGGGAGCATGCCAGGAGTGTGGGTTGAAGTCCTCGGAGCACGAGACCCGAAGATCGAAAGACTTATGACCAATACGGAGCAAAGGGAAGAAACCGTCGGGGGACCGCTTTTTACCCCAGGACGAGAAAACTGAGTCCGGGGCATTCCCGCTCGCGTTTTCTTGGGACGAGCACCGGAAGTCCTCGAGCTCAGCCCGTTTCCTTCGCTGCAAGTGCATTTCCAGTGGTTTCTGACACCGGACGAGCGTTCGCCACTCGTTGGAAGCTTCGGCCATCTTTTGGACCGTTTTGGGTCGCACCACAGTTCTCCCTCCAACGAGCTCGCTTCCCGACCTATACCTCCGGAAAACGTGTCACGGAGCATGCCAGAAGTGTGGGTTGAAGTCCTCGGAGCACGAGACCCGAAGATCGAAAGACTTGTGACCAATACGGAGCAAAGGGAAGAAACCGTCGGGGGACCGCTTTTTACCCCAGGACGAGAAAACTGAGTCCGGGGCATTCCCGCTCGCGTTTTCTTGGGACGAGCACCGGAAGTCGTTGAGCTCAGCCCGTTTCCTTCGCTGCAAGTGCATTTCCAGTGGTTTCTGACACCGGACGAGCGTTCGCCACTCGTTGGAAGCTTCGGCCATCTTTTGGACCGTTTTGGGTCGCACCACAGTTCTCCCTCCAACGAGCTCGCTTCCCGACCTATACCTCCGGAAAACGTGTCAGGGAGCATGCCAGAAGTGTGGGTTGAAGTCCTCGGAGCACGAGACCCGAAGATCGAAAGACTTATGACCAATACGGAGCAAAGGGAAGAAACCGTCGGGGGACCGCTTTTTACCCCAGGACGAGAAAACTGAGTCCGGGGCATTCCCGCTCGCGTTTCCTTGGGACGAGCACCGGAAGTCCTCGAGCTCAGCCCGTTTCCTTCGCTGCAAGTGCATTTCCAGTGGTTTCTGACACCGGACGAGCGTTCGCCACTCGTTGGAAGCTTCGGCCATCTTTTGGACCGTTTTGGGTCGCACCACAGTTCTCCCTCCAACGAGCTCGCTTCCCGGCCTATACCTCCGGAAAACGTGTCAGGGAGCATGCCAGGAGTGTGGGTTGAAGTCCTCGGAGCACGAGACCCGAAGATCGAAAGACTTATGACCAATACGGAGCAAAGGGAAGAAACCGTCGGGGGACCGCTTTTTACCCCAGGACGAGAAAACTGAGTCCGGGGCATTCCCGCTCGCGTTTTCTTGGGACGAGCACCGGAAGTCCTCGAGCTCAGCCCGTTTCCTTCGCTGCAAGTGCATTTCCAGTGGTTTCTGACAGCGGACGAGCGTTCGCCACTCGTTGGAAGCTTCGGCCATCTTTTGGACCGTTTTGGGTCGCACCACAGTTCTCCCTCCAACGAGCTCGCTTCCCGACCTATACCTCCGGAAAACGTGTCAGGGAGCATGCCAGGAGTGTGGGTTGAAGTCCTCGGAGCACGAGACCCGAAGATCGAAAGACTTATGACCAATACGGAGCAAAGGGAAGAAACCGTCGGGGGACCGCTTTTTACCCCAGGACGAGAAAACTGAGTCCGGGGCATTCCCGCTCGCGTTTTCTTGGGACGAGCACCGGAAGTCCTCGAGCTCAGCCCGTTTCCTTCGCTGCAAGTGCATTTCCAGTGGTTTCTGACACCGGACGAGCGTTCGCCACTCGTTGGAAGCTTCGGCCATCTTTTGGACCGTTTTGGGTCGCACCACAGTTCTCCCTCCAACGAGCTCGCTTCCCGAACTATACCTCCGGAAAACGTGTCAGGGAGCATGCCAGGAGTGTGGGTTGAAGTCCTCGGAGCACGAGACCCGAAGATCGAAAGACTTATGACCAATACGGAGCAAAGGGAAGAAACCGTCGGGGGACCGCTTTTTACCCCAGGACGAGAAAACTGAGTCCGGGGCATTCCCGCTCGCGTTTCCTTGGGACGAGCACCGAAAGTCCTCGAGCTCAGCCCGTTTCCTTCGCTGCAAGTGCATTTCCAGTGGTTTCTGACACCGGACGAGCGTTCGCCACTCGTTGGAAGCTTCGGCCATCTTTTGGACCGTTTTGGGTCGCACCACAGTTCTCCCTCCAACGAGCTCGCTTCCCGACCTATACCTCCGGAAAACGTGTCAGAGAGCATGCCAGGAGTGTGGGTTGAAGTCCTCGGAGCACGAGACCCGAAGATCGAAAGACTTATGACCAATACGGAGCAAAGGGAAGAAACCGTCGGGGGACCGCTTTTTACCCCAGGACGAGAAAACTGAGTCCGGGGCATTCCCGCTCGCGTTTTCTTGGGACGAGCACCGGAAGTCCTCGAGCTCAGCCCGTTTCCTTCGCTGCAAGTGCATTTCCAGTGGTTTCTGACACCGGACGAGCGTTCGCCACTCGTTGGAAGCTTCGGCCATCTTTTGAACCGTTTTGGGTAGCACCACAGTTCTCCCTCCAACGAGCTCGCTTCCCGACCTATACCTCCGGAAAACGTGTCACGGAGCATGCCAGGAGTGTGGGTTGAAGTCCTCGGAGCACGAGACCCGAAGATCGAAAGACTTATGACCAATACGGAGCAAAGGGAAGAAACCGTCGGGGGACCGCTTTTTACCCCAGGACGAGAAAACTGAGTCCGGGGCATTCCCGCTCGCGTTTTCTTGGGACGAGCACCGGAAGTCCTCGAGCTCAGCCCGTTTCCTTCGCTGCAAGTGCATTTCCAGTGGTTTCTGACACCGGACGAGCGTTCGCCACTCGTTGGAAGCTTCGGCCATCTTTTGGACCGTTTTGGGTCGCACCACAGTTCTCCCTCCAACGAGCTCGCTTCCCGACCTATACCTCCGGAAAACGTGTCAGGGAGCATGCCAGGAGTGTGGGTTGAAGTCCTCGGAGCACGAGACCCGAAGATCGAAAGACTTATGACCAATACGGAGCAAAGGGAAGAAACCGTCGGGGGACCGCTTTTTACCCCAGGACGAGAAAACTGAGTCCGGGACATTCCCGCTCGCGTTTTCTTGGGACGAGCACCGGAAGTCCTCGAGCTCAGCCCGTTTCCTTCGCTGCAAGTGCATTTCCAGTGGTTTCTGACACCGGACGAGCGTTCGCCACTCGTTGGAAGCTCCGGCCATCTTTTGGACCGTTTTGGGTCGCACCACAGTTCTCCCTCCAACGAGCTCGCTTCCCGACCTATACCTCCGGAAAACGTGTCAGAGAGCATGCCAGGAGTGTGGGTTGAAGTCCTCGGAGCACGAGACCCGAAGATCGAAAGACTTATGACCAATACGGAGCAAAGGGAAGAAACCGTCGGGGGACCGCTTTTTACCCCAGGACGAGAAAACTGAGTCCGGGGCATTCCCGCTCGCGTTTTCTTGGGACGAGCACCGGAAGTCCTCGAGCTCAGCCCGTTTCCTTCGCTGCAAGTGCATTTCCAGTGGTTTCTGACACCGGACGAGCGTTCGCCACTCGTTGGAAGCTTCGGGCATCTTTTGGACCGTTTTGGGTAGCACCACAGTTCTCCCTCCAACGAGCTCGCTTCCCGACCTATACCTCCGGAAAACGTGTCACGGAGCATGCCAGGAGTGTGGGTTGAAGTCCTCGGAGCACGAGACCCGAAGATCGAAAGACTTATGACCAATACGGAGCAAAGGGAAGAAACCGTCGGGGGACCGCTTTTTACCCCAGGACGAGAAAACTGAGTCCGGGGCATTCCCGCTCGCGTTTTCTTGGGACGAGCACCGGAAGTCCTCGAGCTCAGCCCGTTTCCTTCGCTGCAAGTGCATTTCCAGTGGTTTCTGACACCGGACGAGCGTTCGCCACTCGTTGGAAGCTTCGGCCATCTTTTGGACCGTTTTGGGTCGCACCACAGTTCTCCCTCCAACGAGCTCGCTTCCCGACCTATACCTCCGGAAAACGTGTCACGGAGCATGCCAGGAGTGTGGGTTGAAGTCCTCGGAGCACGAGACCCGAAGATCGAAAGACTTATGACCAATACGGAGCAAAGGGAAGAAACCGTCGGGGGACCGCTTTTTACCCCAGGACGAGAAAACTGAGTCCGGGGCATTCCCGCTCGCGTTTTCTTGGGACGAGCACCGGAAGTCCTCGAGCTCAGCCCGTTTCCTTCGCTGCAAGTGCATTTCCAGTGGTTTCTGACACCGGACGAGCGTTCGCCACTCGTTGGAAGCTTCGGCCATCTTTTGGACCGTTTTGGGTCGCACCACAGTTCTCCCTCCAACGAGCTCGCTTCCCGAACTATACCTCCGGAAAACGTGTCAGGCAGCATGCCAGGAGTGTGGGTTGAAGTCCTCGGAGCACGAGACCCGAAGATCGAAAGACTTATGACCAATACGGAGCAAAGGGAAGAAACCGTCGGGGGACCGCTTTTTACCCCAGGACGAGAAAACTGAGTCCGGGACATTCCCGCTCGCGTTTTCTTGGGACGAGCACCGGAAGTCCTCGAGCTCAGCCCGTTTCCTTCGCTGCAAGTGCATTTCCAGTGGTTTCTGACACCGGACGAGCGTTCGCCACTCGTTGGAAGCTCCGGCCATCTTTTGGACCGTTTTGGGTCGCACCACAGTTCTCCCTCCAACGAGCTCGCTTCCCGACCTATACCTCCGGAAAACGTGTCAGAGAGCATGCCAGGAGTGTGGGTTGAAGTCCTCGGAGCACGAGACCCGAAGATCGAAAGACTTATGACCAATACGGAGCAAAGGGAAGAAACCGTCGGGGGACCGCTTTTTACCCCAGGACGAGAAAACTGAGTCCGGGGCATTCCCGCTCGCGTTTTCTTGGGACGAGCACCGGAAGTCCTCGAGCTCAGCCCGTTTCCTTCGCTGCAAGTGCATTTCCAGTGGTTTCTGACACCGGACGAGCGTTCGCCACTCGTTGGAAGCTTCGGGCATCTTTTGGACCGTTTTGGGTAGCACCACAGTTCTCCCTCCAACGAGCTCGCTTCCCGACCTATACCTCCGGAAAACGTGTCACGGAGCATGCCAGGAGTGTGGGTTGAAGTCCTCGGAGCACGAGACCCGAAGATCGAAAGACTTATGACCAATACGGAGCAAAGGGAAGAAACCGTCGGGGGACCGCTTTTTACCCCAGGACGAGAAAACTGAGTCCGGGGCATTCCCGCTCGCGTTTTCTTGGGACGAGCACCGGAAGTCCTCGAGCTCAGCCCGTTTCCTTCGCTGCAAGTGCATTTCCAGTGGTTTCTGACACCGGACGAGCGTTCGCCACTCGTTGGAAGCTTCGGCCATCTTTTGGACCGTTTTGGGTCGCACCACAGTTCTCCCTCCAACGAGCTCGCTTCCCGACCTATACCTCCGCAAAACGTGTCACGGAGCATGCCAGGAGTGTGGGTTGAAGTCCTCGGAGCACGAGACCCGAAGATCGAAAGACTTATGACCAATACGGAGCAAAGGGAAGAAACCGTCGGGGGACCGCTTTTTACCCCAGGACGAGAAAACTGAGTCCGGGGCATTCCCGCTCGCGTTTTCTTGGGACGAGCACCGGAAGTCCTCGAGCTCAGCCCGTTTCCTTCGCTGCAAGTGCATTTCCAGTGGTTTCTGACACCGGACGAGCGTTCGCCACTCGTTGGAAGCTTCGGCCATCTTTTGGACCGTTTTGGGTCGCACCACAGTTCTCCCTCCAACGAGCTCGCTTCCCGAACTATACCTCCGGAAAACGTGTCAGGCAGCATGCCAGGAGTGTGGGTTGAAGTCCTCGGAGCACGAGACCCGAAGATCGAAAGACTTATGACCAATACGGAGCAAAGGGAAGAAACCGTCGGGGGACCGCTTTTTACCCCAGGACGAGAAAACTGAGTCCGGGGCATTCCCGCTCGCGTTTTCTTGGGACGAGCACCGGAAGTCCTCGAGCTCAGCCCGTTTCCTTCGCTGCAAGTGCATTTCCAGTGGTTTCTGACACCGGACGAGCGTTCGCCACTCGTTGGAAGCTCCGGCCATCTTTTGGACCGTTTTGGGTCGCACCACAATTCTCCCTCCAACGAGCTCGCTTCCCGACCTATACCTCCGGAAAACGTGTCAGAGAGCATGCCAGGAGTGTGGGTTGAAGTCCTCGGAGCACGAGACCCGAAGATCGAAAGACTTATGACCAATACGGAGCAAAGGGAAGAAACCGTCGGGGGACCGCTTTTTACCCCAGGACGAGAAAACTGAGTCCGGGGCATTCCCGCTCGCGTTTTCTTGGGACGAGCACCGGAAGTCCTCGAGCTCAGCCCGTTTCCTTCGCTGCAAGTGCATTTCCAGTGGTTTCTGACACCGGACGAGCGTTCGCCACTCGTTGGAAGCTTCGGCCATCTTTTGGACCGTTTTGGGTCGCACAACAGTTCTCCCTCCAACGAGCTCGCTTCCCGACCTATACCTCCGGAAAACGTGTCAGGGAGCATGCCAGGAGTGTGGGTTGAAGTCCTCGGAGCACGAGACCCGAAGATCGAAAGACTTATGACCAATACGGAGCAAAGGGAAGAAACCGTCGGGGGACCGCTTTTTACCCCAGGACGAGAAAACTGAGTCCGGGGCATTCCCGCTCGCGTTTTCTTGGGACGAGCACCGGAAGTCCTCGAGCTCAGCCCGTTTCCTTCGCTGCAAGTGCATTTCCAGTGGTTTCTGACACCGGACGAGCGTTCGCCACTCGTTGGAAGCTTCGGCCATCTTTTGGACCGTTTTGGGTCGCACCACAGTTCTCCCTCCAACGAGCTCGCTTCCCGACCTATACCTCCGGAAAACGTGTCAGGGAGCATGCCAGGAGTGTGGGTTGAAGTCCTCGGAGCACGAGACCCGAAGATCGAAAGACTTATGACCAATACGGAGCAAAGGGAAGAAACCGTCGGGGGACCGCTTTTTACCCCAGGACGAGAAAACTGAGTCCGGGGCATTCCCGCTCGCGTTTTCTTGGGACGAGCACCGGAAGTCCTCGAGCTCAGCCCGTTTCCTTCGCTGCAAGTGCATTTCCAGTGGTTTCTGACACCGGACGAGCGTTCGCCACTCGTTGGAAGCTTCGGCCATCTTTTGGACCGTTTTGGGTCGCACCACAGTTCTCCCTCCAACGAGCTCGCTTCCCGACCTATACCTCCGGAAAAGGTGTCAGGGAGCATGCCAGGAGTGTGGGTTGAAGTCCTCGGAGCACGAGACCCGAAGATCGAAAGACTTATGACCAATACGGAGCAAAGGGAAGAAACCGTCGGGGGACCGCTTTTTACCCCAGGACGAGAAAACTGAGTCCGGGGCATTCCCGCTCGCGTTTTCTTGGGACGAGCACCGGAAGTCCTCGAGCTCAGCCCGTTTCCTTCGCTGCAAGTGCATTTCCAGTGGTTTCTGACACCGGACGAGCGTTCGCCACTCGTTGGAAGCTTCGGCCATCTTTTGGACCGTTTTGGGTCGCACCACAGTTCTCCCTCCAACGAGCTCGCTTCCCGACCTATACCTCCGGAAAACGTGTCAGGGAGCATGCCAGGAGTGTGGGTTGAAGTCCTCGGAGCACGAGACCCGAAGATCGAAAGACTTATGACCAATACGGAGCAAAGGGAAGAAACCGTCGGGGGACCGCTTTTTACCCCAGGACGAGAAAACTGAGTCCGGGGCATTCCCGCTCGCGTTTTCTTGGGACGAGCACCGGAAGTCCTCGAGCTCAGCCCGTTTCCTTCGCTGCAAGTGCATTTCCAGTGGTTTCTGACACCGGACGAGCGTTCGCCACTCGTTGGAAGCTTCGGCCATCTTTTGGACCGTTTTGGGTCGCACCACATTTCTCCCTCCAACGAGCTCGCTTCCCGACCTATACCTCCGGAAAACGTGTCAGGGAGCATGCCAGGAGTGTGGGTTGAAGTCCTCGGAGCACGAGACCCGAAGATCGAAAGACTTATGACCAATACGGAGCAAAGGGAAGAAACCGTCGGGGGACCGCTTTTTACCCCAGGACGAGAAAACTGAGTCCGGGGCATTCCCGCTCGCGTTTTGTTGGGACGAGCACCGGAAGTCCTCGAGCTCAGCCCGTTTCCTTCGCTGCAAGTGCATTTCCAGTGGTTTCTGACACCGGACGAGCGTTCGCCACTCGTTGGAAGCTTCGGCCATCTTTTGGACCGTTTTGGGTCGCACCACAGTTCTCCCTCCAACGAGCTCGCTTCCCGACCTATACCTCCGGAAAACGTGTCAGGGAGCATGCCAGGAGTGTGGGTTGAAGTCCTCGGAGCACGAGACCCGAAGATCGAAAGACTTATGACCAATACGGAGCAAAGGGAAGAAACCGTCGGGGGACCGCTTTTTACCCCAGGACGAGAAAACTGAGTCCGGGGCATTCCCGCTCGCGTTTTCTTGGGACGAGCACCGGAAGTCCTCGAGCTCAGCCCGTTTCCTTCGCTGCAAGTGCATTTCCAGTGGTTTCTGACACCGGACGAGCGTTCGCCACTCGTTGGAAGCTTCGGCCATCTTTTGGACCGTTTTGGGTCGCACCACAGTTCTCCCTCCAACGAGCTCGCTTCCCCACCTATACCTCCGGAAAACGTGTTAGGGAGCATGCCAGGAGTGTGGGTTGAAGTCCTCGGAGCACGAGACCCGAAGATCGAAAGACTTATGACCAATACGGAGCAAAGGGAAGAAACCGTCGGGGGACCGCTTTTTACCCCAGGACGAGAAAACTGAGTCCGGGGCATTCCCGCTCGCGTTTTCTTGGGACGAGCACCGGAAGTCCTCGAGCTCAGCCCGTTTCCTTCGCTGCAAGTGCATTTCCAGTGGTTTCTGACACCGGACGAGCGTTCGCCACTCGTTGGAAGCTTCGGCCATCTTTTGGACCGTTTTGGGTCGCACCACAGTTCTCCCTCCAACGAGCTCGCTTCCCGACCTATACCTCCGGAAAACGTGTCAGGGAGCATGCCAGGAGTGTGGGTTGAAGTCCTCGGAGCACGAGACCCGAAGATCGAAAGACTTATGACCAATACGGAGCAAAGGGAAGAAACCGTCGGGGGACCGCTTTTTACCCCAGGACGAGAAAACTGAGTCCGGGGCATTCCCGCTCGCGTTTTCTTGGGACGAGCACCGGAAGTCCTCGAGCTCAGCCCGTTTCCTTCGCTGCAAGTGCATTTCCAGTGGTTTCTGACACCGGACGAGCGTTCGCCACTCGTTGGAAGCTTCGGCCATCTTTTGGACCGTTTTGGGTCGCACCACAGTTCTCCCTCCAACGAGCTCGCTTCCCCACCTATACCTCCGGAAAACGTGTCAGGGAGCATGCCAGGAGTGTGGGTTGAAGTCCTCGGAGCACGAGACCCGAAGATCGAAAGACTTATGACCAATACGGAGCAAAGGGAAGAAACCGTCGGGGGACCGCTTTTTACCCCAGGACGAGAAAACTGAGTCCGGGGCATTCCCGCTCGCGTTTTCTTGGGACGAGCACCGGAAGTCCTCGAGCTCAGCCCGTTTCCTTCGCTGCAAGTGCATTTCCAGTGGTTTCTGACACCGGACGAGCGTTCGCCACTCGTTGGAAGCTTCGGCCATCTTTTGGACCGTTTTGGGTCGCACCACAGTTCTCCCTCCAACGAGCTCGCTTCCCGACCTATACCTCCGGAAAACGTGTCAGGGAGCATGCCAGGAGTGTGGGTTGAAGTCCTCGGAGCACGAGACCCGAAGATCGAAAGACTTATGACCAATACGGAGCAAAGGGAAGAAACCGTCGGGGGACCGCTTTTTACCCCAGGACGAGAAAACTGAGTCCGGGGCATTCCCGCTCGCGTTTTCTTGGGACGAGCACCGGAAGTCCTCGAGCTCAGCCCGTTTCCTTCGCTGCAAGTGCATTTCCAGTGGTTTCTGACACCGGACGAGCGTTCGCCACTCGTTGGAAGCTTCGGCCATCTTTTGGACCGTTTTGGGTCGCACCACAGTTCTCCCTCCAACGAGCTCGCTTCCCGACCTATACCTCTGGAAAACGTGTCAGGGAGCATGCCAGGAGTGTGGGTTGAAGTCCTCGGAGCACGAGACCCGAAGATCGAAAGACTTATGACCAATACGGAGCAAAGGGAAGAAACCGTCGGGGGACCGCTTTTTACCCCAGGACGAGAAAACTGAGTCCGGGGCATTCCCGCTCGCGTTTTCTTGGGACGAGCACCGGAAGTCCTCGAGCTCAGCCCGTTTCCTTCGCTGCAAGTGCATTTCCAGTGGTTTCTGACACCGGACGAGCGTTCGCCACTCGTTGGAAGCTTCGGCCATCTTTTGGACCGTTTTGGGTCGCACCACAGTTCTCCCTCCAACGAGCTCGCTTCCCGACCTATACCTCCGGAAAACGTGTCAGGGAGCATGCCAGGAGTGTGGGTTGAAGTCCTCGGAGCACGAGACCCGAAGATCGAAAGACTTATGACCAATACGGAGCAAAGGGAAGAAACCGTCGGGGGACCGCTTTTTACCCCAGGACGAGAAAACTGAGTCCGGGGCATTCCCGCTCGCGTTTTCTTGGGACGAGCACCGGAAGTCCTCGAGCTCAGCCCGTTTCCTTCGCTGCAAGTGCATTTCCAGTGGTTTCTGACACCGGACGAGCGTTCGCCACTCGTTGGAAGCTTCGGCCATCTTTTGGACCGTTTTGGGTCGCACCACAGTTCTCCCTCCAACGAGCTCGCTTCCCCACCTATACCTCCGGAAAACGTGTCAGGGAGCATGCCAGGAGTGTGGGTTGAAGTCCTCGGAGCACGAGACCCGAAGATCGAAAGACTTATGACCAATACGGAGCAAAGGGAAGAAACCGTCGGGGGACCGCTTTTTACCCCAGGACGAGAAAACTGAGTCCGGGGCATTCCCGCTCGCGTTTTCTTGGGACGAGCACCGGAAGTCCTCGAGCTCAGCCCGTTTCCTTCGCTGCAAGTGCATTTCCAGTGGTTTCTGACACCGGACGAGCGTTCGCCACTCGTTGGAAGCTTCGGCCATCTTTTGGACCGTTTTGGGTCGCACCACAGTTCTCCCTCCAACGAGCTCGCTTCCCGACCTATACCTCCGGAAAACGTGTCAGGGAGCATGCCAGGAGTGTGGGTTGAAGTCCTCGGAGCACGAGACCCGAAGATCGAAAGACTTATGACCAATACGGAGCAAAGGGAAGAAACCGTCGGGGGACCGCTTTTTACCCCAGGACGAGAAAACTGAGTCCGGGGCATTCCCGCTCGCGTTTTCTTGGGACGAGCACCGGAAGTCCTCGAGCTCAGCCTGTTTCCTTCGCTGCAAGTGCATTTCCAGTGGTTTCTGACACCGGACGAGCGTTCGCCACTCGTTGGAAGCTTCGGCCATCTTTTGGACCGTTTTGGGTCGCACCACAGTTCTCCCTCCAACGAGCTCGCTTCCCGACCTATACCTCTGGAAAACGTGTCAGGGAGCATGCCAGGAGTGTGGGTTGAAGTCCTCGGAGCACGAGACCCGAAGATCGAAAGACTTATGACCAATACGGAGCAAAGGGAAGAAACCGTCGGGGGACCGCTTTTTACCCCAGGACGAGAAAACTGAGTCCGGGGCATTCCCGCTCGCGTTTTCTTGGGACGAGCACCGGAAGTCCTCGAGCTCAGCCCGTTTCCTTCGCTGCAAGTGCATTTCCAGTGGTTTCTGACACCGGACGAGCGTTCGCCACTCGTTGGAAGCTTCGGCCATCTTTTGGACCGTTTTGGGTCGCACCACAGTTCTCCCTCCAACGAGCTCGCTTCCCGACCTATACCTCCGGAAAACGTGTCAGGGAGCATGCCAGGAGTGTGGGTTGAAGTCCTCGGAGCACGAGACCCGAAGATCGAAAGACTTATGACCAATACGGAGCAAAGGGAAGAAACCGTCGGGGGACCGCTTTTTACCCCAGGACGAGAAAACTGAGTCCGGGGCATTCCCGCTCGCGTTTTCTTGGGACGAGCACCGGAAGTCCTCGAGCTCAGCCCGTTTCCTTCGCTGCAAGTGCATTTCCAGTGGTTTCTGACACCGGACGAGCGTTCGCCACTCGTTGGAAGCTTCGGCCATCTTTTGGACCGTTTTGGGTCGCACCACAGTTCTCCCTCCAACGAGCTCGCTTCCCGACCTATACCTCCGGAAAACGTGTCAGGGAGCATGCCAGGAGTGTGGGTTGAAGTCCTCGGAGCACGAGACCCGAAGATCGAAAGACTTATGACCAATACGGAGCAAAGGGAAGAAACCGTCGGGGGACCGCTTTTTACCCCAGGACGAGAAAACTGAGTCCGGGGCATTCCCGCTCGCGTTTTCTTGGGACGAGCACCGGAAGTCCTCGAGCTCAGCCCGTTTCCTTCGCTGCAAGTGCATTTCCAGTGGTTTCTGACACCGGACGAGCGTTCGCCACTCGTTGGAAGCTTCGGCCATCTTTTGGACCGTTTTGGGTCGCACCACAGTTCTCCCTCCAACGAGCTCGCTTCCCGACCTATACCTCCGGAAAACGTGTCAGGGAGCATGCCAGGAGTGTGGGTTGAAGTCCTCGGAGCACGAGACCCGAAGATCGAAAGACTTATGACCAATACGGAGCAAAGGGAAGAAACCGTCGGGGGACCGCTTTTTACCCCAGGACGAGAAAACTGAGTCCGGGGCATTCCCGCTCGCGTTCTCTTGGGACGAGCACCGGAAGTCCTCGAGCTCAGCCCGTTTCCTTCGCTGCAAGTGCATTTCCAGTGGTTTCTGACACCGGACGAGCGTTCGCCACTCGTTGGAAGCTTCGGCCATCTTTTGGACCGTTTTGGGTCGCACCACAGTTCTCCCTCCAACGAGCTCGCTTCCCGACCTATACCTCCGGAAAACGTGTCAGGGAGCATGCCAGGAGTGTGGGTTGAAGTCCTCGGAGCACGAGACCCGAAGATCGAAAGACTTATGACCAATACGGAGCAAAGGGAAGAAACCGTCGGGGGACCGCTTTTTACCCCAGGACGAGAAAACTGAGTCCGGGGCATTCCCGCTCGCGTTTTCTTGGGACGAGCACCGGAAGTCCTCGAGCTCAGCCCGTTTCCTTCGCTGCAAGTGCATTTCCAGTGGTTTCTGACACCGGACGAGCGTTCGCCACTCGTTGGAAGCTTCGGCCATCTTTTGGACCGTTTTGGGTCGCACCACAGTTCTCCCTCCAACGAGCTCGCTTCCCGACCTATACCTCCGAAAAACGTGTCAGGGAGCATGCCAGGAGTGTGGGTTGAAGTCCTCGGAGCACGAGACCCGAAGATCGAAAGACTTATGACCAATACGGAGCAAAGGGAAGAAACCGTCGGGGGACCGCTTTTTACCCCAGGACGAGAAAACTGAGTCCGGGGCATTCCCGCTCGCGTTTTCTTGGGACGAGCACCGGAAGTCCTCGAGCTCAGCCCGTTTCCTTCGCTGCAAGTGCATTTCCAGTGGTTTCTGACACCGGACGAGCGTTCGCCACTCGTTGGAAGCTTCGGCCATCTTTTGGACCGTTTTGGGTCGCACCACAGTTCTCCCTCCAACGAGCTCGCTTCCCGACCTATACCTCCGGAAAACGTGTCAGGGAGCATGCCAGGAGTGTGGGTTGAAGTCCTCGGAGCACGAGACCCGAAGATCGAAAGACTTATGACCAATACGGAGCAAAGGGAAGAAACCGTCGGGGGACCGCTTTTTACCCCAGGACGAGAAAACTGAGTCCGGGGCATTCCCGCTCGCGTTTTCCTGGGACGAGCACCGGAAGTCCTCGAGCTCAGCCCGTTTCCTTCGCTGCAAGTGCATTTCCAGTGGTTTCTGACACCGGACGAGCGTTCGCCACTCGTTGGAAGCTTCGGCCATCTTTTGGACCGTTTTGGGTCGCACCACAGTTTCCCTCCAACGAGCTCGCTTCCCGACCTATACCTCCGGAAAACGTGTCAGGGAGCATGCCAGGAGTGTGGGTTGAAGTCCTCGGAGCACGAGACCCGAAGATCGAAAGACTTATGACCAATACGGAGCAAAGGGAAGAAACCGTCGGGGGACCGCTTTTTACCCCAGGACGAGAAAACTGAGTCCGGGGCATTCCCGCTCGCGTTTTCTTGGGACGAGCACCGGAAGTCCTCGAGCTCAGCCCGTTTCCTTCGCTGCAAGTGCATTTCCAGTGGTTTCTGACACCGGACGAGCGTTCGCCACTCGTTGGAAGCTTCGGCCATCTTTTGGACCGTTTTGGGTCGCACCACAGTTCTCCCTCCAACGAGCTCGCTTCCCGACCTATACCTCCGGAAAACGTGTCAGGGAGCATGCCAGGAGTGTGGGTTGAAGTCCTCGGAGCACGAGACCCGAAGATCGAAAGACTTATGACCAATACGGAGCAAAGGGAAGAAACCGTCGGGGGACCGCTTTTTACCCCAGGACGAGAAAACTGAGTCCGGGGGCATTCCCGCTCGCGTTTTCTTGGGACGAGCACCGGAAGTCCTCGAGCTCAGCCCGTTTCCTTCGCTGCAAGTGCATTTCCAGTGGTTTCTGACACCGGACGAGCGTTCGCCACTCGTTGGAAGCTTCGGCCATCTTTTGGACCGTTTTGGGTCGCACCACAGTTCTCCCTCCAACGAGCTCGCTTCCCGACCTATACCTCCGGAAAACGTGTCAGGGAGCATGCCAGGAGTGTGGGTTGAAGTCCTCGGAGCACGAGACCCGAAGATCGAAAGACTTATGACCAATACGGAGCAAAGGGAAGAAACCGTCGGGGGACCGCTTTTTACCCCAGGACGAGAAAACTGAGTCCGGGGCATTCCCGCTCGCGTTTTCTTGGGACGAGCACCGGAAGTCCTCGAGCTCAGCCCGTTTCCTTCGCTGCAAGTGCATTTCCAGTGGTTTCTGACACCGGACGAGCGTTCGCCACTCGT
The DNA here is from genome assembly GCF_025177605.1 of Cucumis melo. Classification (NCBI taxonomy): domain Eukaryota; kingdom Viridiplantae; phylum Streptophyta; class Magnoliopsida; order Cucurbitales; family Cucurbitaceae; genus Cucumis; species Cucumis melo. The sequence goes on from NC_066859.1 coordinate 19,637,409, forward strand.
TGGAAGCTTCGGCCATCTTTTGGACCGTTTTGGGTCGCACCACAGTTCTCCCTCCAACGAGCTCGCTTCCCGACCTATACCTCCGGAAAACGTGTCAGGGAGCATGCCAGGAGTGTGGGTTGAAGTCCTCGGAGCACGAGACCCGAAGATCGAAAGACTTATGACCAATACGGAGCAAAGGGAAGAAACCGTCGGGGGACCGCTTTTTACCCCAGGACGAGAAAACTGAGTCCGGGGCATTCCCGCTCGCGTTTTCTTGGGACGAGCACCGGAAGTCCTCGAGCTCAGCCCGTTTCCTTCGCTGCAAGTGCATTTCCAGTGGTTTCTGACACCGGACGAGCGTTCGCCACTCGTTGGAAGCTTCGGCCATCTTTTGGACCGTTTTGGGTCGCACCACAGTTCTCCCTCCAACGAGCTCGCTTCCCGACCTATACCTCCGGAAAACGTGTCAGGGAGCATGCCAGGAGTGTGGGTTGAAGTCCTCGGAGCACGAGACCCGAAGATCGAAAGACTTATGACCAATACGGAGCAAAGGGAAGAAACCGTCGGGGGACCGCTTTTTACCCCAGGACGAGAAAACTGAGTCCGGGGCATTCCCGCTCGCGTTTTCTTGGGACGAGCACCGGAAGTCCTCGAGCTCAGCCCGTTTCCTTCGCTGCAAGTGCATTTCCAGTGGTTTCTGACACCGGACGAGCGTTCGCCACTCGTTGGAAGCTTCGGCCATCTTTTGGACCGTTTTGGGTCGCACCACAGTTCTCCCTCCAACGAGCTCGCTTCCCGACCTATACCTCCGGAAAACGTGTCAGGGAGCATGCCAGGAGTGTGGGTTGAAGTCCTCGGAGCACGAGACCCGAAGATCGAAAGACTTATGACCAATACGGAGCAAAGGGAAGAAACCGTCGGGGGACCGCTTTTTACCCCAGGACGAGAAAACTGAGTCCGGGGCATTCCCGCTCGCGTTTTCTTTGGGACGAGCACCGGAAGTCCTCGAGCTCAGCCCGTTTCCTTCGCTGCAAGTGCATTTCCAGTGGTTTCTGACACCGGACGAGCGTTCGCCACTCGTTGGAAGCTTCGGCCATCTTTTGGACCGTTTTGGGTCGCACCACAGTTCTCCCTCCAACGAGCTCGCTTCCCGACCTATACCTCCGGAAAACGTGTCAGGGAGCATGCCAGGAGTGTGGGTTGAAGTCCTCGGAGCACGAGACCCGAAGATCGAAAGACTTATGACCAATACGGAGCAAAGGGAAGAAACCGTCGGGGGACCGCTTTTTACCCCAGGACGAGAAAACTGAGTCCGGGGCATTCCCGCTCGCGTTTTCTTGGGACGAGCACCGGAAGTCCTCGAGCTCAGCCCGTTTCCTTCGCTGCAAGTGCATTTCCAGTGGTTTCTGACACCGGACGAGCGTTCGCCACTCGTTGGAAGCTTCGGCCATCTTTTGGACCGTTTTGGGTCGCACCACAGTTCTCCCTCCAACGAGCTCGCTTCCCGACCTATACCTCCGGAAAACGTGTCAGGGAGCATGCCAGGAGTGTGGGTTGAAGTCCTCGGAGCACGAGACCCGAAGATCGAAAGACTTATGACCAATACGGAGCAAAGGGAAGAAACCGTCGGGGGACCGCTTTTTACCCCAGGACGAGAAAACTGAGTCCGGGGCATTCCCGCTCGCGTTTTCTTGGGACGAGCACCGGAAGTCCTCGAGCTCAGCCCGTTTCCTTCGCTGCAAGTGCATTTCCAGTGGTTTCTGACACCGGACGAGCGTTCGCCACTCGTTGGAAGCTTCGGCCATCTTTTGGACCGTTTTGGGTCGCACCACAGTTCTCCCTCCAACGAGCTCGCTTCCCGACCTATACCTCCGGAAAACGTGTCAGGGAGCATGCCAGGAGTGTGGGTTGAAGTCCTCGGAGCACGAGACCCGAAGATCGAAAGACTTATGACCAATACGGAGCAAAGGGAAGAAACCGTCGGGGGACCGCTTTTTACCCCAGGACGAGAAAACTGAGTCCGGGGCATTCCCGCTCGCGTTTTCTTGGGACGAGCACCGGAAGTCCTCGAGCTCAGCCCGTTTCCTTCGCTGCAAGTGCATTTCCAGTGGTTTTCTGACACCGGACGAGCGTTCGCCACTCGTTGGAAGCTTCGGCCATCTTTTGGACCGTTTTGGGTCGCACCACAGTTCTCCCTCCAACGAGCTCGCTTCCCGACCTATACCTCCGGAAAACGTGTCAGGGAGCATGCCAGGAGTGTGGGTTGAAGTCCTCGGAGCACGAGACCCGAAGATCGAAAGACTTATGACCAATACGGAGCAAAGGGAAGAAACCGTCGGGGGACCGCTTTTTACCCCAGGACGAGAAAACTGAGTCCGGGGCATTCCCCGCTCGCGTTTTCTTGGGGACGAGCACCGGAAGTCCTCGAGCTCAGCCCGTTTCCTTCGCTGCAAGTGCATTTCCAGTGGTTTCTGACACCGGACGAGCGTTCGCCACTCGTTGGAAGCTTCGGCCATCTTTTGGACCGTTTTGGGTCGCACCACAGTTCTCCCCTCCAACGAGCTCGCTTCCCGACCTATACCTCCGGAAAACGTGTCAGGGAGCATGCCAGGAGTGTGGGTTGAAGTCCTCGGAGCACGAGACCCGAAGATCGAAAGACTTATGACCAATACGGAGCAAAGGGAAGAAACCGTCGGGGGACCGCTTTTTACCCCAGGACGAGAAAACTGAGTCCGGGGCATTCCCGCTCGCGTTTTCTTGGGACGAGCACCGGAAGTCCTCGAGCTCAGCCCGTTTCCTTCGCTGCAAGTGCATTTCCAGTGGTTTCTGACACCGGACGAGCGTTTCGCCACTCGTTGGAAGCTTCGGCCATCTTTTGGACCGTTTTGGGTCGCACCACAGTTCTCCCTCCAACGAGCTCGCTTCCCCGACCTATACCTCCGGAAAACGTGTCAGGGAGCATGCCAGGAGTGTGGGTTGAAGTCCTCGGAGCACGAGACCCGAAGATCGAAAGACTTATGACCAATACGGAGCAAAGGGAAGAAACCGTCGGGGGACCCGCTTTTTACCCCAGGACGAGAAAACTGAGTCCGGGGCATTCCCGCTCGCGTTTTCTTGGGGACGAGCACCGGAAGTCCTCGAGCTCAGCCCGTTTCCCCTTCGCTGCAAGTGCATTTCCAGTGGTTTCTGACACCGGACGAGCGTTCGCCACTCGTTGGAAGCTTCGGCCATCTTTTGGACCGTTTTGGGGTCGCACCACAGTTCTCCCTCCAACGAGCTCGCTTCCCGACCTATACCTCCGGAAAACGTGTCAGGGAGCATGCCAGGAGTGTGGGTTGAAGTCCTCGGAGCACGAGACCCGAAGATCGAAAGACTTATGACCAATACGGAGCAAAGGGAAGAAACCGTCGGGGGACCGCTTTTTACCCCAGGACGAGAAAACTGAGTCCGGGGCATTCCCGCTCGCGTTTTCTTGGGACGAGCACCGGAAGTCCTCGAGCTCAGGCCCGTTTCCTTCGCTGCAAGTGCATTTCCAGTGGTTTCTGACACCGGACGAGCGTTCGCCACTCGTTGGAAGCTTCGGCCATCTTTTGGACCGTTTTGGGTCGCACCACAGTTCTCCCTCCAACGAGCTCGCTTCCCGACCTATACCTCCGGAAAACGTGTCAGGGAGCATGCCAGGAGTGTGGGTTGAAGTCCTCGGAGCACGAGACCCGAAGATCGAAAGACTTATGACCAATACGGAGCAAAGGGAAGAAACCGTCGGGGGGACCGCTTTTTTACCCCAGGACGAGAAAACTGAGTCCGGGGCATTCCCGCTCGCGTTTTCTTGGGACGAGCACCGGAAGTCCTCGAGCTCAGCCCGTTTCCCTTCGCTGCAAGTGCATTTCCAGTGGTTTCTGACACCGGACGAGCGTTTCGCCACTCGTTGGAAGCTTCGGCCATCTTTTGGACCGTTTTGGGTCGCACCACAGTTCTCCCCTCCAACGAGCTCGCTTCCCGACCTATACCTCCGGAAAACGTGTCAGGGAGCATGCCAGGAGTGTGGGTTGAAGTCCTCGGAGCACGAGACCCGAAGATCGAAAGACTTATGACCAATACGGAGCAAAGGGAAGAAACCGTCGGGGGACCGCTTTTTACCCCAGGACGAGAAAACTGAGTCCGGGGCATTCCCCGCTCGCGTTTTCTTGGGAACGAGCACCGGAAGTCCTCGAGCTCAGCCCGTTTCCTTCGCTGCAAGTGCATTTCCAGTGGTTTCTGACACCGGACGAGCGTTCGCCCACTCGTTGGAAGCTTCGGCCATCTTTTGGACCGTTTTGGGTCGCACCACAGTTCTCCCCTCCAACGAGCTCGCTTCCCGACCTATACCTCCGGAAAACGTGTCAGGGAGCATGCCAGGAGTGTGGGTTGAAGTCCTCGGAGCACGAGACCCGAAGATCGAAAGACTTATGACCAATACGGAGCAAAGGGAAGAAACCGTCGGGGGACCGCTTTTTACCCCAGGACGAGAAAACTGAGTCCGGGGCATTCCCCGCTCGCGTTTTTCTTGGGACGAGCACCGGAAGTCCTCGAGCTCAGCCCGTTTCCTTCGCTGCAAGTGCATTTCCAGTGGTTTCTGACACCGGACGAGCGTTCGCCACTCGTTGGAAGCTTCGGCCATCTTTTGGACCGTTTTGGGTCGCACCACAGTTCTCCCTCCAACGAGCTCGCTTCCCGACCTATACCTCCGGAAAACGTGTCAGGGAGCATGCCAGGAGTGTGGGTTGAAGTCCTCGGAGCACGAGACCCGAAGATCGAAAGACTTATGACCAATACGGAGCAAAGGGAAGAAACCGTCGGGGGGACCGCTTTTTACCCCAGGACGAGAAAACTGAGTCCGGGGCATTCCCGCTCGCGTTTTCTTGGGGACGAGCACCGGAAGTCCTCGAGCTCAGCCCGTTTCCCTTCGCTGCAAGTGCATTTCCAGTGGTTTCTGACACCGGACGAGCGTTCGCCACTCGTTGGAAGCTTCGGCCATCTTTTGGACCGTTTTGGGTCGCACCACAGTTCTCCCTCCAACGAGCTCGCTTCCCGACCTATACATCCGGAA